>NC_056447.1:1416314-2016314 GCF_018296145.1 Oncorhynchus tshawytscha | reverse complement strand
CCAGCCAACAGCGCTGTAGAGATCACAAGGATGTGTTAGACGTGTTTGATTTGTAATGAACCTGAGGGCTGCATGATACATTGAATCAAGTGCTCTCAGGGTAGTGGCTGAGGCCTGCATATATATAACATCACTAAAATCTAAAACCGACAGTAATGTACATCGTACCAGCTCCTTCTTGGCCTCCAAAGAAAAACAAGCCTTCTAGGCGATAGCGATAGATTAATGTGTGTACAATGTTCCCTCTGCGTGGCGTCCTGGCAGGTGGCTGAGGGTGGAAGGTCACAGCAAGTCACGAAACAGCTAGCTCTAAACCTTGTTTACTGTACCCTCCGAGACAACATTTAGTCATACATTTAACTAAACTTTCAGAAGTGTTTACTAGATTATGTCGCATTCATTTTGAAGTTTTATCAGCGATTTCCTTCAGACAACATCCCATCATGGCGCCCCTCAGAGAAGTGACGCACACGAAAATCCCCCAAACTCCCTTAATTACACCCAACAATGATATAGATGACAACAGCTAAGCATAATCATTTGGAGGTTGGAAACACCAGGGGAAACAGATTGGCCATTACCCTTAAAAAGGTATCAATTTAGGGTTAATAACTAGTTGTGTTTGGGACAGTAATGTGGCGAGATGGCTCCCCTGATGGAGCTGGAAGATACACAAAGAGATGGAACTGTTGCAGACGGACCGTAACGAGAGATTGGATTCCAAGGGGAGATCATCGCTTAAGTCAGAGCAGAGAGCCTAATGATATAATAGAGAAGTCTCAAAATTATGGAAGGTTATTATGGACCCAATTTAAGAGGGAGGACTTCTCCTGTTGATGCACCGACGCGCCTTATCAAGTGCTGTTTATTTATATTCCCTGTGATGGATTCGTCACATCTGGCAGAGGTTTTTGAGTGCAAACAAATCAAGCTAAGCACATAAGTCGATAATACAGTCTGTCAGGCGCCACCTAATGTTTTTTAAACACCTAAAACCAAGTGATACAATTTGATATAATCTGAAATGTAATGCAGTTCTCACACTCAAGAGTGGATGGAGGGACTGGATGGATGGAAGGAAGGTTTTCTCTGGCTCCCTCATCTGTATTCTGCTACTGTCCACATGAATGAATCAGATAGTGATGGTCTGTTTCTCTCCCACTGTCTCCCTCCCTTCCTCCACCTCTCTCTATACCTGTTCTCTCTGCCATGACCCTTCACTGTCTTTCCCTGTCTATTTTCTCTCCTCTCCATTTTCTTCTTATCCACTCTGTCCTCTCTCCTCCTCAAATCCATCCCTCATCCCTCCTTCATCTTGTACGTCCTCATCTTCACTTTCTCTTTCATTTCCTCTCCCCCTCTACTTGCTCTCTCATTCCCACCTTCTTCTCTTATCTACCTCACCTCTCTCTCTCATCCACTCTTTTTGGCTCTGTGTCTTGCTCTCCTCAACACATTCCCATCTTCACTCCTATCTCTCTCTTGCTCCTACGTATCTCCACCCCTCCATTCCTCTCTTTCACACTCTTCCCTCACATCGCCCTCCTCACTACCTCTCTTGCAACCCCTCCACTTCTCTTTCTTTACAACCCTCTATCTTCCCCCTCTCTCTTTCTCACCATCTTTCCCTCTCTATGCCGTCAACCCCTTCTCTCACCCCCTCCCTCCATACCTCTACTGCTCTCTCTTTTACCCCTCCCCGTCCACCATTCCACTTCCTTCTCTCCTTCATCCCTTCCCTTTGTCCATCTCTCCTCTCTCTAATTCCCTCCCTCCTCCTCTCCCCACAGGTGGTGTGTGCATTGCCCAGTCTCTGAAGATCCCCAGGGAGCCCAAGCCAGGGGAGTTTGACAAGCTTATTCTGCGATTGCTTGAGACCTCCAACGCCCGAGCCGTCATCATGTTTGCCAATGAGGACGACATTAGGTGTGTGTCTCTGTCTCACACACACACACACACACACACACACACACACACACACACACACACACACACACACACACACACACACACACACACACACACACACACACACACATGCACTCCTTCAGTCAGTGCACTCTAGTCGCCATCGAGTTAAAAACAGTGTTTATCCTCCATCAATTAATCCACAAACCCTTCACTGTGGATTGAGATAACAATGTTCCGATTAACTCCGGGACACTATAGGTAAGACGGCCTGTCTATGCGGTGGAGTGCATTGTATTGCAGTTCCTTTCAGCACATAAAGAACTCTGGTTATCTCGCCTTGATCTGAATAAGATTGAATTAAGCGGCAATGATCATCTGCACATTTGAATACTAGAACTCGAATGAAAGCTGTCTCAACTGAACACCTGCAACTCGAAAGAGGGAGAAAAAAACTCTATTTCGAATGCTCCTCAACCGAAAGCTCAGCACCTGAGGGTAATAAGTAAACTCAGTTTCCCAAACTCCAGAGGACTGGGTAGAGCCACAGATCTTTCCTAAAATTGTTATATTAGACCGGATCTCCCTGAGGTTGAACTGAGGAGGAGTTGAGAACGTCTGGTGAAGGTGGCTTTGCAGGAATCAAAACTGTAATATGGTTTCCTTCCACATTTACCAATTTCTTTAATAGCTATATGGAAGCCATCAGGTTAGCAAAGCTTAGCTGAATCATTGGAGATATTGGACACGTATCTCAGTTTGGACAATGACAGTTGAATATCTTTCCCTCTCTCTTTATAATTTTTTTTTTAATTGAACCATTATATAACCATTATTTAATTTATTTAATTATTTAATTTAACCATCATTATTTTATACCACATTTTCATTTACAGCAATGACCTGGGGAATAGTTATAGGGGAGAGGAGGGGGGGATGAATGAGCCAATTGGAAGCTGGGGACGATTAAGTGGCCATGATGGGACGGTATGAGGGCCAGATTGGGAATTTAGCCAGGACAAAAGGGTTAACACCCCTACTCTTACGCTAAGTGGCATGGGATCTTTTAGTGACCACAGAGTGTCAGGACACCCCTTTAATTCTCATCAAAAAGACAGTACCCTACACAGGGAAATATCCCCAATCACCGCCCTGGGGAATTAGGATCTTTTTTTAGACGAGAAGAAAGAGTGCCTCCTACTGGCTCTCCACAACACTTCCAGCAGCATCTGGTCTCCCATCCAGGACCGACCCTACTTAGCATCAGTGGCAAGCCAGTGGTGGGATGCTGTTGGATGATGTTGGATGATGTTGCATATATATACAAGAAGTGAATCGGAATTAAGTTCATTTAAATTCAGTGATTCGGAATGTAACAACTTTGTCTTCTTCTCACAGGCGTATCCTGGACGCGGCCAAACGCAACAACGAGACTGGTCACTTCCTTTGGGTTGGCTCGGACAGCTGGGGGTCCAAGATCTCCCCTGTGGTCCAGCAGGAGAGAGTGGCAGAGGGGGCCATCACCATCCTCCCCAAGAGAGCCTCCGTGGACGGTGAGAGAACAGGAGACACTGAGCCTTATTGACCCTACTCAGCAAACAATGGGAAATAATGCATGTGTTTGAAGCACTGTGAGATGTACAACACTTTTGTGTTATAGGATGTGGCTTCAGGCTGAAATAATAATTTTGACTCTGTTTTTATTGTTCTCCTCAATTTTCATCCTTATCTTAGCCTTCGACCGTTACTTCCGGAGTCGCTCCCTCTCCAACAACAGAAGGAACGTGTGGTTCGCAGAATTTTGGGAAGAAAACTTTGCGTGCAAGTTAGGGATGCATGGCAAGCGACCTGGGAGCCCCAAGAAATGCACAGGTACAGCATGTTCTTTCTTAAGCACTGAGGGAAGAGCATTATCTGGGGACGAGGAAGAGGAAGTGCCCTCCGGCAGAGGTGTGTGCGTTCCCTCAGTGCAAACCTGACTGTTTAAACAGTGCACTGCAGAGATTAGACAGTGAACAACAGAGAGACAATAGTCTGTTGCTGGGGTGTATATTCATCCCAATGCTATACAGACCCTAAACATGATAGTCTGGACCATCTCACACCCCAGCCAATCAATACCATGCTTTTGGTAGCCAAGAGGTGATGGATGGATGGCACAGGAGGCTGGTGGTACCTTACTTGGGAAGGACGGGCTCATGGTAATGGCCAGAGCGGAATAGGTGGAATGCTATCATGGTTCCCATGTGTTTGATGCCATTCCATAAGCTCTGTTCTAGCCATCATTATAACTTAGAACTCCAGTTATAGCACTGTAATTTCATTCCACTGGAATTTCACTTTCAATATCTCTGGGAATATGTAGTGGAAAGGGTTTGCTCTAGCTTGAAATGGGAAACATCCGTATGCAGCACTCTGCGAATGTACAGTAACTCTCCCAGGCACAAGCAGCCATTTTGCAGAGACATGCTGTATGTCTGAAGATGTGGATGCATGTGTTTGTGTTGAAGACCTCTGGAGACAAAGGCATCGGATCCACACATTCTGTGTAAATGTGTTTCTTTGAGTGTGTGTGTGCAGGGAAACTTTACATTGTGTTTGAATTCATTATCTTTCTATAATAATAAAGAAAATGCAGGATGTGAGTGTATTAATGTGGCTGTGTTTGAGCTTTTTTTCGTGACTGGGGATATGCAGAGGCAGACGGCTGTCCGTTGCCCATATCCCAGACGACACTTATTGTTCTGACACGGTGACTTGAAATAATGAGAATAATTATGGAGCTGTTGTCGCCGTGCTCTCACTCGCCCCCCACCCACCCCCCACCCCCCACACTCTCCTTATCTGCAATAGGATGCACACAACACTGCAGTGCTGATAGATTCGTCTGTTAACAACACAGCCAGATCGCCTGATTATTACCTTTTTTTTTTAAGTCAGTAGGGAAGGCATCAAATCACGACAGCGTGACAAAAAAGGCAGTGGATTCTGTCATTAACAAAGCGGATGCGCCATGATCCAGCTAAAGCAAGTGGCACATACTAACTATTGTGTGCAGAAAATTATAAAAAGGTCTTGCACTTAAGCCGACTGAGGGAGACAGCCAGATCAGCCCGAGGGTGTTCCAAAATGAATTCCACATCACTAAGCTTAGCATATACAGCGCTTGTCTACTGAGAGTTGCATTGTGCTGACGACAATGTCCCCACTGTGTGGGCGAAAAAAAATGTAATCCTTGATGATTTTGAGGAGTTTTTCTGGAACACAGGCACTTTGGGACAAATCCTTTGGAGACATGGCAGACACACCAAACAGGATTTGGTAAACGCACGGTGAGAGTAGCCAGGCAGCAACAGGACCAAGGGGAGAAGAAAAAAGAAACACCAATCTCAGCTTTCCAAAAATACCCCCATGTTCGTATCTCCCTCCATTATAAAGCTCATGTAATTTTGCCTGAGCAAGGTAGACGGTTTGAAATCTGTTTGCCCCTGTCAAAAGCACTCCGGGCTTTTTCACTCTATTCTTTCCCTGGTGTGGGAGCGAGGGGAGCAGCTTGAGTAAATTTTATTAGCAACTCGAGATTGAGTTTTAGTGCCGTGAGGAGAGGAGCTGCATGGGCATCTTTTATCTGGAGCTGTCGCTGTCTGCAGAGTAATCATGCAACAAGACAAACGGCTGAATCAGCACCACCTCTGATCATTGTCCATATGTGTGTTTGTGCGTGTGTGTGTGTGTGCACGTGTGTGTGCTTATTTTTTTGTTTGTGGCCATTGCAATATCACACAATATCCCCATCCCTCTCTTAAACCTATAAAGAAAAGGAAAAGTGCTGACATGCTGAAGAATGCATTTTGTGTTTAGAACCAGGTGTTTGATGCAGACATACAGTACCAGTCAAAATATGCCAAGAGTGTGCAAAGCTGCCATCAAGGCAAAGGGTGGCTACTTTGCAGAATCTCAAATTGTAAATATATATATATATATAATATATATAGATTTTATAAAGACACAAGACGAGACCCAGATACAGACACAGGAGGCAGATGGTTTGAGTCTCTGGTATTTATTGAACAACGAGGGGCAGGCAAGAGGCAGGTCGAAGACAGGCAGGAGTTCATAACCAGGTCAGAGTCCGAACAGTACAGGGCTGCAGGCAGGCTCGAGGTCAGGCCTAGGCAGAATGGTCAGGCAGGCTCGAGGTCAGGCCTAGGCAGAATGGTCAGGCAGGCTTGAGGTCAGGCCTAGGCAGAATGGTCAGACAGGCTCGAGGTGAGGCCTAGGCAGAATGGTCAGGCAGGCTCGAGGTCAGGCCTAGGCAGAATAGTCAGGCAGGCTCGGGGTCAGGCCTGGGCAGAATGGTCAGGCAGGCTCGAGGTCAGGCCTAGGCAGAATGGTCAGGCAGGCTCGAGGTCAGGCCTAGGCAGAATGGTCAGGCAGGCGGGCTAGGTGTCAGGTCAGGCAAAAGGTCAGAACCGGGAGGACTAGAAAAGAGAGACTAGGAAAAACAGGAGCTTGGAAAAATGCTGGTTGACTTGGCAAGACAGGACGAACTGGCAACAGACAAACAGAGAACACAGGTATAAATACATTGGGGGTAATGGGGAAGATGGGTGACACCTGGAGGGGGGTGAAGACAATCACAAGGACAGGTGAAACAGATCAGGGTGTGACAGATTTGTTTAACACTTTTTTGGTTACTACATGATTCCATATGTGTTATTTCATAGTTTTGATGTCTTCACTATTATTCAACAATGTAGAAAATAGTAAAAAGACAGAAAAGCCCTGGATTGAGTAGGTGTGTCCAAACTTTTGACTGGTACTGAATATGAACATTTGCGTGTGTACTTACAGTATGTGTGTGTATGTGTATCTGTCTATGTAAGCAAATGTGTGCACAGACTTGCGTGTCATCACATAGACGGAGTAAACAGGAAACCGTGAAATGGATGCACCTTCGTTGGCATACAGTAAGTGCTCTCAGACATTAACATCAGATACTGTATCCTGTGAAATGTCAATGATGTTTGATTTAGCGTTGCGTCACAGCTATGCTCTCTTCTCTCATTACATCCTATGTGAGGCTAAGGTTTGGTCATACTGCAGTGCAAAGTGCCATTATACAATCACAGATGTATCCACTTGCTTCTTATGTAGTTCTTACCCTGCAGTGTTTCCTCACTATTCCTTCACTATTAAGTTGGGCAACCCGCCTGGCCGCCACCCACTTCCAGCCCCAAGGCAGAATGTTCAGTCACAAACACACACTCAACATCACTGGTGGAACAGCTCTATAGTTTCTCCTACCTTGAAGCAACAAATACAGAACTGAAGCCATAGAAGTCATGGTACAAAAGCTGTTCTCCACTGGGAAACGGAAAGAGTCATAGGATCAACAGACACTTATTCACCAAGCAGTGGTACACGATCCACTGCAATGTGATATAATGCAGAACTAGTGGGTCACTTCAACAACTAAAATAAATTGTTTTGTTCTTTGAAAGTGTGTCTGTGTGTCAAGTAGGTCAGGCGTGTTAAGTGCTCTGTTAAATTATAATTGCTCTGCGTCGCAAACTCCTCATTTAGTTCTCTGTTGCTCAGTTTTTCAGTATCTTGCGGTGATGATAACATTGAATACTATGTGAGCACTTATCTTTAGTAGCGGAGGAGAGGGAATCAAAAGGAACTCAATATCGAAAGGGATATACTTCAGCTCTATGGTGCAAATGCTCTCTGGTTTTGACACGTCATATATTAAATGGAGGTTTTCACGCAATTAAATAGCTGTCACTTCATATTACAAACTGTCATTTTTTGTTATTTCTTGACAGAACTCCGAGGCCAGCATCAATCTCATCCTCATCCTCATCCTCAGGCAAAATGGTTGTGAATTGTATACCGTGATAATGATTTCCAATGAACCCTTACCGTATTGTGTTCCTTATTCTTTCTAGTGTTTTGTTACATTTTTTTGTCTTCAGGCTATGTGGGCATTTTGGTCCATAAATCACAGTAAATAAGGGGTAAACACCCTTTTGTGGTCCTATTGATTTTCATGTATTAGTCTGAAAGAGAGAGTGAGAGAGGGGGAGGTGGGGTGGGTAGCGAGAGAGGGGGAGAAAGAGAGGGGGGGAGACAGAGAGAGAGAGTCACTTGAGGGAAACATTTGAACATGCTCTATGGCTTTGTGTGGATGGTCTTGAAGGGCCTTGATCATTGATGGTAATTAATCAGGATAATTAAATATCTTTATTGACACAATGGCCTAAGGTAACGGTGTCTACATTCCATCATGCTGTCCGTGTGCTGCTGGTGATATTGTCAGCATTCGTCTCTGGTGATGAGCTGTAGACATGTTCACAATCTGTACAGTAGCTCTAAGCACCTCATTTCCCATCTCTAAATATTTTTTTTTTTTTTTTTAGCTTTGTTTAACTAGGCAAGTCAGTTAAGAAAAAAAATATATGTTCAATGATGGCCTAGGAACAGTGGGTTAACTGCCTTGTTCAGGGGCAGAACGACAGAGTTTTATCTTATCAGCTCAGGGATTTGATCTTCCAACCTTTCGGTTACTAGTCCAACAGTCTAACCACGAGGCTACTTGCCACCCCCAAATGAGTGTGTCCATTGTTTTTTAAAGCAATACAATAACTCCTACCACTCATCCAAGCAAGGAAATCCATGCAACGACTGCAGATTGTTTTTCCCCCTTCCTCTTTGTCCCTACTGTTAATGTCATCATACTTTCCCCGGTATAGTCATGTGATTTCATTAGAACTAAGCACATAGGCACTTAGTCAAAATGAACAATTGAAGAAAAAAATAACTAGTGTTTCAATTAAATATTGGTATAGATACTGGTTTACCTACTACAGTCACATCCAAAATTGTTAAAGATGAGCAAAAAAAAGAAAAATCATACAAATACTGAGCTAAGCTCCAAAAAATGTTAAAATTATGTTTTAATTATACTAATTTTGTTGAACAAGTAATATAATTTTTTTCTCAGAAAGATGTGTCTAAATAATTGTTGTTACTTTGTGCACCCTCCCCTTGCAAGGATAACGACACTGAACCTTTTTCTATAATCTTTTATGAGATTGGAGAACACATTGGGAAGTCTCTTAGAACATTCCTCTATACAGAATCTATACAGAATCTTTCCAGGTCCTTGATATCCTTCGGTCTGCACTTATGGACTGCCCTCTTCAATCAAAACCACAGGTTTTCAATGGGGTTCAATTACAGGGACTGAGATGGCCATTGCAAAATGCTGGTTTTTGGGCAATTAAACAATTTGTGGATTTTGATGTGATTTTTTTCTCATATGAGCATAGCACCTGGTTCCAGTCCAAGTACTAATACCGTTAGCAAGCTCCAGGCGTTTACATTTGTTACTGTCATTAAAGTTTATTTTCTCGCAACCTTTCCAAAGAGCCTATTGGCATGCAAGTGGTGTCAACAGTAATTGTAGATTAAGAGACTTGGTGACCCAAAGATTCAACCAATTTCTGTAATTCTCCAACTGTGGCCCTTCTTTGCCTCCAGAACATCTGACAAGTTACACATGTGACCTCTACCAGGCAAGTTTACCACTGTTCCAGTGGTTTTGAACTTCGTAGTTATTGAGCTAATAGTGGTTAGTGGTATATATGCATATTGTATGCATTCAACGGGATGGAGTATTTGCCCTTGTTTTAGGCCACAGCTTGTTTTAGGCCACAGCTTGTTTTAGGCCACAGCTTGTTTTAGGCCACAGCTTGTTTTAGGCCACAGCTTGTTTTTGTCCACAGCTTGTTTTAGGCCACAGCTTGTTTTTGGCCACAGCTTGTTTTAGGCCACAGCTTGTTTTAGGCCACAGCTTGTTTTTGTCCAAAGCTCACATATTTCAATTTCGCTATCCTATTATGCAACAGACAGACTTGTCCACAGATGCCCTGAGCTTTCAATGTTTACGGCACAATCACTTCATGCCTCCAGTTATGACTTTCTGATGTGTTTCTGATGTATTCTAACCTTGAACAATGGCAGTAAGAATAGAAAACTAAACCGGAGCAAGATTGGTATGATTGCAGCTTCAACCAACAATGTGGATCAGAATCAATGCAGACTGCCCTGAGACAAAGAAAGCAGGCTGATGTCAATTGGACTTAATTATAAATATTTGATTACAGATTTCTGCTTTGATGCACTTTACCTCAGCCGAGCAAAGCCAATCTGTATCCTCTTTTGAAAAAGGTTGCTACTGTTCTCTTCCCCTTTTTAAATGTTATTTAACCTTTATTTAACTAGGCAAGTCAGTTAAGAACAAATTCTTATTTACAATTGACAGCCTACCCCATCCAAACCCAGATGACACTGGGTTAGTTGTGCACCGCCCTATGGGACTCCCAATCACGGCCAGTTGTGATACAGCCTGGTATTGAACCAGGGTCTGTAATGACGCCTCTAGCACTGAGATGCAGTGCCTTAAGACCGCTGTGCCACCCGGGAGCCCCCTTCAAGCATGCAAAGATACAAAATACTGAACAAATTCCCTGAAAGAGGTTGGAGTCACATGAAAGCTTACTCTTGGCAGACATTTTGTCCTGCCCATTGATGCCACATCTTTGCACTCTTGTGTGCTTGATTCCAAACATATCCAGATCAAACGCAATCTTGACAAAAACCCAGTCTGTCACCATTTCCCTCCATTTTTGTCTACTGGTTCTCTTTCCCTCTAATGACTTGGCTTCTTGATTTGAAAGCAGAGTGACAGTCAGGGGAGGAGTCACCTTCTATTGGAGGTTGGAGATGGAAGCTAAGTGCACAGCGCTCAGGAACATTTTGGAACGTACACTTTTGATTAGGGATTTTCTTCAAAGAGTCTTATAGGGTAATATGTTACATCTTCCGCCAGACATCTTCCCAAGCTTGTTATAGTATCAAAGGCCTGCTCTTGACATTCCCCTTTGAAAGTAATGGCGAAGCTGAAGTGAATTGATGCGAAGGGTTTCTAACACCAGCCAATCTCTTAGGAGAGATAGTGTGGGTCGGACAGAATATAGGTCTGACTTACGATACAGTCGTGGCCAAAAGTTTTGAGAATGACACAAATATACATTTTCACAACATCTGCTGCCTCAGTTTGTATGATGGCAATTTGCATATACTCCAGAATGTTATGAAGAGTGATCAGATGAATTGCAAAGTCCCTCTTTGCCATGCAAATGAACTGAATCCCCCAGAAACATTTACACTGCATTTCAGCCCTGCCACAAAAGGACCAGCTGACATCATGTCAGTGACTCTCTCATTAACACAGGTGTGAGTGTTGATGAGGACAAGGCTGGAGATCACTCTGTCATGCTGATTGAGTTCGAATTACAGACTGAAAGCTTCAAAAGGAGGGTGGTGCTTGGAATCCTTGTTCTTACTCTGTCAACAATGGTTACTTGCAAGGAAATACGTGCCATCATCATTGCTTTGCACAAAAAGGGCTTCACAGGCAAGGATATTGCTGCCAGTAAGATTGCACCTAAATCAACCATTTATCGGATCATCATGAACTTCAAGGAGAGCAGTTCAATTTTTGTGAAGAAGGCTTCAGGGTGCCCAAAAAAGTCCAGCAAGCACCAGGAACATCTCCTAAAGTTGATTCAGCTGCGGGATCGGGGAACAACCAGTACAGAGCTTGCTCAGGAATGGCAGCAAGCAGGTGTGAGTGCATCTGCACATACAGTGAGGCGAATACTTTTGGAGGATTGCCTGGTGTCAAGAAGGGCAGCAAAGAAGCCACGTCTCTCCAGGAAAAACATCAGGGACAGACTGATATTCTGCAAAAGGTACAGGGACTGGACTGCTGAGGACTGGGGTAAAGACATTTTCTCTGATGAATCCCCTTTCCGATTGTTTGGGGCATCTGGAAAAAAAGCTTGTCAGGAGAAGACAAGGTGAGCGCTACCATCAGTCCTGTGTCATGCCAACAGTAAAGACAATTCATGTGTGGGGTTGCTTCTCAGCCAAGGGAGTGGGGTGAGTGAGCCCACCCAATTTTACCTAAGAACACAGCCATGAATAAAGAATGGTACCAACACATCCTCCAAGAGTAACTTCTCCCAACCATCCAGGAACAGTTCGGTGATGACCAATGCCTTTTCCAGGATGATGGAGCACCTTGCCATAAGGCAAACGTGATAACTAAGTGGCTCGGGGAACAAAACATCGATATTTTGGGTCCGTGGCCAGGAAACTCCCCAGACCTTAATCGCATTGAGAAGTTGTGGTCAAACAAAAGAGGCAGGTGGACAAACAAAAACCCACAAATTCTGACAAACTCCAAGCATTGATTATGCAAGAATGGGCTGCCATCAGTCAGGATGTGGCCCAGAAGTTAATTGACAGAATGCCAGGGCGGATTGCAGAGGTCTTGAAAAAGAAGGGTCAACACTGCAAATATTGACTCTTTGCATCAACTTCATGTAATTGTCAAGAAAAGCCTTTGACACTTATGAAATGCTTATACTTCAGTATTACAGAGTAACATCTGACAAAAATATCTAAAGACACTGAAGCAACAAACTTTGTGGAAATTAATATTTGAGTCATTCTCAAACTTTTTGCTTCGACTGTATACTGGCCATTAACATCCTACCTGTAGATTTTCAGCCCAACACTAATCTAGGGCACCTGATTCTAATAATTAGCTAGTTGATAAACTGAATCAGATTAGTTATAACTGAGGTTGGAGTAAAAACCTACAGGAACAGGGTTGGAGAGCACTGGTCTACGTTTACTGGATTAGACAGGACGATAGGGCTTTGAAGGCTTTGGAATGAATAGCCTTTACATTTATATTTTTTATAGGCATTGTATAGGCACTCAGTAAAGTCAGATGGTTGTAGGAAATAGATCTCTTGGACAGAATACAGTCATAAAAACAATGAACCCAGATAAGAGTGGGAAATAAGTGGCACTGGTAGTCTGAGGACTTTTATTAGCGGCCAGAAGTGTCCTGCCAGTATCCTGACAAATTCCTTAGGGCTACCCCCTCCCTGCCTAGTCATCGCCATTTTACCTGCTGTTGTTGTGCTAGCTGATTAGCTGTTGTTGTCTCACCTACTGTTTTAGCTACTGTTTTAGCTAGCTCTCCCAATTCAACACCTGTGATTACTGTATGCCTCGCTGTATGTCTCTCTCAAATGTCAATATGCCTTGTATACTGTTGTTCAGGTTAGTTATCATTGTTTTAGTTTACAATGGAGCCCCTAGTTCCACTCTTCATACCCCTGATACCTCCTTTGTCCCACCTCCCACACATGCGGTGACCTCACCCATTACAACCAGCATGTCCAGAGATACAACCTCTCTCATCATCACCCAGTGCCTGGGCTTACCTCCGCTGTACCCGCACCCCACCATACCCCTGCCTGCGCATTATGCCCTGAATATATTCTACCATGCCCAGAAATCTGCTCCTTTTATTCTCTGTCCCCAACGCTCTAGGCGACCAGTTTTGATAGCCTTTAGCAGCACCCTCATTCTACTCCTCCTCTGTTCCGCGGGTGATGTGGAGGTAAACCCAGGCCCTGCATGTCCCCAGGCACCCTCATTTGTTGACTTCTGTGATTGAAAAAGCCTTGGTTTCATTCATGCCAACATCAGAAGCCTCCTCCCTAAGTTTGTTTTACTCACTGCTTTAGCACACTCTGCTAACCCTGATGTCCTTGCCGTGTCTGAATCCTGGCTCAGGAAGGCCACCAAAAATTCTGAGATTTCCATACCCAACTATAACATTTTCCGTCAAGATAGAACTGCCAAAGGGGGAGGAGTTGCAGTTTACTGCAGAGAGAGCCTGCAAAGTAATGTCATACTTTCCAGGTCCATACCCAAACAGTTCGAACTACTAATTTTGAAAATTACTCTCTCCAGAAATAAGTCTCTCACTGTTGCCGCCTGCTACCGACCCCCCTCAGCTCCCAGCTGTGCCCTGGACACCATTTGTGAATTGATCGCCCCCCATCTAGCTTCAGAGTTTGTTCTGTTAGGTGACCTAAACTGGGATATGCTTAACACCTCGGCAGTCCTACAATCTAAGCTAGATGCCCTCAATCTCACACAAATCATCAAGGAACCCACCAGGTACAACCTTAAATCTGTAAACAAGGGCACCCTCATAGACGTCATCCTGACCAACTGGCCCTCCAAATACACCTCTGCTGTCTTCAACCAGGATCTCAGCGATCACTGCCTCATTGCCTGTATCCGCTACGGAGCCGCTGTCAAACGACCACCCCTCATCACTGTCAAACGCTCCCTAAAACACTTCTGTGAGCAGGCCTTTCTAATCGACCTGGCACGGGTATCCTGGAAGGACATTGACCTCATCCCGTCAGTTGAGGATGCCTGGTCATTCTTTAAAAGTAACTTCCTCACCATTTTAGATAAGCATGCTCCGTTCAAAAAATGCAGAACTAAGAACAGATACAGCCCTTGGTTCACTCCAGACCTGCCCTCGACCAGCACAAAAATATCCTGTGGCGGACTGCAATAGCATCGAATAGTCCCCGCGATATGCAACTGTTCAGGGAAGTCAGGAACCAATACACGCAGCCAGTCAGGAAAGCTAAGGCCAGCTTCTTCAGGCAGAAGTTTGCATCCTATAGCTCCAACTCCAAAAAGTTCTGGGACACTGTGAAGTCCATGGAGAACAAGACCACCTCCTCCCAGCTGCCCACTGCACTGAGGCTAGGTAACACGGTCACCACCGATAAATCCATGATTATCGAAAACTTCAACAAGCATTTCTCAACAGCTGGCCATGCCTTCCGCCTGGCTACTCCAACCTAAGCCAACAGCTCCCCCCGCAGCTACTCGCCCAAGCCTCTCCAGGTTCTCCTTTACCCAAATCCAGATAGCAGATGTTCTGAAAGAGCTGCAAAACCTGGACCCGTACAAATCAGCTGGGCTTGACAATCTGGACCCTCTATTTCTGAAACTATCCGCCGCCATTGTCGCAACCCCTATTACCAGCCTGTTCAACCTCTCTTTCATATCGTCTGAGATCCCCAAGGATTGAAAGCTGCCGCAGTCATCCCCCTCTTCAAAGGGGAGACACCCTGGACCCAAACTGTTACAGACCTATATCCATCCTGCCCTGCCTATCTAAGGTCTTCGAAAGCCAAGTCAACAAACAGGTCACTGACCATCTCGAATCCCACCGTACCTTCTCCGCTGTGCAATCGGGTTTCCGAGCCGGTCACGGGTGCACCTCAGCCACGCTCAAGGTACTAAACGATATCATAACCGCCATCGATAAAAGACAGTACTGTGCAGCCGTCTTCATCGACCTTGCCAAGGCGTTCGACTCTGTCAATCACCATATTCTTATCGGCAGACTCAGTAGCCTCGGTTTTTCGGATGACTGCCTTGCCTGGTTCACCAATTACTTTGCAGACAGAGTTCAGTGTGTCAAATCGGAGGGCATGCTGTCCGGTCCTCTGGCAGTCTCTATGGGGGTGCCACAGGGTTCAATCCTCGGGCCGACTCTTTTCTCTGTATATATCAATGATGTTGCTCTTGCTGCGGGCGATTCCCTGATCCACCTCTACGCAGACGACACCATTCTATATACTTCCGGCCCGTCCTTGGACACTGTGCTATCTAACCTCCAAACGAGCTTCAATGCCATACAAAACTCCTTCCGTGGCCTCCAACTGCTCTTAAACGCTAGTAAAACCAAATGCATGCTTTTCAACCGTTCGCTGCCTGCACCCGCACGCCTGACCAGCATCACCACCCTGGATGGTTCCGACCTTGAATATGTGGACATCTATAAGTACCTAGGTGTCTGGCTAGACTGTAAACTCTCCTTCCAGACTCATATCAAACATCTCCAATCGAAAATCAAATCAAGAATCGGCTTTCTATTCCGCAACAAAGCCTCCTTCACTCACGCCGCCAAACTTACCCTAGTAAAACTGACTATCCTACCGATCCTCGACTTCGGCGATGTCATCTACAAAATTGCTTCCAACACTCTACTCAGCAAACTGGATGCAGTTTATCACAGTGCCATCCGTTTTGTCACTAAAGCACCTTATACCACCCACCACTGCGACTTGTATGCCCTAGTCGGCTGGCCCTCGCTACATATTCGTCGCCAGACCCACTGGCTCCAGGTCATCTACAAGTCCATGCTAGGTAAAGCTCCGCCTTATCTCAGTTCACTGGTCACGATGGCAACACCCATCCGTAGCACGCGCTCCAGCTGGTGTATCTCACTGATCATCCCTAAAGCCAACACCTCATTTGGCCGCCTTTCGTTCCAGTTCTCTGCTGCCTGTGACTGGAACGAATTGCAAAAATCGCTGAAATTGGAGACTTTTATCTCCCTCACCAACTTCAAACATCTGCTGTCTGAGCAGTTAACCGATCGCTGCAGCTGTACATAGTCTATCGGTAAATAGCCCACCCATTTTTACCTACCTCATCCCCATACTGTTCTTATTTATTTACTTTTCTGCTCTTTTGCACACCAATATCTCTACCTGTACATGACCATCTGATCATTTATCACTCCAGTGTTATTAATCTGCAAAATTGTAATTATTCGCCTACCTCCTCATGCCTTTTGCACACAATGTATATAGACTCCCCTTTTTTTTCTACTGTGTTATTGACTTGTTAATTGTTTACTCCATGTGTAACTCTGTGTTGTCTGTTCACACTGCTATGCTTTATCTTGGCCAGGTCGCAGTTGCAAATGAGAACTTGTTCTCAACTAGCCTACCTGGTTAAATAAAGGTGAAATAAAAACATTTAAAAAAATACTTCCTCCTTGCCAAGAAACAGGAGATCTAACAAGGATATGCAAATATCATGCCTGAATTGTATATATCGTTAATTGCTAATGTATACATTTTCTATGTAGAAAAAAAATACAGAACACAAATCAACTCCCACCTCCCTTCACGGCATTCGTAGCAGGCTGCTGTAATTCAAATAGAGACATGTGCAAGGCAACAAAATACACTGGGCCAGTGGGTAATTGCACATTTGCTAGTTTAAAAGCATTCTAAATATTAAATATCTTAATGAGCAAAACAGAAAGTCATTAGCAGAGCCCCTGTGAATGGAATGATATACAGTGCCTTTGGAAAGTATTCAGACCAATTGACTTTTTCCACATTTTGTTAAGTTACAGGCTTATTCTAAAATGGATTACATAAAACCATTTCCTCAGCAATCTACACACAATGCCCTATAATGACGAAGCGAAAACAGGTTTTTAGACATTTTACAAAGTTAATAAAAAACAAAAACAGAAAACCTTATTTACATAATTATTCAGACCCTTTGCTATGAGACTTGAAATTGAGCTCAGGTGGATCATGTTTCCATTGATCATTATTGAAATCGAGGGAGGAAGTGCCTTGGTCAGGGAGGTGAACAAGAACCCGGTGGTCACTCTGACAGAGCTCCAGAGTTCTTCTTTGGAGATGGGAGAAACTTCCAGAAGGACAACCATCTCTGTAGCTCTCCACCAATCAGGCCTTTATGGTAGAGTGGCCAGACGGAAGCCAATCCTCAGTAAAAGGCAATGACAGCTCGCTTGGAGTTTGCAAAAAGGCACCTAGACTCTCAGACCATGAGAAACAAGATTATCAGGTCTGACAAAAACCAAGACTGATGAATGCCATGTGTCATGTCTGGAGGAAACCTGGCATCATCCCTACGGTGAAGCATGTAGGTGGCAGCATCATACTGTGGGGATGTTTTTCAGTGGTAGGGACTGGGAGACTAATCAGGATTGAGGGAAAGATAAATGGAGCAAAGTACAGAGAGATGGTTGATGAAAACCTGTTTCAGAACACTATGGACCTCAGACTGGGGCGAAGGTTTACCTTCCAACGGGACAACGACCCTAAGCACAGAGCCAAGACAACTTAGGAGTGTCTCTGAATGTCCTTGAGTGGCCCATCCAAAGCCCAGACTTGATGCTGATCTAACATGTCTGAAGAGACCTGCAAATAGCTGTGCAGCGACGCTCCCCATCCAACCTGACAGAGCTTGAGAGGATCTGCAGAGAAGAATGGGAGAAATTCCCCAAATACAGGTGTGCCAAGCTTGTAGCTTCATACCCAAGAAGACTCTAGGCTGTAATCGCTGCCAAAAGGTACTTCAACACAGTACTGAGTAAAGGGTCTGAATACTTATATAAATGTTATATTTCAGTTTTTTATTGTTAATACATTTGCTAAAATTGATAAAAAACAGTTTTTGCTTTGTCATTATAGGGTTTTGTGTGTAGATTGATGAAGGAAAAAAATGATGTATTCCGTTTTAGAATAAGTCTAACATAACAACATGTGGAAAAGGTCAAGAGGTCTGAATTCGTTCCGAATGCATTGTATCTACCGAAGCTTTGATTGGATTGATTATGTCAATATCATACTTTCAAAATCTTAGCTAGGAAGCTAGACAGGCTGTCATCATCATGAATCAAGTCGATAATCTACTTGCAAATTATTTTCAATGATGATGAGAAATTCTACATAAAATGTATCGGTGCTCATTGGCCATTGGACATAAACATTACACAACAAGTTGGAAATCGCAATTTAACAATGAGTGGTTTAGAAGGAATCAGTGGAAGCTTTTTAAAGCAATCACTAGCCTGCTATTCAGTGGAGTGGGTATGTGGTCCTAGTCTGGTTCTTTTCCAAGCTTAAAAGGATAAACATTCACATGCAACACCATAGGCCAGAAAAGGTTGAATACATAAGCCATGCTGTCAATCCAGCATGACTTCTGCCACGTTCAAGACAACTGGACATTTTGAAATCTCAGACTTCAGTGAGTTCAAGACAACTGGGAACTCAGAAAAAAAGAGCTCCAACTGGGAAAATACGTAATCCAACTCGGAATTCCTAGTCAGGAACTCGGGCCTCTTTCTAGAGCTCCAACCTGAAGATCACTTTCCGACCTGATTCAACCTTGTTTTTTTCAGAGTTCCCAGTTATCTTGAAAGTTCCATAAATCCAGAGAATGCCAGACTTTGATGACAAAGTTTGATGACAAAATTTACCCACAAGAAGGACCGCCGCACCACCTTCCTGTTTAAGTGAGCACAGCAGAACAAGGTGACTCCAAAAATGTATTGTATGCTGCTGTATAAATGATGTAATATGCCAGGGAGATATTTATACTGTAGCTAAGAAAGTAAGCTGTTAGTAGCCCATGTGCTTCACCTTAATAATTTGGTCCATTTCCCCCTCATAATTTAGCCTACTGTTCTGACTTTGTGGTGCATATGTAGCCTACAGCCTGTTTTAGAGAAATGTATTCATTGAATATTGTAAGAGCGTTCATTGTCTACTTAAATGCCCCCTCTACTTATCCTACGGCTCTGACTTTGTGTACAGAGAGAATACTGTAAGAATGGCCCATGTTCTGAATTCTGTTGCTGTCCGTCCGTCGCTCGCTGATTAATGTTTTATTCAACATTTTGGATTGTCCCTTATCCTCTTGTTGTTCCCTTATGCATAGTTTGTACATGTCAATCGTTGTAGAAACCACATTTGTTAAAGCAAATCAGCCATATCAGCTATTTTTTTAAAGGCAGTAAATTAAGCTGAATTTACTGTTTCGCTGCTAGACAAGGCTCTGCTGAAAGCCATGTTTAGCGGTAAACAAGGATTCACTCCATGGTGGTGAAAAGAAAGCTCTTCTGTTGGGACAGCTTTGTGGAGGCCTTAACAGTTTGTGGGTACCACTGTTATAGTGCAATTAATGTATTGTTTAGTGTTGTGTTGTGTTGTGTTGTGTAGTGGCTTTTCTGGCATGCATCCCACATTTTTTTGTGTTTGCTCCAGCAAGATTTACATGCTAAAGTCTCCACTTGAGGTCACAAAAGCTCAGAGAACGGGACTGCCAAATGGTGAAGCGCGTAGCGCGTAAAAATCATCTGTCCTTGGTTGCAACACTCACTACCGAGTTCCAAACTGCCTCTGGAAGCAACGCCAGCACACAAACTGTTCGTTGGGAGCTTCATGAAATGGGTTTCCATTGTCGAGCAGCTGCACACAAGCCAAACATAACCATGCGCAATGTCAAGCGTCGGCTGGAGAGGTGTAAAGCTCTCCACCATTGGACTCTGGAACAGTACAAACGCGTTCTCTGGAGTGATGAATCCCGCTTCACCATCTGGTTGTCCGACTGATTAATCTGATTTTTGTGGATGCCAGGAGAACGCTACCTGCCCAATGCCTAGTGCCAACTGTACAGTTTTTCTTTTCTGAGTCAAGATCACTTTCGCAGTCAAAAAGCAAGCTGAGATCTACTGCTCAGATTGTTTTTTTACATTAACCTCACACAAACAGTTCTGTATGAATGAGGTTTTGGCAGTAGGCCTAATACATAATCACATCATATTGGCTATATGATTGGCCTGCCAATATTGTTAATCAGACCATTTATATTTCAAAACCCGAGCTTCGATAACAAAATAAATTAGTTGGTTTAGCACTTGTGAGGCACTGTGGAGCATGAATTGAAACAATTAGCATTTTTATTTTACTGGACTGATGGTACCTGCATCTGATGGTGAACGAGGTCAAATCTCGACATCAGTGATCTTCAGGTTGAAAAGTTGGAGCTCTAGAAAGATGCCCAAGTTTCCAACTTGGAATTCCAAGTTGGATGACCGTTGAAAACGATTTGTTAGTGTTGAATAAAAACAGTGACAGTGCTGAATGTAAACTTAAACATGAACTCACTTATAAAAACAGCAGCTCTTTGCTGCATTAATTGACAGTCTCTCTGTGGTCATGGTTTTAAAAGTGACTCAATCTTACATAGGCTATTAACCTATTAAACTTAGCTGTGGCCAGGGTCATGGAAACTCTGTAGCCACGGTGATTTGAGCTATCCGATGGGGCAGGGTAGTAGGTGCACTCGATTCAGTCACAGATTTGACGGTCCGCGCGTTTGCAGAGTTTGTCTAATGGGAACACTTTGCTTACCCGGTGTGCAGGACTTTTGAATCAAGTGCACCTCCCGGCAACACAATTTTTTTAAAGGAGCGCAAGCCTTTAAGGTTCGTTGGCTTTTCTACAGAAATATTTGGTGATCGACTAGGAATGAAGATCGCGATGGAACGGTTGGCGACCACTGTTCTAGACAATTCTGTGCTTCCAACTTTGTTGCAACAGTTTGGGGAAGGCCCTTTCCTGTTTCAGCATGACAATGCACAATGCACAAAGCGATGGTCCATACAGAAATGGTTTGTCGAGATCAGTGTGAAACACCAACAAACCCAACAAAAACCTTTGGGATGAATTGGAACGCCAAATGCAAGTCAGGCCTAATTGCCCAACATCGGTGCCTGACCTCACTAATGCTCATGGCAGAATAGAAGCAAGTCTCCCAGCAATGTTCCAACATCTAGTGGAAATCCTTCCCAGAAGAGTGGTCGCTTTTATAGCAGCAAAGAGGGGACCAACTCTATATTAATGCCCATAATTTTGGAATTTGATGTTCAATGAGCAATGAGCAGGTGTCGACATACTTTTTATAGTTTACTTTTGAGTTCAGTTCAATGCATACTATTGAAGCATAGTACTGAAGGCTAGACCGATTGAAGGAGACATATTTAACCTGTAATGTCAGGACCTACTCAATCCATTCAATTTTGTCTGCTTAGTATTTCTATGTATTCTATAAAACATCTTGCAAAACAATGCTAGACCTAGAAGCATGTCATTATTATTGCTACGTTGATAGAATCTGACACATTTTTGATGTTAGGAAATAACAATGGGGAGTATAACAATAAGCTATTAATGTAAATATATTCAGGCTTGTCAGAGCCTTATATGCGCTGAAATTAGTGCTGTTGATTCTTTTTCAACTTATCTCATCACACAAGACTATCTCTGTAAATACTTTTTCATTTATCTAATTTTCTAATCTAATTGAACCCCAGGGCATGATAGAAAATGGAAAACAGAAACTAGTCTGTCCTGTACAGAGGTAATACATTTGCCCTGGTAAGTGATGTTTAATTGAAATGCCAGGACCCGTGATTAAGTTGTCTGTCAAGTGTAGAGAGTGTAGAGCCTCAACGTGGAGGTGTCATAATACTCATAAAACCAAACAGGGAAATGGTTCCAATCGGTTTTCCACCATACATGTTTTCCCATTGGGGAATTTAGAAACACTTAAAATAAGGGCTATGTTTTGTGTTAGCCTTACATTGGCGTGACATTTTTATAACCATTTTAATCTCTCTTGGACAAGGTGACTTTAATCAATATATTCCGCTCTATTTGCTCACAGATTCAAAAATGCTAATTAGCATTGAAGTAGACATCATGCAAAACTACAAATCCCTGCAACATCCAGCACGTCTTCTCTAGCTAACACCTTTGCTAACAGTTATTGTGTCAACTTGCTCTCGTCGAACATCTCATTCCAAAATCATGGGCATTAATATGGAGTTGGTCCCCCCTCTGCTGGTATAACAGCCTCAACTCTTTTGGGAGGGCTTTCCACTAGATGTTAGAACACTGCTGCAGGGACTTGCTTCCATTCAGCCATAAGAGCATTAGTGTGGTTGGGCACTGATGTTGGGCGATTAGTCCTGGTTCACAGTCTGCGTTCCAATTCATCCCAAAGGTTTTCGATGGAGTTGAGGTCAGGGCTCTGTACAGGCCAGTTAAGTTCTTCCACACCGATCTCGGCGTTCCTAGGAAACTATGCAGTTTTTTGTTTTTTTACGTGTTATTTCTTACATTGGTACCCCAGGTCATCTTAGGTTTCATTACATACAGTCGAGAAGAACTACTGAACATAAGAGCAGCGTCAACTCACCATCAGTACGACCAAGAATATGACTTTCGCGAAGCGGACCCTGTGTTCTGCCTTTCACCCAGGACAACGGAATGGATCCCAGCCGGCGACCCCAAAAAATGACTTCGAAAAAGGGGAAAACGAAGCGGTCTTCTGGTCAGACTCCGGAGACGGGCACATCGTGCACCACTCCCTAGCATTCTCCTCGCCAATGTCCAGTCTCTTGACAACAAGGTTGATGAAATCCGAGCAAGGGTAGCATTCCAGAGGGACATCAGAGACTGTAACGTTCTTTGCTTCACGGAAACATGGCTCACTGGAGAGACGCTATCGGAGACGGTGCAGCCAGCTGGTTTCTCCACGCATCGCGCCGACAGAAACAAACATCTTTCTGGTAAGAAGAGGGGCGGGGGCGTATGCTTTATGGTTAACGGGACATGCTGTGGCCAAAACAACATACAGGAACTCAAGTCCTTCTGTTCACCTGATTTAGAATTCCTCACAATCAAATGTAGACCGCATTATCTACTAAGGGAATTCTCTTCGATTATAATCACAGCCGTATATATTCCCCCCCAAGCAGACACATCGATGGCTCTGAACGAACTTTATTCGACTCTTTGCAAACTGGAATCCATATATCCGGAGGCTGCATTCATTGTAGCTGGGGATTTTAACAAGGCTAATCTGAAAACAAGACTGCTTAAATTTTATCAGCATATCGATTGCGCAACCAGGGCGGGAAAAACCTTGGATCATTGCTATTCCAACTTCCGCAACGCATATAAGGCCCTGCCCCGCCCTCCTTTCGGAAAAGCTGACCACGACTCCATTTTGTTGATCCCTGCCTACAGACAGAAACTAAAACAAGAAGCTCCCGCGCTGAGGTCTGTTCAACGCTGGTCCGACCAATCTGATTCCACACTCCAAGACTGCTTCCATCACGTGGACTGGGATATGTTCCATATTGCATCAGACGACAACATTGATGAATACGCTGATTCGGTGTGCGAGTTAATTAGAACGTGCGTTGAAGATGTCGTTCCCATAGCAACGATTAAAACATTCCCAAACCAGAAACCATGGATTGATGGCAGCATTCGCGTGAAACTGAAAGCGCGAACCACTGATTTTAATCAGGGCAAGGTGACTGGAAACATGACCGAATACAAACAGTGTAACTATTCCTCCGCAAGGCAATCAAACAAGCTAAGCGTCAGTATAGAGACAAAGTAGAATCTCAATTCAACGGCTCAGACACAAGAGGTATGTGGCAGGGTCTACAGTCAATCACGGATTACAAAAAGAAACCAGCACTGTCATGGACCAGGATGTCTTGCTCCCAGGCAGACTAAAGAACTTTTGCCCGCTTTGAGGACAATACAGTGCCACTGACACTGCCCACAACTAAAACATGCGGACTCTCCTTCACTGCAGCCGACGTGAGGAAAACATTTAAACGTGTCAACCCTCGCAAGGCTGCAGGCCCAGACGGCATCCCCAGCCGCGCCCTCAGAGCATGCGCAGACCAGCTGGCTGGTGTGTTTACGGACATATTCAATCAATCCCTATCCCAGTCTGTTGTTCCCACATGCTTCAAGAGGGCCACCATTGTTCCTGTTACCAAGAAAGCTAAGGTAAATGAGCTAAACGACTACCGCCCCGTAGCACTCACTTCCGTCATCATGAAGTGCTTTGAGAGACTAGTCAAGGACCATATCACCTCCACCCTACCTGACACCCTAGACCCACTCCAATTTGCTTACTGCCCAAATAGGTCCACAGACGATGTAATCTCAACCACACTGCACACTGCCCTAACCCATCTGGACAAGAGGAATACCTATGTGAGAATGCTGTTCATCGACTACAGCTCGGCATTTAACACCATAGTACCCTCCAAGATCGTCATCAAGCTCAAGACCCTGGGTCTCGACCCCGCCCTGTGCAACTGGGTACTGGACTTCCTGACGGGCCGGCCCCCAGGTGGTGAGGGTAGGCAACAACATCTCCACCCCGCTGATCCTCAACACTGGGGCCCCACAAGGGTGCGTTCTGAGCCCTCTCCTGTACTCCCTGTTCACCCAGGACTGCGTGGCCACGCAGGCCTCCAACTCAATCATCAAGTTTGCGGACGACACAACAGTGGTAGGCTTGATTACCAACAACGACGAGACGGCCTACAGGGAGGAGGTGAGGGCCCTCGGAGTGTGGTGTCAGGAAAATAACCTCACACTCAACGTCAACAAAACTAAGGAGATGATTGTGGACTTCAGGAAACAGCAGAGGGAACACCCCCCTATCCACATCGATGGAACAGTAGTGGAGAGGGTAGTAAGTTTTAAGTTCCTCGGCGTACACATCACAGACAAACTGAATTAGTCCACCCACACAGACAGCATCGTGAAGAAGGCGCAGCAGCGCCTCTTCAACCTCAGGAGGCTGAAGAAATTCGGCTTGTCACCAAAAGCACTCACAAACTTCTACAGATGCACAATCGAGAGCATCCTGTCGGGCTGTATCACCGCCTGGTACGGCAACTGCTCCGCCCACAACCGTAAGGCTCTCCAGAGGGTAGTGAGGTCTGCACAACGCATCACCGGGGGCAAACTACCTGCCCTCCAGGACACCTACACCACCCAATGTCACAATGGGAATTGATGGGAATTGATGTAAAATATATCACTAGCCACTATAAACAATGCTACCTAATATAATGTTTACATACCCTACATTATTCATCTCATATATACTGTACTCTATATCACCTACTGCATCCTTATGTAATACATGTATCACTTGCCACTTTAACTATGCCACTTTGTTTACATACTCATCTCATATGTATATACTGCACTCAATACCATCTACTGTATCTTGCCTATGCCGCTCTGTACCATCACTCATTCATATATCTTTATGTACATATTATTTATCCCCTTACACTTGTGTCTATAAGGTAGTAGTTTTGGAATTGTTAGCTAGATTACTTGTTTGTTATTACTGCATTGTCGGAACTAGAAGCACAAGCATTTCGCTACACTCACACTAACATCTGCTAACCATGTGTATGTGACAAATAAAATTTGATTTGATTTGATTTGATTTGATTTGATATGGACCTCGCTTCGTGCACAGGTCATGCTGAAACAGGAAAGGGCCTTCCTACCACAAAGTTGGAAACAAAGAATAGTCTAGAAGGTCATTGTATACTGTAGCGTTAAGCTTTTCCTTCACTGGAACTAAGGGGTCAGGTCGCAATTGTAAATGAGAACTTGTTCTCAACTTGCGTACCTGGTTAAATAAAGGTGAAATAAAAATTTATAAAAAAGGGGCCTAGCCCGAACCATGAAAAACAGCCCCAGGCTATTATTGCTCCTCCACCAAACATTGCAGTTGGCATTATGCAAAAGGAAATGTAGCAATCACCTGATTTTACGCTCTACGCGCTTTGACACTTGGCAGTCCCATTCTCGGAGCTTGTGTGGCCTACCACTTCGTGGTTGAGCCGTTGTTGTTCTTAGATGTTTCCACTTCATAATAACAGATTTTTGATGAACTGAATTGTTGGAAGGATGACATGATTAGGCCGTCATTGTAAAATAAGATTGTGTTCTTAACTGACTTGCCTAGTTAAATAAAATGAATAAAATGCCGATTCCACGTTGAATGTCACTGAACTATTCAGTAAGGCCATTCTACTACCAATGTTTGGCGATGGAGATTGAATGGCTCTGTGCTTGATTTCATACACTTGTAGGAAACGGGTGGCTTAAATAG
This sequence comes from Oncorhynchus tshawytscha, assembly GCF_018296145.1. Lineage (NCBI taxonomy): Eukaryota > Metazoa > Chordata > Actinopteri > Salmoniformes > Salmonidae > Oncorhynchus > Oncorhynchus tshawytscha. Next base: position 1,989,794 of record NC_056447.1, on the reverse strand, counting down.
CCGAATCCACAAATTTGAAGGTGTGTATATATACAGAGTGTACAAAACATTAGGAACCCCTGTGCTTTACATGACATAGACTGACCAGGTGAAAGCTATGATCCCTTATTGATGTCACCCAAATGAATATCGCCCCATCGCACTCACCCCATCGCACTCACCCCATCATCATTAAGTAATACAGGAAGCTGGCCCACATCAAGGCCAGCATGCCAGGTACACTGGACCCACTAATTTGCCTACTGCTCCAACAGATCCACAGAAGATGCCATTTCCATCACTATTCACATGGCCCTAACACATCTGGACAAGGGGAACACCTATGTGAGAATGCTGGTCATTGACTACAGTTCAGCATCCAACACTATTGTTCCCTCCAAGCTCAGAGCCCTGGGTCTGGACACTACCCTCTGCAACTGGATCCTGGACTTCCTGACAGGAAGACCACAGTCTTTGAGGATTGGCAAAAGCACATCCTCCACACTGACTCTTAACATAGTGGCCACCCATGGGTGTGTACTCAGCCCTCTGCTGTACTCCCTGTTCACCCACAACTGTGTGGCTTTGCACTTTTCACGACACCAACTCCATCATCACATTTGCTGATGATTTCACGGTTGAAGGCCTGATAACCACAGTTGAAGGCCTGATAATGATGAGCCAGCCTATAGGGAGGAGGTAAGTGACCTGGCATTGTGTTGCCAGGACCACCTTTCCCTCATGGTCAGCAAAACAAAGACGTTGATTGTTGACTTCAATCAGCAGATGGAACACACCCCGATCCACATCAACAGGACTGAAGTAGCAGTTTTAAGTTCCTCAGCGTCCACATCACTGTTGACTAGACATGAACCTAAAACACCACCGATATTGTCAAGAGGGCGCAACAGCACCTCTTCTTCCTTGGGCAGCTGAAGAAATTCATGCCACAATGCAATATCAAGAGCGTCCTGAACAGGTACATAACGGCCTGGTATGGGAATTGCTCCATTCCCACGACCACAAGGCCATCCAGCCGATGGTGAAGACGGCCCAGTAATCACTGGGGTCATGTTCCCACCCATCCAGGACTATTATTTGAAATGGTGCCTGAGGGGCAGATGGTATCAGAGCAAGGTGTCTGGTACCAACAGGCTCAGAGATAGTTTATATCTACAAGCCATCAGACTGCTGAACACTTGAACTGAACTGAGCAACTGCACTGACTCTCCGCACCTTAGCACACATGCACTCACTCACGCAAACAACCACACAAACACATGCACACATACATTCCTGCTACACATGATTCACAACTGCTGCAACCAGACTCTTATTTACTATTGCTAATACTGAACGATTTAACCCTTTCCTGCTCGGAAAGTCAGGAAACCATTTTTTTTTACTGGACCATGACATCGGCGTGCATAAATGAGAATAACTAGCTGATGTCAAACCTTACATGAAAACATGATACATATTTTGAAAGCTGAGAAACAGTTATTTTAAATGATATGACACACAATAGCACCACATCAAATTGTAATCAGCCAAGAGAAACACCTGTGAACATGTGTATCTTATATGAAAACCAATGCTTTTCTCCCAAACAACTGCCATTTACAAAAATGTCTCATGACGATAGAGAACAACTTGGAGCATATTGAGTCTCCTTTATTTTGTAAGGGTTGATCATCTGAAATCAGAAGAGAAATATATTTTACTGTGATTGCGTTACTGACGTTTTAGTGAACGATGGTATTTTTGTCAAATTCTATGGACAGTTATGTGATGAGAAACTTCATCTGGATAGTAAATTAAACACATATCTGCAACAAACAAAAAAAAAATTTGCATTTAGTCTAATATATATGATAAGGAAAGATATCATTTTTATAAAACAAGAACTTTATTGAAACAAAAATTTTAGGGGAATACATTGTCTCATTCAAACCTTAAAATTAAGACATTTAAATCGCCTACCATATACAACATTCAAATCAAACTGAAATGACAAAATATGAAACAAATAAGGCATATAACAGTTATTAGCTTTTACAACTACAGTTTCTCGATTCAACTAGCATATAGTGTAAGTACAGACGCTGGGAGACGAGAGGCAAGTACAGGGAGTGAACATTTAATGGATAACAAGAAACAAACAACGACAGCATCTGGAGAGGGGAAACATAACAACATCAATGCTGACACAGGGATCAAACCAAGGAACAAACAGATATAGGAGGAGGAATCAACAAAGTAATGGAGTCCAACGAAGCGCTGGTGCCTGTAACAATGGTGACAAGTGTGTGTAATGATGGGCCGCCTGGTGCACTCGACCACCGACGAGGCGTGGGAGCCCGACGAGCTGGCTGAGGCATGACGTGGTATGGGAACCTGATGAGCCAGCTGAGGCGTGGGAACCCGACGAGCTGGCTGAGGCATGACGTGGGATGGGAGCCTGCTGAGCCAACCAAGGGAAGGAAACCTCTCGAGCCAGCTAAGGCGTGGAAGCCCGACGAGCCAGCTGAGGCATTCCTGGTTCCCCCGGCAGCAGCAACCGGACCTGACGTCACCGACAAAAACCTCCCTGATGCTTCAAATTGTGGTGTCCGCATTCTGTAAGGACAGACGTTGGGAGATGAGAAGCAAGTACAGGGAGTGAACATTTAATGGATAACAGACAAGAAACAAACAAGGACATGGGAAAACATAACGGCATCAATGGTGACACAGGGATCAAATTGAGGAACAGACAGATATAGGAGGTACAATCAACAAAGAAATGGAGTCTAGGTGAGTCCAAAGAAGCGCTGGTGCGTGTAACGATGGTGACAAGTGTGCGTAATGATGGGCCGCCTGGCACCCTCGAGCGCAAGAGAGGGGGAGCAAGAGCAGGCTTGACATATGGTCTATTACACAAAGAGTCGGGAACGAGAACATTTCCAAAAGCATTTCTTTTTTTTACAGTCATTACAATTTACAAGTCTTTAACATCCCCAGTGAGGAATTAAACATAAAAGGAGGCTGGCACGCAGGATGTCTTTGATAAGAAAGGGAAAACCTACAAGGGAGAGGGAACATGCCGGAAAGGAAAACATGCAAGAGACTTAAAATTTCTGAGTCTGAGCTACAGAGTCTGAGTCCCTTTGCTAGTGCCTATTTCTGCAATGAGTCACACTCACTAGAGTGCCATAACCTAAACATGTTTGTTCATCTATGATGCAAAATCATTTGCCCTAGCATTCAGCTGCCACACAAACAAACCAGGTCCTGTTCCCCTTTCTATCTTTCATGTAACACAGCCAACAATTTCTAGAGGGGTTCTGTAGACTGGGAATGTGCTGTGTAAAAAGATGAGCTCACAGTTTTCACAGACAAAGGTCCCACATTCACGCACATTTCGGACTGTACCAATAGTGGACTGATGTAAAAAAGATTGTTCCTTTTAGGCATCTCTGTGCAAGAGATTTGTTATGCGGTACGTTGGCTACCCCTCATACTTTTGAGATTTTTACAAAATGGACATCACTGCATCTGCTTGACACATACAATCCTCAGCTAGAGGGAAAAGTCTATTGGGACTTCCTGGCTTCAGAGATCATATCGGTGATACGGGAATGGGCTATATCCCATAGTGAGAAAAACAAAACAAATTTTTGAAAGAGATCTTAAGGTTACTAGCGCAACCCCGGTTCTCTGATAATAGAGTTAGGTATGTCATCGCATTTCCCTGTTCGCAAGAGCGCAAGGAAGACAGATATGCTTGAGAACATGTCAGAGGGCGGGATGGTGCCAACTTTTATAGAGTGGGGTCCCCCACTAGTCGCCACACTTCCTGTCTGTCTACGACAGACGTTGTGTGATTGGAGCGTTTAGTGATCTCCCCCAGAAAATGGGTATATCCCATATATCCCATATTATTAGAGGACGCAACTATGTTAACCTCTCTTGAGTAATGAGAAATCATCTTTCATTGGTTTTTGATGAGAGACCCACCTTATATAATGCAGGCTTTTTTAATTTTCCAGTGTCATTTGCAAATGCCTTGAATTCCTCATACTTGTAGATTAGAACAAATTATTTAGGTGTTCTGAAGTAATATCCTCAAGGCAAACTAATGATTAGCAAACTTGGCCAGTGCAAGAACAGTATGTGCATACTGATTCCTATAAAAATAAGTTATAGCACACCAAACCAGTTATGAGTAAGAAAGTATGCATTTCTATATTCAGTGGGGCAAAAAAGTATTTAGTCAGCCACCAATTGTGCAAGTTCTCCCACTTAAAAAGATGAGAGAGGCCTGTAATTTTCACCATAGGTACACTTCAACTATGACAGACAAAATGAGAAAAAAAATCCAGAAAATCACATTGTAGGATTTTTTATGAATTTATTTGCAAATTATGGTGGAAAATAAGTACTTGGTCACCTGCAAAGGCTCCTCTGTCCTCCACTCGTTAACTGTATTAATGGCACCTGTTTGAACTTGTTATCAGTATAAAAGACACCTGTCCACAACCTCAAACAGTCACACTCCAAACTCCACTATGGCCAAGACCAAAGAGCTGTCAAAGGACACCAGAAACACAATTGTAGACCTGCACCAGGCTGGGAAGACTGAATCTGCAATAGGTAAGCAGCTTGGTTTGAAGAAATCAACTGTGGGAGCAATTATTAGGAAATGGAAGACATACAAGACCACTGATAATCTCCCTCGATCTGGGGCTCCACGCAAGATCTCACCCCGTGGTGTCAAAATGATCACTCCTTAACTTTTTCCACATTTTATTGTTACAGCCTGAATTTAATATGGATTAAATTGAAATGTTGTGGAATTATGTTTTTAGAAATGTTTACAAATTCAAAATGAAAATCTGCAATGTCTTGAGTCAAGTATTTAACTTAAGTTCAGCAGTAAAAACGTACTTAACAAATCACATAATAGTTTGTATGGACTCTGGATTCGTATGTGTGCATTAATAGTGTTTAACATGATTTAAAATGACTACCCCATCTCTGTACCTCACACATGATTTGAAATGACTACCCCATCTCTGTACCTCACACATAAAATTATCTTCAAGGTACCTCAGTCGAGCAGTGAATTTCAAGCACAGATTCAAAGACCAGGTTTTCCAATGGTTCGCAAAGGGCACCTATTGGTATGTAACAAAAAAAAGCAGACATTGACTATCCATTGGTGCATGGTGCAGTTATTAATTACACTTTGGATGGTGTATCAATACACTCAGTCATGTCACATCTACTCCCGCTCCTCTTCTCCAGCATTCGACATCATCAGTTTACCTAACCACCGGTCCTGGGAATCATCTTTATGCGAACCTGGCTTTCATCATTACGCACACCTGCGCTTCATCATCACGCACACCTGTTCTCCATTACCTCACTCATTACCTCCCCTTTATCTGGCACTCCCTTAGGTTCCTTCCCCAGGCAGTATTGTATCTGTTTGTTCATGCCTGGATGCTACTTGTGTAGGTCCATAGTCGTTGTTATATTAAACTTACCACCTGCTTCTTGACTTCCAGCATCTACGTTACAAGCCACTACAAAGATACAGGCACCCTTGATAACTCCGTTGCCGGAGAGGAAGGAAACCACTCAGGGATTTTACCATGGGGTTAATAGGGATTTTAAAACAGAGTTTAATGGCTGTGACAATGTGATAATGGCTGTGGCTGTGATAATTACCCAACAACATTGTAGGTACTTCACATTACTAACAGAAATGACAGAGTAAAAAGGAAGCCTGTACACAATAAACATATTCCAAAAACATGGATCCTGTTTGCAAAAAGGCACTAAAGTAATACAGCAACAAAAAAAGCAAAGCGTGATGTTTGGGGTATATCCAACACAACAAATAACTGAGTACAACTCTTCACATTTTCAAACATGGAAGTGGCTGCATCATGTTAGGTGCATGCTTGTCATCGTTAAGGACTAAAGAGTAAAGAGTATTTTTTGGGTGGGGGGTGGAATATTGCTAAGCACAGGCAAAATCCTAGAGGAAAACTTCAACCTGCTTTCCAACAGACACTGGGAGACAAATTCACCTTTCAGCAGGACAATTACCTTAAACACATGGCCAGATGTAGTTTACATATTCTAAGTTGACTGTGCCTTTAAACAGCTTGCAAAATTCCAGAAAATTATGTCATGGCTTTAGAAGCTTCTGATAGGCTAATTGACATCATTTGAGTCAATTGGAGGTGTACCTGTGGATTTATTTCAAGGCCTACCTTCAAAATCAGTGCCTCTGCTTGACAACATGGGAAAATCAAAAGAAATCAGGCAAGACCTCAGAAAAAAAATGGTAGACTTCCACAAGTCTTGTTCATCCTTGGGAGCAATTTCCAAATGCCTGAAGGTACCACGTTCATCTGTACAAACAATAGTAAGCAAGTATAAACATCATGGGACCACGCAGCCGTCATACCGCTCGGGAAGGAGACACGTTCTAGAGATGAACGTACTTTGGTGCGAGAATTGCAAATCAATCCCAGGACAACAGCAAAGGACCTTGTGAAGATGCTGGAGGAAACAGGTACAAAAGTATCTATATCTACAGTAACACGAGTCCTATATCAACATACTCAGCAAGGAAGAAGCCACTGTTCCAAAACCGCCATAAAAAAAAAGCCAGCCTACGGTTTGCAACTGCACATAGGGACAAAGATTGTACTTTTTGGAGAAATTTCCTCTGGTCTGATGAAACAAAAATAGAACTGTTTGGTCATAATGAACATCGTTATGTTTGGAGGAAAAAAGGGGAGCCTTGCAAGCCGAAGACACCATCCCAACCATGAAGCACAGGGGGAAGCACAGGGGGAGGCAGCATCATGCAGCATCATGTTGTGGGGGTGCTTTGCTGCAGGAGGGACTGGTGCACTTCACAAAATAGATGGCATTATGTGCCATCTATGTTGTGGATATATTGAAGCAACATCTCAAGACATCAGTCAGGAAGTTAAAACTAGGTCGCAAATGGGTCTTCCAAATGGACAATGACCCCAAGCATACTTCCAAAGTTGTGGCAAAATGGCTTAAGGACAACAAAGTCAAGGTATTGGAGTGGCCATCACAAAGCCCTGACCTCAATCCTATCGAAAATGTGTGGGCAGAACTGAAAAAGCATGTGTGAGCAAGGAGGCCTACAAACCTGACTCAGTTTCACCAGCTCTGTCAGGAGGAATGGGCCAAAATTCCCCCAACATATTGTGGGGAGCTTGTGGAAGGCTTGTGGAAGGCTACCCAAAACGTTTGACCCAAGTTAAACAATTTAAAGGCAATGCAACCAAATACTAATTGAGTGTATGTAAACTTCTGACCCACTGGGAATGTGATGAAAGAAATAAAAGCTGAAATAAACATTCTCTCTACTATTATTCTGACATGTTACATTCTTAAAATCAAGTGGTGATCCTAACTGACCTAAGACAGGGAATTTTTACTAGGATTAAACGTCAGGAATTGTGAGTTTAAATGTATTTGGCTGAGGTGTATGTAAACTTCCGACTTCAACTGTATAAGCGACTACCAGTTGTGCGCTCATTCTCTATGTCGCTTTTGTTTGTTTGTGGAATGTCTGTCTACATGGCAGGTGTCGCGGGACAGTTTTAAAATGGCTTTTTGTCCTGCATCTCGCAACCCTCGGTCTAGTTTTGCCTTTTTCTCTTGTGAGCTGACTACGAGTTTGGTTTAGTTTGTTTCACATCTCAGGCCACCAGCCTGTGCCGCTAGAGGGCGGAGTTAGCCAGTCGAGAGGGGTGAATGTGCTGCTAAAAGACACATTTGTGCGGCAAATCTGGAGGACACAAGCGAACATAACAAATCACTGTTCATGATTCCACTCATTGGCAAAAAGGCAGGTGCTATTAGAACTCAGTCAGGTCAAGAATATAAGTATTCTGAACTTTGATCAATGCTGGAGCAATATTTAGATGTATTTAATTTTCTTATTGTGGACAAAACACATATTTTTATTATTTATACGATTGTTCTAATTAGACCAGAGGTTGGTGTTGTGGCCATGGTGAGATGTACTGTATGTATTGTGAGATGTTGTTTTCCATTGTGAGATGTAATCATTTACACAAGGACTGTGTGCAAAAGTCAGGGATATTCATATTGACTAGATCACGAATGTGAGAGTCTTAAGTATTGACTGCCTTACTCTTCAATTTACACCTACTAGGTACACGTGCGAATACTTGGGAATTGACAGTCAACAACATGACTGTCTATTGACCAGTGGAATTTATGTTGGTGTTTTTCTCCTCTTGACCAGGACTGGAGAAGGTGGGTCGTGACTCAACCTATGAACAGGAGGGGAAGGTACAGTTTGTGATGGACGCGGTTTATGCCATGGCCCACGCCCTACACCGCATGCACCGCGAGCTCTGCTCAGGGAACATAGGCCTGTGCCCACGCATGCACAACATTGACGGCAAGGAACTACTGACCTTCATCCGGGCAGTAAACTTCAATGGTAAGGACTCTTTTCAACATCATCATAATACCTCCCCAGCCATTTGTATGTCATACACTTGTTCAACTATTTAATTTCAGCTTTTCAACTTTTGAAACACTTTCTAATTCTTCGTCATCACACTAGGATTATTATGTAAACTCTCTCCACATTTCCATTATTGTCCTCCTTTGTTTCCACTTAATTTTTGTTATGCAGTACCTCCACTTCTTCGATATTACTGCAATTCCTCTTCCTTAAGCACCGATTCATGAATTATTGAAAGAAAAAAACGGTGCTGCTACTCTGTTTATCATATATGCATAGTCACTTTAACTATACATTCATGTACATACTACCTCAATTAACCCGACCAACCAGTACCCCCGCACATTGGCTAACCGGGCTATCTGCATTGTGTCCCGCCACCCACCACCCACCAACCCCTCTTTTACGCTACTGCTACTCTCTGTTTATCATACATGAATAGTCACTTTAACCATATCTATATATCTACATGTACATACTACCTCTATCAGCACAACTAACCGGTGCCTGTATGTAGCCTCGCTAAAGTTATTTTTCACTGTCTTTTTACTGTTGTTTTTATAACTTTACTTACCTATTGTTCACCTAATACCTTTTTTGGGGGGAAATTGCACGGTTGGTTAGAGTCTGTAAGTAAGCATTTCACTGTAAGGTCTACACCTGTTGTATTCGGCGCACGTGACAAACTTTGATTTGAAAAATCCTTACTAACTTTGGTTAGTGGAGATGGAGGAGACCGAATGTCACGTCTGCTCTAATTACATTGTTAACCAGTTTATAATAGCAATAAGGCACCTTGGGGGTTTGTGATATATGGCCAATATACCACGGCTAAGGGCAGTATCCAGGCACGATGCAACGCTTGATCTTTCTGGACTAAGTTTGTTTTTCTTTTATTGTATTCTGTGCCTCTATGGTACGGTTTTTATTTTTATCTATCTGTACTTAGTCCCTCTATTTCCCTCTTTGTTAATATGAAATATTTTGACCTAAATTGCTGAAGATGATTATTGGATTGCATGACCTATGAAGGCACATGTCCCATACAATAAGGAGATCTGCTGTACCTATATTATTTCAGGGGAAAAGTCACTTATTAATTTTTCTGTCCTGGTTAAAAACAAGTTGTCATCCAGGCTTTGATTAAATTTCTAATATCCTCGCCAACGTGGACATTCTGTAAGATTAGTGTATATGCCAATTATTTGATGGTCCGACCACTTTCTGTCCCCTATCAACACTTTTTAAAACTTTTGGTGCCAGAGAGAATGACATAAGAAAGTAATCAAGGCGATTAGATTGATTGAACCTCCGCCATGTATATCTCACTAGGTCAGGATATTTAATCCTCCATATATCCACAAGTTCCAACCAAAAATGTGTTAAACAAATCAAAATATACTTTAGATTTTTCAAAGTAGCCACCCGTTGCCTTTATGACAGCTTTGCCCAGTTTGGCATTCTTGCAACCAACTCTACCTGGAATGCTTTCCAACAGTCTTGAAGGAGTACTCACATGCTGAGCACTTGTTGGCTGCTTTTCCTTCACTCTGCGGTCCAGTTCATCCCAAACCATCTCAATTGGGTTGCGGTCAGGTGATTGTGGAGGCCAGGTCATCTGATGCAGCACTCCATCACTCTCATTCTTGGTCAAATAGCCCTTACACAGCCTGGAGGTGTGTTGGGTCATTGTCCTGTTGAAAAACAAATTATATTCCCACTAAGCGCAAACCTGCAAAATGCTGTGGTAGCCATGCTGGTTGAGTGTGCCTTGAATTCCCAGAGCCCAACTCAAGAGAAGACCTGATGTGTGAATGCATATACAGTTTTAGCTGTTTGAAAAGGCATGCAAAATTGAGCAAGAATAAGGAGATTTTATAAACCAATGTCAAGTCCTAGCTGATGGAGCTCCCGTTACAACCCACCCCCATCCTGAAACATACAAACTCTGGTCCCCCATTATGAACATTTTCCCAAGCATCTCTGTGCAGTCAGACTTTTGGATTATTTTGTGCCACCAGGGCTACAATAATTTGCCCCTTCTCTGATTGTCCGATTGTGAGCCCTATCCCCATGGGTCACTGCAGCTAGTGTTGCCAGCACTGCCACTAACTGGTTGGGGGCACCACACGGAAATTCCCACCGGCTAGGTACAAGGTCATCAAGGTTCTCATTAGCAGCTTCGAGAAACTCCTTGTATATTATTCTCACCCATCTGGGGGCTTTGGCTTTGTTGGACCAACCCCGCCAGGCAGGCTCAGACTCTTGAGCAGGCAGTGCTGCTTTAGTGGATCTCTGACCGCATTTATCTTTCTGTCTTGGCTGTGTTTGGGCTACTTGCAGCAGGCCTATAAAACAGATGAGGACTTAAGGTGGTAAAACAGATAAGGACTTAATCATTAAGGTGTTGGTCACTCAGGTGGTTGTCTAGGGTATATGGTTGGGGACCGTTCCATCATGATAGGACAATAAATACATAATATTTATAATTCATTTTAAAATGTATATCACATATCTCTGACATTTGCAACCATTTTTCTTTTTCATTCACTTAACTCCACACTTTTCCAAACACAAAAACGCACACCCCAACTTCCATCATAATACACCCACACATACCCACATACTGTGCCTTCTATGTCCCTCTGCACACCCCAACTTCCATCATAATACACCCACACATACCCACATACCGTGCCTTCTATGTCCCTCTGCACACCCCAACTTCCATCATAATACACCCACACATACCCACATACCGTGCCTTCTATGTCCCTCTGTTTGCTGTGTTTTTAACCCTACTATGTTGATTACTACCTCATTTCCAGTTTGAAGTACTTCTGTGTACCAGTTCCTTATATTTGAAGATGTATCATTTAAATAATTATCACTTCTTCTTATGCTGTCTTTTATAAATGTATGAATAATATGAATAGAAAGTCAAATACAAATTATTTTACAACATTCCATATCTTCAATGGCATAGTGTAGTTGTAGTTTATTTATTTAGTTATTTTTCTTCCCAATTTCAATCTTGTCTCATCGCTGCAACTCCCCAGTGGGCCTGGGAGGCGAAGGTCGAGTCATGCCTTAGACCGCTGTGCCACTCGGGAGGCCCATGTAGTTTATTTCTTTATCAATTGTAGTATTTTAATGTATTTTATTTCAATCCCTACCATAGACAGTATTGGGTGTTCCATTATTCGACTCCTCTATGGAAACATTGTATTATTTACAATATTTACAAGGTACTTATTGTTTGTAAGCTAAGAACACACTCTGTTGCCATTACTTAATACTACATAGTTACTGGATTATACAGTAACTATTGGGCAGGTAGGAATGGCTTTCTCCTGCTGTTGTGTTTTTGTCACGTGTGCTCGATTGTTGATTCACAGGTACGACTCAGATACAGTCGTCTATATGTCCCTCTTATCTCTCCAGCTTGGAACATATGCAGAGCTGAAGACAGTTCCTGTTCAGTGGCGTGAGATAACAGTGTGATTAATTTAATGTTGGCCCAGTACTTTTGTAATTCTACACCAAAGTACCTATTAAAGGGGTTTGATGAGAGGCTAGATAAAGCCGGTACACCTTCATCTCTTGCCTATTATTTCTGCATAGATTTTCAAGGTTGATATCCTTTTCCAAGCGTGTGGTGAGATGGACTTGCTTAGATAAAGGTAGAAAGAAATAATAAACACTTCGTATATCTCCCCATGCTCAGACCCTGTGGAAGGTTTTGAAAATGGATTTCTTTATACTCGCAGTGCTGAATGAGTCAGTTATTTAATCTATGTGCACTATTCACATTTTTTTTCAAGAATGTGGCCCATCTTTTCAGCACAAAGGCCCTACCTCCAATTTGGGAATATTTCTCAGTCCTTAAACTAAGACCAGACTGTGTTGTATCCTGTTAGGCACGCTTTGCCTTGATCTGCCTCAAAATTGTAATAACTCAGTCGGGAAAGTTTCTATATATCTCCAAGTGGCTCTCCTTCCAGCTCCCTTACCTGAGAGGGAAAGGCAGATTTGAATAATTATGTTATCTTCTTCTCAGGCAATGGGCTAGGGAATGATATGGGGTGGGGAAATAAGCATGCTCACTAGCTTTTCATGGCAAACATGCAGAACTAGTAAAGCTTCAGTAGATTTTTTTTTAACAATCTTCAAACCTTGAAGGGATTCATATCTCTGCCAAGCTTGATGAATGTGGAACTGTACTGTGTTATTTTCGGGGGGAAAAAACATTGAATTAGCAATGAATATGACCGCAGGGCTGAAATTGCATGTCTGTGTTCAGTCAAACCCACGTTATTGCTGCGTTGAATGATGAAACACTATCTTTTGTGTGTGTCTTGATCATTAAATTAAATGAGAAGTAGGGAAACAAAAAGAGGAAAAAGTGAGGTTTGCTTTGCATTTTCAATTCTACGTGTTGGATGAATGTTTTGCCGGAGAATCTTTTAATAAATAATGCAGATTGATATATTCAAGAGAAGAGGGGAAAGGGATGTGGGAATACAGTGTGTGTTTGTGTGTACTACTCTTGATTGAGCCTGCAGGGGTGCCTAAGTGTATGAAATACATCAAATATTCCAGGAGGAAGGAAACCTTTGGGTATTTTATAGTCTGTATCTGTCTATCTGTTCCTGCCTGTGTATTCCACACTTCATTTAGCCTATATGAGTGCCATATGAACACACACATCACATATGAGCGTCAGAGGTTTTTTCCCATACTGGTTTCCTGTAAGCAGAGCATAAGGGTTACCCATAATCAGAGTATGAAATGTACCAAATCAGACATCCAAGCAACACTTTGACTGTGACTTTGACTATAGCCAGAGGCTAATTGCTAACCCAACAACTTTCCTATTGCATACGCTTATTTTAAGATTAGCATTGAGAAGCTAATAGAGAATGAGCATACAGGACTATTTGTTTCTAATGCTAACATTTACTATTATAAAACAAACAGAATATTGTTTTGAATATGACTACTAGAGAAAATAAAAACAGAATAGCCATCGGGGTAATTTATTGCATTAGTTTACATGCATTTGAACTAAAGGGTGAAAAAAGTCCATTTGCAGTTTTGGTGTGCGTATTGCTTTATCACACTATTCACGCTTTCCTTTGGAAAAACAAACAAATTGCTAACCCTATGGAGCATGTTGCAGAATGAACAACACATTTCCTCTCCCATCCCGAGCCCTCTGTGTAACCAAGGCATAATCAATAGTGGTGAGATTAATTCAATAAGCTAGAAATCTCCCACTGTTTTTTCTTATTCCTAATGCCCACTGCCTGTCAGTGTCCTAAAGAATGTTGCTTCAGTCTGGGATCTATTCAATCACAATCTGTGAATTAATAGAACATTAAGCCTCTTGGCAATGACTACTCTCACCTTATTTGCTGACAGCTGGGCTGGCATTAGATACATGACACTGTTGGCACTTTAAGGGAAATTGTAGCTGATAATATACAGGTAACTGCCAAAATGAAACGCCAACATAAAGTGTCTTAATATGACATTGGGCCCCCACGAGCTAGAAACAACTTCAATGCACCTTGGCATAGATTCCACAAGGGTCTGAAACACTATCGGAGGGATGTAAAAACCATTCTCCCACAAGACATTTCAGAATTCGTTTTTTTTTTGTAGATAGAAAAGCTTTCTCAGGTGCCACTCCAGAATGTCCCAGAAGTGTTCAGTTGGGTTGAGATTTGGTGAATGAGTTGGCCATGGCATATGGTTTACATCATTTTCATGCTCATCAAACCATTCAGTGACCAGTCGTGCCATGTGGATGGTGGCATTGTCATCCTATGGGGGCATAGCCATGGTAGCCAAAATAATGGCCTGCCCAGCATTTTTATACAAGACCCTAAGCATGATGGGATTTTAATTGCTTAATTAACTCACCTGCTTTCAATATACTTTGCATCCCTCATTTTTTCAAGTGTTTCCATTATTTTGGGAACACTTAAACACTTTTTCCACCCCATTATTTTGGATATATTGTATATTGCATGTTTGCACTGCCAATAGATTGAATGAAATATGTGTGGACATTCACCTCCATTGAGGTAGATGAAGTGTGGACGTGTCCCCAGAGTCAGAGAGTTACTAGTGTCTACATGACCTACTGTACAATAACACTTGTCCATCATTTTTATTGACAATGTGGCTGTAGCGCTCCTTCCACCAAACACAAAATCTTGTTTCCATACAGTGTTATCCGGAAGAGTTTTGTAAGGAGCGTATAGCTGCACGAATCAGATGGTTTTGAAAGGCCTTGTAACCCATTCCTGAAGCAACACATCATTCACAGCATGTACGTGTTTCCATACAGTGCCATGGTTTTGGTTTTGAAAGGGCCTGCAACACATCATTCACAGCAACCCATTCCTGAAGCAGATTGTTTTGAAAGGCCTTGTAACATCATTTCACAGCATGTACGTGTTATTCTTTCTGTTTTTACAGATCATCAAGCCCACCTACAGTTCAGTGTCATCTGTCAATGCATTCCTTATACAAAAGCTCTTCTTCTTAGCCTTAGATTAAGATTAAAATCACTTTATTCAGGTAAGGTCCAACCTGAAATTTGACTTGCACTTTATCCTTGTTGTTGTGGGGGGGTTCAGTGCATTGCTCAAGGGCACAACAGCAGGCAATGGCATCTAGGATTTGAAACCAGCAGCCCTCCGGTTGCCAGCTCAATTCCCACCAGATATTTCCTGTCTGACCCAGCATTCAAACTGGCAAACCTTTGGTTGCTGCCTCGCCTCTCTACCTCTAGGCTACCTTCCACCCTGCCATAAAGTCAAGCTTTTAGCATTCTGGATTGTGATGAGTTGCTGAAATCAAGGTCCACACCAAGGTTGATCTTGAACATGAAACCCTTGTATGTGGCCTGTAAATCACTCATCACTAGTCTTAGCTTAACAATTACCCATGGCTGTGACAGCAATTTGAAGGGATAGGTAAAGTGTGTGAGCGTGCATACATGCGAGACAAAGAGTCCTTGCAGTATTTCACCTTATTTCTGTGCCGCCTTCACATGCTTCTCTATTCATATCCCTTCATTCTCCAACACTGCTGTTGCCACCCCAGTAGGTCTACCTTGAGATTTATGCATTGGCTAGTTTTCGTTCAAACTCACTGAAAGGGAGGTGCACACATTTTCACCCATGCTAAATGCAAAGATACTGTATGCAATGTATATCAACATGTTTTACGTTAGCAATAAAAAAAACTACTTAGAAGAATTAGAGCAATGTGCGGATCCCTCACTATTTTGTCATCCACTATCATCCATAGGCCTATCATTCTCATACCAGCACTGAGAAGACAGATTTGTGTTTTTTTGTGTGTTTTTTTTGCAATGTCAAGGTTCAGTCTGTCAACAGGGATCAGGCATTACCTGGAGGACCTAAGGTCACACTTGAGAGCACTATTCTGGTTCCATGAAAAAGTGTCTGACATTCATTCTGCTGTAGCTTTGTTATCTCAGTGTGACTGGGGCTTGTTTCCAATCATCAAGACTGATATCAAGAAACATGTCAAGAAACAACGATTGCTAAGTTGGGGAGAGGTCTGTCCGTGATAAAGCACTGCTCTGCTTTCTTGACATCACAATCAACCAGACACATCCTACATTCTTAGAAAAAAATATTCCTTATAGAACCAAAAAGGGTTCTATCGCTTGCTTCATATATGGAACCCCTAAAAGTTATATAATGTATAGAACCCTTTTATAGGGTTCTTTGATCAGAAACCCTAGAGGTTCTTCTTCATTGAACCAAAATGGTTCCACGTAGAACCTTGCATGAACCTTGCATGGTGCCATTTATGAATTATGGCCACTACTATTGAATATAAATATTTTTTTGTTAAGAATATAACATAATAAACAATTAGATAATGGACAAAATAATTTAAATTTTCCGTCCGTCGTTGGAAATGTGCACTGGTGGCCAGGGAGGCATCTGTTCGTTTGAATGATGACGCACATCTCCTCTTGCTGACTTCTCTACAATACAATACAATACATTAGTTACAGCGAACAACAAAGATGTGGCTACTGCTCCGTTCTCAACCCACCCAAACAACAGACCTCACACATACAGTTGAGACGAGCACAGGTTCAAGCTGCAGTGCAGCACTCCTGGATGGAGAGCCTGTTGTGGGTATAAGGGTCTTGCTCAAGGGCCCAACGGTAGGGGAATGTTTTAAGGATGTAAATCCAGCAGCCCTCCAGTTGTCAGATCATTTACCACGTTTTTTTCCAGCGCCTGGCCCGAGATATCAACTGGCCACCTTTCGGCCACAGGTATTGCTCCTGCCTCAGGTCCAACTCCTTAGCCGCTGGGCTACCTACCACCAGTACAGTATGGGTTGTTGCCTGACTGGTTCCAGACAAGAACAAAAAAAGGAGCAAAACCATGAGTTGATCTTTAGAAATAAGCAAGAGTTAATCTGCCAAAATTAAATGAAAATATTATGCAGACATAATTATTATGATGTAGAAGATCTAGTTAAATTAAGGTTAATGGAAAAAAGGTTAAGGTTAAAATTGAAAAAATAAAAATACCAACTTACATGAAGTTGCTGTCAGCAGCAGCCAAAAGAGAGATCCTCTGCCTCTAATACTTCTGGGTTACAGCTAGACTGAGCAAATCATAGAAATAGTGTGTTAAATGTAATGTAATGATTAACTAGGCTATTGAATCACCAAGACTTATTATACATCATTTATTCTAAATAATTCATACATACAGTGGGGCAAAACAGTATTTAGTCAGCCACCAAAATATGAGAGAGGCCTGTAATTTTCCTCATAGGTAGTACACTTCAACTATGACAGACAAAATGAGAAAAAAAATCCAGAAAATCACATTGTTGGATTTTTCATGAATTTATTTGCAAATTATGGTGGAAAATAATTATTTGGTCACCTACAAACAAGCAAGATTTCTGGCTCTCACAGACCTGTAACTTCTTCTTTAAGAGGCTCCTCTGTCCTCCACTCGTTACCTGTATTAATGGCATATCCCATATCCTTGGCATATCCTATAATAAATAAAAAGTTATTTGAAAGAGTTGGCTGGCTAGCTTGTAAAGTGGCAAATTTAAAGTAGCCTAGCTTTAGCCTAGCTATCTTACAAATCTGCTCAAATTCGAATAATGTTTACATTTTATTTATCTAGCCTGCACTTTATCATATGACTCTGGCTTCATATATTTGAATTAATTCATCAACTTTCCTTACCTTAATACATTGAAAAATAATGTGCTTATTGGTAGGCTACTTGCAAGTTGGTTCAACCACCATTCTCTTGCATCTTTATGCTGGTTTTTGACTCGGAATGGCAGTTCCATTTGGAATTGAACACAAGGTCCTATAAAGAAGCCCTTTTTTAAATCTAAGGGTGCATTCGTCAAATTCCATCTGGAGTGCCAGAGAGTGCTCAGAGTGCCCTCTGGGCATTTGTAAATCCAGAGCGTTGTCAGATTGTCAGTTCTTAAATTCAGAGCGTTCACTGGACACTGGCTGAGGAGTAGGTTTGGTCCGAGCGTTCTGGCTTCACAACGGCAGTCAAGCCGTAAACTCACTCACTTTTGTACATCATCTTGGTCCGTACTATTGACCGTATTTTAGCGCACCAAAAACGTAATACTTCCAGATCAACTGTAATGTCGATACCATTATAAGGCATATTTTCTCCCCTTTCCAAAAAAATTAATGACATGACCTAAACTCTGCCTGTTTCTGCAATATTCAAGACGGCAATGAGCCCCGTCGGGTCATTTTAAAAATGGCGGGTGGGGAAGCCAAACTAATGCGTGACAGTGAGAAGGAGATATGTTGTGTGGGAAAATAGCTTTTTTTTCACTTGATCTGTCCAACGTGTAACCTTATCGGCTCTAAAATGTAAATAAAACACTTTAAGAGTTTATATCATGTGTGATTACATACCTATTTGAAGGTTTGTGTCGAATTTGAATCAGGTTTTTTCGGACGGTGCTAATGTGATATTCAGAAGTAAACCGTTTTTTTTTTGCGTCATGACCATTTTACTCACCCTACCAGAGCTGGATAGCCTGTTTTATGTTATCTAGAGCGTTGGTGACTCTAACTGCTGCTGGCAACAATTTAATTATGTTTTTTTTGCCAACGTTTACTGACACCGGTCATATTCAACTGGTGTTGAGCCTTCGTAAACTCATCAGTTTTTCTGCGCTCTGGCACACTCAGACGAGAGGGCTCTGAAATCGGAGTAGATAGCCAGGGCGAATTTACAAATGCACCCTAAAAATGCATGCTGTCACGTTCTGACCTTTATTTCCTTTGTTTTGTCATTATTTAGTATGGTCAGGGCGTGAGTTGGGTGGGCAGTCTGTTTGTTTTTCTATGTTTTGGGGCATTTCTATGTTTCGGCCTAGTATGGTTCTCAATCAGAGGCAGGTGTCATTAGTTGTCTCTGATTGAGAATCATACTTAGGTAGCCTGGGTTGCACTGTTTGTTTGTGGGTGATTGTCTATGTTAGTGGCCTGTGTCAGCACAGGTCTATTTTGTAGCTTCACGGTCGTCATTTGTTTATTGTTTTTGTATGCAGTGTCAGTACTTTCTTTATTAAAGATTTACCATGGACACTTACCACGCCGCATTTTGGTCCGACTCTCCTTTTCACCTCTCCTCTTCAGATGAAGAGGAGGAAGACCGTGACAGAATCACCCACCTACCAAGGACCAAGCGGCGTGGTAAAAGACAGCGACGACAGCAGCAGCAGCAGCAACAACAGCGGCCAGCATCACAGGACTCCTGGACATGGGAGGAGATACTGAACGGAGAGGGACCCTGGGCACAGGCTGGGGAATATCGCCGCCCCAAAGCAGAGCTGGAGGCAGCGAAAGCTGAGCGGCGGCGATATGAGGAGGCAGCACGGCAGTGCGACAGGTACGAGAGGCAGCCCCCCAAATTTTTTTGGGGGGGGCGGACGAGGTGTGGTACTAAGCCAGGTAGCAGACCTGAGCTCACTCCTCGTGCTTATTATAAGCGGCGCATTACTGGTCAGGCACCGTGTTATGCGGTTAAGCGCACGGTGTCGCCAGTGCGTGCCCATAGCCCGGTGCGCTATAGGGCAGCCCCCCGAAAGTGCCATGCGAGTGTGGGCATCGAGCCAGGGCGTATGGTGCCAGCTCAGTGGGTCTGGTCGCCGGTGCGCAGTTTTGGTCCAGGTTATCCTGCGCCGGCTCTGCGTGCTGTGTCTCCAGGGCGCTGGGAGGGTGCAGTGCGTCCTCTGCCTGCGCTCCGCTCGTGCCGGGCGAATGTGGGAGTGGAGCCTAAGGGAGAGGTGCGTGTAGTAAGCACTAGATCTCCGTGCTTACCCACAGCCCGGTTCAACCTGTGCCTGCACTCTGGAGGGTCTGGGCTAGAGTAGTTGTCCAGCCTGGGGAAGTGGTGCCAGGTTGCGCACCAGAGCTCCAGTGCTCCCCTACAGCCCGGTCCTTCAGGTGCCTCCTAACACCAAGCCTCCTGAAGGTCTCCCCAGCCTGGTGGTTCCTGTGGCAGCCCCACGCACCAGGCTGTCTCTCTGTCTCCTCCCTGCAGGTGGTCCCGCCTGTCCGGCACCGCTGCCGGAGCCTCCCGCCTGTCCGGGCGCCGCTGCCGGAGCCCCCGCCTGTCCGGCGCCGCTGCCGGAGCCCCCGCCTGTCCGGCGCCGCTGCCGGAGCCCCCGCCTGTCCGGCGCCGCTGCCGGAGCCCCCCGCCTGTCCGGCGCAGCTGCCGGAGCCCCCCGCCTGTCCGGCGCCGCTGCCGGAGCCCCCCGCCTGTCCGGCGCCGCTGCCGGAGCCCCCCGCCTGTCCGGCGCCGCTGCCCCTCTGCCCAGAGCTGTCCCTCTGTCCCGAGTAGCTGCCCCTCTGTCCAGTGGGGTCATTGAGAAGGGTGGCCATGGTGAGAAAGCCACGGAGGCGGACAATAAGGCGGACTAAGACAATGGTGAGGTGGGGTCCGCGTCCCGCACCAGAGCCGCCACCGCGGACAGACGCCCACCCAGACCCTCCCCTATAGGTCAAGGTTTTGCGGCCGGAGTCCGCACCTTTGGGGGGGGGGTACTGTCACGTTCTGACCTTTATTTCCTTTGTTTTGTCATTATTTAGTATGGTCAGGGCGTGAGTTGGGTGGGCAGTCTATGTTTGTTTTTCTATGTTTTGGGGCATTTCTATGTTTCGGCCTAGTATGGTTCTCAATCAGAGGCAGGTGTCATTAGTTGTCTCTGATTGAGAATCATACTTAGGTAGCCTGGGTTGCACTGTTTGTTTGTGGGTGATTGTCTATGTTAGTGGCCTGTGTCAGCATAGGTCTATTTTGTAGCTTCACGGTCGTCATTTGTTTATTGTTTTTGTATGCAGTGTCAGTACTTTCTTTATTAAAGATTTACCATGGACACTTACCACGCCGCATTTTGGTCCGACTCTCCTTTTCGCCTCTCCTCTTCAGATGAAGAGGAAGACCGTGACACATGCTTTTATTAAACACATAATTTCCTCTTGCTTCTAGCAAACATTTACTTTGCAATAGCACAGGTTTGCATGAACCTTGCTATTTGCTATTCAGACCTTGGCAACAATGCTGCAAAATAGGAATTTGATCTACCCCCCCCTGCCTTACAGAGCTAATGGTGTTATTTATATAATTAAATTCATATAAATGTAAAACAGCTGTAACAAATTTAAAGGGAATGTTAGCTGTCATTTCAGAGTTTGATGTGACTGGGTTAGCTTTGTTAGCTGTTGTTTTCTTAAAATCCGATTCCCCATTACACTCTGGGGGAGGGATAGAACTCTCAAGATTCTTTAGGTACTGTATATATAGCCTTTTTAGTAAACGGTTATTTAGTCTCATCCAAAGTACCAAAAGGTTCTAAATAGAAACCCAAAGAACACTTTTTTCTAAGAGTAGTTTGATCATACCTGGACTACTGCCCAGTAATATGGTCAAGTGCTGCAAAGAAGGACATAAGCATTTTACGGTTGGCCCAGAACAGCGCTGCATGGCTGGCCCTTAAATGTACACAGAGGGCTAATATCAAGAACATGCATGTCAATCTCTCCTGGCTCAAAGTTGAGGAGAGATTGACTGCAACACTGAATGTTGATAGCACAGAACTGTCTGTTCACACAGCTCAGACACCAATACGTACCCCACAAGACATGCCACCAGGGGTCTCTTCACAGTCCCTAAGTCCAGAACAGAGGCTGGGAAAATGCACAGTACTAGATAGAGCCATGGCCACATGGAACTCTCTTCCACATCAGATAACTCAAGCTAGCTGTAAAATCTAATAAAAAAGCAACATAAAATAACACAGACATTGTATAATGTATTGTAATATTGTACATTTTATATCATACATTTGTAATGGTAGAGCAGTGTACATTTTTATAGTGCACAATGTCTTGTGTTATGTATTGTTTTATTTATGATGTTGACTATTGTTTTGTTCCTGTTTGGACCCCAGGAAGAGTAGGGGCTGCCTTGGCAGCAGCTAATATGGATCATACTAAATACTCAAATATAGTACCAGATTGTCTGTGCCATCATCATATAGAGATATATTTTGGGAATATCAACATGATTTTGCTTGGGGGATCTGGATCCCGAGGATGGTGCGGTGATTCATTGCTGTGCAGATGCGATTTTCCATGCATTTATTCATGTTGTAGAAAGTAGGGCTTGAATATAATCAAAACGTGAGCCCACCCACTAATCATAATTACAGAGGGTGTCTGCTCTTTTATTACAATATGCTGTTGCTCTGGATTTCGTTTCTAAAGGAATCTACTTTGGAGGCTGCGTGGGTAATTGGAGGCTTGAGTGTGGGTCAACCTGTGATTATGTCTGGGATTGGTTCAATCAACACATTGCCCAATCACCTAATCATCGATGTAAAGAGCCCCAGAGTCGCACTATGAAGAAACGTATTCACAAGTTACAGTCAAGGGGCTGATTGAAGTGCAGAACAGTTAGGAATGAGGATGCCTGTTTTTTTTAAATGGGACATTATGAGTCATTGTTTAAGGGTGGTTCCGTTCTGCAACACCACTTGAATGTCAAATGCAGTGATACACAAGGCAAGCTAATTGTTGCTGGTTAATCAGTCAGCTAAATGTTTACACTAAGTCAACGTACATGTCACTTAGAAATGTCCTTGTTTTTGAAAGAAAAGCACATTTTTTGTCCATTAAAATAGCATAAAATTGATCGGAAATACAGTGTAGATGTTGTTAACGTTGTAAATCACTATTGTAGCTGGAAACTGCAGTTTTTTAATTGAATATCTACATAGGCGTACAGAGGCCCATTATCAGCAACCATCACTCCTGTGTTCCCCTGGCACGTTGCGTTTGTGGGTTCGATTACAGGCTAAAAATGGCCACAAAGAAATAACTTTCTTCTGAAACTCGTCAGTCTATTCTTGTTCTGAGAAATAAAGGCTATTCCATGTGAGAAATTGCCAAGAAACTGAAGATATCGTACAACGCTGTTTGCTACTCCCTCCACATAACAGCGACAACTGGCACTAACCAGAATAGAAAGAGGAGTGGGAGGCCCCGGTGCACAACTGAGCAAGAGGACAGGTATGTTAGAGTGTCTAGTTTGAGAAACAGACAACTCACAAGTCCTCAACTGGCAGCTTCTTTAAATAGTACCCGCAAAACACCAGTCTCAACATCAACAGTGAGGAGATGACTCTGGGATGCTGGCCTTTTAGGCAGAGTTCCTCTGTCCAGTGTCTGTGTTCTTTTGCCCATCTTATTCTTTTATTTTTATTGGCGAGTCTGAGATATGGCTTTTTCTTTGCAACTCAGACCTGTGGTCTGCAGTGAAAGGCAGCTAGATGTGCTGTGCATAGCCAAAGAATCAGAAATTTGTTTCCTGTTTTAATTTGCTTCTCTCTGCCAAGCCGCTGCACAAAGGAAAGTGGGTGATTGGATGAAATTATCATAGACAGACACAGGAAGCGAAACATCTGAACAGAGCTGCTGTTTTGGAGACGAGTCAAATCTCTTTACTTCAGGCCCAATCCTCTCAACTTCTCTCCAGCAAATGTAACAATACATGGCTTTCCTGAGATGCATATTTTTAATATGTCTCTCCTCTTCCTTCCCAACTGTGTTGGATTTTGCAGGTTTTAACGACCAAAGGTGTGAGCAATGTTACTGTAAGAAAGTCATCTGAGAGACAAGATAGTTACTTGAAAGGAATTTGAAACTTGTCAGTGTAGATTGTAATAAATACTTACAGATAATCCATTTGGTTGACTGCATCTTTGACAAGTACACTGATAAACAACCTCGAGAGATACTTACATATTACAATGGCAGTGCATTCTTCATCTGTTTTGTCACAAAACATTTTGTCTTCATATTATTATTATTTCTTTTAGATACCATACCCATGGGTAAACACTGAAGATACTTTATGTTGTGATATCAGCCAAGTTTATTGTTTCAGTAATATTTTCTCCAAATGTATGTATATTTTTCAGTAATGTTAAGTGTTTCCTATTTTACAGGAAGTGCTGGGACTCCTGTCACATTTAATGAGAATGGCGATGCTCCAGGACGCTACGATATCTTTCAGTACCAGATCAACAACAGGTCAACAGCAGAGTACAAGGTCATCGGCCACTGGACCAACCAGCTACACCTAAATGTAAGGACGAATTGGTAACGGCTTTGTCTTGTTATTGTATGCAAGTCTTAATAATGTTACTTGTTGATAAATCACATTAACATCCATGGGGACTCATTTTCTACAATACCTATCAAATAACTGTCAAACAATCAATTGAACTTATTTGCCAACGGTGAAAAAATAAGATTTGAAATGAGCAACTTGCGTAGTGACACATTTACGTTCTTTTACATTTTTGTCATACTGGTCCCCCGTGGGAGTCGAACCCACAACCCTGGCGTTGCACTACCAACTGATGATGTTGATGAGTCATCTTTTTGTAGTTCTTGCCCATCTTTAAGATCAATGTAACACATGTTCTGCCCCACTCAGATGGATGCCATGCAGTGGATCAGTGGAGACCCCTCTGTGCCCGCCTCTGTGTGCAGCCTGCCCTGCAAGATGGGTGAGAGAAAGAAGGTGGTGAAGGGAGTACCATGTTGCTGGCACTGCGAGCGCTGTGAGGGCTACCACTTCCAGGCCAGTGAGTTCATTTGCGAGCTGTGCCCATATGAGCAACGACCCGACCAGAACCACACTGGGTGCCAACCTATCCCCATCATCAAGCTGGAGTGGCACTCACCCTGGGCAGTGGTGCCAGTCTTCATCTCTGTCCTGGGCATTCTGGTTACCACCTTCGTCATTGTCACCTTTGTGCGCTACCACGACACGCCCATTGTCCGAGCCTCGGGCCGGGAGATGAGCTATGTTTTGCTTACGGGTATCTTTCTGTGCTATGCTATCACCTTCCCCATGATCGCAGCCCCTGACGTTGCTGTTTGCTCCATCAGGCGCATCTTCCTGGGCCTGGGTATGTGCTTCAGCTACGCAGCTTTGCTTACCAAAACAAACCGCATCCACCGCATCTTCGAGCAGGGCAAGAAGGCTGTTACTGCACCGCGGTTCATCTCCCCGGCCTCCCAGCTGGTCATTACCTTCAGCCTGATCTCCGTTCAGTTACTGGGTGTTTTTGTGTGGTTTGCCACTGACCCGCCACACATGGTGGTGGACTATGGCGAGCAGCGCACGCAGGACCCTGAGAACGCCCGTGGGGTGCTCAAGTGTGACATCTCGGACCTCTCACTCATCTGCTCGCTTGGATACAGTATTCTCTTGATGGTCACATGCACTGTTTACGCCATCAAGACCAGGGGAGTGCCAGAGACCTTCAACGAGGCAAAGCCTATTGGATTTACTATGTATACTACCTGTATAATTTGGTTAGCTTTTATACCTATCTTCTTTGGGACGGCACAGTCAGCAGAAAGGGTGAGTGTGCTTTGATTGTGTGATTGTATTTGGCTATGTAACACAGTCAGATATGCTGTTCATCTTATTCTCTATGCATTGACTGGCGCCTCCAACTCTTACACAAGTGAATAAGATGCAATCTGATAAAATGTAAAGGTGAATATTATTATTTTCAACTCTTTTATCTAGAGATCCTTGCTGTAGTGAGACTAGTTGCTGTTAAGCCAGGAGCTGGTGAGGGTTCTTAGCTCTTGATTGGACAGAAAAGAATGGCTTACTCATGCGTAGATGTGGTCTATAATATTACGTGCTGGCTCAGGTGTGAGGTTTGGCTTGTCATCAGACAGTTGTAATCCTCATCAGTTCTATGACTAATGGGAACACAAACATGTGTTGTCTACAGTTTAAATGTCAGTAATCCATTGTGCGGAATTCATCACCCATTTGGCTAATATGTTGTGAACCTCAGAGGCTCTTTGGTGATAGAGGTGGTAGGCAAGGTGTTGGCGTTGTGTTTTATCACACTTTAAGGTCAGTAATTATTTTAACCCCTGCTACTAGCCAATCAACTTAATTAAGTACCATCACTTCAGTTCTCTGCACTGAATGTTGGCCATGTAATGACATGTGGAATTAAATTGTTCTCAACTATTTTCACCTTTAGAATGCTGCATATGATTTTCCGGAAAGTACATAGGTCATAGGTCACACTTGGAAAGCATGGTATCTGTGAATAAGCTGAGGAACCTCTACCTCAATCTTCATATTGCCTATTTGATCTTCCCATGGGATTGCAATGCACATTTTCAGTCAGTGTCATAACGCACATAATGATCGAGCAAATGCCATGGCAATACAAAACGTTCAATTGGTCCAAGTACTGCAGCATACTGGACGATTTCAAATGATTTCATAAGCTGCAGTAAATAGTCTGGATGAATTCAAAGAGTGATTTTTCCATTTAAGTTTTCTACTGGAAGCTGCTTCAGTCTATTAAATTGAGCCCCTGAGTTGAGTATCTGGTTTACCGAAGAAAGGCTTTGTTTTCTTCCCCCACAATTTTTGGGACCAGATCTCATTAGTACAGTTCTGGTGCATTAGTAATCTCTTCTCACTTTGTTACCGTTTTTGGATGGCGTGAAACAAATACAGTAAATGACAGGTTGGCTTTGAGTAGATGTGGCCAGGCATTTGATAGCTGAACATTGGCTTACATAGGTCACCAATATTGCAAAATATGATTGCGTTATAGAAAGTCCTTACTAGCCAAGCCATACATGGTCCTAATCAATTTGTATAATATTGTTCCAATTTAATGTAAGATACAAATGGTTTATAATCGTTACTGTTCATTACCTTGCTGTTCAATGGTAAGCTTATTTTATACACTATACTCCATGAGAGCAACTCACTAGGGACCAAATAATTAAAAGTGTACCCATCACTGTTTTGCCAGATGGTGATTATACCTAATCATTTTTCTCTCTTTATTGGTAGAGCTGGTTGCAGTCTGTAGTCTAAAATATGATGCTAGTCTCTTATATTGACCCAGTATTATATGTCAATGTTGTTGTTTTTTCAAGCTAGAGGGAATTGTTTCTAATATGTGATGAACAAAGACTGGGTTGTTTACTGAGACTATGAGAAACCTGACAAACAGGTTTATTATTCAGAGTGATATGTTGTGTCTGCTTAGCTCTGAAATAAGAAACACAGCTATGGCTAAAGGTATTTACTTTTTTGTCAATAACACAATAGAAAATCTGTATACAGTGTGTGCAAATGAAGTAAGGAGGTAAGGCAATAAATAGGCCATAGTGGCGAAGTCATTAAAATTGACCAATTAACACTGGAGTGATAGATGTGCAGATGAGGATGTGCAAGTAGAAATACTGGTGTGCAAAAGAGCAGGAAAAAACATATGGGGATGAGGTAGGTAGTTGGTTGGATGGGCTATTTACAGATGGGCTGTGTACAGCTGCAGCGATCGGTAAGCTGCTCTGACAGCCGATGCTTGAAGTTAGTGAGGGAGATATAAGTCTCCAACTAAGGTGATTTTTTTTTTTTTGTATTTCGTTCCAGTCATTGGCAGCAGAGAACTGGAAAGAAAGGTGGCCAAAGGTGTTGGCTTTGGGGATGACCAGTGAAATATACCTGCTGGAGCGCGTGCACATGTGGGTGTTGCTATGGTGACCAGTGAGCTGAGATAAGGCGGAGCGTTACCTAGCAAAGGCATAGATGACCTGGAGCCAGTGGGTTTGGTGACAAATATATAAAATCAATGAATGACTGGAATTCTGTCCAGAATAATTCAGAATTCAATTGTAAGTCTACTTATGAATGAAATATCACCCGTTCTGAAAGTTTGTTTCCATTACTAGCATCTTGTACATCCTCGCTCTGGACATAATGTATGAAACCACTTACCAATAGATTGCTAGTTGATGATTTTGCCTCAATAATAGATGTCCAGGTCTTACACAGTCTAGTAAAACTTACACAGTTTTACATTTTAGATTCTAAATGAACCTATTAAAATTCACGGACGATTAGTAAAGCTTAAACCAAGTTTATTCACCCTTTGGGTTAAAACAGCTGCATGACACAAAATACATATTCATACCAGTAGTAGTTTAAATACCCCACTTTGGGTGGAGTTTCCTCCTCTCTAAACCAGGGCTGCCCAACCCTCTTCCTGGAGATCTACTGTCCTGTAGGTTTTCAGTCCAACCCTGATTTAGCATACAGTGTCTGATTCAGCTAGTTAAGGTGACCGGACCTGACCTCGACTCCCTTCCTCACTAATCCACAGCTCTCCACCCTTATCAGTGCCTGACAACATCTGATCGTCTTCCCTGGTGTCACAAATTTGCCCCAGCCCCAACTAACACACCTGACTCCAATAATCACCTAATCATGATCTTCAGATTAGAATGCAATTTGATGAATCAGCTGTGTTTGCTAGGGATGGAATAAAAGTGTGACACCAATCAGGCCCTCGAGGACTGGAGTTGTCCCCCCTGATAGAGACCATAGCACTCAATATTTCAATAGTATACCTGATAATTAACACTATTCCAAGTTTAGGAGTCAGAACCCAGAATCCATCATACTGTACGTTATTAATCTTTAGAGAATGACTTGCCTAACTGGCCCTTGAAAAATCACCTCCACCGGCATCACTTTCTTAGAGGACTGAAAACACCACACACATCAAACCCTTTAATTGAAGAATAGTAAAAAGGGGGCTCAACGCATTGTAGCCTATTCATATCTCAGAAAATACTTAATCAATGCCACATAGATTGCACTGTCCCGAGGGAGCAGTCATATCAAATAAATCCTATTCAAATTGTTATTTACTGTCACACATGGCTTAATGTTCATAGGAAGAACACATGTTTGAATGGTGTCCCTGGAGAAAATATAAAATCAGTCTGATATAGCACATGACCATCACTCCACTATTTAACAGTCTTCCACATTGATCAGAGCAAGCTGTTTAATAGCTGGATAAATGCCCCAGCTCTGTCATTTTAGAAACAGATGCTTCTTATTTCCACTCTCATCACAAAGGTAATACACTTGTGTAGGGCATGTGCACATTCCCTTGCTGAGATTGCCAACTGTCTAGTATTTGTCATTTTTGCACCCACTAATGGTTTTATGGTTGCACCCTACCGGTTGTTAAATGAAAGAATCAGCTGTGCAGTGCTAGAGCAAATACCAAAACCTGCACCCATGGGAGGCTCGAGGACCGAGTTTGGGACACCTTGACTTGACTCCAGGCATAAGCGGTTGCTTAGGGCTCCCGGCTGCTAGGGCTTTCCGAAGTGGTGGAGTCACAGTCTCAACTTAATATTGAGAGTTAGAATGGTAGAATACACAAGGTGCAAGTTCGAAATTTGGTTTTGCAGTTTTTCTCTTGTCACTCGATTAGCAATGTCAGCTAACAATTTTTAGATTGCAAGTTAGTCTAGCCAGTTATCTAAACTTGTAGTAACCACTACCAAATACCGACCGGGCACAAAGGGCACAAGCCCAGGGGCCCTGACCTCCAGGGTGCTCCCATAGATTTTGTTAGTCACTCTCACTCGGATATCATTAACATGGCATAAGTCATGGAAGAATGTGTAGAATCACAGAAAATTTGCTTTAAAACAGCCAACAAAATCTCTCCAACCCGTTGAAAAAATGGGTAGAATTGCAGGAAAGTCACTTTAAAAATTATCTCTGCCCCATGGCAAAATGAGTAGAATTGCATGAAATGTTATAAATTGCAAAACTTTCTTGGCCCCATAGCAAAATGAGTAGAATTGCATGAAAGGTATTATAAAATTGCTAAATGTTCTCTTCGCCCCATGGCAAAATGTGTAGAATTGCTGGAAATAAACTTTAAAACATAAATTTTTTCTCCGCTGATGAGAGGGGGGCCACACTCCCAACCAAATCTAGCTTAGGTTCCCCAAAGGGCTAGAGCCGGCCCTGGCTCATTCTTTTCCAGTTAACATTTAATAAACATGGTCTTTCAGACAGCATGATTTTTCTCAGTTCCTTAGTTTCCTCATCCCAATTTCCATAACATGATGAGTTGTTTTTTTTAATCAAAAGTAAGTTGTTATAAATGTCACCAGTGTGCAGAGATGGCACTTACATGAGTAAATAACCTTTGGACAAGTAAGCCTTGTCCGAGCCAGAAGGGTCCATAGGGCAAGAGCCTGTCTCCTGATTCTGTAGCATGACGCAGCTTGATGTACAAGTACACACCCTGGACAGAACGCTAATCTGTCGCAGGGCCTTACACCCAATCCATCTTCTTAATGCTTAGTGCCAGGCAGAAAGACATCGAGTCCCAGTTTTAGAATCTTTGGTACGATTCGACCATTCGAACACCCAGTCTCAGGGCGTGCACTCTAACCACCAAGCTACTGAGTTTGGTTGAGCACGATACTGAACCAACAAACCCGTTATTATTGAATTGACAATGCGCTGGGACATTCTTCATGAAGTTTAGCAATGCCAAAATACGTTAATTTAATCATAAACTATCATGTTTGGCATTAGTATTCCTTGCATTTTGTCCTCAAACTTTTTAGAAAGAGCACGTTGGCTGAAAGTAAAGTTTCAACTTTCAACGCCCATTGAATATGGCCAGTGTCAGTAAACGTTGGCAAAAAAAACACAGACCATACTCTGGCACTCCAGATTAAATTTACGAACACATCCGGAAAATAAACCAGCCTTTGGTCTTGCAATCTTTGGTTGTTTAGTACATGGCCTCACATGCGAAGCGATGGATGGGGCTAAAGCTTAAGAGGGTGTGAATGATGCTGAATGGGTGTAGACAAAAAAGAGCTATCTAGTAGGTACCAAAACATTCAAAGCCCATTTTCTCAAAATTGAGGTTACAAGTTTATCAACTTTCAAAGCAGAGTTACTTTCCCATTGTTCCCCAACTGCAGTGTCTGATATACCATTTTCTAGCTCTAAGTCTCTACTTAGATCCAATGTAAAAAACACATTCATAAATGGCAAAACAGACAGTTAAAATATAAATCATAAGGAATAAGATTTTGAGTCTTGGCTGAAGAAATATTTTTGTTTTTTTACACATATTTACCATCACTTCTGTATATACAGTGCCTTGCAAAAGTATTCGGCCCCCTTGAACTTTGCGACCTTTTGCCACATTTCAGGCTTCAAACATAAAGATATAAAACTGTATTTTTTTTGTGAAGAATCAACAACAAGTGGGACACAATCATGAAGTGGAACGACATATTGGATATTTTAAACTTTTTTAACAAATCAGAAACTGAAAAATTGGGCGTGCAAAATTATTCAGCCCCCTTAAGTTAATACTTTGTAGCGCCACCTTTTGCTGCGATTACGGCTGTAAGTCGCTTGGGGTATGTCTCTATCAGTTTTGCACATCGAGAGACTGAAATTTTTTCCCATTCCTCCTTGCAAAACAGCTCGAGCTCAGTGAGGTTGGATGGAGGGCATTTGAGAACAGCAGTTTTCAGTTCTTTCCACAGATTCTCGATTGGATTCAGGTCTGGACTTTGACTTGGCCATTCTAACACCTGGATATGTTTATTTTTGAACCATTCCATTGTAGATTTTGCTTTATGTTTTGGATCATTGTCTTGTTGGAAGACAAATCTCCGTCCCAGTCTCAGGTCTTTTGCAGACTCCATCAGGTTTTCTTCCAGAATGGTCCTGTATTTGGCTCCATCCATCTTCCCATCAATTTTAACCATCTTCCCTGTCCCTGCTGAAGAAAAGCAGGCCCAAACCATGATGCTGCCACCACCATGTTTGACAGTGGGGATGGTGTGTTCAGGGTGATGAGCTGTGTTGCTTTTACGTCTTTTGCATTGTTGCCAAAAAGTTCAATTTTGGTTTCATCTGACCAGAGCACCTTCTTCCACATGTTTGGTGTGTCTCCCAGGTGGCTTGTGGCAAACTTTAAACGGCACTTTTTATGGATATCTTTAAGAAATGGCTTTCTTCTTGCCACTCTTCCATAAAGGCCAGATGTGTGCAATATACGACTGATTGTTGTCCTATGGACAGAGTCTCCCACCTCAGCTGTAGATCTCTGCAGTTCATCCAGAGTGATCATGGGCCTCTTGGCTGCATCTCTGATCAGTCTTCTCCTTGTATGAGCTGAAAGTTTAGAGGGACGGCCAGGTCTTGGTAGATTTGCAGTGGTCTGATACTCCTTCCATTTCAATATTATCACTTGCACAGTGCTCCTTGGGATGTTTAAAGCTTGGGAAATCTTTTTGTATCCAAATCCGGCTTTAAACTTCTTCACAACAGTATCTCGGACCTGCCTGGTGTGTTCCTTGTTCTTCATGATGCTCTCTGCGCTTTTAACGGACCTCTGAGACTATCACAGTGCAGGTGCATTTATACGGAGACTTGATTACACACAGGTGGATTGTATTTATCATCATTAGTCATTTAGGTCAACATTGGATCATTCAGAGATCCTCACTGAACTTCTGGAGAGAGTTTGCTGCACTGAAAGTAAAGGGGCTGAATAATTTTGCATGCCCAATTTTTCAGTTTTTGATTTGTTAAAAAAGTTTGAAATATCCAATAAATGTCGTTCCACTTCATGATTGTGTCCCACTTGTTGTTGATTCTTCACAAAAAAATACAGTTTTATATCTTTGTTTGAAGCCTGAAATGTGGCAAAAGGTCGCAAAGTTCAAGATGGCCGAATACTTTCGCAAGGCTGACGTTTCAAGCGGACTTTTCAAACAACTCTTACACTAAAAGGGTATTATCATAATTTTATTATTATTATTATTCCAACCTCATAATGTGGAAAGATAAATACAACACAGGTAAATCATGTTTTTGACTGCACTGGGCCTTGTAAGATAACCTTAAGGGGTTTGAGCCACGGGATAATAATTACATCACCTATGTAAGTGTGGCTTCATGTTTGTGCACCATTATGGCTGACCTTGAAATCTACACCCGACAGAGTGTGTAATATAAGCTTTGTTCTCACAATATAAATCATTCCTAGAAGTTTGTCTCGAGGCCCTCTAAATGGCTTTATGCTTGGGGGTGTAACATTGGAAATAAGTCAATGAAACATGTGCTTGTAATGCTTGGTTAAGTTCAACAGGCGGGAGAAGAGTAGAATTGTGTACATGCGGTCGGGGTACCTCACCTGGGTTGTCAGTGGTTGGATGGGTTTGATTTAAGTGCTTATAAGAAACCTGAATAGTGTACTGCAAGTTTGAATGTTCCATGTGAATACACTATCACAGACACTATCACAGATTATTGTGAAATAGACACAAATTACTTATTGGAAATTTGTGACAGGCACACTTGTTTTGTGTGTATTACACTATTTTCTTCAAAACGCATGTATTACATAATTTTCATTCTCCATAACATATTTATGTACATTACACAAATTCCAATTTGTTGTGGCTAATTTTAGCTATGTTAGCTAAGTGGCTAACGTTAGCTAGGTGGCTACTGTTAGCTAAACTAGGGGTGGGGTTAGGGATTAGGTTTAGGGGTTATGGTTAGGTGTTAAGGTTAGGGTTAGGGTTAGGTAACATGCTATCTAAGTAGTAAAAGGGTTAGGTTAGGGTGAGGGTTAGCTAGGTAAGTAGTTAAAAAAGTAGCAAATTGTTGCAAAGTTGCTAATTAGATAAAATGCTAAAGTTGTCCATGATGTGATTCAAATACACAATGTTTGGGTTGATAGAAGCTTGCATTATATTCCCACCCATTTCTTCCCGACCAACCTTAAGAGGGCTTACGTAACCTACTATTTTTATCTGGGATTGAAATGCACTGAATACAACGTCGTGTACTGCACACACAAAAACGTTTGTTTGCCTGTTACGAATTTCCAATAAGAAATGTATATTTATTTCACAACCTGTGATACTAGGTTGGAACACAATGTGCATGACAAGTGAACAGCAACTAGGTGTGTACTGGTGTTTTGAGTTTGATCCCAGTACGCTCAATAGACCTCACTATTATGTCCTCAGAAAAAAGCAATTGCCAAATACCAATAAAATCAGTAATGTGTTACAATGTAATTGGATGAATTCAAGCTGCTCTTAGAAAAAAAGGTGCCTTCTAGAGCCTAAAAGGGTTCTTTGGCTGTCCCCATAGAAGAACCCTTTGAAGAACCCTTTTTGGCTCCAGGTAGAACCTTTTGAGGTTGCGTTTAGAGCCCTTTCCAAAGAGGATTCTACATGGAACCCAAAAGGGTTCTACCTGGATCCAAAAAGAGTTATATGCGGACAGCCAAATAACCCTTTTGGAACCCTCTTTTCTAAGTTTGTTGTGTCAGGGATCACAAATGATTATCTCCCCAGGACTCTCTTTGAAGCACCTCAGACTCATTGACTGATCTCTCCTTCTTTCTCTCTATCTCTTTCTCTCTCAATCTGACTCTCGTCAGATGTACATCCAGACAGCCACGCTGACCATCTCCCTCAGCCTGAGCGCCTCCGTCTCTCTGGGGATGCTCTACATGCCCAAGGTCTACATCATCATCTTCCACCCGGAGCAGAATGTTCCCAAGCGCAAGCGCACCTTCAAGGCCATCGTCACCGTCGCCACCATGACCAGCAAGCTGTCCCAGCTGGCCTCCGAGCGACCCAACGGAGAGGTGAAGACAGAAATCTGCGAGGGCATGGATGCCAGTAGTGAGTATAAAGACGTGATCCCTTACTTCGTAACATGTTATTCCACCGCCCCCATTTTTTTTCACCTTTAAGTTTATTTTTGTAGCGGGTATAGCTTATGTTAGGTACAACCACAGACAACAGGCAACCGGCCTTCTACATACAGTAAAATCAACCACAGTTCCTCAGCTATATCTATAGTATCTGAAATATCGGTGTTGAAATCAGCTTGTAGAAAATAATTTGTATGCTCTCATCTAAAATAGTTTAAAAAGACACCTGAGAACAGATTAGGCATAACTTTTTATCGACTAGATTTAGACTTCAAAGCCCTTTCAGATTCCATTAGCAGAGGTTTCATACAGGCAAGCATCCTGTTGTTTACTTATCATGATTGTGCTGACCGCACAGTTTGATATCTAATACTTTGCTTAAATTCATATCTCGTCAGCTTCTCATTTCACTGAACCGCTAAGGTGCTGAGGTGAGATGGCGCCGACAGAGATGGTTTCCTCGCTTCGCTTTCTTAGGAAACTATGCAGTATTTTTTTATTTTTATGTATTATGTCTTACAATGTTACCCCAGGAAATCTTAAGTCTTATTACATACAGCGGGAAGAACTATTAGATATAAGAGCAACGTCAACCTACCAATATTACGACCAGGAATACGACTTTCCCAAAGCAGATCCTCTCTCCAGACCACCACCCAGGACAATGGATCTAATCCCAGCAGCTGAGCGAAAACAACGGCAACACAGAAGGGGCAGACGGAGCGGTATTCTGGTCAGGTTTCGAAAATGGGCACATCAATCTCCGCTCCCAAGTATACTACTCGCCAATGTCCAGTCTCTTGACAACAAGGTAGACGAAATTCGAAGCGTAGGTTGCCTTCCAGAGAGACATCAGAGATTGTAACACTGTCTATTTCATGGAAACATGGCTCTCTCGGGATACGTGGTCGGAATCGGTTCAGCCACCGGGCATCTCCGTGCATTGCGCCGACAGAGATAAACAACTCTCTGGGAAGAGGAAGGGAGGGGTTGTATGCTTTATGATTATCAACTCTTGGTGTAATCATAACAACATACAGGAACTCAAGTCTGCTCACCCGACCTAGAATTCCTTACAATCAAATGTTGGCCATTCTACCTACCAAGAGAATTCTCGTCAGTTATAGTCACAGCAGCACAAACAACAACACAGAGTTACACATGGAATAAACAAATGTATAGTCAATAACACAATAGAACAAATCTATATACAGTGTGCAAATGAGGTAAGATTGGGGCGGTATAAGGCAATAAATAGGCCGTAGTGGCGAAGTAATTACAATTTAAAAATGAACTCTGGAGTGAAAGGTGTGCAGAAGATAAATGTGCAAGTCGAGATACTGGGGTGCAAAGGAGCAAAAAAACAATACGGGGATGAGGTAGGTAGTTGGATGGGCTATTTACAGATGGGCTATGTACAGCTGCAATGATCTGTGAGCTGCTCTGAGAGCTGATGCTATAAATTAGTGAGGGAGATATGAGTCTCCAGTTTCAGTGATTTTTGCAATTCGTTCCAGTCATTGGCAGCAGAGAACTGGAAGGAAAGGCGGCCAAAGTAGGAATTGGCTTTGGGGGTGACCAGTGAAATATACCTGCTGGAGCACTTGCTATGGGTGGGTGCTGCCTATGGTGACCAGTGAGCTGAGAGAAGGCGGGGCTTTACCTAGCAAAGATTTATAGATGACCCTGAGCCAGTGGGTTTGGTGACGAATATGAAGTGAGGGCCAGCCAACGAGAGCATACAGGTCGCAGTGGAGGGTGGTATATGGGGCTTTGGAGACAAAACGGATGGCACTGTGATAGATTGCATCCAATTTGCTGAGTAGAGTGTTGGAGGCTATTTTGTAAATGACATCGCCGAAGTCAAGGATCGGTAGGATAGTCGGTTTTGAGGATAATACAGTGCCACCTTTGTGGATCGCCAACAAAGACTGCGGCCCCCTCCTCTCCTTCTCAGTGGCTGACGTGAGTAGAACATTTACACTCGTTAACAAGTCAACAAAACAAAGGAGATGATCATGGACTTCAGGAAACAGCAGAGGGAGCACCCCCCTATCCACATCGAAGGGACAGCAGTGGAGAAGGTGGAAAGTTTTAAGTTCCTAGGCTTACACATCACAGACAAACTGAAATGGTCCAACCACACAGACAGTGTGATGAAGATGGTGCAACAGCGCCTCTTCAACCTCAGGAGGCTGAAGAAATTTTACTTGTTAGATTTGTGTGTATTAGGTGTTTGTTGTGGAATTGTTAGATTACTTGTTAGATATTATTGCACTGTTGGAACTAGAAGAACAAGCATTTCTCTGCACTCGCATTAACATCTGCTAACCATGCGTATGTGACCAATAAGATTTGATTTTCTTTGCTTTCTAATTTGTTGCCTTTTTGCCTAATTGTGGAGAATTTCACAAATGTATACATTAATACATCTCAAAATGTAATTTCATTGTGAGTGATTAGTCCACATAGCCAACTGTT
Organism: Oncorhynchus tshawytscha; assembly: GCF_018296145.1. Taxonomy (NCBI): domain Eukaryota; kingdom Metazoa; phylum Chordata; class Actinopteri; order Salmoniformes; family Salmonidae; genus Oncorhynchus; species Oncorhynchus tshawytscha. The sequence goes on along the minus strand of NC_056447.1, from coordinate 1,952,554 downwards.
CTAGTTTACGTTGATGGTGGAAAGCCATAGTATCCTCAACATTCCATCGAGATTGTTCGATTATGGGATAATGCATTAAGGGAAGGACTGAAACAGTAAATTGAGTACAGAGGGACTACACTCCAGGAAACTAACATCTTCTCTATTTTTGCCTTTATAGTGCCATCAACCAAAACAAAGTATGTCAGCTACACCAATCATGCCATCTGAAGAGAGAAGCACTGAATAGAGAATTACTGAGGAATTCCACATGCAGACTTGGATGTGTCAGATTCACCCATGACAAGGCGTTACAACAAGCATGAGACATTGATATTGCTCAGAGTCCAAATAACGACTGAGAGCATGGCAGTCAACATAAATATGTCTGCTCTTTCATGTTCACAGACAGAGCTAATGGGCCTGCTGGAAGCAGACAAAACACCAAACAATTCAAGAGACTCGACAAAATGAGGGTGGGGAACAGAAGAGGAAAACAAAAGAGAATTTAAATCGAAATTGTTGCGATCAACCGTGTTAGTTAGTTTGTTATTCTAATTTTATGTATTTTGTGGTTGTGAAGATTTCTCATTCGTGTCTTACGTCGTCTGAACTACATTGCGAGATGAGTTTGTCTCTGTATCAGCTAACTGAATTGTAGCCTTGAGTTGTGAAATCTGTAAATGCAATGGTTTAAGCATGCACATTTTTATACAAATACTTTATTTATAATAAAGGAATGTTTTGGAAATGTTTAGGATTGTTGGATGAGGTTAAAAATGAGAGTGGGATATGATGTATGTGGTTTACCTCAATTTAGATGGAAATGATACCCAATGCATCATCCATAAGGCATAACAGTTATGTGATGGCCTTGACCTGAATTGAGCACACATCCAAAATACACCAGGATGCAAATTATGTTAAGAATGTATGAAGCCTTAAAGCAAACTATGAAAAATATCTAGAGCACCCAAAAACGCCATGGTCTCAAAACAAAATTAACAATATTGCTGTAGGATTTCCCCTGAAGCAAACTATATACAGTTGTGGCAAAATAATTTGAGTATTACTGTGAACATAATGCAAATGTTTAGTTTTAACATTTTACTTAAACCTGAGAAGAAAATGGGGATGGACTGACTTTTGGACTGCCACAGAATTTTATATTAATTTCTCTACCGTAAACTGCCTCAGTAGTAATTGGAATTGAATTGAATATTCAATTGCAATTACTACTGCATTGCAACATTTTCTACTTTTGTGTGTTTCGGATTTCCTTCTCTCTCATATCATTTTTGTTACATTATGTTTTTGTCCTGTTCAAAATAGCACAAATGAGTGCCAAAAAACAGCAGTTACAGTGGCTTGCGAAAGTATTCACCCACCTTGGCATTTTTCCTATTTAGTTTCCTTACAACCTGGAATTAAAATATCATTTCAGGGGGGTTTGTATCATTTGATTTAAACAACATGCCTACCACTTTGAAGATGCAATTTTGCAATTGGCCATTCCAAGACATTTAAATGTTTCCCCTTAAACAACAGTGTTGCTTTAGCAGTATGCTTAGGGTCATTGTCCTGCTGGAAAGTGAGCCTCCGTCCCAGTCTCAAATCTCTGGAAGACTGAAACAGGTTTCCCTCAAGAATTACCCTGTATTTAGTGCCATCCATCATTCCTTCAATTCTGACCCGCTTCCCAGTCCCTGCCGAGGAAAAACATCCCCACAGCATGATGCTGCCACCACCGTGATTCACTTTGGGGATGGTGTTCTCGAGGTGATGCGAGGTGTTGGGTTTGCGCCAGACATAGCGTTTTCCTTACTGGACAAAACACTACATTTTTGTCTCATCTGACCAGAGTACCTTCTTCCATGTGTTTGGGGAGTCTCCCACAAGCCTTTTGGCGAACACCAAACATTTTGTGCTTATTTTTTATTTAAGCAATGGCTTTTCTCTGGCCACTCTTCCGTAAAGTCCAGCTCTGTGGAGTTGATGGCTTAAAGTGGTCCTATGGACAGATACGCCAATCACCGCTGTGGATCTTTGCAGCTCCTTTAGGGTTATATTTGGCCTCTTAGTTGCCTCTCTGATTAAAGCCCTCCTTGCCTGATCTATGAGTTTTGGTGGGCGGCCCTCTCTTGGCAGGTTTGTTGTGGTGCCATATTCTATCCATTTTTTTATAATGGATTTAATGGTGCTCCCTGGGATGTTCAAAGCTTCTGATATTTTTTTTATAACCCAACCCTGATCTGTACTTCACCACAACTTTGTCTCTGACCTGTTAGGAGAGCTCCTTGGTCTTCATGGTGCCGGTTGCTTGGTGATGCCCCTTGCTTAATGGTGTTGTAGATTCTGGGGGCTTTTAGAACAGCTGTATATACATACTGAGATCATGTGACAGATCATTTGACACTTAGATTGCACACAGGTGGACTTTATTTAACTAATTATGTGACTTCTGAAGGTAATTGGTTGCACCAGATCTTATTTAGGGGCTTCATAGCAAAGGGGGTGAATACATATGCACACACCACTTTTCCGTTTTTCTTTTTAGAATTTTTTTAAACAAGTCATTTCACTTCACCAATTTGGACTATTTTGTGTATGTCCATTGCATGAAATCCAAATAAAAATCTATTTAAATTACAGGTTGTAATGCAGGAAAAATTGGTTAAAATGCCAAGGGGGATGAATACTTTTGCAAGGTGCCGTATGTGCCAGAATTTTGAAAACCAATTAAGGGAATCAATACAGCCATTGGTACAGGCGTAGCAGGATCAATAAACGCTACAAGTGAAAACTTCTGAACCATGTAATGAATATTTCTGCATTTTCTACTGAAGAAAGGAAGCTAGGTATAAGGTTTGAGTGATGAATTCCATTGGCATTCGATGCATACTTTCCCTGGTTGATGATCTAATTTCACTAGATGAAGCTGAGAGAACAATGTCCTCAGAAACAGATGCAAACATACAGTGCTTTTGGAAAGTTTTCATACCCCTTGACTTTGTCCTAATTTTGTGATGTCTTATTCTCAACTTGATTAAATAAAAACATTTACACACATTAACCAATCTACACACATTAACCCATAATGTCAAAGCAAAAACAGGCTTTTAGAAATGTTCGCTAATGAATTAAACATAAAAAAACAGAAATACCTCATTTACATAAGTTTTCAGGTCCTTTGCTATGAGGCTCGAAATTGAGCTCAGGTGGATCCTGTTTCCATTGATCATGCTTGAAATGTTTCTACAACTTGATCCGCCTGTGGTAAATTGAATTGATTGGACATGATTTGGAAAGGCACAAATCTGTCTATAAAAGGTCCCACAGTTGACAGTGCATTTCAGAGCAAAAACCAAGTCATGAGGTTGAGGGAATTGTCTGTTGAGCTCCGAGACAGGATTGTGTCAAGGCACAGATCTGTGGAAAAGTACCAAAGCATTTCTGCAGCATTGAAGGTCCCCAAGAACACAGTGGCCTCCATTATTCGATAACGGAAGAAGTTTGGAACCACCAACACTCTTTCTAGAACTGGCCACCCGGCCAAACTGAGAAATCGGGGGAAAAGGGACTTGGTCAGGCAGGTGACCAAGAACACGATGGTCACTCTGACAAAGATCGAGAGTTTCTCTGTGGAGATGGGAGAACCTTCCAGAAGGACAATAATTTCTGCAGCACACCATGCCAGATGCCAGAGGGAAGTCACTTGACAGGCAAAAGGCCCCTAAAGACTCTCAGACCATGAGAAACAACAACAACAAGATTCTCTGGTCTGATGAAACCAAGATTGAACTCTTTTGCCTGAATTCCAAGCGTTACATCTGGAGAAAACCTGGCACCATCCCTACGGTGAAGCATGGTGGTGGCAGCATCATACTGTGGGGATGTTTTCAGCAGCATGGACTGGGAGACTAGTCAGGATCGAGGCAAAGATGAACGGAGCAAAGTACAGAGAGATCCTTGATGAAAACCTGCTCCAAAGTGCTCAGGACCTCAGACTGAGGTGAAGGTTCACCTTGCAACAGGACAACAACCCAAAGTCCCAGCCAGAGCCTGGACTTTAACCCAATCGAACATCTCTGAAGAGACATAAAAATAGCTTTGCAGCAACACTCCCCATCCAACCTGACAGAGCTTGAGAGGATCTGCAGTGAATAATAGGAGAAACTCCCCAAATACAGATGTGCCATCTTGTATATTTTGGATCCACGGGGATGCTCGCTCAGTCCCCTCCTCTACTCCCTGTTCACTCATGACTTCATGGCCAGGCACAAATACAACACCATCATTACATTTGCCGATGACACAACAGTGGTAGACCTGATCACCGAAAACGATGAGAGAGCCTATAGGGAGGAGGTCAGAGACCTGACCGTGTGGTGCAAGGACAACAACCTCTCCCTCAACGTGATCAAGACAAAGAAGATGATTGTGGATGACAGGAAAAGGAGGACTGAGCATGCCCCCATTCTCATCGACAGGGCTGTAGTGGAGCAGGTTGAGAGCTTCAAGTTCCTTGGTGTCCACATCAACAACAAAATATCACAGTCCAAACACACCAAGACAGTTGTGAAGAGGGCACGACAAAGCCTATTCCACCTCTGGGAGACTGAATAGATTTGGCATGGGTCTTCAGATCCTCAAAAGTTATACAATTTCACCATTGAGATTATCCTGACTGGTTGCATCACTGCCTGGACTGGCAACTGCTCGGCCTTCGACTGCAAGGCACTACAGAGGATAGTGCGGAACACACAGTACATTACTGGGGCCAAGCTTCCTGCCATCCAGGACCTCTATATCAGGCAGTGTCAGAGGAAGGCCCTAAAAATTGTCAAAGACTCCAGCCACTCTAGTCATAGACTGTTCACTCTGCTACCGCACAGCAAGTGGTACCGGAGCGCCAAGTCTAGGTCCAAAAGTCTTCAAACAACTTCTACCCCAAAGCCATACGACTCCTGAACAGCTACTCTCTGTTTATTATCTATGAATAGTCACTTTAACTACATGTACATATTACCTCAATTACCTCGACTAACCGGTGTACCCGCACATTGACTTTGTACCTGTACTCCCCTGTATATAGCCTCCACATTGACTTTGTACCTGTACTCCCCTGTATATAGCCTCCACATTGACTTTGTACCTGTACTCCCCTGTATATAGCCTCCACATTGACTTTGTACCTGTACTCCCCTGTATATAGCCTCCACATTGACTTTGTACCTGTACTCCCCTGTATATAGCCTCCACATTGACTTTGTACCTGTACTCCCCTGTATATAGCCTCCACATTGACTTTGTACCTGTACTCCCCTGTATATAGCCTCCACATTGACTTTGTACCTGTACTCCCGTGTATATAGCCTCCACATTGACTTTGTACCTGTACTCCCCTGTATATAGCCTCCACATTGACTTTGTACCTGTACTCCCCTGTATATAGCCTCCACATTGACTTTGTACCTGTACTCCCCTGTATATAGCCTCCACATTGACTTTGTACCTGTACTCCCCTGTATATAGCCTCGCTAGTGTTATTTTACCATTTGTTACTTTTATTTGTTACTTTTATTTTTTTTACTTAACACGTATTTTTCTGAAAACTGCATTGTTGGTTAAGGGCTTGTAAGTAAGCATTGTATTCGGCGCAGGAGAGAAATAAAATTGTAGCGTCATACCAAAGAAGACTCCAGGCTGTAATCGCTGACAAAGGTGCTTCAACAAAGTACTGAGTAAAGGGTCTGAATAGTTATGTAAATCTGATGTTTTTGTTTTGTCATTATGTGGTATTGTTTTGAGATTGAGGAGAGACATTTTTTTTGAAATACATTTTATGCTGCAACGTGACAAAATGTAGAAAAAGTAAAGGGGTCTGAACTTTCCAAATGTGCTGTAAATACTCAGTATCTTTAACGTATCTTTATCATATACCCACATATTGTGGGTATTATTAAAATATTATCACTATTATTTTGCTGCTAACTGTTTGCATTAACTGCAAATTGTCTCTCTACAGTCGTTCCATATCAGTAAATGTTCATAAATGGTGATGTACAGTATATTGACGGTGATCACAGGAGATACAGGTAACTGCCAAAATAATGGAAACACTTGAGTAAATGAGGGATATAACATATGTTTTTGGCTACCATGGCTTTGCCTCCAAAGGATTACAATGCCCCCATATATAGGGCACATGTGGTCAACGAATGGTTTGATGAGCATGAAAATGATGTAAACCATATGCCATAGCCGTCTCGGTCACCAGATCGCAACCCAATTGAATAATTTGTGGAGATTCTGGAGCGGCGCCTGAGACAGCGTTTACTACCACCATCAACAAAACACCAAATTATGGAATTTCTCATGGAAGAATGCCTTTGCATCCCTCCAATAGAGTTCCAGACACTTGTAGAATCTATGCCAAGGTGCATTGAAGCTGTTTTGTCTCGTGGTGGCACAACGCCCCATTTAAAATACTTTATATTGGTGTTTCCTTTATTTTGGCAGATACCTGTAGATTGGAATATCACATTAACTAAACTGTCAACTTCAGTCTCACTTTATTCTTTCAAAGAGTTTTGACACTGACAGCAAAGGACCTGTGTCACACTGTAAAGTTTACAGGTTATGATGATGGTTGTCCTTGGACGCACACTGTTCTTCAGCTCAATAATTGCTTTATTATTTTATACATTTCAGATTTATTAGAATTTTGACTGACTTACGACAGCCAAGCAGTCTCTAGTATCATCACTGCTTTTTAGAAATACTCCCGGCATATTGTTATTTTTGCACACTATTCCTCAGGGAACTGCACTATATATACAAAAGTATGTGTACTCCTTCAAAATAGTGGATTTGGCTATTTCAGCCACACCCATTGCTGACAGGTGTATAAAATCCAGCACACAGCCATGCGATCTCCATAGACAAACATTGGCAGTAGAATGGTCTTACTGAAGAGCTCAGTGACTTTCAACATGGCACCGTCAATGGATGCGACCTTTCCAAGTCAGTTTGTCAAATTTCTGCCCTGCTAGAGCATGGCCGAGCAGCCAAAAACAAGCCTAAGATCACCACATGCAATGCGAAGTGTTGGCTAGTGTGGTGTAAAGCTCATGCCATTGGACTGTGGAGCAGTGGAAATTCGTTCTCTAGAGTGATGAATCATGCTTCACCATCTAGGAGCCAAATGGCGCGAGCTTTATTGGTGGATGCCAATAGGAGGATGCCAGGACGGCCAATTGTCGAATGCCAGGAGGACGCTACCTGCCCGAATACATAGTGACAACTGTAAGGTTTGGTGGAGGAGGATTAATGGTCTGGGACTGTTTTTCATGGTTCGGGCTAGGCCCCTTATTTCCAGTGAAGGGAAATCTTAACTCTACAACATACAATGACATTTCTAGACAATTCTGTGCAACAGTTTGGGGAAGGCACTTTCCTATTTCAGCATGACAATGCCCAAGTGCACAAAGCGAGGTCAAGACAAAAACAAAGCGAGGTTTGTTGAGATCGCATTTGAAGAATTTGACTGGCCTGCACAGAGCCCTGACCTCAATCCCATCTAACACCTTGGAATTGGATAGCCGACTGTGAGCCAGGCCTAGTCGGCCAAAATCACTCCCCGGCCACACTAATGCTCTTGTGGCTGAATGGAAGAATGTCCCCACAGCAATGTTCCAACATCTAGTGGAAAGCCTTCCCAGAAGAGTAGAGGTTGTTATAGCAGCAAAGGGTGGACCAACTCCATATTAATGCCCATGATTTTGGAATGAGATATTCGACATGCTGGTGTCCACATACTTTTGGTTGTGTAGTGTTTGCGGAACCACCTCCACATATAGACTACCTCTTACCTGTAGTGATATTTTATACCAGTGACAACAACAAATAAGTAGTTATGCCTACAGTAAGATAGGGGGCCACTTAACAAGTGCAGTGTTTGGATTAATCTTCTTGTCCCTCTCTTTACCTTTAGTGAGCTCTTTTATTGAGGAAGACAGAGGATCCTGCACCATAAGCTTAATTGGCTCTTTGAGAGACATACAGGAGGTTTCTGCTACTAAGCACTTCCTCCATGCTCCTGCATGGGTGTCCACTCAGCCAATTAAACACTGAGAGCTTACACTACTCTAATGACACTGTGTGTCACTCTTGGGAGTATGGAGATCTGGGTGAATAGAGATCAATTAGACATGCATTTAAACCTTTCCTTAAAAAACAGGCATTTCCTCCCATAGATATTTCATAAATTGCATCCATTTTGTAGCATAAAACCTACTGTGAGTTGAGAAAACGAGCAGTTCCTGGTAAAGGGGCATCTTGTGAGTCCGGGGTTGTTGAATAGAGATGATATTTAAAATCATCATCATCTTGTGAGTCCGGTTGAATAGAGATGATATTTAAAATCATCATCATCTTGTGAGTCCGGTTGAATAGAGATGATATTTAAAATCATCATCATCTTGTGAATCCGGTTGAATAGAGATGATATTTAAAATCATCATCATCTTGTGAGTCCGGGGTTGTTGAATAGAGATGATATTTAAAATCATCAAAAAGAACTTTACATAAATGAAATGATGCAAAATCTCCTGTAGCCTTCAGTTCCAATGCAAAATCTCCTGTGGCCTTCAGTTCCAATGCAAAATCTCCTGTAGCCTTCAGTTCCAATGCAAAATCTCCTGTAGCCTTCAGTTCCAATGCAAAATCTCCTGTAGCCTTCAGTTCCAATGCAAAATCTCCTGTAGCCTTCAGTTCCAATGCAAAATCTCCTGTAGCCTTCAGTTCCAATGCAAAATCTCCTGTAGCCTTCAGTTCCAATGCAAAATCTCCTGTAGCCTTCAGTTCCAATGCAAAATCTCCTGTAGCCTTCAGTTCCAATGCCAATAAATAAGAAATTGAATGGATGTTCTTAGCATTCACTAAACATTGCAGCCCCAAGCTGTCTATCAAGTTCTCTACCGACAACTTAATTATAAAACAATATTCAAGCCACAAATGCATTTTATCCAGGAAAACTACCCCTGTCAACTGTTGTATAATTCTAATGGGTCAACATTAGCTTTCCAAGTCTTATAAGAAGAACCCCAGGTCTTTCTATGCCGTCATTAGAAACATACGTTTCGTCATGCCAACCAAGGTTGACTTTAATACAATGGAAGTTTATTTTTGAAGTTCTGCCGATATTCTGAGTTATCGATTTATGGTGGACTCTGGCAACAGTCCTTTGGAGCACACCTCTTTCATGTCTGAGCCCGGATTGAGAAGGGAGGCTGGGGAAGGGTCACAGCCTCTCTTTGAATTGCCAATGGATCAATTGGCTGAGCAGCCATCAGGCCAAGTAAATCCCAGATGGCCTCTTTGCTGCACCGTGACTGATAGTGTGGTGCTTGGTTGGAAAAGGTTGGGCATTCTCAGTTTTATCTCAAACACCTAACATCTCGTAATGGTACATTCTTACTTCGCTTCAGACCTTTGCTTTTTTCTCCTGAACATGTGAATGCAAAGAGGTATTTTTGATGGGTTTGAATTGATGGGTTGAAATTTGAGTTAAATGGGGTTAACCCTCAGGATGGCTATGATGCATTGGGATAATTCACAATGATATGCACAATGACTAACAATGCAGCCTCTGCAGTAGGGATTAACACTGGTAACCGGGATCCCGGGATTGTTCTGTGAGCACTCTTCACCCCCTCAAAAAAACTTATAAGACCCCGGAAATTACATTTTCCACCAATGATGCAATTCCACAAATACACAAGCGCAGCAGCAGATTGGCAAACAATGTAATGGCATATTATCCATGCAGGTTGTCACTTGGAAGCCTTTAGCCTAGTGTATTTACTTCACACAAAGTTGCCAAAAAATTCAAAGCACACGCATAATTGACACTGCTGGACTGCACAGGGGACTTGAATGCAGTTTAGAGTTCTCATCAGAACTGAAAACTCGATCACGGTCCGACACAAGCACGGTGAGCAGAAGCCTGAGCCCAGGCCTGGTCCGAAGTCACAGAAAATAAATTAGCCCAAACCTGAAAAAAAAGACAGATTTCTATAAAACAGTAGGTCATATTAATTTAAACTGGTGTCGAGTACAAAAAGGCAGGTGCCAGCGGAGTGAGGAAAGGAGGTAATAGCCATTAGTCTGCTTTGAGACAAGTGTGGGGGACTTCTACAGATAAATCAATCAATGTCAGATTTTTGTTCTCACTGAATCTCCGTTTGAATTTTTTTTTGTCAAACTTAGGCTGAGGAAATGTTAGCTAACTTGAGGTGAGTGCTGATGATCATCTTTATTCTAGTTTGCTCATACATTAGCTTATCAGAACATTTTGCAAGCGTGTTATACAAGTAGATTTTGCATTGCACTCGCATAGTAGCCTGTCCTACTGCCGACCAAAAGCCTATGATTTGTCTGATAATCAATCAATGGGATTTTGTTTCACTGAATCTCTGTCTATGTATTTGGTTAATTGATCTCTGGCTGGATAAGTGGAAGTGGTATAGCTCATCTATTCATTTGCTCATCTATCACTGATCAGAAACATTTAGCATGCAATAATGTAGCCTAAATAAAGTGTACTATTTATCTATGGACTCACATAGAAGCCTGACATAGCCTTATATAGAGCCTAGGCTATTTTCCTATCGACCCAATCCCACTGAAACCCAAAATCCTGACTCCTGCCTCGCCTTCATTCTTTAACCCATAGGTTGCATTATCAAAGCAAGTCTTGCCTGCATATGTCATAATACCACTATAACATTTATCCAGTTTATCTGTGCTGTCTAGTGTTACAGGCTTTGGTTTTTCCCATTTACGTTTTGGGGTTGGACTTCAGCACACATAGCTCGTTAGCACATAAGGAGCACTGATTGGCGTCACCTTGTTGGTCAGTATTTGTTACACCTCTGCAATCTTGCTATTTAAGCATGGCTGGCTCAGCACTCCAGTTGTCTTGAGTGATGTGATGTGCCATGCCGCATTTTGATTTCTAGAAAAATAATCTATGATCTGATTTTGTTGTCTTCCACCTTTTTGGTTTGCTTCCTGTCTAAAGTTTGGTGTGTGTTTTTATTTTTTTCACTTCTTCTTGGGCAAAAACCCCCACCTGTTTCATTTTGGTTGTTGGTCATTGACTCTGTTAGTTCTGGTTGAGTGACATTTGTGGTTTCCCCCTGCTTCTCTGCGATGTTGCGTATTGCTGCCCATATGAGAGCTTTTACAGAGAATGTGTGATCAACAAATGGTTTGAGAGTGGAGTTGGTCCCCCGGAGTTAGTCCCTGTTAAGACAGCTTGTTATTTGAAAAATGTCCTTTCCATCTCTCAGTTATTCATGAGCTGATCTGCTATCTGTTATAATCATCAACTTGATTTTAGGAGATTCTGTCATTCATTAGAAGTTATCAAGCTTTGCAAACTTTGGTCATTTTATATTTTGTTTGACTGCCATTACAATGTTTGTATGATTGGACAATGCTATAGACTACTTGGAGTGTGTCCTGTGCGCGCTCTCTGTCGAAATAGGCCTAAGCCTACTGCTGAAATGCACTGAAGAATTGAGGAGAATGATAACTCTGAATTTATGAATGGCCTGTTTAGAAAATCATAATGTCATTGACAATCAAAGATAGTTACTCTATCATTAACTAATATCAATTTAATTTGCTGTGAAATCTTTAGCCTACGTAGCGGCGCTGACAATGTAGCGCAGCGCCCTTATTTGGGTATAACCATGGTATAGTGACCATATCTTGGTTTTAAACGCTAAATGGGCACTTTAAGGGCACTTCTTAAATGGGCACTTCTGATTTTTGCTATATTTCCGGGACTCTCGGGTTAAATATGAATTATTCCTGATTCTGAAACTTGAAAGATTTTGGGGAAAATACTAATCCCTACTCTGCAGGTCGTAGTCTAAAAACTGGGAAGGAATGATTAGACTTTTCACTAGTTGACACCATCAGGACAAAACCTAATTGCTTATGCCTCAATGGAAGTATCTGCCATATTCACTGCAACAAAGGATTATACAGTTTACAAACACTTAGGTTGGAGTCATTAAAAATAGTTTTTCAACCACTCGACAAATTTCTTGTTCACAAAATATAGTTTTGGCAAGTCAGTTAGGACATCTACTTTGTGCATGACACAAGTCATTTTTGTTTACAGACAGATTATTTCACTTATAATTCACTGTATCACAATTCCAGTGGGTCAGAAGTTTACATACACTAAGTTGACTGTGCCTTTAAACAGCTTGGAACATTCCAGAAAATCATGTCATGGCGTTAGAAGCTTCTGATTGGCTAATTGACATAATTTGTGTCAATTGGAGGTGTACCTGTGGATGTATTTCAAGGCCTACCTTCAAACTCAGTGCTTGACATCATGGGAAAATCAAAAGAAATCAGCCAAGACCTTGGTTTGTAGACCTCCACAAGTCTGGTTCATCCTTGGGAGCAATTTCCAAACACCTGAAGGTACCACTTTCATCTGTACAAACAATAGTATGTACTATGGAGGAAAATGGTACAAAGTATCTATATTCACAGTAAAACGAGTCCTATATTGACATAACCTGAAAGGCCGCTCAGCAAGGAAGAAGCCACTGCTCCAAAACCACCATGAAAAAGCCAGACTACGGTTTGCATCTGCACATGAGGACGAAGATCGTACTTTTGGGAGAAATGTCCTTTGGCCTGATGAAACAAAAGTAGAACTATTTGGCCTTAATGACCATTGTTATGTTTGGAGGAAAAAGGAGGAAAAAGGGCGAGGCTTGCAAGCCGAAGAACACCATCCCAACCGTGAAGCACAGGGTGGCAGCATCATGTTGTGGAGGTGCTTTGCTTCAGGAGGGACAGGTGCACTTCACAAAATAGATGGCATCATAAGGGAGGGAAATGATGTGGCTATATTGAAGCAACATCGCAAGACGTCAGTCAGGAAGTTAAAACTTGGTCGCAAATGGGTCTTCCAAATGGACAACAAAGCCAAGGTATTGGAGTAGCCATCACAAAGCCCTGAACTCAATCCTATCGAAAATTTGTGGGCAGAACTGAAAAAGCATGTGCGAGCGAGGAGGCCTACAAACCTGATTCAGTTACACCAGCTCTAGCAGGATGGGCCAAAATTCACCCAACTTTTTGTGGGAAGTTTGTGGAAGGCTACCAGAAACGTTTGACCCAAGTTAAACCATTTACAGGCAATGCTACCAAATACTATTTGAGTGTATGTAAACTTCTTAACCTCTGGGAATGTGATGAAAGAAATAAAAGCTGAAATAAATAATTCTCTCTACTATTATTCTGACATTTCACATTCCTAAAATAAAGTGGTGATCCTAACTGACCTAACATAGATCATTTTTACTAGGAATAAATGTCAGGAATTGTGAAAAACTGAGTTTAAATATATTTGGCAAAGGTCTATGTAAATGTCCGACTTCAACAGTATGTTACTGAAGATTTGTCTTCATTTGTAGTTTAAATGTTAACCGAAAATGCCACATCCAATGAATTCACATTCAGTAGTTTAAAGAAAAGTAGGAAAGCTCAGTTTGGGGTGTCACATTCTCACAAGTATGCCATGTCTCAAAATGAAGGATGATTTTGCTCAAATTAGAAAAAGGACACTTTTGCCAGAAAGTCACAGCTTGCTTATTTATGCTCTACCACAGGTTGTCACTACCTGTTCACTGGCATCTGCTACTTCTGTTGGCAAGTTATACTTGACATTTTCAAAGTGTTAAGACCACAATCTGCCATTTCAACAGCTGACCTTGCCACTTTGTTTAGTAAACTAACAGATGGGCTTGGGGATATGTAACTGCTCTCAAATTCATACAAAGCAGGATGGAAACAGGATTGACAGCGTATCATTTTAAACATGTGTGACAGCCCAGTCGGTTTTGTATTTCCTAGCTGTTTATGGGTTAAGGGGGAGGATGAGTGAACCAACTGATGAGAGTAACAACTCCTCCCAGCTCGTACGGAATGAGCAGGATCTTGAATTTTTTATAAATCGTATGGTCTCCTCATTGATCGGTGTGTGTGAATTCATCTCTGGTAAGGGTTAGGAATGCTTATTAAGTCACAGGGTACAGCACACCATGACTCTTAATAACTGTGACAGAGAGCCACAGACCTCTTCTCCACTGAGATTGAGGCTGTAGCAGGAACACTCAGTTGTGCAGATACCTGTAGCAGAGCAGACCAGGTTTGTGTTCAGGAGGGTGCAACGTTCTGTACACTGTAGGTAGGAATGCTGGGTAGCAGACTTCTACGGTATATGACATTAGATTCTAGAAGCATGTCTGTTATACATAAATTATGTATATAATGAAAATTCTATTATGTTGAATAACATTGAAATCAGCCCAGTATTTCTCTGTAGAGGAATACTAACTTGTGTTGATCTCTCTCTCTCTCACACATAACTTGCTGTTGCCACCGACTGCTGACCAACCCCACAAAAGAAGCTTGGTTTGTCACACACTCTACACTCCCTCTCCATTACTCTCTATAATTAGCTTTGTAATTCCCAAGAGGATTTCTGACGAAGACAACCAGCGCTGGATGGCCTGTGCCTGAATTTAATGATCCACAGTGTTTTGTCCTGCATTAAAAAAAATCGAATTGGACTGTTTTACTCAATTTGGCTACTATTGAAAGCGTAACTAACCCCTCCCTCTTATTAATGGGTCATCAATTACAGTATGCTTTCCCTAAATTACAGCGTCACTATTAGCAGCCATATGCACCCCAAAGGTTTGATAAAACAACACTAACCACCAAGGCCTGCTTAAGAGAAATGTGCAGTGTACAGTGAGTGTACACAGTGAGTCTTGCCATGTATATTCACTGTGACATCTCCATGTGGTGTTGGCTACAACACTGTCATTTGCAAATGAATGAAACTAAAAATAAGTATTAAAGTCAGCTTAGCAAAATGATGTATGACAGTGCAATGCACCATGTGAACATTCTCCAAAGTAATCATACACAAATGAGTGTGTTTTGTAAAGATTCATTTCATTAATTCAACTGATTCTTGAACATTTCTATTATATTCTGACCAACACTTCACACGTGTCTGTTCTTGTCTAAAAACACTACAACATGTGTGCTTATCTGCAACAATAAAAGAAAACCCCCATCCCAGGGACAGATTGCAGTTGCCAAATACTTTGAGGAGTGGTGATCAAAGAAGCCTTCCTGTTTGAAAAAGAAACATGTACAGTATGTTCAAAAATGAAAGATTCAACCATGGCTGTGTTCCAAAATGCTTACTTGTGTTCTATGTAGAGCGTATCGCGAGTACCGAAGTCAACTGTCATTTTTCAAGTGTGATGCCAAACATAAGAACGCGAAAAGGGAAGCTTGGGAGCATACTTCGTCATTCCCTTCACCAGGGAGGCTTTCCCATGACACCTTGCGACACATCGAAAATTCCCCTGAAATAATGACGGACTGAAGTCCCCGCTTGGGAAACAATGTTTTAGAGGAATAAGGAATCATTTTGGTAAATGTAAGTGTTAGGTGTGTTTATTCTCCAAGTGATGTTAAGATGTTCAAATTACTTTTCATATGAATTTTGAATCAAAATGTCGAGTCACTGCTGTTTATCAGCCCGCTAGTCAGGCTCGTCGGACGCGATTGTTTACTGAACATTAGCTAACTATCTTCTTGTCACTTTCCCCTTCCCCCTGTGTTTCACCATTGCATGTAAAGAAACAAATTTGAAAAATGAAATTACAAATTAATAATGAATTAGGTGACAACTTGATCAAGCCTATAAATATGCAAACAAAAAAACAAAACCATTGCACATTAACAAAGGTAGTTTAGGTTCTTTTTTGATCCGTGAGGTTAATTTCTCCTCCCTTGGCCTTATGTTTCTGCTCAGTTCTCCTCAGATTGAAGCACATCCCACCCCATTACCAAGACAGATGCAAAGAACTTGGGAACCTCCCGTCCACCAGTTGTCACCTCATTGTAACACATGATGCGCATTCTAAAAATATAGACGTGAGTGATTTCTGCCCCAGGTTACTGCACTGTGCGAGTTCTTTATACCTGCCAATTATACTGCTAATTAGTTTAATGAGGTGTTAGTGAAAGGCTGGATCAAAAACCTGTTAACTTCTGTCCTGTGTATAAAAAACCTGTGGCTGTCATGACATAGTTTTCCCTCATGTACTGAACAAGCTTTTCAATGTTAATCTCGTTGATGTCTTGGGGATGCTAAAATGTTTATTCATTTACAATATGTTCATTTTATCCTTCATTTGGTATTGCTGTTGCATTGACTGTGTTGTAAGGATTCACAGATACAGGAAACCAATACAAGGGTTCAAATTTATTTAAAAAAGTGTTGATGTCTCCCCACAGTTCTGGATTTGAGGCTTGGGCATCTGGGGGCTAGAGTTCACCAATATAATCCCCTGCAAGGAGAGAGAAAGGCATTAATACTATTATCATAACATATTCAAACCAAGCTTTCTTGAACATCAGTTTAATTGAATAATATGCATGGGTACAATAGTTGTATGAATTTATCACAATGCAAGCTTGCCCATTGGAAATGAAACATGAGCAATCACAATGCAATGCAATATTAATATTATTGTAGCTTCACAATGAAACACCACTATTCTGGCTATTTATCTTTCTTAAACAGTAAGCAAAGTAGCGTATTTGGCTTTTTTCATTTAATTTTTAAGCTCAAACCTCTGTACAATGTATGAAAGATGACCTCACAGTATCAGACAAAAGTTTTGAAGCACATTCATTCAAAGGTTTTTCTTTATTTGTACTATGTTCTGCATTGTAGAACAATAGTGAAGACAAAAACTATGAAATAACACATATGGAATCATGTACAGTTGAAGTTGGAAGTTTACATACACTTAGGTTGGAATCCTTAAAACTCGTTTTTTAACCACTCCACAAATGTCTTCTTAACAAACTATAGTTTTGACAAGTCGGTTAGGACATCTACTTTGTGCATGACACAAGTAATTTTTCCAATTGTTTACAGACAGATTATTTCACTTATAATTCACTGTATCACAATTTGGTGGGTCAGGAGTTCACATGCACTAAGTTGATTGTGCCTTCAAACAGCTTGGAAGATTCCAGAAAATTATGTCATGGCTTTAGAAGCTTCTGATAGGCTAATTGACATCATTTGACTCAATTGGAGGTGTAGCTGTGGATGTATTCCAAGGCCTACCTTCAAACTTAGTGCCTCTTTGCTTGACATCATGGGGAAATCAAACGAAATCAGCCAATACCTCCACAAGTCAGGAACATTCTTGAGAGCAATTTCCAAATGCCTGAAAGTACCAAATGCATCTGTACAAACAATAGTATGCAAGTACAAACACCATGGGACCACACAGCTGTCATACCGCTCAGGAAGGAGACACTTTCTGTCTCCTAGAGATGAACATACTTTGGCGCAAAAAGTGCAAATCAATCCCAGAACAGCAGCAAAGGACCTTAGGAAGATGCAGGAGGAAATAGTTACAAAAGTATCTATATTGTAATATGGTCTGTGTGTAGCTGGTGTAGAGGAGTCAGGAGCAGGACAGCAGATACAGTGGGACAAAAACGTATTTAGTCAGCCACCAATTGTGCAAGTTCTTCCACTTAAAAAGATGAGAGAGGCCTGTAATTTTCATCATAGGTACACTTCAACTATGACAGACAAAATTAGGGGGAAAAAATCCAGAAAATCCCATTGTAGGATTTTTAAGGAATTTATTTGCAAATTATGGTGGAAAATAAGTATTGGGGACAAAGATTGTACTTTTTGGAGAAATGTCATCTGGTCTGATGAAACAAAAGTAGAACTGTTTGGCCATAATGACCATTGTTATGTTTGGAGGAAAAAGGGGGAGCCTTGCAAGCCGAAGAACACAATCCCAACCGTGAAGCACAGGGGTGGCAGCATCATGTTGTGGGGGTGCTTTGCTGCAGGAGGGACTGGTGCACTTCACAAAATAGATGGCTTCATTAGATAGGACAATTATGTGGATGTATTGAAGCAGCATCTAGACATCAGTGGCAAATGAGTCTTCCAAATGGACAATGACCCCAAGCATACTTCCAAAGTTTTGGCAAAATGGCTTTAAGGACAACAAAGTCAAGGTATTGGAGTGGCCATCACAAAGCCCTGACCTCAATCCTATCGAAAATTTGTGGGCAGAACTGAAAAGGTGTGTGTGAGCAAGGAGGCCTACGAACCTAATTCAGTTACACCAGCTCTGTCAGGAGGAATGGGCCAAATTCCAAAACGTTTGACCCAAGTTAAACAATTTATAGGCAATGCTACCAAATACTAATTGAGTGTATGTAAACGTCTGATCCACTGGGAATATGATGAAAGAAATCAGAGCTGAAATAAATCACTCTCTACTATTTTCTGACATTTCACATTCTTAAAATAAGTGATGATCCTAACCTGTGATCCTGACCTAAGACAGGGACTTTTACTAGGATTAAATGTTAGGAATTGTGAAAAACTGAGTTTAAATGTATTTGGCTAAGGTGTATGTAAACTTCCAACTTCAACTGTAATAACCAGAAAGATGGTAAACAAATCCAAATTTGAGATTCTTCAAAGTAGCCACCCTTTGCCTTAATGACAGCTTTGCACACTCTTGGCATTCTCTCAAACAGCTTCATGATGTAGTCACCTGGAATGCATTTAAATGAACAGGTAGGACTTGTTAAAAGTTAATTTGTGGAATTTCTTGCGTTTCAGTTGTGTTGTGACAAGGTGGTATACAGAAGATAGCTATAGGAGGAGACTGCGTGAATCAGACCTACATGGTCAAATTGTTACAATGAAACCACTACTAAAGGGCACCAATAAGAAGAAGAGACTTGCTTGGGCCAAAAAACATGAACAATGGACATTAGACCGGTGGAAATCCATGCTTTGGTCTGATGAGTCCAAATTTGAGATTTTTGGTTCCATCCGCCGTGTCTTTGTGAGAGATAGAGTAGGTAAATGGATGATCTCCGCATGTGTGGTTCCCACCGTTAAGCATTGAGGAGGAGGTGTGATGCTGTGATGCTGT
This sequence comes from Oncorhynchus tshawytscha, assembly GCF_018296145.1. NCBI lineage: Eukaryota > Metazoa > Chordata > Actinopteri > Salmoniformes > Salmonidae > Oncorhynchus > Oncorhynchus tshawytscha. Next base: position 1,933,454 of record NC_056447.1, on the reverse strand, counting down.
GCTTTGCTGCTGACACTGTCTGTGATTTATTTAGAATTCAAGGCCAGCATGGCTACCACAGTATTCTGCAGCAATACGCCATCCCACCTGGTTTACGCTTAGTCCCACTATCATTTGGTTTTCAACAGGACAATGACCCAACACACCTGCAGGCTGTGTTAGGGCTATTTGACCAAGAAGGAGAGTGATGGAGTGCTGCATCTAATGACCTAGCCTCCACAATCACCCGACCTCAACCCATTGATATGGTTTGGGATGAGTTGGACCACAGAGTGATGGAAAAGCAGCCAAGTGCTCAGCATATGTGGGAACTCCTTCAAAACTATTGGAAAAGCATTCCAGGTGAAGCTGGTTGAGAGAATACCAAGAGTGTGCAAAGCTGTCATCAAGGCAAAGGGTGGCTACTTTGAAGAATCTCAAATATAAAATATTTTAGGATTTGTTTAACACTTTTTTGGTTACTACATGATTACATGTGTATTATTTCATAGTTTATTCCATAGTTATTCTACAATGTAGAAAATAGTATAAATATAGAAAAACCCTTGCATGAGTAGGTGTGTCCAAACTTTTGACTGGTACTGTATGTCCACAACGACGTAGCAGCAGACCATGCAATTTGAGGGAAAAGGACCCCACGTAAAATATTCTGGTTGGTGTCAGCTTAATTCACTAACAGGTACTGAGAAATTTGATTATATTACTTGTTGGCTTGTTATTTGAGTTACATATTTCCATTTTGGGATAGTTGTTCACTGAATTGCTAGCACTAGTTGCTCACGCTGCTCATTGAGTACAATGCAAACAGACTTTGTTGACGCCGGCTTCTTGATGATGGAGTTTCCTGTTTAGGTTAGAGGTCACGTTGAAGTACTTTTCAAAGTTCCCTCCTGAAGATTCTTAAAAGCTGCTGTCTGTTGAAGATGGTCGGCTGGGAGGAGCACATCGTCAGCCGCAGAGCAGAGCCCCTGGAGCAAGTTAGGGGTTAAGTGCCTTGCTCAATGCCAGCGGGTTCATCAGGAAAGCATTGTCTTTGTTGTGATTATTCAGAGAGAGAAAGGTTATTTTGCATGAGCAAATATAGTCACCTGACCCCACAACAGCTATCCTTTGGTATGACTGCTGGTCAGGCCATCATTGTGAGAAAAGAGGAGTGAGTTGCTGACCTGTTGCATGTTATACACCCAGTTTTATTATTATCCCCTGATATGGGGTCGATATTAGACCTCTTAGCCTGGTTTTGCAGAATGTCGACATGTGGCATTAAGAAGTGAATTAAATCCCAAAATAAATGTCTCAACAGTGAGAAATCCCTATAGTTGACTGACCAGAAGGAATAACCATAATGTTTACTCTGTGGTCTAACGTTTCTGGTGGCTTCCGTTTGCTTCACGACGGATACATACTCCATACACAAATGTTTTTGTCAAAGCAATTTCCTATTTTGCTACCTTGCTCAATAAACAAGGTAGAATAATAAGCTGTTAAGAGAGGAGAATTTGAATTCAATCAAGTATGTCTATATATAGCCTACACGTACTGTATTTGTGTAAAGTCTTTGAAATTCCACGTCAAACAATGGATTTAGAAATGAACATTTTCTTCTGAGAAAATAAGAGCAACTGCAAAGTGATGATTACAAAGTCAATTCTTCAAAGGCTTTGACAGCATAGTTGTGTCAAAATAGTATTAAATTAGATGAAGTTTCCAATCCCAAACCAACCCCTAGCACTTATGCACTTGTGGAAACCTAGCCTAGACAAAATAACGTGTCATATTATCAAAAGTACTTTGTTGATTCAGAATACTCAGATCAGATTCTTTGTCCTCAATACGTCATGTTATGATGTGCATTTTGCACATTTTGCATCTTGTATCTTTGTGATAAGTCATCCATTTTATTCTCCTGTCATCTAAGATGTTCTCTTTGGACTTTTTAAATGCTGAGATAAAGGAGTGAGGTGGATTTTCTGTCTTCAGAAATCAAATCAAAGGTCCTACCCTTATATGAGAAAGATACATAGGCTTACAGAATTGAGCACGTTAATCTAGGATACACAAATAGGCTATCTGGTATCTCAGCCTCCCCATCCTGGCTTCCACGGTGGTCCAAAACCCAGGTCCTCTGCATAATGTCGCCTCAAATAGATGCTCTGGAGACTGGGGCTGTTTCATTGGCGAACCAAGTCTATCAACATTTTCATATTTGGTATAATTACTTCACAACCAAGACAGGCCCTCGGCCATGAGAGAAATGTGTTACCCTGCAATAACAACCTCCATTAGTTCCACTCTCTCTTTTCCAGCTGGACTGGGATGAGGGTCAGTATCTCATGATTGTAGCAGAACAGTCCAAACTGGAACCGGTACAGCTCCTGGATTGGTTTGCTCCCAAACAAAATTGTGGAAACCTGTATATCCCTCAATTATGTATGTGAGAAGAACCAAAGCATGTAGACTAAACTGAGTAGAGATGGGCAATGTCAATGAGCCAAGAGTGTATGAAGTAATATGGGGTTCTATATTCAACCTTTCCTACCTTTTCCTAGTACCCAATGCTTTGTCCAATTTCAGCACCATGTCGCTGTCCTCAAGTGCTGGCCAGTCTCTACGGGGCTCAAACCATTTCAGCACCATGGCACTGTCCGAAATGCACAGTCAGTTTACTAAAGGGAGTTTCATTCCCTCAACTACTCAACCAAATATCATTTTAATGTATTTAAAATAATGCTTTCCCTAATTTAAGTTATCCCAATCCCAAGCATCCATTTTTATGCACTTTTCTCTATGTTTAATCTGACCTTGAACATTGCCCTTCCTGCAGTCAAAGGACCTAGAGGCATCATGGGTGGAATATTTTTCACAATTTCATATTGATCAACATTATTTCAGCAAACCTATCAAATCTGGTGTCTCTGTCAAACAGTTTTGTATTTTCAGTATTCTGTGATGTATATAATAGTGGGATGCCAAGTCAAAATTGAATACATTTCAACTCTATCTGACATGGTACAGGTGTCTTCTTTTTTAAGCCCTTAACCATGTGTGTGAGGTGTATACTTTTGTTTCAAAGTAGATTTGTTTAAGACAACCTAGAAACACTCTGTGACCCTGATTTAAGCCACTGCAGTAAAAGGTTTTAAGCATGAGAATAGCATGCTATGCCCCCCGCTATTAATTTGGGGTGGAGATCAAAGAAATTAAGGTGTGGCAGAGGTGTGTCTACAGATATGCCGTATTCTGACCTTGACTTAATGCCTTCATTATTCCACCACCTGTATACGCGACGAAACAATGAATAAGGTTGAGCAACCTGTCGTGTCCAAGTGGAACAACATCTACTTTTTCTCCCAATAGAAATAACACCATTCTACATGCATTATGATTTACAAATTGATGAGAGCTAAGTAAATTAGTAATCTGTTTGGGTAAGGGAATTGTAAATCAAAATAATGTCAACTTATGATCGTTGGAGACAAATGTGACACCAGTCATATTTCAGCAACTGAAATGCACAAACCAGTCATATTTCAGCAACTGAAAAGCACAAACCAGTCATATTTCAGCAACTGAAAAGCACAAACCAGTCATATTTCAGCAACTGAAAAGCACAAACCAGTCATATTTCAGCAAACTGAAAAGCACAAACCAGTCATATTTCAGCAAACTGAAAAGCACAAACCAGTCATATTTCAGCAACTGAAAAGCACAAACCAGTCATATTTCAGCAACTGAAAAGCACAAAAACCAGTCATATTTCAGCAAACTGAAAAGCACAAACCAGTCATATTTCAGCAACTGAAAAGCACAAACCAGTCATATTTCAGCAACTGAAAAGCACAAACCAGTCATATTTCAGCAAACTGAAAAGCACAAACCAGTCATATTTCAGCAACTGAAAAGCACAAACCAGTCATATTTCAGCAAACTGAAAAGCACAAACCAGTCATATTTCAGCAACTGAAAAGCACAAACCAGTCATATTTCAGCAAACTGAAAAGCACAAACCAGGCATATTTCAGCAAACTGAAAAGCACAAACCAGTCATATTTCAGCAACTGAAAAGCACAAACCAGTCATATTTCAGCAAACTGAAAAGCACAAACCAGTCATATTTCAGCAACTGAAAAGCACAAACCAGTCATATTTCAGCAAACTGAAAAGCACAAACCAGTCATATTTCAGCAACTGAAAAGCACAAACCAGTCATATTTCAGCAACTGAAAAGCACAAACCAGTCATATTTCAGCAAACTGAAAAACACAAACCAGTCATATTTCAGCAAACTGAAAAGCACAAACCAGTCATATTTCAGCAACTGAAAAGCACAAACCAGTCATATTTCAGCAAACTGAAAACATGTCAACATGACAGGTGTTTCGGCCTCTTTTCCACAGTGAAGTGTAACTAGATGTTGTTATTCAGATTTTTATTTATTATAGGTCTATGGCTTCATAATTTGTTGGGGTGAAATTTGGAGCCCCAAGCCGAGATTGTAGCCTATGGAAACCTGTGCCCACTGATACTACCAAGTTGTTTTTATGGGCTCTGGAATGTTTGAATTATATGCCCAATTTTTTTTCTATGATGTAAGATATTAGCCACCGTTGTTAGCCACCGTCAGTAATTCCCACATACATAATAACTGTCACTTTAGTGCAGTGACTGTTAGTTTCTTTAAATTTGTAGCCTACATTTTGCATCACTCTATTACATCGTTCGCTTTCCTTTCTTTTCTCGGTCACGTCCGTGTGGTTGTTCCTGAGGGTCACTACACTCTCGGGAATTAAGGTTTAGATTTGCTCCTAAAGGGGTACAACCTATTGTCACTCTGGTACCCCATAAGGTCCTCCTTTGTAATTGTACTTATAGGTACATAATTGTACCCCAGTTCATACCTCTGATAGTACTTTAATCCAGATGTACAAAAGCATGCCTTTTATATAGTACAGCCACAGAGACAAAGCCCTTTGTTCCTTATGAGTGTCAAACATGTACTTCTACCATAGATCACTTAAACTGGTACAACACTAGCTCTCACAGGTGGCCAAAAATAATGATCTGAAAGTCACCCCCCACCAAGCCACAACTCCAATATGGTTTGCCTTTTGAATGAATTCTAGAGTTACCACTCATGACTGTATTTGTTAGTGACAGAGAAATGTTCAGTCCTGAGTTTCTAGGCATATATTACCATTAAAATTAAACTATGACAATACATGACATATCTCATAAGGCTAGTTTTACCCTAATACAGTGGCCTAATACAGTGGCCTGCATCAGACCTGCAAGTATGCCTGAAAATGACATTTTAAAAATCTGGTTGAAAGATTTCCTGCTTATTCCCTCCCGTTTCCAGGAATCCTCCAATTGGGATTTCTGGAAAAAACCTGGGAAGTTTGGGAAAGTTACCAGAATTTTCCAACCCTACCTGTAAATCACATTATGCTGGCTTGCAAAGTGATTTGCAATTCCTATTGGAATGCAGCCAGAGTTAGGATCTCCAAGAGTTGGAATTTGAATTCATCATGACTGTCAGGGTCAGGATAATTGTGAGGAGACTACAGTGCCTGGCGAAAGTACTACCTAAGCCATTTAAACAAAAATGTATGTTAACTTATGCTACACAAAGATAAATGAATCAATTAATGTACTTGCAAAAGCAAATATATAAATTGGGGAAAGAATTGTACCTGCAGTAAAGCATGCTGGTAAATATGATTATATGTATGGTACAAATGTGCCTTTTTACGGTACCACCCCAGTGACAAAGCTGTTAGTTTAATTTTATGTGGCAAAAACTCATTGTATCTTTATGGTGAGTATTAAGGGTACACATAATTATTTTCTACCCTGGGAAACAGAAATGTACCTTCACATTTACCCTTTTTTGAGAGTGAAATGATTGTACCAGAGGTATAAATATCATATCCCCCCCCCAAAAAAAATGCTAGCCTCCTCTGTTATTGTAATGGTCAGAGGTTAGCATGTCTTGGGGTTATGATATTTTTGCGTCTAACTTTCTCACTCATCGTTATTGATGATTAATTCAGGATTATCCGTAATCATGGCAGCATCCACATTAATGTAGAAGTGTTTGGAAACATATTCAATTCTTATTTACAATAAAAGTGACTCCAATATGACATAATACATTATTTACTATTCATTTCTATTCAGCACACCTACTCATTCAAGGGTTTTTCTTTATTTTTGCCTTGTTATAAGGGACGCAGGTGAGGAGCTGAGCTGGAATATACCGCACTGGGCTATGCACCCGCACTGGGGACACCGTGCGCACCACTGCATAACACGGTGCCTGCCCGGTCTCTCTAGCCCCCCGGTAACCACAGGAAGTTTGCGCAGGTCTCCTACCTGGCATAGCCATACTCCATACAATAAACGTAACGAATACCGAAACAGCCTATACTAGTGTAAACTAACACAGAGACAGGAACAAGGACACTAAGGACAATCACCCACGAAACACTCAAAGAATATGGCTGCCTAAATATGGTTCACAATGATAAACACCTGCCTCTGATTGAGAACCACTTCAGACAGCCATAGACTTAACTAGAACACTCCACTAAGCTACAATCCCAATACATACACACCACGTACAAAAACCCATGCCACACCCTGGCCTGACCAAATAAATAAAGACAAACACCATATACTTTGACCAGGGCGTGATAAAAGTTGGTAGTCTACATTGTAACTTCACAGTCATTGTATAATTTCAAATCCAAACTGCTGGAATACAGAGCCAAAACAACAGAAAAATATGTCACTGGCCCAATACCTTTGGATCTCACTGTATATTCTAGTGTGTCTGAAATCAAAGGTCTAATTAAAGGTACACAGTATTTAAAGGGATTGCTTTAGATTAATGTATGAAAAACACTTTTGAATGAAAACTCCACGAGAAGATCTGTTGGCCATCAACTGGGAGGGTTTTCAGAGGTTGAATTAAATGTATTCAGTGCGCACATGGGACCAACTCCTGCGAAGCACGTAATACACCTGCATAAGGTAAGTCTAAATACCACCTACTGAGAAGCGCAAAGGAAAAGCGTACATTTATTACATCTGAATTGGGCCCATCTTGCAAAAAAGTATGGGCCTGTTGATGTCTCAAGTAAATTAAGCCAGAGCCAGACGCCTTTCCTACAAACTACTAACTAGTTAGTATTCACACGTACCTTATGTAGGTGCGTAACAGGCTTTGCAGGCTTGGTTCCCTTGTTGCCCTGAGTACATCTAATTCAACCACTGAAAACTCTCCCACTTGCTGGCCAACAGACTGTCTTGTGGAGATGTGGTGTTTTCAGTACATTTATCTAAATCCATCCCTTTAAATTAGGTGCATATTTTTTATTTAAATGTTATCAACATACTCACTAGAATACACAGTGCCTTCAGAAAGTATTCATACCCGTTGATTTATTCAGCATTTTGTTGTGTTACAGGCTGAATACAAAATGGATTCAAATTTGATCAGAATCTCACCCATCTACAGTACACACAATACCCTATAATGACAAAGTGAAAACAAGTTTTTAGAAATGTTTGCAAATGTATTGAAAATGAAATATTTATTTTACATAAGTATTCGCACCCCTGAGTCAATACTCCCATTTGGCTGTGATTACAGCTGTGACTCTTTCTGGATAAGTCTCTAAGAGCATGGCACACCTGATCATTGCTAAACTACAATTTTCAGGTCTTGCCATAGATTTTCAAGCATATTTAACTCAAAACTGTAACTAGGCCACTCAGGAACATTCACTGTCTTCTTGGTAAGCAACTCCAGTGTAGATTTGGCCCTGTGTTTTAGGTTATTGTCCTGCTGAATTCATCTCCCTGTGTCTGGTGGAAAGCAGACAACAAGACAACCAGGTCTTCCTTTAGGATTTTGCCTGGCCTTAGCTTCATTCTTTACCTTTTTATTCTAAAGAACTCCCCAGTCGTTAATGATTACAAGCATACCCATAACATGATGCAGCCACCACAATGCTTGAAAATTCAGAGAGTGGTACTCAGTAATGTGTTCTATTGGATTTGCCCCAAACATAACACTTTGTATTCAGCACAAAAAGTGAATTGTTTTGACAATGTTTTGCAGTAGTGGTTTGATTACTGTAACCCTGGCCTATGAGGACACATAGAGTTCTCTCAGAGGCTGTTACTCTGCTAATATATTCCCTGCATACTCATCACAAGACGATTTGTTCAGGGGAGCCTCTGCATCAGACAGACAGAGCAGTGTGTTGCTATCGGTTCCATGGCTAAAAACAGGGAGAGGGAAAAGCCTATGAGCAGCGGGCTGTACGTGTCTGTTAGTTTTCTTCCTCCACATATTTGGAATGATCTCAAATACATTTTGAATAGATGCGTTAATGTCCCTACAGCATTTCAGGCAATGGACAGAGCATTTTTGTCACAAAGAATGTGTCTGTTTTAGTTGACTGTGTTTTATATTGTCTTTTATTTTGTATGTATTTTATGAAATTGTATATGCAGGGCTCCCTCGTAAAATATACACTGGTCTCAATGGTGACTCCCTGATTAAATACAGGTAAATTACTAATAAAACAAGCAAGGCGTCTCAGAGTGAATCACTTGTAAAGGACCGCCATTGGTAACAATGTCTGATGCCAGGATACCAGCCCTGATAATTTAGTGTTGCCTGACTAGATAAATCCTTCATAATGTGATGCTTGGGGATATTGTACATCCCGGGGGTTAGAATTTACTCCAAAAAGTTGTAATATACCTTCTGGCCCGTAGAATTACAATTGTGTTTTTGAAACTACAATTGGCCCTGGTCCAGCCTTTTGTAATGCAGACATGCTGCAACCCCCTGCAGAAGCCTCTTTCTATATACTGATCTATCCACTTGGGCAGAGGTGGTAAATCTTGGTCACGAATGGCCACAAATTTGACCAAACACTGCAGAAGACAGCAGACTTGGTCACCTATTTATGTCTGGCATCCTGTTACATTAGATTTCAGTCGGAGCTTCTTAACACATAATTCAGGACCATATGAGTGGATTTATCCATGTCAGGACCAAGCACGGTTCACTTATTGATTCGAAAATGTGTCATTTAGGCTCAATTATCTTTTTCTGACACGTACAGTGTAAAGTCTATTGGATGTCACTTCGTAAGTCATTTCTCAAAGAAGAGACATGGAATGATAAGCTATGTAGAGAAACTATCAAAACAGGCCCCAAATGTCTCTTTCTCTTCAAGTAATAGCCCATTTGGCTGTTGCTTTCCTCAGGCATCTCCCTTTTGTAATACACACCCTTGGTATAGAATATAAATGAATGGTAATTCTGCACCCTTGTGGCTTCCATTAAAGAACTACACAATTAGTGCGTGCGTGAGCCTGAGAGAGAGGTAAAGGTGACTTAGAAGAGTGTTGCTGAAAAGAGATACCGTACATACAGTACACCACAGAGTCATGGATGAATGATGGGACTTCTTTATGATCACATCACAATGGGCTGCTAATTGCAGCTATTGAGAACCCCGGGATGGCGTCTCGGGGGTTAAATGCATGCATATTGTTGCAACTCTGCTGGAATAATTGTCAGCTGGCAGCTGCTGATTGTCTCACTAAAATAACAGCTCAAGACAGCCCAATCACTCAGGGTCATATTATTTACAAAAATTGCCACTTGAATGTCAATGACAGTAAATGGAACAGTTTTGTTTGATTTATTATTTGCACCAAAGAAAACAAGTGATAGGCAACAATACAGATAAAAAATTAAAACAGTGTGCATGTGTGGTTGGAAGCCCAAGGGCTTATATGAAGGGGACCAGGAACTACCTGCCTAAGAAGGGAGGCATGAAAAGAAGGCGAGATGCCACTGGGAAGCTGTAACCTATACGTCAACTCGTTGACCCTCCGGAGAACCTTAAACGGCCCTACAAACCAGGAGATCAGCTTATTGCAATGCAGGCGGAGTGGGAGGTTCCTGGTAGAGAGCCAGACACAATCCCCTGGATGGAACACGGAGGTCTCATTGCGGTGGCGATCTGCCTGCTCCTTCTGATGGTGGACGGCACACTGGAGTCTTGTAAGCTTCGTTTCACACCTCTTCTGCATACCTGAACCACTCATCAACCTCAGGAGCTTCGGTCTGGCCAGGGGTCTACGGAGACAGAGTCGGATGAAAACCCTGAACACACTGCAAGGGAGTCAGCCTGGTGCAGGAGTGACATAATGAATTCTGGGCTTACTCCACCCATGGAAGGAACAGGGCCCACTCTCCCTGCCGGTCCTGGCAGTAACTCCTCAGGAACCTCCCCAGCTCCATCATTTCCACATTCCCGTTGGACTGAGGCCTTTACCCAGAAGGGAGGCTGACTGTGATCCCAACTTCTCCATTAAGGCTGTCCATACCCGTGATGTGAATTAGGGCCCACGGTCAGAGACGATGTCCTCTAGAAGGCCATAATGCCGGAAGACCTGCTGTAGTAGTGCCTCAGCAACCTGGAGAGCAGTAGGGAGACCAGAGAGAGGAATAAAACTACAGGATTTAGAAAAATCTATCCACAACTACCAAAATGGTCGTAAAACTGTCAGAGAAGGGGAGATCAGCGACAAAGTCAATGGATGGATGAGACCAGGGATGCGGAGGCACGGGAAAGGGGTTTCCCTGCTGGAGCGTGCAGGGGGGATTTCGTTTGAGCACATACAGAATAGGAGTTGACATAGTGACTAACAAACTGTGCCAAGGTAGGCCACCAATACTTCTCAGAGATAGATTGGGTAGTGCGAGAAATACCTGGATGTCCAACAACGACAGCTGTGTGCCCCCAGGTCAGCAGCCGGTCCCTTATTCCCTGTGGGAACATAGATATGCTCAGGACAGTTAGTGGTAGTGGGTGGGGGCTACCTCTTCAGATCCTGGCGGATGTCCACATCTACATCCCAGACCACAGGGGCTACGACTCGAGAGGAAGGGATTATAGGTGCATTATGGACAGAACCGGGCATTTGGTGTTTTTAACCGGGGCGATAAGTCAGCGTGAAGTCAAATCTTGTGATGAAAAGGGCCCACCTTGCTTGGCGCAGATTCAGCCTCCTCGCTGTCCGTATGCACGCCAGGTTCCGATGGTCGGTGAGGATGATGAATGGGTCCTTGGCGCCAGCCAGTGTCTCCACTAACCGACATCGTAATTTCTCTCTGCAGGGGACAGTTTCTTAGAGTAATATGCACACGGATACAATTTCTGTGGGTTACCTTGTCATTGTGACAGAACTGACCCCACGCCATCCTCTGAACCGTCATCCGTTTCAGAATTGAACAGCATGAATTATTCAAATGCTCCGAATTGAAAATTGGCAGTTTTTATTAATCGTGAAATATTAATTAGGCCATCTTTAAGTTGACATAATACAATTCTGGAATAAAAATGTAGATGCATGAGTCGCTGGCTAATTTTAATGCTAGACATTTATATATTAAGCAAAAGGGGGTAGTTTGAGACATTGATGTAGTATACTGTATGTGATTAAATATTCTGTCGCCATGTTATTACAATCAAACATCATTGCTGCTGGGATAATTGATTATGACCAGATTATGGTTATTGATCAATAACTGACCCATCTCAATTAATCTCACATGAAAGAATACTGGTCTGAGAAATATTTTCATAATTTTGAATAGATAGAGTAATTTCAGGTGAATATGTCTCATCTTTCCATAAGCGCTTTCCTCACATTAAAAATATGCATCTCATCAAATGTCAGATCAGATGGAGAAGAGCAGTCCAGTCAGTGGATTTTAATTAAATATGTGGCAGTCGGGGTTTGATCAAGACATTTACACAGATCAGACACAGACCCAAGTGTAATACCTCAGCCCCAATTAGTCCGGGCCAGAGAACCCATCGAGACCTGCAACATCCAGTAGAGGCAGCTACCGCCGTGTGATGTAGACTCCATCTGTCACCAGGCCTCAAGTATCCCCCTGGTGGCTTGTCCGCGGTACACCCCCCCACAGCCCTGTTGGCGAGGGGGCGGTCATGAGTGCAATGTGTCTGCCTTCTCGATAGGGCGTCCGCGTTCCCATGCGCCGCCCCTGAACTGTGCACAACAGAAACAGCGAAGTGTTGAAGGGACAAAAACCACCTGGTGACCAGGGGGAAGTCTGTGCCCAACAGGTAATACTTACACCAAATTGACAGCTAGATACTCTTTCTTGACAATCAGGTACTTATCTTCTCGGGGTATCAACTTCCTGCTTATGTACATGGGGTGTTCCTCCCCATTGTGTATCTGGGACATGATGACCCTTAGTCCAGTGTCACAGGCAGCCGTCTGCACCAGCATCAGTACCTGGAAATCGGGCGTCATGCAAATCAGATGGGAAACCGGCTATAGTATCCCACCAGCCCCAGGAAGGACTTCACCTGTGTCTTGGTGAGGGTAACGGCCCAGTCACAAACCACCTGGACCTAGCCCTCCTGGTGCTTGACGTTCCCCCATCTGATCAAATACCCCAGGTACTCCACATCCTCGAACCCCAGCTTACATTTCTTGGGATTTGCTGTCAACCTGGCTTACCTGAACAAATCCAGTTCCACCTGGAGGCGCCTCAGGTGCTCTTCCCAAACTTGGCTGTGGATGATGATGTCATCCAAATAGGCCGCTGCGTACTTTTGGGGGGGATGACACGGTCCATCAGCTGCTGAATGTGGGCGGGGCTTGATGGAGACCGAATTGGAGGACCCGGTATTGGTGAATTCCGACTTCTCCCAGGAAGAGGCTGCCAAGGGTACCTGCCAATATCCCTGGGTCAGGTCCAGCGTGCTGATATACCAGGCCTTTCCCAACCAGTCAATGAGCTCATCCACCCTTGGAATGGGGTAGGCGTCGAACAAACTGTCATTCACCCCCTGGAAATCAATGCAGAAACAGACTACCTTTCGTTTTAGGAACCAACACGATGGGCCAGGTGCGAACGTGGTGTTCAATGAGAGTTGTTCGGCCCGGCTTCTTGGAAAACATGACGGCGTTCTGATTGATGAGGCCCCAGAGCACTTGTGGTAGGTCTCAATGTCGTCATCTGCCGTTAGCGTGATTAAAAACTGATTGGGATGCAATCCGGTCTGCGTTTCTCCTCGAAGCTTACTGACTTCCTCAAGCAGGCGGACATTTTGTAGACGCGGTTCTTCCAGCGTTCATTCCGGAATGTCCTGTTGGGCCCAAACAAACTGAGCTTTCAACTCGTCTATGCTGATACTGCATAAACGTCAACCATGGACTGACCACGTTGTCAGACTTGCTCGCATTCTCCACCACTTGTGGCAGACCAGGGGATTTGATCAAGACGTTTATACTGATCAGACACAGACCTAAGTGTGATACCTCAGTTTCAAAGGAGTTTTTTTTTTAAAGAATAAAGAAAAAGGGAGGAAACCTGTCAATTCCAGGTGACCTCTTCTGTGTTACCGCCTTCTGGGCTCCAAGGAAGGCCGTCTCCTCTGGGGTAGAACACCGAGCCCCTCGGTTCTAGCAGACCGTGAGGACGACTATCCTGTAGCAACCTCTCACTACCTCCAACCCTTCTGCGTGCTGCCCTACTGGCAGCTTTATGGGCCCCGTACGGCTGGTGAGCAATCAGCCCCTTGATTACTCACCAGCCTTAATAAGCCCCAATTAGTCCTGGCCTGCAGGACCCATCGAGACCTGTCATGGGGTGGAGACAAGCACAAGACAGGTGAAACAGATCAGGGTGTGACACTAACATCACTTCTGAGTGCCTTTAATTAAATATTTTGTTTAATAAGATGAACTAAATGTTGTCAAGATGGTTAAAAAGACAATGTATGCAAGAACTGTCTTTTCAACAAAATGTGACACTATACTGTAGTATGAAAATAAAACACTGATATTCATGTATTGTTCAGCAGCAACCATTGAGAGGTTTTGAGAGGCCATTTAGAGGCTTAATCCATATTTCATATAATCATTTTTCTGACCATGCCCCTAAACCTACAAGTTTGATTAGCTCAACAACAACAAAAAATGATATCTATACCTGCTTCTCTACCTGCCCAGGATAATAATATGAATAAGTTCTCATTCTTTTCAAACTTATTATTGCAAAATTCCCTTTCCTGGTACTTCTCATGAATCAGCAGTCCAATGTCAGCACCAAGGGATATATTATAGTTCAAATTGCATGTCAGAGTATGTCTACACTCAGTGTTCCATTAAAGAGGCTGCTTCCTAACACCCAGGCACACATGATTATAAGCTCTGTATACGGTGGCGGACTGGGACTGACAGCATCCACCCAAATTCCCACTGATTGTATTTTTTTCCCACAGTTTGTTGTATATTTCATACACAAAGCTGGTGAAGAGGAAACAGAATGCAGCATCAGCCCTGTGAGGATACAGTAGAGACAGCAGCCTGAGATGCACAACTGAAGCCTCTACAGACATTGGTATAGATATACAGGTAATATACTGTACATTCGTGTCAAACAGATTCATACTGATTGGAGGTATAGTCTTCTGGTAACTAAACATATTGCTAAGGATTGTATATCAAGGAAGGTTGGCCAATAACAACATCACATACACACACATTACATCATTTTTTTACATTACAAAAACACTTTTTCCCAAGGGCAACAGCACTGTTTCAATTCCCAACCTGTAGAGAAAAAAAACCTGTAAATTCCCACTGGCATACCTGGAAGGAGACAAGAGGTGACAGAAGGAAATCTAACAAATAATCTAGCATAATACATGGATCTTTCACTTGAAGGAGCAGCCTAGTCTCAGAGCATTATTCTTTTTGTAAATCCAAGACACTCCATTTAGTACAATATGTTACGATTCATATTGTATGTATTCATTTGGGGATGTCCATCACCCATTTCGTATGATATGTTATGAATTACAATTCGTATTATACTGTATGTTCCGAAATAGCAAAATGTACAATATGTTGCAAATTTGCAAAAACGTGTGATACAGTACATTTTTTTACATTACAAAGTATGTGGACATTTCATTCCAAAATCATGAGCATTAATGTGGAGTTGGTCTCCCTTTGCTGCTATAACAGCCTCCACTCTTCTAGGAAGGTTTTACACTAGATGTTGGAACGTTGCTGCAGGGACTTGCTTCCATTCAGCCATAAGAGCATTAGTGAGGTTGGGCACTGATGTTGGACGATTAGGCCTGGTTTGCAGTCGAGGTTCCAATTCATCCTAAAGGTGTTTGATTGGGTTGAGGTCAGGGCTCTGTGCAGGCCAGTCAAGTTCTTCCACACCAATCTCAACAAACCATTTGTGCATAGAACTCGCTTTGTGCATGGGGGCATTGTCATGCTGAAACAGGAAAGGGCCTTCCCCAAAATGTTGCCACAAAGTTGGAAGCACAGAATCATCTAGAATGTCATTGTATGCTGTAGTGTTAAGATTTCCCTTCACTAGAACTAAAGGGCCTAGTCTGAACAGCAACAGACCATTATTCCTCCTCCACCAAACTTTACAGTTGGCACTATGCATTGGGGCAGGTAGCGTTCTCCTGGCATGCGCCAAACCCAGATTCGTCCATCGGACTACCAGATGGTGAAGCGTGAATCATCACTCCAGAGAACTCCAGCAGACACTTGGCATTGCGCATGGTGAGCTTAGGCTTGTGTGCGGCTGCTCGGCCAAGAAAACCCATTCCATGAAGCTCCCGACGAACTGTTATTGTGCTGACGTTGCTTCCAGAGTTATTTTGTAACTCGGGAAGTGAGTGTTGCCATAACTGCAGTTACAGTTGACCGAGGAAGCTCTAGTAGGGCTGAAATTTGACGAACTGACTTATTGAAATGGTGGCATCCCATGACAGTGCCACGTTGATAGTCACTGAGCTCTTCAGTAAGACCATGGTTTTGTGCTCAATTTTATACACTTGACAGCAACGATTGTCTGAAATAGCCAAATCCTCTCATTTGAATGGGGTCCACATACTTTTGTGTATATATAGTGTTTGTTACGAATTCTAGCTAGATGGCTAACATTAGCTACGCTAGGGTTTAGGGGTTAAGTTACAGGTTAAGTTTAGGAGTTGGGTTAAAGGGTTAGGGGAAGGGTCAACTAACATGCTAAGTAGTTACAAAGTAGCTAAAAAGTAGTAAGTAGTTGAAAAGTTGCTAATTAGCTAAAATTGTCCGTGATGAGTTTGAACTCACAATCTTTGGGTAACTAGACGTTCATGTTATATGCCCACCCAGCTTGACCAACCACCCTGTTTTAATTTGTTGCCTTTGTTTTTGCGTTAAGTAACCATCTGTCTCATGTAACAATACCAAATGCAACGTATCATACTACACAAAAACATGAACGCAACATGTAACGTGTTGGTCCCAGATATTTTCCATACGCACAAAAAAGCTTATTTCTCTGAAATTGAGTACAAATTTGTTGAAATCCCTGTTTCTGAGTATTTCTCCTTTGCCAAAGAGAGGTATGGCATATCAAGACGCTGATTAAACAGTATGGTCATTACACAGGTGAAGCTTGTGCTGGGGACTATAAAAGGTCACTCTAAAATGTGCAGTTTTGTCACACAATGCCACCGTTTTGAGGGAGTGTGCAATTGGTATGCTGACTGCAAGAATGTCCATTAGAGCTTTTACCGGAGAATTGATTGTTAATTTCTCTACCATAAGCCACCTCCGACATCGTTTTAGTGTTAAGTCCAACCGGCCTCACACTGCAGACTACGTGCAACTACACCAGCCCATGACTTCCACATCCTTCTTCTGTGGGATCGTCTGAGACAAGCCACCCAGACAGTTGATGAAACTGTGGGTTTGCACAACCAAATAATTTCTGCACAAACTGCCAGAAATTGTCTCAGGGAAGCTCACTTGCATGCGTCTTCACCAGGGTCTTTACTGCAATTCGCTGCTGTATCTGACTGCAGTGGGCAAATGCTTATCTTCGATGGCCACTGGCACGCTGGAGAAGTGTGCTCTTCATGGATGAATCCCGGTTTCAACTGTATTGGACAGATGGCAGACATTATGCATGTATGCAGTCATGTGGGCAAGCGGTTTGCTGTTATCAACGTTGTGAACAGTATGCCCCATGGTGGCGGTGAGGTTATGGTATGGGCAGGCATAAGCTAAGGGCAATGAACACAATTGCATTTCATTGATGACAGTTTGAATGCACAGAGATAGTGGGCCTCAGAATCTCGTCACGGTGTCTTGCCCTTTATCCGCCGCCCTCACCTCATGTTTCAGCATGATAACGCACGGCCTCATGTCCCAGTTCTTCCATGGCCTGCATACTCAACATACATGTCACCCATTGAGCCCGTTTGGGATGCTCTGGATTGACGTGTATGACAGCATGTTCCAGTTCCTGCCAATATCCAGCAACTTTGCACAGCCATTGAAAAGGAGTGGGTTCAACATTACACAGGCCACAATCAACAACCAGATCAACTCAATGCGGAGGAGATGTGCCATGCTGCATGAGGCAAATTGTGGTCACACCAGATACACACCAACTATTTTTCTAGTCTATAAGACCAGGCTGGAAGGAGGGGCTCGAGTGCAATCCTCCTCCCCCTTACATTTCCCCGGTGTCTTCTAAAAGGGGAGGTGAACCAGTGGTAAAGGGTGGGGTCAGGAGTGGGTCAGGGGACTTCTCTCCACCTTGCCACTTCTCATCACTGTCAGAAGGTACTCACCGTCTTACTCTGAACAGATGGCTGCCTAACAGGTGCACTTAGCTCCATCACAGGTAGAGTGGAATGGTGGTGGAATTCAGGGGGGAGGAGGTAGGGGAGAAGGATAGAGTAGAGGGCAAAGTGATGAATGGGTTTGGGAACAAGTGCAGACGTATAGCACTAATGCCACTTATTCCCTCTTTAGTGGTTTATGGCCAGTGTTCTCCTCCTCATATTTCTCCAGCCATCTGGCCTTGGCCCTGGTCAGTTCATGCTCACCACCTTTCCTTTACTCATCAGAAAAGTGTTTATTTCCTTATTAATTAGGAAAATCCGCATACATCAACCTCCAAGACCAATAATATCCTTTTCTTCCTGATGTATATTAATATGCTGATCACATCTGTCTGTTTCAAACACCAGAAACAGCCTTTGCTGCAATCTAGAGCCATTATCCCAAATCATTATCCCAAATTCTGTCAAAAATCTGTATATTTTTCTGCATAAATTATCTAACCATACAGCTTTGCCTGTTCAAATGTAATTTTAAATGAATGATGAACATTGATTCTTTAAAAACTTTTAAACTTTAAGAGTTTAGTACAACTGACACACTGTTATAATAATATCATAACCCAATAATTAAAGACATTGTATTTGCTAAAGTCTAGAAACCATGCCAGCAGGCATGCCAGCTATGATAGTTAGACAAGCTACTCTAACTTGATTCATAGCCTGAAATGGCTTACTAGCTAGTTATGCGGTTAGGATATAGGTTCCCAATCTAGCTGGCTAGCTAAAGCCAACTTCATAAAACTGCTAGGTGGCTAGTATTACAAAGAAACAACAAAATATTTTTGCTTTATTTATTCATCAAGAAGGAATCAATAGGTTACATAACTTGATCAAATTAATTTACAAACATACCTCCTGTGAGCACTGCCCATTACCTGCAGCTTAAATCAAATCAAACTCAAATCGTTCCTCCTCCACTGACAATACTGTCTGCATGCATATCTTTGCTCCATGGTGCATCTTGGAAGGAATCACTTACTAGGGAGAATGGCGAGTTGTACTCTTTGCCTGGTCCAGTCAGTGTGAACCCTCCACAAAATACCGCTGACAGATCTTACTAGGGAGAATGGCGAGTTGTACTCTTTGCCTGGTCCAGTCAGTGTGAACCCTCCACAAAATACCGCTGACAGATCTTACTAGGGAGAATGGCGAGTTGTACTCTTTGTCTGGTCCAGTCAGTGTGAACCCTCCACAAAATACCGCTGACAGATCTTACTAGGGAGAATGGCGAGTTGTACTCTTTGCCTGGTCCAGTCAGTGTGAACCCTCCACAAAATACCGCTGACAGATCTTACTAGGGAGAAGAATGGTCCAGTCAGTTGTGACAGATCTTACTAGGAGAATTTGCCTGGCCCAGTCAGTGTGAACCCTCCACAAAATACCGCTGACAGATCTTACTAGGGAGAATGGCGAGTTGTACTCTTTGCCTGGTCCAGTCAGTGTGAACCCTCCACAAAATACCGCTGACAGATCTTACTAGGGAGAATGGCGAGTTGTACTCTTTGCCTGGTCCAGTCAGTGTGAACCCTCCACAAAATACTAGGGAGAATGACAGATCTTACTAGGGAGAATGGCGAGTTGTACTCTTTGCCTGGTCCAGTCAGTGTGAACCCTCCACAAAATACCGCTGACAGATCTTACTAGGGAGAATGGCGAGTTGTACTCTTTGCCTGGTCCAGTCAGTGTGAACCCTCCACAAAATACCGCTGACAGATCTTACTAGGGAGAATGGCGAGTTGTACTCTTTGCCTGGTCCAGTCAGTGTGAACCCTCCACAAAATACCGCTGACAGATCTTACTAGGGAGAATGGCGAGTTGTACTTTCTTTGCCTGGTCCAGTCAGTGTGAACCCTCCACAAAATACCGCTGACAGATCTTACTAGGGAGAATGGCGAGTTGTACTCTTTGCCTGGTCCAGTCAGTGTGAACCCTCCACAAAATACCGCTGACAGATCTTACTAGGGAGAATGGCGAGTTGTACTCTTTGCCTGGTCCAGTCAGTGTGAACCCTCCACAAAATACCGCTGACAGATCTTACTAGGGAGAATGGCGAGTTGTACTCTTTGCCTGGTCCAGTCAGTGTGAACCCTCCACAAAATACCGCTGACAGATCTTACTAGGGAGAATGGCGAGTTGTACTCTTTGCCTGGTCCAGTCAGTGTGAACCCTCCACAAAATACCGCTGACAGATCTTACTAGGGAGAATGGCGAGTTGTACTCTTTGCCTGGTCCAGTCAGTGTGAACCCTCCACAAAATACCGCTGACAGATCTTACTAGGGAGAATGGCGAGTTGTACTCTTTGCCTGGTCCAGTCAGTGTGAACCCTCCACAAAATACCAGCTGACAGATCTTACTAGGGAGAATGGCGAGTTGTACTCTTTGCCTGGTCCAGTCAGTGTGAACCCTCCACAAAATACCGCTGACAGATCTTACTAGGGAGAATGGCGAGTTGTACTCTTTGCCTGGTCCAGTCAGTGTGAACCCTCCACAAAATACCGCTGACAGATCTTACTAGGGAGAATGGCGAGTTGTACTCTTTGCCTGGTCCAGTCAGTGTGAACCCTCCACAAAATACCGCTGACAGATCTTTTTTGTTGTTGAAATAATCCTGATCAAATGTGGGATTAAAAATAAAGTTGAGTAAATCATTTAACATCCACATTTTTTTAAAGCAGGACAAATCTGCCCTTGTGCCCACTGTGGGCGTGGCGCCTCTAGCTCAAAGATCAAAAGATATCTTTACAATGGGGTAATCACAAACTTTAATCTACATTTAGTTGAGTTCATCCTACACGTCATTTTATTTCACCTTTAGTTTACCAGGAAGGGTTCATTGAGATCTGAAATCCCTTTTTTCTAAGAGCTTCCTTGACAAGATAGGCAGCACCAAGTCATTACACAATTAGACAGACAACATGAAAAACTGCAAGTAATCTAGTAAAAAAAAAACATAGAAATCACCGGAGTACAACGAAATTGGGCAGTGTGCAGTGCAATCTCAACCACACTGCACACTGCCCTAACCCATCTGGACAAGAGGAATACCTATGTGAGAATGCTGTTCATCGACTACAGCTCGGCATTCAACACCATAGTACCCTCCAAGCTCGTCATCAAGCTCGAGACCCTGGGTCTCGACCCCGCCCTGTGCAACTGGGTACTGGACTTCCTGACGGGCCGCCCCCAGGTGGTGAGGGTAGGCAACAACATCTCCTCCCCGCTGATCCTCAACACTGGGGCCCCACAAGAGTGCGTTCTGAGCCCTCTCCTGTACTCCCTGTTCACCCACGACTGCGTGGCCACGCACGCCTCCAACTCAATCATCAAGTTTGCGGACGACACAACAGTGGTAGGCTTGATTACCAATAACGACGAGACGGCCTACAGGGAGGAGGTGAGGGCCCTCGGAGTGTGGTGTCAGGAAAATAACCTCACACTCAACGTCAACAAAACTAAGGAGATGATTGTGGACTTCAGGAAACAGCAGAGGGAACACCCCCTATCCACATCGATGGAACAGTAGTGGAGAGGGTAGCAAGTTTTAAGTTCCTCGGCATACACATCACAGACAAACTGAATTGGTCCACTCACACAGACAGCATCGTGAAGAAGGCGCAGCAGCGCCTCTTCAACCTCAGGAGGCTGAAGAAATTTGGCTTGTCACCAAAAGCACTCACAAACTTCTACAGATGCACAATCGAGAGCATCCTGGCGGGCTGTATCACCGCCTGGTACGGCAACTGCTCCGCCCTCAACCGTAAGGCTCTCCAGAGGGTAGTGAGGTCTGCACAACGCATCACCGGGGGCAAACTACCTGCCCTCCAGGACACCTACACCACCCGATGTCACAGGAAGGCCATAAAGATCATCAAGGACATCAACCACCCGAGCCACTGCCTGTTCACCCCGCTATCATCCAGAAGGCGAGGTCAGTACAGGTGCATCAAAGCTGGGACCGAGAGACTGAAAAACAGCTTCTATCTCAAGGCCATCAGACTGTTAAACAGCCACCACTAACATTGAGTGGCTGCTGCCAACACACTGACACTGACTCAACTCCAGCCACTTTAATAATGGGAATTGATGGGAAATTATGTTAATATATCACTAGCCACTTTAAACAATGCTACCTTATATAATGTTACTTACCCTACATTATTCATCTCATATGCATACGTTATACTGTACTCTATATCATCGACTGTATCCTTATGTAATACATGTATCACTAGCCACTTTAACTATGCCACTTTGTTTACATACTCATCTCATATGTATATACTGTACTCGATACCATCTACTGTATCTTGCCTATGCTCCTCTGTACCATCACTCATTCATATATCCTTATGTACATATTCTTTATCCCCTTACACTGTGTATAAGACAGTAGTTTTGGAATTGTTAGTTAGATTACTTGTTGGTTATTACTGCATTGTCGGAACTAGAAGCACAAGCATTTCGCTACACTCGCATTAACATCTGCTAACCATGTGTATGTGACAAATAAAATTTGATTTGATTTGATTTGAAATTATAAAACAGCAAATTAAAAACATTGACAGCCTCAAAATCCTTCATCAATGATTCATCATTAAGTTCTTTCAGTTTAAAACTATTTTGAAAGGCGTTCCAAGTCGATGGTGCAGAGTATATAAAAGCCCTTTAACCAAATTCATTTCGGACATTTGGAACAGTTAGCAGGATAAAGTCTAGCGAACGAAGAGAGTAACCACCTCATTTCTGAAGAATAAAAATGTCCAAATAAAATGGTAGTAAACCCAAAATGGCTTTGTAAATAAAAGTCTACCAGTGACTGAGCCTACGAGTGAGTGACTAGAGAAGGCCAGCCAATCTTGGTATACAAAGTGCCGTGGGCAAATTTTCAGAATCAATGTGCATCTGTAATCTCTGTCATCTTGATTGGATTTTGTTATTTTAGTGGCAGCATTGAAATTGCTTTTAATTAACCAAATCAGACAAAACCCGATTATATGATTATTAATATTTTTGTTGATCATCACAATTATTCTGACTATCAATTGTTGATCATCACAATTATTCTGACACTATCAATTGTTGATCATCACAATTATTCTGACACTATCAATTGTTGATCATCACAATTATTCTGACACTATCAATTGTTGATCATCACAATTATTCTGACACTATCAATTGCATTTAACTGGTAGTAATAAACAGTTAACACTTTCAACATTGTTTCAGGGGGAAATGGTTTGCAGCTCATTTATATTTCAGTAGAGTGGTTAATTAAGTCCTCTACACTTAATTGAATTTGAGTGATTGTAGAAGAGAACACCATGGTATGCAGACCTTTGCTCCAGCCCTACACAAACACACCTGATTCAACTAATCAAGGTCCTGATGAGAAGCTGCTGATTTGATTAGCACATTAGCTGTGTGAGATTAAGGCTGGAACAAAATCCTACAGCGGATTACCCTCCAGGAGGAAGGTTTGTGACCTCTGGGTAATGTTTAGTAGGGAGAAATGATTTTGAAATGTGGAGGTACTACCTGAAGTTGTCCAATCAATATGGACACCGATTTGGGAGAAACCGGCTATAGTTTGTAGAAGGTGGGCAAAACAGGCCCTGTCAGATTAACACATGGTATTTAGGCATGGCAGTAATGTTAGGTGTGCTCCGGTATCTATCATAGTTGACCCCAGCACTCTGTGGGATAACACCACATCCTTCCGGTACTTCAGGGGACAGCTCTGTGCCGGGCTCCGTTTCTCACAGTGTTGATGGAAGACATCCGGAGGCTGGACATGAAGAGTAAATCACTGTGCCTCCCCTTCCCTGCCCTGGAGGTGCTGGCATCAGCCGCAGGATTTACAATCAACTTTGTTTCATTTTTGTTAGGAGGCAAACTTGTACTCTGCCACCCTCTTCTCATTGTGGTAATTAATGGATGTACGTTCCTTGACACTGTAGCTCCTGTGTGCCATCCTCCGACTCTCTCCCCCTCGGATTTGACCGTTGTCTGGTGTGGTGTTATTTTTATCTGTAAGCATATCGACCATCGTCCTCATCGTCATCATAACTAACGATGGATGCAGTGACTTCACAATTTTGCCCATAGGCCTCAAAGTGCAAAGGGAGTGGGGTATCTGCTGCAAAAAGGTCATCAGATTTCTGATCTCATAACATTGTGTTCATGCTGTACATTGTTTGGTGGTATACTGTATATAAATGTACCGGTAACCTGTTCTTTCTCAGAACTGCAACTTTTCTAACAATGTCATATTTAATACACTCAACACCTCTCCCCCCCCCCATTGGGTGAAATTGGAGCCTTCCACTTGACATTTGATTCGAGAGGTACATGTGCTTGTATGTTTTGTGTCTGTTATGAACCTGACCGACCATCGTGGTCAATGGAGAGGCAGAAACACAATACACTGAAGGCTTCCTTGTCATGTCTCTCTTGATACTATTTACTGCAAATTACCATGGCCCCAAGACAACTGGAAACCCTATTCGAGCGGAGTAATGAGCATTCTACTAATACCGAGGGGGAGGGAGATCAAGCACATCAAGAATGACGCTTTCTGTCACAGACTTTGTGAGTGTTTGCTATTTTTCAATTAAATTCAACATTCACTAATCTGGTTCTAAAGCTCAGAAGCTTCACATGCATAATAGAATATGAAGGACATCACAGGGACATGGACGCTGGGTGCTAATCAGGATAGGCATACAGTACGTAAGCATAAAGGTATGATGTTTGTTTGACAAGATAGAAGTGCGTTCAATTGTTTAACACTGTTTCTGAATGACTGAGAAGATGCAATGACTAGCCAGTATTATTTACTCACAAGTTTTATTTTCTATCCGTGTGAATTGAGGTGTTCAGTCACCTCATTAATTCACATAGAAGTAGCCCATTCCACTGTTGAAGACAATTTACGTTTGAGGCAAACTTCTCTCTTCAATGAGAGCCCAAGCACTTCTCCAGTGTTTCCCCAGATCAAGTATGCAGACATTTGCGCATCTCTAGTCAGAACAGAAGTATCCCCCCCCCCGGCACATTTTCCTGCAGGACCATAATGTATTTACTGTTTTTTTTTCACATATCCAGGTACTGGTGACAAATCATGCATTCCGATTCTTGCATAGATTCGAATGTGTGTAAGATGTGTGTAAAATCATTTTTTGAAGATTGTACTGATTATGCTAAGCTGATTGCCAGCTATGTGTGTCTCCATGTTTGTTGACATCATACAATGCATTCTGGATGTCACATAAACATCTGTCAGACCAAAATGTATTAACAAAACGAGGTGAAGGGATGGTTCACTCATCTTTCGAGTAAACTTCCACAATTGTATAATGGTAGACAACACACCCCCTTCAACATGCATACTGCAAACAGACCCAACTCATCTTGTAACCTCTTATCTTATCAAACTACCCATCGTCGGATTACTTTAAAAAAAATTGAAAGTGTTTTACTCAATTATTTAGATCACTGGTGAGCTCACCCATGATGTGATGAATTGTAAATAGTAACTGCTATTAGCTAAATCATATTATGGTTTCTGTCAGCCGAGAGTTAGCTAAATATGGCCTGTTGTGTTAGGTCACTCTTTCCTCATTAAGCGATACGACTAATCTACCTTACATTTTCCAGTTTGGAAAACTGGGAATGTCTGAGCATTGCATCCAAAAATAAACTGCTCACATTGAGGACGTAACATTGTAAAGACTGTGTTTGTGCCAGTTTTTTCTGTAAAAAAACAGTGTGGCCAGCTCAAACGCTGACTGTTGTGTCAATTGTAACTGGACGATCTAAATAAGTGTTCTAATCACACCGGTTTGAGTGTCAGCTGCAGGAATGATCACACCCGTGTGTTCTACAAAGGGTTAAGGCTAAGTTCATCATTAGAACCTTCGTAGGAGCATTGTTAGATCTTTGAGCTGTTTCCCAAAACCATCCTTAGCAAATGTGATCTTGGAAAAGGCGTATTATTTACTGAATGCCTCAGACCACTCATAAAACATAAGTGCGTCGTTAGATGTTTTTTTTTGCCCTTCTGCATCACTTTATACATTAAAGATATCCGCTAAACATAAGGTCAAGATGTTTATCTGCCTCTGAACAAGGATAACTTGGGAAAGAAGTTGACTACAAATACAAAGTTGACAATGTCTTTGCAATTGAAAGAGTTGAAAGATAAAAAAAGAAATATGCTTAAAATTACAACTGAGATCACTGCATAAAAAAATGCATTATAGGCCTATAATGAAATAAATGTCATGTTCAGTTAATTGAGTTCTATTTATAGGCTACACCTCCCTTTTGCCCTCAGAACAGCCTCAATTTGTCGGGGCATTACAAGGTGTCAAGCGTTCCACAGGGATACTGGACTATGTTGACTCCAATGCTTCCCACAGTTCTGTCAAGTTGGCTGGATGTTTTTTGGGTGGTGGACCATTCTTGATACACACAGGAAACTGTTGAGCGTGAAAAACGCAGCAGTGTTGCAGTTCTTGACACACTTACACTGGTGCGCCTGGCACCTACTTCCATATCCCGTCCAGAGACTCTTAAGTATTTTGTCCCTCTGAATGGCAAGACTGTACACAATGTCTCAATTGTCTCAAGGCTTAAAATCTTTCTTTAACCTGTCTCCTCCCCTTCACCTACACTGATTGAATAAGCCGCCTCTGTATTTGCAGCCATTAGGTTATAATATCTCTCTAGGAGCTGATCGGTCATCAGTATTGTGGAATAATTTTAATGTTAAGGTAAGATTTTAATGGAGAAAGCTGATCAGAAAGCAAACTGCCATTCATTCGATCTGTCAGTATCAATTCATGCTCCAACGATGCACTTAGTGACCATACTTTCTGCGTGGTATTTTGGGATATGCATGTTACATCTTAGACCATTTTATGCATTGTTAAAACTCTCATAAGCCTAAATTCCATCGCTATCGGGAAACCGGGCCCCATCCTACATTGGTGTATTCAACTTAAGATAGCTAGGTGAGACAACAACATATCACAATCACAGTAGGAACATTACCCCCCAACCAAAGTAGCTATCAGCAAAAAGTCTGTGTTAGTAGGAAAATACAAGATTCTCTTTAAAGAGGTAGAGTTTCAGACATTTCTCATAAGATTGTTCAGACCGTTCTTATTGGTGCTTCAGGGCAGATAGACTTCAAGGAGTGACATTATTTTGGCTCTTCACATGAAGTGGTGGTGAAATGCCTCGAACACACTAACAGAGCCTCAGTTGAGGTATTGATTGCAAAGTCACTTCTTTCCTGTCACTTCCAATGCCCAGAGACTCCTCGGGCTGGAAGTTTACACAGTATGACTTCAGCAGCTGAGCTCTCCCAGTGCCTGTCAGTCTCACACTGACTGGCCTACTCTGTTTTTTCAGATGCAGTGTACTGTGTTGCTGCCATACGGAGTATAATAGTTGTCAATAGAAACAAAGTCTCTTATAGCGGTATAAGTATAATATACCAGCGGTGTAAGTATAATATACCATCTCTTAAAAGTAATCTATGTGATCCCCAAAAGTAACTCTACCGCACTAACACTGTTTTTTCAGATGCAGTGTACTGTGTTGCTGCCATATGGAGTATAATAGTTGTCAATAGAAACAAAGTCTCTTATAGCGGTATAAGTATAATATACCAGCGGTATAAGTATAATATACCATCTCTTAAAAGTAATCTATGTGATCCCCAAAAGTAATGATTTATCATCAGAGGGCCATAAACAATAACTAGCAATGCTGCATACTTCAAGAACTGTTCAAATCTCACCTTTCTGAAAAAAAGAGTTATAAATCGCTGAGGTGTGGTCACGTTTGAGGACACAAACTAGAGTTCACAGGACAAATATAATAGAATTATAAAATATTTTATATGATATATTTCCTATTCAACAAAACGGTATGAATAAGGCTTGAAATGACTTATATATTTTCAAAATATAGTATAATACATTTATAAAATGACTAACTATAAGATTTCACCTTCCTTATAACTTTAAAATACATATTTGTATATTTAGTGTTAGAGAAAATGTGCATATTTTCTATAGGTCTCTTGATCAAAACGTCTGCCCCCATCGCTGCGAACGTCTCACAGATCTCAAGCTTAGCTTCCTGAACTTGTTAGGAACGTGCCTTTTCATCTCATATTAATATTGTCTGCCTATGACAAACAAAGTGTTTTGTTTAACACTCTACAAACACTGAAGCTTTTCTTCCCCTTCTTCCCCTTCTTCCCCTTCTTCCCCTTCTTCCCCTTCTTCCCCTTCTTCATTCACTTTGATGGATCTTTTTTCAACATTCTAAAGCTCCATATTGTTGGAAAGTTACATGACTTACAACATTCCATTCACAGTGAACAATGCAGCTTTTGACAGATATCAGTTACTTTGACCACATTCCCAAAAACTTAAACTATTAAACTTTTCTAAACTTTAATTACATTGTTGGGTTGTAAATTTGAAATACTTGCAATACTAGAAGTTAATGGGTACATGTATGATAAATGTACAGTTGAAGTCGGAAGTTGACATAACCTTAGGTTGGAGTCATTAAAACTCGTTTTTCCACCACTCCACACATTTCTTGTTAACAAACTATAGTTTTGGCAAGTCGGTTAGGACATCTACTTCGTGCATGACACAAGTCATTTTTCCAACAATTGTTTACAGACAGATTATTTCATTTATAAAGTTAGCCAACTAACTCATTAATTATGCTTTGAAGTACACCCACAGACAGAACAATGAGTGAGGTGTTTCACTGTATGTATAAATCTGAAGCATCTGGTTGGCATTTCCACTCGCCACCAAATATGTTGATGAGATCTAGCTATCTTGCATGTAAACTGTATTTACCTGAATCTGGCTATCTCACTGAATAACATTATATTAGCAAACAGTCAGATAAACGTTTCGTATGGTAAGAATATAGATACACTACATGGCCAAAGTACCACTTCAAATGAGTGGATTGGCTATTTCAGCCACATCCATTGCTGACAGGTGTTTAAAATCGGAGCACACAGCCATGAAATCTCTATTGCCAAACATTGGTGGTAGAATGGCTTGAAGAACTCTGTTACTTTCAACGTGGCACTGTCATAGGATGCCACCTTTCCAACAAGTCATTTTGTCAAATTTATGCCCTGCTAGAGCTGCCCCGGGCAACTGTAAGTGCTGTTATTCTGAAGTGGAACAGCCTAGGAGCAACAACGGCTCAGCCATGAAGTGTACGACACACAAGCTCACAGAATGGAACTGCAATTGCTAAAGTGTGTAAGCTCGTGGACATAATTTATCCTCGGTTGCAACACTCACGACCGAGTTCCAAACTGCCTCTGAAAACAATGTCAGCACAAAAACTATACGTCGGGAGCTTCATGAAATGGCTTTCCATGGCCAAGCAGCCGCACACAAGCCTAAGATCACCACGCACAATGCCAAGTGTCTGCTGTAGTGGTGCAAAGCTCTCTGCCATTGGACCCTGGAGCAGTGGCACCACATTCTCTGGAGTGATGAATCATGCGTCATCATCTGGCAGTTCGACGGACAATTCTGGGTTTGGCGAATGCCAGGAGAATGCTACCTGCTGTTTTTCATGGTTTAGGCTAGACCTACAATGACATTCTAGACGATTCTGTGCTTCCAACTTTGTGGTAACATTTTGGGGAAGGCCCTTTCATGTTTCAGCATAATAATGCCCCTGTGCACAAAGCGAGGTCCATACAGAAATGGTTTGTTAATATCAGTGTGGAAGAACTTGACTGGCCTGCACAGAGCCCTGCCTTCAACCCCATCAAACACCGTAGGGATGAATTGGAATGCTGACAGCGAGCCAGGCCTAATCGCCCCAAATCAGTGCCCATCCTCACTAATGCTCTTGTGGCTGAATGGAATCAAGTCCCCGCAGCAATGTTCCAACATATAGTGGAACGCCTTCCCAGAAGAGTCGAGGCAATTATAGCAGCAAAGGGGGGACCAACTCCATATTAATGCCCATGATTTTGGAATGAGATGTTCGACGAGCAGGTGTCCACATACTTTTGGTGTAGTTTTCTACTTAAGATGTAAATTAGACAATTCAGCCAATCAGGTTTAGACATATTGTTGAATACTTATAATAATAAGATATTTCTGTTTTAAATGTTTTATACATTTGTAAAAATCAGTTTTCACTTTGCCATTACGGGGTATTATGAGGGAAAAATTGTATTTAATCCATTTTAGAGCAAGGCTGTAACGTAACAAAATGTGGAACAAGTGAATGGGTCTAAATACTTTTAGAATGCACTGTTTGTAGTGCTACACTGTAGGCACCAGAGCACGCATAACGGTCATTATAAGGGCACTGCAATTCGACTGTGTAATTGGCCCCCATTTGGGTGGCTATATGGAGGTAAAGAGAGAAATGAGGAATTACGAATATTACAGAGCAGATCATTTCTAGTGACTCAGACAGCACGTAGCCAAAATAATAGATTTAAGTTCAAAATTATGGAGAGCTATTGTTAATCAGAAATCATTATATGGTTCTAACAGCTGTGGTTTTCTGCACTGTGTTTTAAGTACCTTTTTTCAGGCTTAAGTTTTTCTTTTAAAAGGGCAAGTCAAGATCAAACCCTATGGCCCTGGTCCTGGATACCTACAGGGTGTGCTGGTTTTTGTTATTGGCCAGCACAAACACATTCTAATTAGGCCTACCTACTCATTAACACTTTGGTAAGGCTACTAGAATCAGCTTTTGTAGCGCCAGGCTGGTGCAAAAGCTTGCTTACTAGTATCAAGGCCGGAGGGACAGTATGTGACTAGTTTATTGCAATAATGTTGTTGTTTATATTGAATGCAGTTTAAAAACTTCTCCGCAATCTACAGTAACACTCACTCATGCGAAATATGGGAGACATCAGATCTGGTCTATTCATTTAGAGGTTTGCGTCATCACTGTGTTACCAGTGCTGTGTTCACACCCTCAAGTGTTTTCTTATTTCTGCTCCTGTGTTTGTTTTTAGCCTTGTATAATCACATTAATTATGTTAGATCAGATATACTGGGCCCGGAGTAAAGCTTGCACACAAAGGGATGACAAATCCCATGGACCAGTAGGCCTATAGGGAGGCAACAGATGAGGCCTTGGTTTTGGCCCCCTCTGTTAGGTTGAGGGCACCAGAAATGGAGCATGATAATGATGGAATGCATTTTTTTAGGTTTTCACAAGATTTCAAATAATTATGACAATATTTTTCACATTTATGATGGTATTTGATGTTTTGAATAAAAATAATTCTAAATTTGCTTAATGAGTTGTGCATGACTCTAGGGTGCTGTTCCAGATACAGGTATCCTGTGTGTGTATTTATTTTCTCTCCTTCTACCCTCACAGGTGGCATTCATCATTCCCCAATCAGTCGCTAATCAGAAGACACACCTCCTCCTGTTTCCATTACCCTATCACATTCCCTTTCCCTTGGTTTAAAAACCCTGTCTGTTTTCTCTGGAGCTTAATCTCTCTGTCAATGTCATCTGTCTGTAGATCTCATGTTTTTGCAACTACATATCACTTTGTCCCCACATGTGAGTATTGGTTGTGTTATGGTGTTTGTTTGACGGGTGGGAAAAGGGGGTACCAAGAGAAGTCGCCCATGGGTATACATTACCCGTAGGAATACTTTGTATAAAAACACTAGTTAGAACTGGGCGGACTACCCACTGTATTTTTGATTAGTTAGTTAGCTGTTGGTGAAGTAAGCTAGGCTAGCTTAGGGGTGTTTTTGGATACTTATTTCTCTCCTTGGGTCCAACTCAGCCCCTTCCTGCCCCCCTCCCCATTATTGTGTGTTTTTCAAATAAACCATGAGTGTTTGATGGTAATTTAGTTGTCTGGTTATTTTGTTCTCACTCTTTTCCAGCATTACCTAACCCGGTTCACTTTACTAGTAGAAAAACCTTTGGTACAGAAGGAAAGGAACATTGGTCAAATCTGTGATATTGTGTAGGCTATAAAAGTCGTGTTCTATTAGCTAGCTAGGATTCGAAGTAGGTTTATCTACTTGTCTTATTTGTATTTGCTCAATGTGTCAATTGATTTCATAAACTATTTTGGATATATGGCTGTACAGATGCCTTGTTTGAATCAACCCAAGGTGATGAACCATGAAAATGGGACTGAGTGCACGAGGGGAAGCCAGCTGTTCTCAACCCCCACATTGCTCCATTTTGCCGAGAGCTCACGGAGTTTGAATTAATGTTTCGTGAAGTACACACATACCAGCTTGATGCCGCCTTGTTACCCATAGAGTCCTAGGGGTAAGAGGAGCTGACTAATCAGAACTGAGGTGGATTGTTGCAGAGCTCTGAGGAACACCTGATGCTGCCCGGACACCTGATGCTGCTCTTCCCCCCCACAATTTGTTGTTTAATGTTTTCCCTCAGCCATTCCATGTATTTGAACTAATCTACAGCTGATTTAAAATGCCAACTTGTTAACAAGCCCTTGATCAGGTGAACAGGTTAGCTAGTATGAGGTCAAAGTGTCTCTCTGACCTTATGTGCATTCAGGCATACACAGGGTTTAGGCCAAAGTAGCCCAAGTAAATGTTAGCTGAAGTGTAGTGAGGCTATACTTTAAATTATAGAAGTTATTCATGTGCTGAGCCTATCACCAAGGGTTTTTAAGGTAGTGCCATATTTGTCAAGAGAAGTGCATTACATGTTAAAATTGGCTCTGTGTCATCTTAGCTTATTTTCTGTCAAAATCCCTGTTTACTTTAATCTACTCAGTCATTTAATAGATTTGTTTGGCTAAATTGCCCAGTGCCATTATTTTCAGAATCCAAGTTAATTTTGGAAAAGCCATGGCTAGAATCACAGCATACATTTTTGAGAGCAATGGTTTCGGTCCAGGGGAATGTAATGATATATTAAATTATCACTGTGTCCAGTGGACCCGCATGGAATTAATTAGGTTCTTATATTTTCCACTCGCTTTCTTTGTCACATTTGTTTTGCCCCTTTTGTTGTTCAAATCTTCCTGCATCACTGGGCAATTAATTCACCATGTGTATTTTCCTCTCCGATATGCTCCAGAGGCTGCAATTTCGTGCTGGAGTGCCCCGTGAAAGAGTGAGAATATAAACCTCAGCACCAGTGAGGTTAGCATATTCACCCTCTTGCCTGTGAAAGTTTGTTCGGTGCTCCTCCTTTTTGAAGGGGAGTCTGCATGTGGTGTATCACGCAATTCAAAACCTTGGTTTTGGGATTGCCCTAGGAGCCAATATGGGGGCCTTAAAGACAGGTGCTTGTGCTAAGATAGTAGCCTTAGTCACCGTAGGTGCACAGAAGAGGAACCATCTCCAATCTACGGACCAAGGGCAGAGAGACAAATGCTGTGAAACCTTAACAGAAGACTGCAGATAAGGAGAGAAAGATGGAGAAGATGACATTATGGAAGAACGCTGTCCCAGCACTCTTCTTACATAAACAGCAGCAGCACCTCTGTTGGAGTCATAATTCCCCATGCACTGTAGAATGACAGGAACACAAAGCTTCCCTTGGCAGTGGGTGTTACATTTGGACAAGCCCTTTGAAGACCTATGTGGGGTGACCCTTTCTGTAAGCCTTTCTCAAACCTAGATGGAAATGTGGAGCAAGGGAGGGTCCTCTGTTCATCCGCAACAGTTTGCGTTTGAAACAGTAGCGACTCTTAGGCATCGTTGAGTACTGTTGTGCTCTTTGTCCAACATGTTTATTTTCTCCACGCTTTCCCTCAATCTCACATTTACACTCCGCTGCAAAAAGAGATTTGGTACAGCATATTATTTACATGTTCATTGTGTCGTGATTCTTAAGCCCTCACTGGCAAGATTCGTGACATCAAGCCGATTTGCAAAGGCCTTGGTGGATGAAACAATTGAAACAAACAGGAAATCAACTGGCTATTCAGCACAAATGTTGAAATATTTGTGTGGTTAATTCAGTTGAATAAACAAAACTATCGCATTGCTTTCATACGGATTTCATTACCATTCTCTCTGAAAGGTGTAGCCTAGGTCTAATCCGTAAATCCCTGTTCAAAGGTGTCAGAGCGACACCTCACATCCGATTCTTAAACAAAGACTCTTATTTGTGTGGTTAGTCTATAGATTTCGTTTTGTATGGAAAAAAGGTACCTTGGCCTAGATTTGAGGACATTATACAGTTTAAACCGTTTTATTATGAAATTGTCTTCAAGATTTTTTCTTCATTTAGCATTTGTGAGTTGTGCCCATCTCAAGCACAACCCAATGGGAATTTCTCTGTGAGTCCTATCCCCTTCGAATCCCACACTCGCTTAGCTGGGGATTTAAGTCAGACAGCAAAGAGACACTTGGAATTTGTAGAGCAATTAGAATGGCACATGTGAAAAAGGAAAGCAAAATATTGGCAGACAACACTTTAATTCATGCCTTGGAGAATATAAAGCCTATCTCTGTTTTTAATACAGCCTAATGGCATAATGGTTTTGGTCAGTGTCTGTATTTCTTTCTCAGAATTACCAGAGTGTACAATTGTCTTCCCTGAGCCATTACTAAGCTATATTCTACACTGTTCAAACATTGAAATGGCCAGAGGCAAAGAACGGGTCCATGTGTGGTGGAGGCTGCGTATGCAATGTGTTTCAAGGATAAAACAGAAACCATTGGGTTGATTTGGAGAATCAAGCCCGTGAAGGAATCCTCCAGATTGCTGTTAGTGTTAACTTCTCACACCACTTCACTTATACCCTGCAAGATTGATTTATACATTTTGGCATTGAAACATTTTCCTTGGTTGAATTAATCCATCAAGATTTGATTGGTACCCATTCACACTAAAATGTTTGTAGCAATGGATTTGGGGTCAAGGAAGTGTCTTGTTCTCTGCTTTTCTATCATTCAGCAGTAGAGAGGAGCTTTGTGAATTAAAGCCATGGCATGTCTGAAAGTATCCTCTGTGACTCTCTCTCTCTAAGGACATTGACTACATAAGAATCCCTTCCTATGCTGTCATGCACAAGGAGCAGTGAGCAAACCAAATCATCATTGCTCCCTCATGTCTGTCCCCAGAGGGGAGACAACCCAAAGACAAGTGTCTGTGGCAGGGTCTGTCAGAATGGGCGGTTAGTCATCTCCCTCACCACTCGTCTGCAGAGTCTGACTCAGGAGCAGAATGACAAAGTGGGTCAGTGAGAGAGTGCCCTCAGCTCCAACGGCGCATAACTAGGCTCTTGCATGTACTCACGCTCACACTGGCAAGCTGTTCCCCAGCCGATAAAATAGCAATGGCAAACACCTGCTGAACTGTTTTATCTCCAATGGGGTTTTTACTCAGCCAAAGGTGGCATTTTCATAACTGCAAAAGTATAAAACTGAAGCACCCGGCGTTTTTATATCCAGGGTAGAGATGTGACAAATGTGGCATTTTTGTTAACGTTTTGAAAAATGCTTAGAATTTCATGTGAATTCACAATGCAGCTGCACTGCTGCAAAGCAACAGTCTGGGTCTCACGGTGCGTCCCTTTCAGATGGTTAAGCATTGCACCTGCACTACCATTACTGTTCCTCAATTCCACCTCGCAAAGTTTGCATTTCAGTTAACTTTTCAAAGTATTGCCACACAGGACATTGCTGCTGTTGCTTTCCTTTCTCTGCCATTTGCACAACTATTCACAATGATGATGTAATTGTGGAATCCTTGCAAGTCAACTCCTGGTGTCGCCTATCTATTGGCAATCAAAAGCTGTATCTGGCAATGGAAAATAATGTTTTGTGATACCTGCACTGTGATTTAAAATATTGTGAAGGAAAAAACGAATTAACATTTCTTTCTTAACGTTCAGGATCCCAATTTCATTTAAAAGTTTTAACAGTAGTTGTGGAGAGTCAACTCCAAAATAATTGATTCCTCGACTCCTTGCATGTCGACTCCCGGTGTCGACTCCCATTTCTGTGTCACAATTTGATTCCAGTACGACTCCTAAGATTCAGCATTTTTGGAACAGAGGACACTGATTAGTTGCCGTATTTCCGAGAACACAAACACAAATCTTTCATAGCGAGCTCGTGAGGGACAGAGAGAAAAGGGATGGGCACAGTACAGACAGGTCGGCCACCAGGCAGTCAGAACCATGCACTAGGCCTATCTACCGGCAATCAAAAGCTGTATCTCACAAAGTAAAATCATGTTTTGTGATACCTGCACTGTGATTTAAATTTTGTGATGGAAAAAACAAATGAACATTTCTTTCTTCACGTTCAAGATCCCACATTTCTTTTAAAAGTTTTAAATTCGACATGTGATCGGTTTGCACTTGGTTCGCAAATTACAGCTGGCACACTCCTCCATTAATCATTTGTTTTGTTGAAGTAGCCTCTTAATGAGTGCCTCGTGGTTTGAAGGAGCCGTGCAGGGCTGGGTGTTGGGTACTGAGAAACGGGTAAGGCAGCTGTCTCTCCAAAACGGGGTCTAGGCTAGCACATCAATGGGTACAGGCTAGCAGCAAGCACCAGGGCTGTGGGTGATATTTACAGCTGGCGCTCCTCCACCCGTCTTTAACCCCTCTGTTCT
The DNA here is from genome assembly GCF_018296145.1 of Oncorhynchus tshawytscha. Classification (NCBI taxonomy): domain Eukaryota; kingdom Metazoa; phylum Chordata; class Actinopteri; order Salmoniformes; family Salmonidae; genus Oncorhynchus; species Oncorhynchus tshawytscha. The sequence goes on along the minus strand of NC_056447.1, from coordinate 1,897,035 downwards.
GAGGGTACAATGCACATGGGGAGAACCAGGACGTAGTGGAAATCCGTTACCATGGCAGTCTCTGTCTTTTTGCCATAGACTCAAAACAAAATAGAAACTTATACCTGCTTGCTCTAATTACATAGTACCTGGTCTATTCACATTTTTGTTTTGTTAACTTTTCGTCAAGTTCTCTGTGAAATAGGCTACGGAAGTTTTGTAACTTTTTCCACCTTGACTTAGTGCTAGCGCACTAGCTGACTGACATTTGGAATATACACTATCATTCAAAAGTTTGGGGTCTGTAACGATCTTCATCGAATGAGGAGTAGGAAGGATCGGACCAAAACGCAGCATGGTAAGTGTCCATGATTATTTATTCGAACAGAACACGAAAATACAAAGTCAAACAAACAAACAACGAAATTCGAAACTGTCCTGAAAGGTGACGACACAAAACAGGAAACAACTACCCACAAACACCAGGTGGGAAAAGGCTACCTAAGTATGGTTTTAAGATGACAACGATAGACAGCTGCCTCTGATTGGGAACCAGGCCAAACACATAGAAAAGAAAACATAGAAAAACAACAGAATGCCCACCCCAACTCATGCCCCGACCAAACCAAAATAGAGACATAAAAAATAAACTAAGGTCAGGGCGTGACAGGGTCACTTAGAAATGTCCTTGTTTTGAAAAGAAAAGCACATTTTTTTTGTGCATTAACATAACATAAAATTGGTCAGAAATACAGTGTAGACATTGTTAATGTTGTAAAATACTATTGTAGCTGGAAACGTCTGATATTTTTATGGAATATCTACATAGGAGTACAGAGGCCCATTAGCAGCAACCATCACTCCTGTGTTCCAATGGCACGTTGTGTTAGCTAATCCAAGTTTATCATTTTAAAAAGGGTAATTGTTCATTAGAAAATAATTTTGTAATTATGTTAGCACAGCTGAAAACTGTTGTCCTGAATGCAAAAAAATGCACAGCCCCATGTCATGTCACAAGGATCTGTACACAATTCCTTGAAGCTGAAAATGTCCCAGTTCTTCAATTGTCTTCATAGTCACCAGACATGTCACCCATTGAGCATGTTTGGGATGCTCTGGATCGACAAGTACGACAGCGTGTTCCAATATCCAGCAACTTCACAGTAATTGAAGAGGAGTGGGACATTCCACTGGCCACAATCAACAGCCTGATTAACTCTATACGAAGGAGATGTCATGCTGCATGAGAAAAATGGTGGTCACAGCAGATACTGACTGGTTTTCTGATTTCCTTATTTGAATTGTAATTGTTGCATGTTGTGTTTATTTTTGTCATTTCAGTTGGAGTTTACATTATAGGGAATAGGCTGGCTTGCCAGGTCCTCCATATTACGTCACACCCGCAAAAACACTTTCCGACACGACTTCAGCATTCTTCTGAATTCTGATTAGTTTTGTGATATCTAGAAAAACAGAAAAGGTACTTAACTTTGCATTGGAACTGCTTATGCATATACTAATGCAAATCGATGTGTTACATGTTTATGCTACTTACCCTTAAAGTCAAACCCCTTTTTTTCAAATGTAAACAATTGAAAGATTTGAGTACAATGAGCCTCCCCACCTCTAACAACCCCCTTGTCAAATTTTGAAGACAATACCATTTGAATTTAACCTGACTGACAATGGTTGACTGACGCACCTCCAAGGCTTCTTATTATGCAATCCATAGCCACACTTTGTAGCACTGTGGTAGTCGGACGCACCAGTCAAATCCCCCCAACAAACAAGCACCGACATGGAACAATCTAGCAGCAGATGGGACTGCATCCAAAACACCCCTTCAGCATCCCATCTGTTTCATAGGCTTTTGTGATATACCATCATTCATGTCTGTCAACGTGGTCAAAGACGTGGCCGATCCCGGCACCCAGGTGCCCACTCGACTACAGAGGATCCCCATTTCACTCCTCAGCTCTACCTCAGACTGCACTAGCAAGACTGTGAAGGTGTGTCTCGATCTCGGCCAGGTCAAACCCTGCCATCCATCATCCTTTCCTGTTTTATGGCTCCATGTCTCCTCCTTTTTTGCATTCTTGCTGTTATCATCCAGGGCCTGCTTTCTCTTTTTCACTCTCCTTTCTCTCTGGTGTCTATTTATGTCCTTCTCTTTAATTTCTCCAGTGCTTTTTTTAAAACACCTTATCTTTCTTCCAAATACACTTTGTCACACCCTGATCTATTTCACCTGTCTTTGCTTGTCTCCACCCCCCTCCGGGTGTCACCCATCTTCCCCATTTCCCCAGTGCATTTTAACCTCTGTACATTTTGTTTCGTCAAGCCTACCAGCGGTTTTCCTGTGCTCCTGTCTTTCTCTAGTTCCTGTTTTCTAATTTTCCCAGTTTTGACCGGTCTGCCTGCCCTGAGCCTGCCTGCTGTTCTGTACCTTTCCGACTCTGCTCTGGATTACTGACCTCTGCCTGCCCTTGACCCCCTTGTTTTGTAATGAACTGTTGTTACTTTGACTCTGTCTGCATCTGGGTCTTCTCCCGAGCCTGACACTATTGGCAGAGGATTGTATAAGATGCAAAGCAGCCAAAGCAATTAACAACAAATTCACTACCTCCTCCATTTTCCATCTCAGAGAGTTATGTGCTTTTTGGCTTGTGAACAGATTTGTATGATTCCAGGACTTGAGGATATGGCTATAGCGGCATCATTTAAAACACACAATGATGAAATGTTTTTACAATTCATCCAAAGTTATGTATTTTTTTTGCCATTCTGCCAGGGGAGAGTAGTTCGCAAAAGGTCGTTGGAGAAGATGACTGCCCTGAAGACTGTGATTCAAGGTATTACATGGGAAAATATATAGGCCCATACAATGATGTAGCGACTGCCCAACACATTGGTTGAGTTTCTTTGGAGGGGCGTGTAGCCGGCTGTGTTTAGATTTCAGCTGGCTTGATTGTCTCACTCCCACTGTAAGCCGCTGAGCTGGAATGGATTTTAATAGGATTGTCGGAAAAAAAGGCACGTTTTTTCTTTGTGTCATCCGTGCTATAGTTCTCTGCATTATGATTAACATGCATACAGCAACACTGAAATACTCTCCTCTTTCTCGGCGGCAAGTGTGAAATATGCTTTTTCTTGTCATGGGTAATAATTGTATTATTACAGTTATTACAGTTTAATAAATCTGTATAAGTTATTTTGCTAACATTTCCACAAATAATAGAGAAGTGCTAATTGTTGGAAGTGCTAAGTGCTAATTGTGCTTCATTGTGCTAGAGGACTCATGATATCTCCAGGAATTATTTTTGTCTTAATCTGTGGTCTAGTACTGTCTTTCACTAGCAAGGGCAATCTAATTTAAGTGCTGTCTGTCTTTCACTAGCAAGGGCAATCTAATTTAAGTGCTGTCTGTCTTCCCAGAAGCCTACTTGGTGTGTGAACTGCTGACTGCTCATAACCTGGAGATGATTGTTGACATATCAACCAGGATTAAGGTGCAGGGCAATTTGTGACTGTTGTTTTTTGTAATCAGTGGCTGTATTGGAGGGGGAGTGGTTTCTCCACTCCTAGACAATCTGCAATTGGTACCGGTAGGGGTGCTCTTCACCTCTGCAAGGCAATTAGCATTTATTGTTAGTACTTCAGTTCCCCCTGTTTTCGTCGCAAAACTAAGATAGTTATGCCGAGTTGTTCTGAAATGTTATTCCAACATGGCACCACTCTCTCAATTGAGTATCTTACCTAGTTATTGTCTGGTCTCATTTTGATCTTTTGTACCTCTGGCAACTATCTATGTTTTCTATACCTTTTAAAAAATGTTTTTTTTATTTCACCTTTATTTGATCAGGTAGGCTAGTTGAGAACAAGTTCTCATTTGCAACTGTGACCTGGCCAAGATAAAGCAAGGCAGTTCGACACACATCAACACAGAGTTACACTTGGAATAAACAAACATACAATCAATAATAGAGTAGAAATATCTATATACAGCATGTGCAAATGAGGTAGGATAAGAGAGGTAAGGCAATACATAGGCCATGGTGGCAAAATATTTACAATATAGCAATTAAACACTGGAATGGTAGGATGTGCAGAAGATGAATGTGCAAGTTGAGATACTGGGGTGCAATGGAGCAAGATAAATAAATAAATACAGTACGGGGATGAGGTAAATTGGATGGGCTATTTACAGATGAGCTATGTACAGATGCAGTGATCTGTCAGCTGCTCTGACAGCTGGTGCTTAAAGCTAATGAGGGAGGTAAGAGTCTCCAGCTTCAGAGATTTTTGCAGTTCGTTCCAGTCATTGGCAGCAGAGAATTGGAAGGAGATTCGGCCAACGGAGGAATTGGCTTTGGGGGTGACCAGTGAGATATAACTGCTGGAGCGCGTGCTACGGGTGGGTGCTGCTATGGTGACCAGTGAGCTGAGATAAGGCGGGGCTTTACCTAGCAGAGACTTGTAGATGACCTGGAGCCAGTGGGTTTGGCAACGAGTATGAAGCGTTGGCAGACAACGAGATCATACTGGTCGCAGTGGTGGGTAGTATATGGGGCTTTGGTGAGAAAACGGATGGCACTGTGATAGACTGCATCCAATTTGTTGAGTAGAGTGTTGGATGCTATTTTGTAAATTACATCGCTTAAGTCGAGGATCGGTAGGATGGTATGTTTGGCAGCATGAGTGAAGGATGCTTTGTTGCGAAATTGGAAGCCGATTCTAGATTTAATTTTGGATTGGAGATGTTTAATATGAGTCTGGAAGGAGAGTTTACAGTCTAACCAGACACCTAGGTATTTGTAGCTGTACACATATTCTAAGTCAACCGTCCAGAGTAGTGATGCTGGACGGGCGGGCAGGTGCAGGCAGCGATCGGTTGAAGAGCATGCATTTAGTTTTACTTGCATTTAAGAGCAGTTGGAGGCCACGGAAGGAAGGTTGTATGGCATTGAAGCTCATCTGGAGGTTAGTTAACACAGTGTCCAACAAAGGGCCAGAGGTATACAGAATGGTGTCATCTGCGTAGAGGTGGATCAAAGAATCACCAGCAGCGAGAGCGACATAATTGATGTATCCAAAGAAGAAAGTCCGCCTGAGAATTGAAGCCTGTGGCACCCCCATAGAGACTGCCAGAGGTCCGGACAACAGGCCCTCCAATTTTAACATACTGAACTCTATCTGAGAAGTAGTTGGTGAACCAAGCGACGAAATCATTTGAGAAACCAAGGCTGTTGAGTCTGCCAATAAGAATGTTGTGATTGACAGAGTCAAAAGCCTTAGCCAGGTTTATGAATACGGCTGCACAGTAATGTCTCTTATCAATGGCTGTTATGATATCATTTAGGACCTTGAGCATGGCTGAGGTGCACCCATGACCAGCTCTGACACCAGATTGCATAGCGGAGAAGGTACGGTGAGATTCGAAATGGTCGGTAATCTGTTTGTTAACTTGGCTTTCAAAGACCTTAGAAAGGCAGGGTAGAATAGATATAGGTCTGTAGCAGTTTGAGTCTAGAGTGTCTCCTCCTTTGAAGAGGGGGATGACCGCGGCAGCTTTCCAGTCTATGGGAATCTCAGACGATACAAAAGAGAGGTTGAACAGGCTAGTAATAGGGGTTGCAATAATTTTGGCAGTTAATTATAGAAAGAGAGGGTCCAGATTGTCTAGCTGATTTGTATGGGACCAGATTCAACCGATGTGGAATTCCTGGTCTCTGGCAGCATTTGGAACTGGCGATCTGCAGTCAAGAACACCAAGTCTATATCTGCCTATGCTGCCCTTCAGTCACTTTACTTTTTGGCCCTGATAGAGACATGGATCACCACAGAGACCATTGCTACACCAGATCCTCTCATCTGACTACATTTTCTCTCATAGTACTAGAGCATCTGGTCATTGCTGTGGTGACACAGGGCTACTAATTTCTACTAAATGGAGAATTTCTATTTTCTCCCTCACTCACCTGTCCATGAACTAATTTGGATTCCATGCTGTCACAGTCACTTGTCCACTAAAGCTTAACATTGTCATCTATTACCCATCAGGTGCTCTTAGAGTTCCTCAGTGAGCTAAACACCTTGATAAGCTAATTTCCTGGCGATGGCTCACCACTCTTTGTACTTGGTGACGTCTGCCTTCAATTAATTTCTTTCCAACTCATTCGTTCCCCTCTTTGCCTCTTTTGAACTCCCTCTTTCCAGTCCTCTCCTGCTCACAAGGCAGGCAACATGCTTGACGACCTCTTCACTGAGGCTGCTTGCCTACTAATCTTACTGCAACCCCCCTCCAGGTCACTGATCACCACATTGTTTCCTTTTCCTGTCACTTGAAATTTCAAGCCTCTGGTCCTAGGAAACACTTTTACTCCCTCCTTAACCTTGACATGTACAAACACACGGGTGTGCTGATTCTACAGTGGTCCCTGCAGCTCAAACCGGTGGGATTAGAACACTTCGTTAGAACATTTAGTTACGATTCAACAGTCAATGTTTGAGCTGGCCCTGAAATATTTTTGCACAAACCGTCTTTACAATGTTATGTTCTCAATATGAGCGGTTTCTTTTTGGATGCAATGTTCAAACTTTCACAGAAGTTGCAAGAGCATAATTATCATCCAAATTGGAAAAATGTAGGCTAAATTAGTCCTAGTGCTAACTGAGGAAAGTTTGACTGAACGCAAGCAGTCTTATTATAACTCTTCGCTGACAGAAACCACAATATGAATGCGCTAATTGCAATTCATATTTATAATTCATCACATCATGGGAGAGCTTACTCTGATTTAAATGAGTAAAACATGACGATTAGTTATTTGTGCATGCCGTCATGTTTGTTTTTCTGTTTAATCCAAAGATGAGAAGAGGTGACAAGATGAGTTGGGACTTTGCTGTATGCATATTGAAGGCGAAGGGGGTGCATCGTCTACCATCATTCGCTTACAGAAGTTTACTCGAAAGACGAGTGAACCTTCCCTTCACCTCGTTTTGCTATAACATGTTTGGTCCGACAGACATTTACATGACACCCAGAATGCCTTGAAATATGTCAACAATTAGGCTCCAAACATTGCTGGCAAATAGCTTAGCATTAGCTCATAATCAGTACAACCAATGAAGTATTTTGCACACAGAATTTCTCCATTACAATCTATGCAAGAATCGTAATGCATGATTTGTCACCAGTAGTTGAAAACGTGAATAAAACAGTAAATAAAGAAATGATTGCCTGTTAAAAATTCTACCGTGGCTAAATGGAGTAGCTATGCTTACGACAGCTCCATCTAGTGGTTGCGTCAGGGACAACAGTTGTTGACCACTGTAGTATTGAAGCTAATCCTTTTCATAACTATAACCTCATTTACTTAACCTCCTATGTTAATTCACCTAATCTGCCACATTAATTATCCTAACCTGCTATGTAAACAAACCATCTGGAGATAAATCATCAGTATCGCTACACCAGCAGCCAATCACGTCACCCCTGACACTCACTTGGAGCCATTTAGTTTTGTTGTTTATGTATGTAGCTAGTGAGCTAAGCTGCACATGTGGAAATTCTGGAGTTTTATCAATTCTGACAGAGTATGACCGTGACAGTGAGGAGCTGCTGCCCAACCCTGTGGCCATTGAACTCTGAATCTGAGGACCCCTTGTCCACCGACAAAGTCCCAGATCCCTCTGAAGATGCTGGTGGTGATGGAGGCAGACCAACAGTGAATGAAGTACAGGAGGTCTGTGGTATCTGGAAGGCTGCCAGACATTTCACCCCTCCTGCCACTGCTGTTGGCTTTAATGAGTCCCAGTCTGGAGTGCAAAGCCCCTTGCCATCAACCCTCTGAGGCAGAGTCCTTCAAGTTGTTTCTGTCAGAGAAGCTGTTGGGAGACAGTGGAGGAGACCAATTGCTATGCCTTGGAGCTACAGGAGAAGAGGGAGCCACAAGGAAGGTGGACCACCTGATGGGAGAGAGAAATATCAAACCGAACTGTGTGCTGGACTATAACCACTAAATGGGGTCAATGGATAAGGCAGACATTATTAACAGCTGTGTGGCATGTGCTCGTAAAAATAACAACTGCCATAAGAAGATATTTTCCCATCTGATCGACACTGCTGTCCTCAATGGCCACAAAGTTCACCGCCAGCTAACCAGTGAGATGATTACTGAAGAAGGTTCTCTGTAATTGGACATACAGTTCACATACAAATCAAATACAATTCCATGATGCTATTATATTAACTATCTCACCCACCAACCCACTCCCTCATCACCCTCTCCACTCCCTCATCACCCTCTCCACTCCCTCATCACCCTCTCCACTCCCTCATCACCCTCTCCACTCCCTCACCCTCTCCACTCCCTCATCCTCCCTACTCCCTCTGTAAACAGTATGCTGCTAGCATACAAAGCTGTCCTCAATCTTCAACAAGAAAGATGCCCAGTTCCAGTTATGATGTTGGCAAGTTATGTTCAGTTGTGTGTGTGTGTGTTCTGAAAATACAGAAAGAGGAATTATTAGTAATTAGAATAAAATATCAGGATATACTAGTAAAACAATATGACAATGAATTAACATAACCGAAGGGCTCCACAACGGGGCAATACAAGCTAATACTTGTTTTATGCCATTAGCATTGTTTTACAGGACTAATAGAAAAATGTAACTAAATCAAATGTTATTTGTCACATGCGCCAAATGCAACAGCTGTAGAACTTGCAGCGAAATGCTTACTGAAAAGCCCTTAACCAACAACGCTTTAAGAAGTTAAGGGAAAAAAAGTGTTAAGTAAAATGTAGAAAGTAAAAGTAACAAATAATTAAACAGCAGAAGTAAAATAACGATAGCCAGGCTTTATACAGGGGGTACCGGAACAGTCAATTACCTTAGTCGAGGTAATTGACGTAGTATGTACACTACCGTTCAAAAGTTTGGGGTTACTTAGACATTTCCTTGTTTTTGAAAGAAAAGCAAATTTGTTGTCCATTAAAATAACATCAAACTGTCTTTCTTTAGACTAGTTGAATATCTGGAGCATCAGCATTTGTGAGGCTCAAAATGGCCGGAAACAAAGACCTTTCTTCTGAAACTCGTCAGTCTATTCTTGTTCTGAGAAATGAAGGCTATTCATGAGAGAAATTGCCAAGTAACTGAAGATCTGGTACAAAGCTGTGTACTACTCCCTTCACAGAACAGCGCAAACTGTCTCTAACCAGAATAGAAAGAGTGGGAGGCCCCGGTGCACAACTCATCAAGAGGGCAATTACATTAGTGTCTAGTTTGAGAAACAGACGCCTCACAAGTCCTCAACTGGCAGCTTCCTTAAGTAGTACCCGCAGAACACCAGTCTCAGCGTCAACAGTGAAGAGGCGACTCTGGGATGCACCAATGATGTTAGGATGAAACAAAAAAAGGTCACCAAGCGCAACATAGCTCCAGCGTTTAAATCTACTAGGAAGATGTCTGCATCGAGTAATTGTCTCTGCACCCCTCCCAGTTAGGGGGAGCGTTGAGCACTACAGTAGTCTCACAACTCAATCGCTGGTTGAAAACTGTTTTCTGCCCCTCCTAAAATAATGAATTTGTTGATAATTGGCCCTATTTCTGGGACTCACCCACAAACAGGAACAAGCCTGACCTGCTGAGGAGTGACAGACTCCATCCTAGCTGGAATGGAGCTCTCATCTCATCTTATCTAGGAACATAGACCGGGCTCAATCTCCCCTAGCTCCACAATGAGAGAGCCTGCTTAGTGGAGTCTGCCACTAGCACAATCAGTGTAGTCAGCTCATGTATCCCCATTGAGACAGTGTCTGTGCCTCGATCTAGGTTGGGCAAAACTAAAGATTGCAGTGTTCGCTTTAGCAATCTCACTGGAATAAAGACCTCCTCCATTCCTGCCATTATTGAAAGCGATTGTAATATCGCACATCTCAAAATAGGGCTACTAATGTTAGATCCCTGACTTCCAAGGCAGTTATAGTCAATGAACTAATCACTGATCATAATCTTGATGTGATTGGCCTGACTGAAGCATGGCTTAAGACTGATTTTACTGTGTTAAATGAGGCCTCATCTCCTGGATACACGAGTGACCATATCCCCTGCGCATCCCGCAAAGGTGGATGTGTTGGATGTGTTGCTAAACTGCGTTTTCGTCTTTTGAGCTTCTAGTCATGCAATCTATGCAGCCTTCTCAATCACTTGTAATAGGTACTGTTTTACAGGCCTCCTGGGCCATATACAGTGTTCTTCACTGAGTTCCCTGAATTCCTGCCGGCAGATAATATTCAAAAATATTTTACGTTAATATTCCCATGGAAAAGTCCACAGACCCACTCTAAAAGGCTTTCGGAGCCATCATCGACTCAGTGGGGTTTGTCCAACATGTCTCCGGACCTACTCACTCCCACAGTCATACTCTGGACCTACTTTAGTCCCATGGAATAAATGTTGTGGATCTTAATGTTTTTCCTCATAATCCTGGACTATCGGACCACCATTTTATTCCGTTTCAATCACAACAAATAATCTGCTCAGACCCCAACCAAGGATCATCAAAAGCCATGCTATAAATTCTGGGACAACCCAAAGATTCCTAGATGCCCTTCCAGACTCCCTCCACCCAAGGATGTCAGAGTACAATAATCAGTTAACCACTTAACTGAGGAACCCAATTTAACCTTGCGTAATACCCTAGATGCAGTCGCACCCCTAAAACAAAAAACATTTGTCATAAGAAACTAGCTCCCTGGTATGCAGAAAGAGCCCTCACTGCTTCGAAGAGCCCTCATTGCTTCGAAGAGCCCCCACTGCTGCTCGATCATCCTATTTTTCCAACTGAATTGAGGAAAATAAGAACAAACCAACATTTATTTTTGATACTGTCACAAAGCCAACTAAAAAGCATTATTCCCCAAGAGAGGATGGCTTTCACCTCCAGCAGTGATTCATGAACTTCTTTGACGAAAGTATATTTTTCATTAGAAAGCAAATTACAGACTCCTCTTTAAATCTGCGTATTCCTCCAAAGCTAACTTGTCCTGAGTCTGCACAACACTGCCAGGACCTAGGATCAAGGGAGACACCCAAGTTTTTTAATACTGTATCTCCTGACACATTGATGAAAATAATCATGGCCTCTAAACCTTGAAGCTGCATACTGGACCCTATTCCAACTAAACTACTGAAAGAGCTGCTTCCTGTGCTTGGCCCTCCTATGTTAAACATAATAAACGGCTCCCTATCCACCATATGTGTAAAAAATGCACTAAAAGTGGCAGTAATAAAGCGTCTCTTGAAAAAGCCAAACCTTGACCAAGAAAATATAATAAAGTATCGGCCTGTATCGAATCTCCCATTCCTCTGAAAATATTTTGAAGCTGTTGCGCAGCAACTCACTGCCTTCCTGAAGACAAACAATGTATACGAAACGCTTCAGTCTTGTTTTAGACGCCATCATAGCACTGAGACTGCACTTGTGAAGGTGGTGAAAATTACCTTTTAATGGCATCAGACCGAGGCTCTGCATCTGTCCTCGTGCTCCTAGACTGTAGTGCTGCTTTTGATACCATCGATCACCACATTCTTTTGGAGAGATTGGAAACCCAAATTGGTCTACACGGACAAGTTCTGGCCTGGTTTAGATCTTATATGTCGGAAAGATATCTGTTTGTCTATGTGGATGGTTTGTCCTCTGACAAATCAATTGTACATTTCGGTGTTCCTCAAGACTCCGTTTTAGGAGAACTATTGTTTTCACTATATATTGTACCTCTTGGTGATGTCATTCAGAAACATCATTTTAACTTTCACTGCTATGCGGATGACACAAAGCTGTACATTTCAATGAAAATTGCCCTCCCTGGAAGGCTGTGTTTCAGACATAAGGAAGTGAATGGCAGAAAATGTTCTACTTTTTAAGCTGGGACAAAACAGAGATGCTAGTTCTAGGTCTCAAGAAACAAAGATATCTTCTGTTTAATCTGACAATTACTCTTGATGGTTGTACAGTCGTTTCATATCAAACTGTGAAGGACCTCTGCGTTACACTCTTTTTTCACATTTTTTTTACCCCTTTTTCTCCCCAATTTCATGGTATCCAATTGTTAGTAGCTACTATCTTGTCTCATCGCTACAACTCCCATACGGGCTCGGGAGAGACGAAGGTTGAAGGTCATGCGTCCTCCGATACACAACCCAACCAAGCCGCAATGCTTTTTAACACAGCGCGCATCCAACCCGGAAGCCAGCTGCACCAATGTGTCAGAGGAAACACCGTGCACCTGGCAACCTTGGTTAGCGTGCATTGTGCCCGGCCTGCCACAGGAGTCACTGGTGCGCGATGAGACAAGGATATCCCTACCGGCCAAACCCTCCCTAACCCGGACGACGCTAGGCCAATTGTGCGTCGCCCCACGGACCTCCCGGTCGCGGCTGGTTACAACAGAGCGTCTCTGGTGGCACAGCTGGCGCTGCAGTACAGCGCCCTTAACCACTGCGCGACCCGGGAGGCCCTCACTCTCTCCTTTGACGAACATATCAAGACTGTTACAAGGACAGTTTTTTTCCCCATCTATGTAACATTGCAAAAATCTGAAATTTTCTGTTCAAAAATGATGCAGAATAATTAATCCATGCTTTTGTCACTTCTAGGTTAGACTACTGCAATACTCTACTTACCGGTTACCCGGATAAAGCACTAAATAAACTTCAGTTAGTGCTAAACACTGCTGCTAGAAATTTGACTAGAGACAAAAATAATTAGCATATTACTCCTGTGCTAGCCTCCCTACACTGGCTTCCTGTTATGGCTAGGGATGATTTCAAGGTTTTACTGCCAACCTACAAAGCATAACATGGGCTTGCTCCTACCTATCTTTCCGATTTGGTCCTGCCGTACATACCTACACGTATGCTACGGTCACAAGACGCAGGCCTCATTATTGTCCCCAGAATTTCTAAGCAAACAGCTGAATGCAGGACTTTCTCCTATAGAGCTCAATTGTTATGGAATGGTCTGCCTATCCATGTAAGAGACGCAAACTCGGTCTCGACCTTTAAGTCTTTATTGAAGACTCATCTCAGGTCCTATGATTGAGTGTAGTCTGGCCCAGGAGTGTGAAGGTGAACAGAAAGGCACTGGAGCAATGAACCACCCTTGCTGTCTCTGCCTAGCCAGTTCCCCTCTCTCCACTAGGATTCTCTGTCTCAAACCCTATTACAGGGGCTGAGTCACTGGCTTACTGGTGCTTTTCCATGCCATCCCTAGGAGGGGTCGCCACTTGAGTGGGTTGAGTCACAGACGTGATCTTCCTGTCGGAGTTGGTGCCTCCCATGCCTTGGGGGAGATCTTCATGGGCTATACTCGGCCTTGTCTCATGATAGTAAGTTGGTGGTTGAAGATATCCCTCTAGTGCTGTGGAGGCTGTGCTTTGGCAAAGTGGAGGAGGTTATATCCTGCCTGTTCGGCAATGTCCGGGGGTATCGTCGGACGGGGCCTCCGTGTCTCCCGACCCCTCCTGTCTCAGCCTCCAGTATTTATGCTGCAGTAGTTTGTGTCGGGTGGCTAGGGTCAGTCTGTTTTTCTGGAGTATTTCTCCTGTCTTATTCGGTGTCCTGTGTGAATTGAAGTATTCTCTCTCTCGCTCTCTCTCTCTCTCTTCGCCCCCCCTCTGGCAAAGGCCCACTGGCACGCACACAGGTGATTCACACACCATGACCAGGATTGTCATAGCTATAATTGGGCAAATAACTCACTAATTTGCAATGGATATCAACAAATGTGCACATGCGGCTAAGCTCACTTTGATCCTAGACCCCACGCTCTCCTCAATTTACATTAACAACATAGCTCAGGCTATTTATATGCAGATGATATAATCTTCTACTCAGCTGGCCCCTCCCCAAATGTTATGTTAAACACTCTACAACAAAGCTTTCTTAGTGTCCAACAAGCTTTCTCTGCCCTTAACCTTGTTCTGAACACCTCCAAAACAAAGGTCATGTGGCTTGGTAAGAAGAATGCTACACTCGCATTAACATCTGCTAACCATGTGTATGTGACCAATAAAATTTGATTTGATTTGGGAGTATGGCTAGACGGTACACTGTCCTTCTCTCAGCACATATCAAAGCTGCAGGCTTAAATCTAGACTTCGTTTCCTCTATCGTAATCGCTCCTCTTTCATCCCAACTGCCAAACTGACCCTGATTCAGATGACCATCCTACCCATGCTTGATTACGGAGGTGTAATTTATAGATCGGCAGGTAAGGTTGCTCTCGTGGCTAGATGTGTCTTCACCATTCGACCATCCGATTTGCCACCAATGCTCCTCATAGGACATGACTGCACTCTATACTCTTCTGTAAACTGGTTATTTCTGTATACCCATCGCAAAACCCACTGGTTGATGCTTATTTATAAAACCCTCTTAGGAGGGAGTGAGGAATATCTGAGATATCTAATGCAACCCTCATCGTCCACATACAAAACCTGTTCTGCCAGTCACATTTTGTTAAAGGTCCCCAAAGCACACACTTCGCTGCAGTTAGTGACTGGAACTAGCTACAACAACAACTCAAACGGGACAGTTTTATATCAATCTCTTCATTCAAAGACCCAACCATGGACACTTACTGACAGTTGTGGCTGCTTCACGTGATGTATTGTTGTCTCTACCTTCTTGCCCGTTGTGCTGTTGTCTGTGCCTTATAATGTTTGTACCATGTTGTGTTGCTGTCATGCTGTTGTCTTAGGTCTCTCTTTATGTAGTGTTGTGGTGTGTTTTGACCTATATTTTTATTTAATTTTGAATGTTTAATCCCAGTCCCCGTCCCTGCGGGAGGCCTTTTGCTCAGCCGTCATTGTATATATAATTTTTTTATTAACTGACTTGTTTAGTTATCCTCTCTCAGTATTTTCACCTCCGGATGAAAAGCGTGCCCAAAGTAAACTGCCTGTTACTCAGGCCCAGAAGCTAGGACATGCATAGTATATTTGGATAGAAAACACTCTAAAGTTTCCAAAACCGTTAAAATCATGTCTGTGAGTATAACAGAACTGATATGGCAGGTGAAAACCTGAGAAAAATCCATCCAGGAAGTGGAATTATTTTAATGTGGCTGTTTTTCAACTCAATGCCTATAGATAATCCAATAGGTTAGGAATCAGATTGCAGTTCCTATTGCTTCCACTAGATGTCAACAGTCTAGACATGGTTTCAGGCTTTTATTTTGAAAAACGACGAGTATTGTCTGGTTGAAATATTATTGAATATAAAGAGAATAAACAACCTGAGGATTCATTCTAAACATCATTTGACATGTTTTGACGAACTTTACCGGTATTTGTAGTTTGTATTTGTCTGCCTGCTGTGACCACCTTGGAGCCATTGGATTACTGAACAAAACATATCAACAAAACAGAGTTTTTGGGACATTAAAAGGGACTTTATCGAACAAAATGAACATTTACTGTGTAACTGGGAGTCTTGTGAGTGCAACCATATGAAGATCATCAAAGGTAAGTGATTAATTTGATCACTATTTCTGACTTTAGTGACTCCTCTACTTGTCTGGTAAATGTTTGTATGCTTTTTTACACAGGGCACTGTCCTCAGGTAATCGCATGTTATGCTTTCACTGTAAAGACTTTTTGAAATCTTACACAGCGGATGGATTAACAAGAAGTTGATCTTTAAACTGTTGTATAACACTTGTATATTTTATGAATGCTTATCATGTGTATTCCTGTATTTTGAATTTGGGGCTCTGCAATTTTACCGGATGTTGGCCAGGTGGGATGCCAGCGTCCCACATACCCTATAGAGGTTAAATAAAAAGAGAAAAAAGGGCCCCACTCTGCTTGCCTTGTTCAGTCGCCTTGCTGTCCGCATGTGCTCCAGGGTCCGATGGTCGATGAGGATGAGAAATGGGTCCTTGGCGCCCTCCAACCAGTGTCTCCACTTTGCTAGTGTCAACTTCACTGCTAGGTCGCAAACATCATAGTTCCTCTCTGCTGGAGACAGTTTGAGTAATATACACATGGATACAATTTGTGGGTTTCCTTGGCATTGTGACAGAACAGCCCTCCTCGCTCTCTTCCGAGGCGTCCACCTCTACTACGAAGGGCAGCGTAGGATCTGGGTGTTTCAGCAACAGGGTGGAGGGTGGGTGTTTCAGTAGGCGGAAGGACTCATCGGTTTTAGAACTCCACACCAACTTATGGGTGTCACCTTTTGAGGAGATATGTGAGAGGAGAGGCGATGGACCGGTAGTTTGCAAGCCCCAAAAGCCGTTGTAGTCCCTTTTATGGTGGTTGGGACTGGTCATGACCTGACTACCTTGACCTTCCTTTCATCCGTTATCCCAGGAAGGAGACAGTGGCCTGATGGAACTGGCACTTCTCCGGTTTGGCGTACAGGTGGTTCTCCAGGAGGCGTTCCAGGACTACCCGGTTGTGGGCGATGTGATCCTTCAAGGTGGCCGAGTATATCAGGATGTCGTTGATATGCACGACCACCTGACGCCCAGGCAAGTCCCGGAACTCTGACAGAGCATTGGCTATTTCATAATGTATCACCAAGTACTCGTAGTGCACAGACATCGTGCTGAAGGCCATCTTCCATTCATGCCCTCTCGGAAGCGGATCAAATTGTAGGCCGCAGGTCCAGTTAGGTAAAAAGAAACGGTCCCCGCGGAGCTGTTCGATGGCAGCCGGCATCTACGGGAGAGGGTAGAGGAACTTTGTGGTGATGGAATTGAGACCTCTGTAGTCGATGCACTTACATAGACCACCATCCTTCTTGGGCACGAAGAAGAAGTCTGCCGATGCAGCGGAGGTGGATGAAACCCTGTTGGCGAGCCTCCTGGGTGTACTCCTCCATAGCCTTGGTTTCAGCCACCAACAGGGGGTAGACGCGATGAGGGAGAGAGACGGGTGGCACGGAACTGGTAAAACTCTGGGATGTCCGCCTGAAGGGCAACCACAGGTGTCTCAACCAACGTGGAACCACAGAGTAAGGGAAAGCCGTTCTTCCGACATCCGGGTGCCTAGGCAGTAATTTCTATCCTCGACAAGGAGATGCTGGGGTTGGAGCCATGGGAGACTTTGTATTTCTTATTTTTTATTTAACTTGGCAAGTCTGTCAAGAACACATTTTTATTTACAATGACAGCCTACCAAAGAACAGTGGGTTAACTGCCTTTTTCAGGGGCAGAACGACAAATGTTTACCTTGTCAGCTCGGGAATTCGATCCAGCAACCTTTCGGTTACTGACCCAACGCTCTAACCACTAGGCTACATGTTGTGTATGGGTGCCTTGATGATGAGTAAGGGCTTCCCTGGTGCAAGGGTCCCACTGTGATGGTGAGTGGTTCTGTGATGTGTGTGATTGTCCCAGATCCCAGTGGTCAAATATCCAGCGCTTGAAACGGAGAGGAGAGCGGGTATGAAGTTATTTTGAGGGAGGGAAGCAAGGGACTGGTCAATAAAATTACCCCGCGACACCGGAATCCACTAGACCTGTAGAAACAACAAGAGGGACAGCCAGCTAGTGAAATCAGTACTAAAAAGGGTTTGGCAGAAAGTGATGATAGAATACTGATGCCTATACCAGGAGAAGGATGATCACGGGGCCGTCACCCTGCTCTAGTGGATCCCGGGTTGGGACGTAGTGGACACCGTTGAAGCTGGTGCCCCTCCAGACCACAAAAGGGACAGAGCCCAAGCTGTCTCCGATGGCCACGCTCAGCCAAAGGGATGCGTGTGAGGGTGTTGTCTCTGCATGCAACTCCGTCTGGACCTCTTCGCACAATCGTCTTCTAAATAAGGTACGGAGCGCCGCCTCATTTCATCCGCTGTATGCTGCCACTGTACGGAAGGTGAGGGCATATTGCGCAGCGGTCTGGGTTCCTGCAGTAGTTGGAGTAGGCGCTCACCCCCCGCTCTGCCTTCCGGTGGATGATCAAAGACTCCTCTGAACAGAGCCTTGAACCTGTCATAGGAACCCAGCTCCTCATCTCCTCTCTCCCAGACGGCCGTAGCCCACACCAACGCCCGCCCGGTCAGCAGGGAAATAACCGTAGCAACCTTGGACCTCTCGTTGGAGGGGGGCTCCCATCTGATGAGTGAAATAGAGAGATCACTGGAGGAGGAAGCCACAGCATTGAGATGGAGTCCCTTCATATTTGACAAGAGGACATTGCTGACCTGGGCGAATTGTTGAATGGGCTGAAGTGCTGGCTTTCTGGGTCGACTCATGGTAGAGGATCCTCCGCTCGTTGGAGGTGACTCCTCTTGATGAAGATCTAGATGTTGAAGAACATGGAGGACCTCATCCATAGCCGTCCCCAGCTGGTCGTGGTCTTGGCGAAGCAGATCTTCCTGTTCTTCGACCATCTTATAGATAGATGTCTTGGTTGGCTGCTGCTTCCATTTTGTGAGGCAATATTCTGTAACGAAGACGCAGGGAGACAGGAAGCAGATGCAGTCGGTGAGTTAAATATGAACAAACATAGAGATAATACAAGAGTAGGGTCTGAATATGAACACAAAAAATACTGCCCGATTGGTGATACAACGAAGTGCCATATAAAGGGGAAGTGATGAAGTTCAGGTGTGCCTGATGATGAGGCTAAGGTGTGGATAAGGATGGTTGCCAGGTGTGCGTAATGATGGGATGCCAGGACCGGTGTTAGTAGACCAGCGATGTCGAGTGCCGGAGCGGGAGTAGACGTGACATAAACAACCAATGCACAAACACGAACCTGAATGAGCAGAATGATGCACAAGTGTTAGACATGGCTGACCTGGTGTCTCTTTTCTATATGTAATAGCCTTGGTAGAACCAAGTATTGAGCTTATTTGTTATAATTAATTGGTATTAGATTTAAAATGTGATTGAATTGCTCCCGAATTGTAATGTTGTTAATGCATTTATTTTGAAGAAATATTAATTTAATGTATAAGTGAATAGGTTGGTTTACTTTTAAGTTGAAATTTTGACAAATAACGTTGCTTGTTAATTAAGCTGTGGCCAATAGGAAAGTTGACCTGGTTAACGGAAGGCCTGGGGGGAAAAAGAGAGGGAGAGAGACGTTGAGAAAAGGAGGGAGATACATTATGACCGTTGGTGAAGAAAAATTAAATGATAAAAGACAAAAATAGAACAAAACCCATACCTACTGAGTTTTGAAGGGAAATACTGATTTTATTTTATAAGAGTTATTATAATTTTGTTGAAATACTTAGCTTCAGTCTTTACTATCGTCTCATCGTGGAGGTATTGGATAGCCTTGAGGTTAGCCTAGCATCGTGAGACACCGAGAGAAAATAGCTTGGGGAAGATTAATGAGTTCATTTTTCCATGGGATATTGGTTACTGCTAAGGATGACTATCTGCATTAATACTTGTGCTTGCTGTGGATCTTGTGAGGAAACCTGCACGGAACTGATATACTTCGCTGAAGGAATATCTACGAGTAGTGAGTAACCACATCGGTGGGGTGCATCGGGACTTTATGTGTGTCGTCATTCTTTTGAGCTCCAACGCGCGTCAATGGGTTAAGCAAGCTTGAAATAATTTGGACATGGGTTGTGCACGACTCATTGGTGTTTTATTATTTTTATTTATTTTGATGTGGTGCATTGAAAATGTAATAAAACACATCTTGAACCTTGTGTGTTGCCTTGGTGGAGTCATTTACGGTTTCAATTTCATTTAATGAATGGGAAAGCATATCCTTATACAATAACAACAATCTATAATCATTCTATCTGAAGATAATACCCTAGTTGTCATCACCCTAGATAGTTTACAATAGGGATTCTTATTGGAGATGTCCTTCTCACCTAACATCCCATGTGGTGGAGATATTCTACTTAATGTAATATCATGAGAGTCAAATTTGAGCCTGGTGAGAGGGTTACATATACTTTCGTGTCAGTGGAATACAAACAGGCAGAACAACCCTGAACAGAGAAGAATCATCACAGTCTAAGCAGATGTAGAGGGAAAATGTATTTGCTATCACGGCTGTAGAGCAGGGATCACAACTACATTCAGCGGCTGGCCAATGTTTTTTCTTGAGAGGATGGTCGGGGGGGCCAGAACATAATTAAGCAATAAGGTTGGGGGGGAATGTGGAGTGCCTGGATACAGCCCTTAGCCGTGGTATATTGGCCATATACCACAACCCCCTGAGGTACCTTATAGACTGGTAACCAACATAATTAGAGCAATAAAAATTCATGTTTTGCAATACCCGTGGTAAAGGTTCTGATATACTACAGCTGTCAGCCATTCAGCATTCAGAGCTCCAGCCAGTTTATAATTACTTGTAATTTATAGACCGCAAATTGACTACAAGAAGCCCAAACAGATAATGTTTGACTAAAACATACAAATGTAAGCAAGGTTTCAAATGGTTATGTGATCACGTGTCTCTCGATTATGTGTGGGAACATTTCTTAAATGAAAATCACTTGGAGATCATTTCCTAGTGTTTTTAAGTTTTGTTGGGAAACCCTGCTGTAGAGTACTCTGTCAAACAGCGGTTTGTGTAATCCACTGTAACATGATTACTTTCTCTCTGCCTTCCCTTTGCCTACATCGTGTCAGAGAACACTGTTAAATCATTTGGAGGCCATCTGCTACCCTGAGAAAACAGCACTGGCTTATCGTCTCTATTTTAAGTGTAGCATATTACTCACAAGCTGGTATTTCTTACCACAACATCTGGTATATTAAACACATTTTACACTTTGTCTTTTTCGAGGGGTTTATCTCTCCTCACACTTTCTCGCCACACTACATCCCTCTCTCTGTCTCTGTTGCATCTGTTTGTTTCCCCAGATTGTGCTGCTGGGGGCTGGTTTCACTGTGGACAAGTCTCCCACTGCTCACAGAGACTAGCTCAATGCCTGTAACCTGCAGCTGGCTGGAGAAGATGCCTGGGCGCATGTTGAGTACCAGGGAGGGGTTTCCTACATGGTTTGCTACTTAGGGAAAGGTTTCATATAAAGGGTTTAATATAACTTGACACCTAGGTTTCTGAAGTGCAATCTCTGTGTCCTAGGTGTGCCCATCATCTACTCTAAGCCCGAGAGCATCCGTACACAGAAAAAGTATCACTGACCTCATCAGCTCAAAGATGTTTGTTTTATGGAGGCTTTCAGGGGCCATATTGTGCCTGTCACAACATCTCATGTCATAAGATGTTTATTCCAATGTGACCCTGCGTTTGTCATGTTATGCAGGATCTTTGTGGCACTGAAAACGTGTAGGCTAGCTGGCCTTTGGCCTGGCAATTTCAATCACTCTTACTCATGCCGAAGATAGTTTTCCTCTGTTTCTACTCAGGCCAATACATTTATTTAGGGACCATATGTTTCATATCTAGCCTCTGTCAAGACATTCATCATTGTAATATATTTAACCGTTTTATAGTCGTTGCGTCAATCTTAGTTGCGTAATAAAACAATCAATCTTTTAGTTTAAGCTACAGATATCTGTTTTGCATTGGATGCATCATTACAAATGTTTGACAGAGTTGTTGTTAAACAGTCTGTTTTAAAGTTGTTCAGGGGATGTAACACATACAAAATAAGTGGACATGTGTTAAAGCACTGGGCTGAACAATTGGCTGGTGTTTTTACAGACATTTTTCAATCCTCACTCCACCAGTAACATGTGCCAGTATTGTGGAAAAACTCTTACCAATTCCTAAAGCATCTAATCCCTCTGTGCTGAATGACGACCACCCTGTCGCCTTGACATCCTTAGTAATGAAATGCCTTGAGAAACTTGTGAAGTCATATTCTCAGTATCACCCAGAAGCTCCTCGACCCATTTCAGTTTGCCTATCAGCCAAGCAGAGGAGTTGATGATGCCATTCTTACCCTCCTTAACATGGCCTATAGACATCTAGAGGGGGTATTAACATGGTCTATAGACATCTAGAGGGGGTATTAACATGGCCTATAGACATCTAGAGGGGGTATTAACATGGTCTATAGACATCTAGAGGGGGTATTAACATGGTCTATAGACATCTAGAGGGGGTATTAACATGGTCTATAGACATCTAGAGGGGGTATTAACATGGTCTATAGACATCTAGAGGGGGTATTAACATGGTCTATAGACATCTAGAGGGGGTATTAACATGGTCTATAGACATCTAGAGGGGGTATTAACATGGTCTATAGACATCTAGAGGGGTATTAACATGGTCTATAGACATCTAGAGGGGTATTAACATGGTCTATAGACATCTAGAGGGGGTATTAACATGGTCTATAGACATCTAGAGGGGGTATTAACATGGTCTATAGACATCTAGAGGGGTATTAACATGGTCTATAGACATCTAGAGGGGGTATTAACATGGTCTATAGACATCTAGAGGGGGTATTAACATGGTCCATAGACATCTAGAGGGTGTATTAACATGGTCTATAGACATCTAGAGGGGTGTATTAACATGGTCTATAGACATCTAGAGGGGGTATTAACATGGTCTATAGACATCTAGAGGGGTATTAACATGGTCTATAGACATCTAGAGGGGGTATTAACATGGTCTATAGACATCTAGAGGGGGTATTAACATGGTCTATAGACATCTAGAGGGGGTATTAACATGGTCTATAGACATCTAGAGGGGGTATTAACATGGTCTATAGACATCTAGAGGGGGTATTAACATGGTCTATAGACATCTAGAGGGGGTATTAACATGGTCTATAGACATCTAGAGGGGGTATTAACATGGTCTATAGACATCTAGAGGGGGTATTAACATGGTCTATAGACATCTAGAGGGGGTATTAACATGGTCTATAGACATCTAGAGGGGGTATTAACATGGTCTATAGACATCTAGAGGGTGTATTAACATGGTCTATAGACATCTAGAGGGTGTATTAACATGGTCTATAGACATCTAGAGGGGGTATTAACATGGTCTATAGACATCTAGAGGGGGTATTAACATGGTCTATAGACATCTAGAGGGTGTATTAACATGGTCTATAGACATTTAGAGGGGTATTAACATGGTCTATAGACATCTAGAGGGGGTATTAACATGGTCTATAGACATCTAGAGGGGGTATTAACATGGTCTATAGACATCTAGAGGGGGTATTAACATGGTCTATAGACATCTAGAGGGGGTATTAACATGGTCTATAGACATCTAGAGGGTGTCTTAACATGGTCTATAGACATCTAGAGGGGGTATTAACATGGTCTATAGACATCTAGAGGGGGTATTAACATGGTCTATAGACATCTAGAGGGGTATTAACATGGTCTATAGACATCTAGAGGGGTATTAACATGGTCCATAGACATCTAGAGGGGGTATTAACATGGTCTATAGACATCTAGAGGGGGTATTAACATGGTCTATAGACATCTAGAGGGGGTATTAACATGGTCTATAGACATCTAGAGGGGTATTAACATGGTCTACAGACATCTAGAGGGGGTATTAACATGGTCTATAGACATCTAGAGGGGGTATTAACATGGTCTACAGACATCTAGAGGGGGTATTAACATGGTCCATAGACATCTAGAGGGGGTATTAACATGGTCTATAGACATCTAGAGGGGTATTAACATGGTCTATAGACATCTAGAGGGGATATTAACATGGTCTATAGACATCTAGAGGGGGTATTAACATGGTCTACAGACATCTAGAGGGGGTATTAACATGGTCTATAGACATCTAGAGGGGGTATTAACATGGTCTACAGACATCTAGAGGGGGTATTAACATGGTCTACAGACATCTAGAGGGGGTATTAACATGGTCTATAGACATCTAGAGGGGGTATTAACATGGTCTATAGACATCTAGAGGGGGTATTAACATGGTCTATAGACATCTAGAGGGGGTATTAACATGGTCTATAGACATCTAGAGGGGTATTAACATGGTCTACAGACATCTAGAGGGGGTATTAACATGGTCTATAGACATCTAGAGGGGGTATTAACATGGTCCATAGACATCTAGAGGGGGTATTAACATGGTCTATAGACATCTAGAGGGGGTATTAACATGGTCCATAGACATCTAGAGGGGGTATTAACATGGTCCATAGACATCTAGAGGGGGTATTAACATGGTCCATAGACATCTAGAGGGGGTATTAACATGGTCTATAGACATCTAGAGGGGGTATTAACATGGTCCATAGACATCTAGAGGGGTATTAACATGGTCCATAGACATCTAGAGGGGGTATTAACATGGTCTATAGACATCTAGAGGGGTATTAACATGGTCTATAGACATCTAGAGGGGGTATTAACATGGTCTACAGACATCTAGAGGGGGTATTAACATGGTCTATAGACATCTAGAGGGGGTATTAACATGGTCTACAGACATCTAGAGGGGGTATTAACATGGTCCATAGACATCTAGAGGGGGTATTAACATGGTCTATAGACATCTAGAGGGGTATTAACATGGTCTATAGACATCTAGAGGGGGTATTAACATGGTCTATAGACATCTAGATGGTCTACAGACATCTAGAGGGGGTATTAACATGGTCTATAGACATCTAGAGGGGTATTAACATGGTCTATAGACATCTAGAGGGGGTATTAACATGGTCTATAGACATCTAGAGGGGTATTAACATGGTCTATATACATCTAGAGGGGTATTAACATGGTCTATAGACATCTAGAGGGGGTATTAACATGGTCTACAGACATCTAGAGGGGGTATTAACATGGTCTATAGACATCTAGAGGGGGTATTAACATGGTCTATAGACATCTAGAGGGGGTATTAACATGGTCTATAGACATCTAGAGGGGGTATTAACATGGTCTATAGACATCTAGAGGGGTATTAACATGGTCTATAGACATCTAGAGGGGGTATTAACATGGTCTATAGACATCTAGAGGGGTATTAACATGGTCTATAGACATCTAGAGGGGGTATTAACATGGTCTATAGACATCTAGAGGGGGTATTAACATGGTCTACAGACATCTAGAGCCAAATCCCATGTCAGGGTTCTGTTTGTTGACTTTTCTTCTGCCTTCAACACAATCCAGCCCTACATTCTGGCACAGAGACTCATTTGGGAATTCTCCTTAGATGGGGGCTGGTTTTGTGGCTGTTGGACTTCCTGAGCCAACGCTCACAGAGAGTCAAAATAGGTCCCCACGTGTCAGATATACGCAATACCAACACAGGCGCTCCTTAGGGATGTGTTTTGTCGCCACTCCTGGACATCTTGTACACTAATAGTTGTACTAAGTCCCATCCTGACAGACACCTCGTTAAGTTTGCTGATGACACTGCCTTGATCAGCCTGTTGCATGATGACGAGGAACATCATGGCCCGGTCCTAGATGACTTTGTAGAGTGGTGTGAGGAATCACACTTGGTCCTCAATACCAACAAGACCAAAGAGATGTGCTTAGACTTCAGGAAGCGTACAACACCTACCTCTGCAACATCTATCAGAGGTCAGAATATAGAGATTGTAGAGTACAAATACCTGGGTGTCCTTTTGGACAATAAGCTTCAGTGGAGTAAATGTGTCACGACTTCCGCCGAAGTCGGTCCCTCTCCTTGTTTAGGCGGCATTTGGCGGTCGACGTCCCCGGTCTTCTAGCCATCGCCGATCCACCTTTCATTTTCCATTTGTTTTGTCTTGTCTTCCCACACACCTGGTTTCAATTCCATCATTACATGTTGTGTATTTAACCCTCTGTTCCCCCCATGTCCTTGTCTGGAATTGTTTATTGTAGTGCTTGTGCTCGTTATGCTGGTGTGTAAACAGGTTTTGTCCTGTATTGTTTATTGTAGTGCTTGTGCTCGTTATGCTGGTGTGTAAACAGGTTTTGTTTACCCATTGATTAATTGTTCTGTTTACAGTGGTTTTTGTTGATTTAAACTGCACCGATGTAAATCAGTTTTTGCTCTCCTGCGCCTGACTTCTCTGCCACCAGTACGCACCCCCTACAAAATGTACAGACCTGATCTACAAAAAGAGCCAACAGAGACTGTACTTTCTCAAAAAGCTGGGATCTTTTAATGTAGACTGTACTATGCTGACTCTGTTTTACATATCTTTCATTGAGAGTATTTAAACTTTTTGTATTGTTTGTTGGTTTGGAAATGCCACTGTCAGCCAGAGAAATATGCTGAGAAGGACTATCACCACAGCAAGCAAGGTACTTGGAGTCAAACAGGCAGGCCTGGATGAGATCTTTAAGGTCAGGGCCCTCCGCCAAACTCACAAAATAATTTTAGACTCAAGCCACTCACTGTACCCAGACTTTGAACTACTCCCCTCTGGGCGCAGGTATAGGGCACCGCTCAGCAGGAAAAACAGAACTAGACAATCATTTGTGCCAGGTGTGATATCCCTCCTAAATAGCTCTGGCTAATGTTCCTATCGACTCAGTAAGGCCAGCAGGCTAGTCTTTAAAACAAAAAGTGTTTTATTGGTATGTAACTGTTATGAAAGTTGTATTGTCAATTTTGTTTTGTATTTAAACGCCTCTTTAAACATGTACATGACACTGTGAGAAAATTTCCCCATGGGGACAATAAAGTCAGTAAGTAAAGTGGAGAAAAATCAATCTTGATCTCACTCAACCAACCATGTAGATATCTGACTTGATTTTGATGTACACTCTGCTGGGCCATCTCATCCAATTTAGTCTGTGGGCCAGACTGGAGAAGTAGCTTCTTTATTGTGTCTGGGGGGGCAAACACGGCATGAGAGATCAATTTTGAATGCAAGCGCTGGGATACAAATGACAAACCAGCAAATATATTTGACTCCCAATCTTAAGATGGTAAAATGGGGCCTGAGAAAAGCATGTGTTTATGTTTTGCAAGGCTATAATCTGTTTATGTGTGATACAACTTGCAAAGTTTAACATTTTATGTGGAAGTATCTTATAAAATGTTCATCTGGTCAGGAATTTTCTCTGCTTGCTTTCATGTGTTTACATGGCAATCACAACAGACGCCTCTTCAAGGAGCAACGTGTGTCATGGTTCCACCTGACATCAGAGGGCAGCAGAGACCGTCCTAGAGACAAATGACACCCAGGTGTCTTCTTTCACTAATTATGATTTCCCTTTTAAGAAGAATCCTAGTGTCAGCTAAAATCTTACAGAAATCTCTGGAACATGCTAACATCTCTGTTGACGGGTCTACGATTTGTAAAACACTAAACAAGAATGGTGTTCATGGGAGGACACCATGGAAGAAGCCACTGCTGTTAAAAAAAAACATTGCCCTACTGGCTAAATATTCTGTGGACAGATGAAACTACGAAGGAACACACAACACCACGTGGGGAGAAAAAAGGCACAGCAAACCGACATCAAAACCACATCTCAACTGTAAAGTGTGGTGGACGGAGCATCATAGTTTGGGGCTGCCTCAGGCCCTGGACAGCTTATTATCATACACAGAAAAATGAATTCCCAAGTTTATCAAGACATCTTGCAGGAGAATGTTAGGCTATCTGTCCGCCAATTGAAGCTCAAAAGTTGGGTTATGCAACAGGTCAACGACCCGAAACACAGAAGTAAAGCAACAAAAGAATGGCTTCAACAGAAGAAGACACTCCTTCTGTAGTGGCCCAGTCAGAGTCCTGACCTCAACCCAATTTGAGATGCTGTGGCATGACCTCAAGAGAGCAGTTCACACCAGACATCCTAAGAATATTGCTGAACTGAAACAGTTTTGTAAAGAGGAATGGTCCAAAATTCATCCTGACACTTGTTCAGGTCTGATCCGCAACTAGAAAACATTTTTGGTTGAGGTTATTGCTGCCAAAGGAGGGTCAACCAGTTATTAAATCCAACGGTTCACATACTTTTCCCACCCTGCACTGTGAATGTTTACACTGTGTTCAATAAAGACATGAACATGTATAATTGTCTGTGTTATTCATTTAAGCAGACTGTGTTTGTCCATGTTGTGACCTATTTATACAGAAATTCAGGTATTTCCAAAGGGTTCACATACTTTTTCTTGCAACTGTACATAGGGCAGCAGTCCCTAAGGCTCAGGGCAGAGTTCCCGGTGGTAGCAGGCTAGTGACTGAGGGACAGAGTAGGGTACTGGGCAGAGGGCAGGGTACTGGGTGGGGTCTGTTTAATAGTCTGATGGCCTGCGGATAGAAGCTGTTTATCAGTTTCTCAGTTTATCAGATGCATCTGTACTGTCTCCCCTTTTTATATGGTAGTGGAGCGAACAGGCCATGGCTCGGGTGGCTGAGGTCCTTGATGATCTTCTTGACCTTCCTGTGACACTGGGTGCTATAGATCTCCTAGAGGGCAGGCTCAAGAGAGCCCTGCGGTTACAGACGGTGCAATTGCTGTACCAGGTGGTACAGGTTGAAGATTGAAGAAGCATTGCTGTGCCTTCTTCACCACACTGTTGGTGTGAAGGGACCCTTTCAGGTCCTCAGTGAACTTTAAGCTTTTGACCGTCTCTACTGTAGCCCCGTTGATGTGGATAAGGGCGTGCTCTCTCTGCTGTCTCCTGTAGTTCACAATCAGCACCTTCATTTTGATAACGTTGAGGGGGAGGGTATTTTCTTGGCAACACTCTGCACTCACCTCCCTGTAGACCACCTCATCGTTGTTGGTAATCAGGCCTACCACTGTTGTCGTGTCTGGACTATCATTAAATGTGTTATTTTCTTGGCAACACTCTGCACTCACCTCCCTGTAGACCACCTCATCGTTGTTGGTAATCAGGCCTACCACTGTTGTCGTGTCTGGACTATCATTAAATGTGAAGACTTATTTATATCAAATCAGTTCTCTAGGTTTAATTATTACGTGATTAAACTAATCATGTAAACATGAATTAACTAGGAAGTCGGGGCACCACAGGAAAATGTTTAGAGTTAAAGAGTTATAATTTCCCGAATCTAACTCTTCAGATATTTTACTATCTTATCAATTACAGTCTTCCATTAATGATTATTAATTGTTACCTTTGTTAGTCTCATTCCAAATGTCGTAAAATTCTTGGTTATCTGCACAAACCCTAGTTTACATAATGAATCAGCAATATACAAATTGGCTTAATTATTTATTTACTAACTAATTAAATAATCACATACATCACAAACAAAGAGTAGATATTGGTTACTAACAATGATAGAAAATTCCCTAGCGGGCTAAGCTGATAAGACGTCTTGGTATACAAAAGAAAGAGGTGGGGCAGATAAAGAGATGGAAGACAAAATGGATTACACACACAGTTGATAATTGTACTCATGGACATGCTAATACTTTGCACATGAACGGCCGCTCATTCTGAAAGAAATTGCAATGTACATATTTACGGTTATATGTCGTTGTTGTCTCTCCATTGAAAACACTCGAGCATCCTGTGGAGTTCATCGCAGTCTCTGGCTAACTTTCCTGGAAGTCACAATGTCTTTCATGGTTTTAAGTGATTAGGATGGATACTTCAGAGTACCATTCAGAAATGTGTCATAGGATAGGTGTTTCGGCGGTTGCCGGTATTCTCATTCTAGGTTTACGTAATTTCTAGCTGCAGACGAGTAATTCGATCCAATGTGGGGACTCTGTCACGGTGTTCTCTGACTTAATGTATATTTTGTAGGAAGTGGGTTTTATACTCTGCGGAAAAAGCGTTCATCTATGATGGCTGATGTAATGTCTGGGCTCACGGGGGTGTGGCCACTAACTAGTTATAACTAAACAAGTATCTCATTTAGAAGGCCAACATGACATTACATCTTCTCACAAATAGTTTCATATTCAATCATACATTTTACGCAACATTCAGGCAGAAAACTAATAACTGAGAAATGTACACTTCCAAAGCAACCGTTATTCTGTGCTACCGTCCTTCCTGATGTCACAAAACAAAACAACTTTGACAGGGTTGTTCTTTAAATACCCACGGACCATTCCCACATTCTCAAAAATAGAAATATTGTTTAATCCTCCAATTTGGGGAATAGGAGTTGACAAAAATAAGCTCTTTGTTCCATATGTTTATTTCCCCTCTCTCTTTATGCTGGACCATGGGGAGAGAGTCTCTGTCAGGAATGTATGATCTGTCGTAAAGCCAAAAAACTTGTGGTGGGAGAGTGAGAGAGGGGGTGCATGATATACACCCCAAAGGGCCACGTCGTGACACTGCTGTGTTGTCAGCAAACTTGATGATTGAGTTGGAGACCCACTCGGCCATGGGTGAACAGGGAGTACAAGGGGGGCTGAGCACGTACCCTTGTGGGGCCCCTGTATTGAGTACCAGCAGACAGACAGACAGACAGAACTAAAGGACGGCAAAGGACTTGCTGACGGGACACCTGGTGGTGAAGGTAGGCAACAACACCACCGCCATGGTGGTGTTGTTGCCTACCTTCACCACCAGGGGTCCCGTCAGCAAGTCCAGGACCCAGTTGAACAGGGAAGGCAGTACAGCCCTCTCTCTCTCATTCTTTCTACTTTTACACATGGAGATTTGTATTGCTGTTGACAATTTGAGTTGTTGACTTCTTTGTGGTTGTTGTGTTGTCTTGCCGTCCTTTAGTTCTGTCTGTCTGTCTGTCTGTGTCTGCGCTTGTAAGTTAAAGAATATTTCTCCAGGTTTGGGATGGAACAACATGTACTCACCCTCTACTGGACATGTTTGTTGAGCCCAACATTATTGAAGGAAGTCCCACATTGTCCAACGACAGGAAAAACCTCACAGCCAACATCTTACGTCTACAACAACCACGTGGAGGTTGCGCAACAGTTGAAGGTGAGAGGTCAACAGATACACTGTTGCTCCAAAATGTGAGATGGAATTACACATCAGTTTTCCTTTTCCGCTTCTGTAATATAACTTATTGACAAAATGGTCTTGCTTTGAAATATAGGCCTATCAGTCAGTGATGGTAGGCTGCATGGCTGTGAGATTACTCAGAGAGAGGGGACAAGGCAACGATGCAGTTTGACATAGCTCGCTCTCTACCCCCTCTTTCCTCTCTCTCATCTTCTAATAGTTCAGTGTTCTCCTTAAAACACTTGAGTTCTGTGCTGCGCCTCAGGCAAATCTGTTATACTTTGTACCCCTCATTTCGCCGCTGACATAATAGCAGTGAATATTTACTTATTTTCATTCTCCACCCTTCCTTTGAATTTATAATTATGGCTTTCTGCTACACAGAAGCAGCAATGCTTTGGTCCTCTGCCTTAGCGATCATCCTTATCAGTGGACATAAGCACTATTAGCATATGGTTGTGTAAATGTATAATGTGTTAACCCACTCCGACAAGATTCTTAAAAGTTAAACCAGGTTGGTATCTGGCCTGTAAGACACATTAGAGTTAACACCATCAACAGCACCTACATGAATGCAATGAGTAATATGGTGCCATGTGTAGTTACATTCATTGCTCTCTTGATTAAGAAGAATCCGTTTTTGCTATTTTATAACTGTGCTGTTATTCAAAATGATGATGAGACAAAACACCTCTGTGACAATGGAAAACAATATTCTGCTTTTCTCAAACTGTGCAAACTGGACATTTTGACAAGCACAAGTTAGGGCTGGGCGATATGACCTAAAAGTAATATCTCGATTTCTTTCAAATATATAGGCGATTCACGATATACTGTATATCTAGATTTTTAAAAAGTTTTCTCTATCTAAGCTTTGTTGCTTAGATAGGAATAATCTAATGAATTCAGGGCTTGTAAATTTATACGTAGGCTAAATACAAGCCTTCCATAACCATAAGACCCACTTGCAATAATCACTGATCTGGCCTTCAAGTCTATGAAAATGTCATTTATTTTTATTTTTAACAATTTTTAATGACCAACTTCTGGTTGCAGGCATTATAGAAAACACAGGTATCATAAACAATCTCTCAAGCACAAGCCCACGTGTTAGCCAGATAATATTTATATTTAGTGTCTAGCCAACTTGGATCTATTTGCCTGCTAACAAGGTAGAACAGTTGAACTGTTATTAATAGAGTCTCCTGACCATCTCCAATTGTTTGAACAATATAGCCTTTTTACTTTGTTTAGAAGTTGAAATCAAGTGTCCTATCTGGATAAGACAATGCTCATTTATCATAATGTGAGACTGTGTTGCCAATTCCTTATATAAATGTGTCTTTTTATGCTCATTGCACATTGCACATTTATTAAACACAAACTAGACCGCTAGCACAGAACAGTCTGTGGCTAAAATGCTGCTAGTGGTTTGTGGTACCACAGTGCCGCACACAATAAACTGAGCATATATTTTCCACAATCATCCATTGATACTCCCGTTTTTGTAGGGTCTGTTCTGTTCTACATTTTGGGAGTTGAGACATTGAAAGAGTATCGTTAGAAAGGTTAGGTTCTCCTGTATTAGAGTAAAATAATGTCTCAATGGGTTTAGGTGTTGTTAGGTTCTAAATAACAACAATGAAAAAGCTCAAACCAAGTTTATTTACCCAATGGGTCAGACAGCTAAACAGACAAATACATTTTCCCACAAGCACAAGTATATATACTCCAATTTGGGTGAAGTCTCCTCCTCCTCTCTAAACATTACATCTTTATTGCTAGGCAGGAAGTAAAGTGATGCGGGTAATAAACTGTTCCTTCTCCTTTAATGTGAGCTGACCTGGGCCCCCATTCCTCACAAATCCACAGTTCTCCATCAGTGACCGCAACCATGTGATTGCCTTTTCCTTACTCAGTAACATTCCAAGGCTGGTTCATATCCGATCCTTAATTGAATCTAAAAAATGTGATTCTTCTAATAAAGTATTTGGAGCAAGGTGCTAAAACATTCATTCAAAATAATTGGATATATCGCCCAGCCCTAGTACAAGTACGCAGAGTATGTGGGAGCATTTTTCCTTTTTTCTTTTTTTTTTTTCTTGAACTTGCTATTAAAGTCTCATCACTTTCCTGTCATATCTTGCCATCATAAATGAAACATTCTGAAAGAGTTTTTTTTGTGGTGTTTTCAGAGTGTCAGCATGTCTTGTGGTTTGGAAACATGCAATGTTTGAGTTTGAAGGCCAGCTAGGGAATGTAGGGAAAGAAAGTGGTTATTCTCCTCACATCAAATACAGAAAGTAGGTGTGTGTTTATGTCTGTGTGCATGTACAATGCCTTGCAAAATTATTCCCCACCCTGATGTTTTTCCTATTTCGTTACCTTTCTGTAATTTATATAGATTTTTTATTTGTATTTCATGTAATGGACATACACAAAATAGTCCAAATTGGTGAAGTGAAAAAAAAGAAACTTGTTTAAAAAATTTGAACAAAAAATAAAAACCGGAAAAGTTGTGCATGCATATCAAATCAAATCAAATCAAATTTATTTATATAGCCCTTCGTACATCAGCTGATATCTCAAAGTGCTGTACAGAAACCCAGCCTAAAACCCCAAACAGCAAGCAATGCAGGTGTAGAAGCACGGTATGTATGTATTCACCCTCTTTGCTATGAAGCCCCTAAATAACATGTGGTGCAACCAATTACCTTCAGAGGTCACCTGTGTGCAATCTAAGTGTCACATGATCTGTATTTGAAGTATATTATTTGAATTCTTAGTATATTTACATATGCTTTCGCTTGGGTCTTTCTGTTCTTCACCATTCTCATCTGTCTCCCAGTCAGCTTTTTTCTTAATTCCCCTCTTCTCGTCATCCCTTTGGTTCATTTTCTCACTCATGTCATGTTCACTATCTGTGTATTCCTTCACACAACCATTTTCCTCCTTTACATTTTGTTTTGACACTCCACCATCATCATTATTGTTTCTGATTCAGTGGACTTTGGTTTAATGTGGAAGACACATTTCGGTTGAATGCCTTCATTTGTGCAATTGACTAGGTATCCCCTTTCCCTGATTTCCTCACTCTCACTGTAGACAGTCGCTGACCATTCTTCATCACTATTCAGGTCATTTATCAGCTGTGTTTTTTTTCCTTCTTCATCTTCCTCCTGTTTTTCCCATTTCTTTATCTTCCTTTCTTTCTCTTCTTTTCCTACAATCTTTGTATTTCTCTCATCTTGTCCTCCCATTTTTTTCTCATCTTGCAATATGAACTACTTTGTTATGTTCTTCAATCTTAGAGTAATAATACTTCAGGAAAATAAGGAACATCTTCCTAATATTGGGTTGCACCCCCTTTTGCCCTCAGAACAGCCTCAATTCATCGGGGCAATGGACTCTAAAAGTTGTCGAAAGTGTTCCACAGGGATGTTGGCCCATGTTGACTCTAATATGTCCCACAGTTGTGTCTAGTTGGCTGGATGTTCTCATGGGTGGTGGACCGTTCTTGATACACATGGGAACCTGTTGCGTGTGAAAAACCCAGCAGCAATGGAGTTCTTGATACACTGAAACCGGTGCACCTGGCACCTACTAGCGTACCCTATTCAAAGGCACTTGAATATTTTGTCTTGCCCATTC
The DNA here is from genome assembly GCF_018296145.1 of Oncorhynchus tshawytscha. NCBI lineage: Eukaryota > Metazoa > Chordata > Actinopteri > Salmoniformes > Salmonidae > Oncorhynchus > Oncorhynchus tshawytscha. The sequence continues at coordinate 1,862,557 of NC_056447.1, read as the reverse complement.
ACCCTCTGAATGGCACACATACAATCCATGTCTCAATTGTCTCAAGGCTTAAAAATCCTTCTTTAACCTGTCCCCTTCCCCTTCATCTACACTGATTTGAGAAGGATTTAATAAGTGGCATCAATAAGGGATCATAGCTTTCACCTGGTTAGTCTATGTCAGCGGTACCCAAACTTGTTATAGTCCCGTACCCCTTCAAACATTCAACCTCCAGCTGCATACCCCCTCTAGCACCAGGGTCAGCGCACTCTCAAATGTTGTTTTTTGCCATCATTGTAAGCTTGTCACACACAAACACTATACAATATGTTTATTAAACATAAGAATGTGTGAGAGTTTTTGTCACAACCCAGCTCGTGGGAATTGACAAAGAGCTCTTAAAGGACAAGAGCACAAATAATAACATAATAATCAATAATTTTGCTCTTTATATATCCATCTTACGTATATACCCTTATTTGTTCATCAAAATTGTGAATAACTCACCACAGGTTAATGAGAAGGATGTGCTTGAAAGGATACACATAACTCTGCAATGTTGGGTTGTATTGGGGAGAGTCTCAGTCATAAATAATTTTCCACACACAGTCCGTGCCTGTATTTAGTTTTCTTGCTAGTTAGGGCTGAGAATCCACTCTCACATACAGTTGAAGTTGGAAGGTTACCTACATTTAGGTTGGAGTCATTAAAACTCGTTTTTTGACCACTCCACAAATTTCTAGTTAACAAACTAAAGTTTTGGCAAGTCAGTTAGGACATCTACTTTGTGTATCACACAAGTAATTTTTCCAACAATTGTTACCTCACAGATTATTTCACTTATAATTCACTGTATCACAATTCCAGTGGGTCTGAAGTTTACATACACTACGTTGACTGTGCCTTTAAACAGCTTGGAAAATTCCAGAAAATTATGTCATGGCTTTAGAAGCTTCTGATAGGCTAATTCACATAATCTGAGTCAATTGGAGGTGTACCTGTGGAGGTATTTCAAGGCCTACCTTCAAACTCAGTGCCTCTTTGCTTGACATCATGGGAACATCAAAAGAATTCAGACAAGACCTCAGAAATAAATTGTAGACCTCCAAGTCTGGTTCATCCTTGGGAGCAGTTTCTGTTGAAGGAATTTAATTCCTCTGTTTTAATTCCCAATCAAAATTAAACACTCTGTCAATTCATAAGAATTTGTATGACCCTTATTTTATAAGAATGGACAGAGCCCCGGTCTCAAAAGTCAAGTAAATGCCTTTAATCAAGAGAGTACTGAGTTCATACACATTTTACCACAGGTTATAAACTGAAAATGACGTCAGCATTTTCTAAATGTTCCGTCTCTTCTTGACACTGGTAGAAAGGCCCTATAGTTCTCAAGCCTTCGCTCCTCGCCTAGAGCCAAGGTCAGTCAGTGTAGATAAGCATTCTAGATAGTTCATTCATTTGTACCAAGGAACAGACCGTCATTGTTCTAAACTCTTGACTACATTATATTCAATACTGGGAGCAAGAGAGAAAATTCATACATGTATAGTAACATAATAGTATTCGGATTAGTCAGTCCTGATTGAAATGTATACATAATTAGTCATCATTGATAAAAATTCCCTTAACAGTTTCGAAACGCCTGAAGGTACCACATTCATCTATACAAACAATAGTATGCATGTATAAACCCCATGGGACCACGCAGCCATCATACCGCTCAGGAATGAAACGTGTTTTGTGTCCTAGAGATGAATGTACTATGGTGTGAAAAGTGCAAATCAATCCCAGAACAACAGCAAAGATCCTTGTGGAGATGCTGGAGAAAACAGGTACAAAAGTATCTATATCCACAGTAAAACGAGTCCTATATCGACATAACCTGGAAGGCAGCTCAGCAAGGAAGAAGCCACTGCTCCAAAACCACCATTAAAAAGCCAGACTACGGTTTGCAACTGAACATGGCCCCAAAGATCGTACTTTTTGGAGAAATATCCTCTGGTCTGATGAAACAAAAACAGAACTGTTTGGTCATAATGACCATCGTTATGTTTTGGAGGAAAAAGGAGGAGGCTTGCAAGCTGAAGAACACCATCCCAACCGTGAAGCACGGGGGTGGCAGCATCATGTTATGGGGGTGCTTTACGGCACTTTTTTTGGTTACTACATGATTCCATATGTGTTATTTCATAAAGTTGATGTTTTCACTATTATTCTACAACCCTTGAATGAGTAGGTGTTCTAAAACTTTTGACGGTGGTGTAAGTATTCAGACCCTTTACTCAGTGCTTTGTTGAAGCACCTTTGACAGTGATTACAGCCTCAGGTCTTCTTGGGTATGACGCTACAAGCTTGGCACACCTGTATGCATAAGTATTCAGACCCTTTGCTTTGAGACTCGAAATAGAGCTGTGAATCCTGTTTCCATTGATCATCCTTGAGATGTTTCTACAACTTGATTGGAGTCCACCTGTGGTAAATTCAATAGATTGGACATGATTTGGAAAGGTACACACCTGTCTGTATATGGCCCCATGCATGTCAAAGTAAAAACCAAGCAATGAGGTCAATGGAATTGTATGTAGAGCTCCTAGACAGGATTGTGTCAAGGCACAGATCTGGGGAAGGGTGCCAAAACATTTCTGCAGCATTGAAGGTCTCCAAGAACACAGTGGCTTCCATAATTCTTAAATGGAAGAAGTTTGGAACCACTTCCTTTAGCTGGCTACCCGGCTAAACTGAGAAATCGGGGGAGAAGGGCCTTGGTTAGAGAGGTGACCAAGAACCGGATGGTCACTCTGACAGAGCTCCAGAGTTCCTCTGTGGAACCTTCCAGAAGGACAACCATCTCTGCAGCACTTCACCAATCAGGCCGTTATGGAAAAGTGGCCAGACCAAAGCCACTCCTCAGTAAAAGGCATATGACAGCCCGCTTGGAGTTTGCCAAAAGGCACCTAAAAGACTAGCCTGAATGCAAAGCGTCACGTCTGGAGGAAACCTGGCACCATCCCTACAGTGGCAGGGACTGTTAGACTAATCAGGATCAAGGGAAAGATGAATGGACTGAGGTGAAGGTTCATCCTCCACCAGGACAACGACCTTAGCCACACAGTCAAGACAATGTAGGAGTGGCTTCGGGACAAATCTCTGAATGTCATTGAGTGGCCCAGCCAGAGCCCGGACTTGAACCCGATCGAACATCTCTGGACAGACCTGAAAATATTTTATACATTTGGAAAAATGTCTGAAAACCTGTTTTTGCAATGTCATTGTGAGGTATTGTGTGTTGATTGATGAGGGGGAATAAAATAAAACAATTGAATCCATTTTAGAATAAGTGTGTAACGTAACAAAATTAGGAAAACATCAAGGGGTCTGAATACTTGTATGGCTGTTTTTATTGTAGGAGTGTGACCTCTTTTTTTCTGCTTGACCTTGACCCCAATGACATTGACCACAAAGTTATGATACAGTGAGGGCTCATACAAATATATCTTCAAATTCATGCTGTATCTTTTTAACCTCTTTAGACCAGAAAGTATTATCCAGGATTTTCTGTTCCTCTCTTTCCCCCTAACTTTTTTTCTCTCTCTCACAGCACTAGTGACACTCGTCCCAAAATGTTGCATCTGTTATTTCTGTCTCTCTTCATCTCTACCATTCCTTCTGTCCCTTTCCATCAATCCCTTTGTCTTTTCTTTTCTTTTCTCCTGAATCCCCCTTTCTTCCATTTATCTTCATTTTTTGTCCTCTCCTCCTGTCCCTTTCTCTCTTTCTCAGCACAAACTCTCACACAGATGTTTATCCGAACACTGTACTAGTTCTCTGTTCTCGATCTCCCAATATCCCTTTCTGCTGAATCTGCAACTGTCTTGGTCCAATTCCTCCACTTGCCACATGCAAAACCTAGATGGAATATCCTAGTTATTGTTTTGGTAATTTCTACATGCTTTTTCCACTGAGCGAAGAATTATTCTGGATTCAACGTATTCTAAATAAACTTCAGAAAGTTAATGTAAAGGTCTTGATTGTGTTCAGTTGTTTTTAGTAAAAACAAAATAGGCAGAGTTCCATAAAGGAAACATATTTTTTACCTAATATGTTTTGCATGTCAGCATTCAAGATGTTGGACTTTCAAGAAACAAAGTGTCACTTGCCACATCATCATGATGATGTGGCAAGTGACATTTTGCTTCTTGAAATTCCTATATCTTGAAAATAGTGGACTAATGAAACATTTATAAATATATATTTTTTGAGTGGATTTTCCCATTAATAGCTAGTGACCGTCCATGTTTAGGCACACACGCATGCACATACAGAGGCAAACCCATGATGAGTATTTACAGCTATGACCCTGCACTAACTGGATCCCCCCTTGTCCTTGCTTCCTTTTGATTGAACACAGTGTATGATGAAAAAAAACGAGATTAATGCTGTGGGCGAGTGCGCACTAAAAGTACATTAGTGTCAAACACCATTTCTCCTCATGCTTTAAAAAGCAATTGTGCATGGCGCGAGCTTACTGAGAAAGAATAACGTTCACACTTCTGCTTCATTTCTCTGCTGTCTCCCTCCGAAAACACCATGATCTGCCATGCTTGCCTTCTGTGAGTTTAGTCATTTTTTATCCCAATACTATTTTTTGAGAGTTCTTTAAAGGGGACAAAAATTCAAATTGGGATTGACACTTTGTTCGTTTAGATACTCCATTTGTAAAGGATGTACAGTATACTGTCTTTTAGGGACAGACAATTTATTTGTCCTTTTAGTCACTAGGCAAGTCAGTTAAGAACAAATTCTTATTTACAATGACTGCTTAGCCCGGCCAAACCCTAACCCGTACAGCGCAGGGCCAATTGTGAGCTGCCCTATGGGACTCCCAGTCACGATCCTGGAATTGAACCAGAGTCTGTAGTGACGCCTCTAGCACTGAGATGCAGTGCCTTGGACGGCTTCGCCACTCTGGAGCCCCAATAGTGCAAGCTTTTTTACCACCTTCGTGATTTCCAAGGTTTTTTGTGTTTTTTGCCCAGCGCTTCATAGGAAGTGAACCCTGATGTCTGGACTAGGAAAGGTCACAGTGTCATTGAAGTTACTGAGATTCAAATCACATTTTATTTGTCACATGCACTGAATACAACAGGTGTAAACTTTACTGTGAAATCCTTACTTATGAACCCAACAATGCAGAGTTAAAAAGTAAAACATTTGCTAAATAAAAATAAGGAAATAGTAACACAATAAAATTATAATTACGAGGCTATATACAAGGAGCACCAGTACCGAGTCAAAGTGGAGGGGTACGAGGTACTTGAGACAATATGTGACTCGTTTCAGGAAACTAAGTGTATGCCGCACGCCACTACTTCACATTTAAACGTAAACATTTGCTTTTGATCAAAAAGCATTTTTGTGGAAGAAATGCCTTCTGGAACATGTTAACTTTCATGTGCCTTAATTAAAAAATGTGTAGACCACATGTAAATATGAATACAATTGTTAATGCACAAGCCTTGTTGATTTAGCCATGGAAAAAGGCATCAACCTTCCTGCTAGCCATGATTGGCTGAGATAATGGATGGGCTGGACATGCAGAGAGATGAGTTCGGATTGATCTGCCACGAAGCATGCTTCTGTCTATAACAAATGGCTGCTCAGTATGTGTAGGTAATCCTTTCTAAAGTGGCTTTTTTTGAAGGATATCACCAATAACTGCTCGTGTTGCTCTCCACTTTCTGGAGGACAGAGTTTTGAAATCAGAAATCATCTGGGTGGCCCGCTAGCTAACGTTACTTGTATGATCTGTGTAGTAATATTAGTCATACCTCAGAGACATTTGCATTGCTAGTTATAGCCTAATGTTAGCTAGCTAACTAACATTGAATCTACTGTAGTTGGTTAGCTACCTGCAGATTCATGTAGTGTAGTAACATTATAAATTGGGATTATGGTTCATTGTTTAGTAGCTAGCTAGCTACATGTCTAAATAAAAAACTCCACTATGCAAGGTAACATCTCACTGTACCGTTTACACCTTCTGTATCCTGTGCATGCGACAAATAAACGTTGATATGATTTGATATATTGTGCATTTACCAGAGATGGTAATGTGAAGAACAACATGACCTGCACCAAAGTCAAATTAGTATATAACGGTAGGCCAACAAGACAGTGTCCAAGTTCTAAAATTCTTCGGTAGAATGCCCTGCTTCTATTTTGTCACACTCACAACCATAAGCTATTTTCTGTAATTAGCTTGCCAGTAACTTGTAAATAATGATCATGTTGTGAGTTTACTGTTCTACAATAATTAAGACAAATTAGATCAAGTTAAGACGTCAGCTCTATGATGTGTTCTTTATTTGAACTGTATAGCCAGCTAACTTAACATTAGCTAGCTAGCTAGCTAACAAGCTAGAAACTAACCAAAACATTGTTTAGAAAGTTACTTTCGTTGCCTGATTTGCTAGATTGACATATACGAAATGAATTTTTAAACGGATGGGTTTATTGGCGGTAAAACACAGTAGTTATTTTGGACCACCAGGCTGCTGATGTCATGCATGTGAATACTTAAAGAGATGGGTGGGGCTAAGGCTTAAGAGGGTGTGAACTATGCTGAATGGGTGTAGACTAAGAAGTGCTCTCCAGTAAGTGTGCCAAAATATTCAAAGGCCGTTTTCTGAAAAGTGGGTTTACATGTCTAACAACTTTCAAAGCAGAATTACTTTCCCATTGTTACTCAACTGTACTGTGTGATATACCATTTTCTAGCTCTGAGTCTCTACTTTTATCCAATGTAAAATGTTTTCTACATAAGACCGAATTGAGCTGGTTGGTCAAATATGTACATGTAGGTAGGGATTAAACTGACTAAGCAATCAGGATCAATACAAAACAGAGTAGCAGCAGCGTATGTGAAGTGTGTGAAAGAGTGTCTGTGTGGGGGTGGACGTGTGTACTATAGTTTTGGCGACCAGAAGTCCCTACAAGAACCGTAAACAAACAAAAATTGGCATCCCCACAAGGTCAAATGCTATTTTGTAGGGGGTTTAGAGTTAAGGTTAGAATTAGTGTTAGGCTTAGAATTAGGTTTAGGGTTTGGAGCTAGGATTAGTTTAAAGGTTCCGGTTAGGTTTAGGGTTGAGGTTAGGTTTTCAGGTTAAGTTTAGGGTACGGGTTAGGATTATGGTTAGGTTTAGGGTTAGGGAAAATGTATTTTGAATGGGACTGAATTGTTTGTCCCCACAAAAAAAACAGGGGTGGGGTCAATGTAAATAGTCGGGGTAACCATTTGATTAACTGTTCAGCAGTCTAATGGGTTGGGGGTAAAAGCTGTTCAGGGGCCTTTTGGTCCAAGACGTGGTTTTCTGGTACTGCTTGCTTTGCGGTAGCAGAGGGTCTATGCCTGGGTGGCTGTAGTCTTTGCTCATTCTCAGGGCCTTCCTCTGACACCGCCTGGTATAGAGGTCATAGATGGCAGTGATCTCAGCCCCATTGAGGTACTGGGCCGTACGCACTACCCCCTGTAGTGCCTTACGGTCGGATGCCAAGCTGTTGCCAAGTGGTGATGCAGTCAGTCAAGATGTTCTCAATGGTGCAGCTGAATAACTTTTTGAGGATTTGAGGGCCCATGCCAAATCTTTTCAGCCTCCTGAGGGGGAAGAGGCGTTGTCTTTCCCTATTCATGACTGTGTTGGTGTGCTCGGACCATGATAGGTCTTTAGTGATGTGGACAGGGAGGAACTTTAAGTCGACCCACACCACTACAGCCCTGTCGTTGTGAATGGAAGCATGCTCGGCCCTCTGTTTCCTGTAATCCACGATCAGCTCTTTTGTCTTGCTGACGTTGAGGGACAGGTTGTTGTCCTGGAACCACATTGCCAGGTCGCTGACGTCCTCCCTATAAGCTGTCTTCTCGTTGTTGGTGATCAGGCCTACCACCGTCGTGTCGTCAGCTAACTTAATGATGGTGTTGGAGTCGTGTGCAGCCACGCAGTCTTGGGTGAACAGGGAGTACAAGTGGGGACTAAGCACGCACCCCTGAGGGGAACTTGTGTTGAGGGTCAGCATGGCGGATGTGTTGTTGCCTACCCTCACCACCTGTCAGGAAGTTCAGGATCCAGTTGCAGAGGGAGGTGTTCAGTCCCAGGGTCTTTAGCTTAGTGATTAGCTTGGAGGGCACTATGGTGTTGAACGCCAATGAACAGCATTCTCAGGTAGGTGTTCCTGTTGTCCAGCAGTTAGCCGGGAGGTAGCTTAGAGGTTAAGAGCATTGGGCCAGTAACCGAAAGGTGGCTGGTTTGAATCCCCAAGCCGACGAGGTAAAAAAATCTGCCGACGTGCCCATTGGCAAGTCACTTAACCTTAGCTGCTCTGGATAAGAGTGTCCACTCAATGACTAAAATGTAAATGTCCAGATGGGAAAGGACAGTGTGGAGTGCAATAGAGATTGTATCATCTGTGGATCTGTTGGGGTGGTATGTGAATTGTTGATGTGAGCCATGAGCAGTATTTCATGGCTATAGATGTGAGTGCTACGGAGCGACAGCCATTTAGGCGGAATACCTTGGCGTTCTTGGGCACAGGGACTATGGTGGTCTGCTTGAAACATGCAAGTAGGTTAAAAATGTGAGTGAAGACACGTGCCAGCTGGTTAGCGCATGCTCTGAGCACACGTCCTGGTAATCCTGCAGCCCTGCGAATGTTAACCTGTTTAAAACCTCTCTAAGATCTGCCACATTTTCTCAATTTTCGCCTATAATGACATACCCAAATCTAACTGCCTGGAGCTCAGGCCCTGAAGCAAGGATATGCATATTCTTGGTACAATTTGAAAGGAAACACTTTGTAGAAATGTGAAAGGAATGTAGGAGAATATAACACAATAGATCTGGTAAAAGATAACACAAAGAAAGAAACAACCGTTTTTGTATTCTTTTGTTGTAAAATCGTCTTTAAAATGCAGGAGGAAGGCCATAATGTATTATTCCAGCCCACGTGCAATTTAGATTTTGGCCACTAGTTGGCAGCAGTGTATTGGCAAAGTTTTAGACTGATCCAATGAACCATTGCATTTCTGTTCAAGATGTATCAAGACTGCCCAAATGTGCCTACTTTGTGTATTAATAAATTGTCATGTTCCAAATTGTGCACTCTCCTCAAACAATAGAATGGTATTATTTTACTGTAATAGCTACCGTAAATTGGACAGTGCAGTTAGATTAACAAGAATTGTAGCTTTCTGCCAATATCAGATATGTCTATGTCCTGGGAAATGTTCTTGTTACTTACAACCTCATGCTAATCACATTAGCCTACATTAGCTTAACCATCCCATGGATGGGACACCAATCCTGAAGAAGTTGGTCTTACTCACATCAGCTATGGAAAGCGAGATCACAGTCGTCCGGAACAGCTGGTGCGCTCATGCATGGGTCAGTCTTGTTTGCCTCAAAGTGAGCATACTGTAGAAGGCATTTAGCTCTTCTCATAGGCTCACGTCACTTGGCAGCTCGCGTATGGATTTCTCTTTGCAATCCATGATAGTTTGCAAGCACTTTCACATGCGACATTTGTCAGAGCTGGTGTAGTAGGTTTCAAGCGTTGTCTGTTTGATGGTTCATCGGAGGGCATAGCTGGATTTTTTATAAGCATCCAGATTAGTGTCCCGCTCCTTGAAATCGGCAGCTGTAGCCAGTGCAGATGTTGCCTGTGATACATATCTCAACCAGAAGACATGGGAGTACGGTTACTGTGGGGATGACGTCATTGTTGCACTTATTAATGAAGCAGGTGACTGATGTGGTAAACTCCTCAAGCTATTCTATTATAGTAAAATACTTCAATTTTTCGCATAAATGTGTATGTTGATCAGAGAGAGAACTTTCTGTCTGCTGATGGTGGGGACCAACTTCCATGTGGTACCACTGTGGCCTTTTGGTTAGCCATACACAATTATTCATGAAGAGAGCGAAATATGAGCGAGTGAAAGAGCACCTGTGCTGTCTGAACACAGGTGCGCTCCCATGAGCATCCTGCTCTTTTCTCTTTTGTTTGGTTCAGTTCATGACTGAGTGTGTGCGGGGGGAGGGTGGGCGGGACAGAGGGTTAATGTGACTCTTTGTTTTCTTTGTACCCTTCTATCAATATAAAGAAAATACATTTTTTACAACAACAAAAAAGGTTACTTGTCACATGAGCGTGCTCTGAAACCACCTTTATTACTATAGAGGACCTTCTTTAAAAAAAGTGTTGTTTTGTTTCCTCATCTGACTGTAGCTCAGGGAACACCTGCGCTGACTTTGTTCACCATCTAGAAAAGTATTAACAAATGTTTGCCAAAACCCCAAATATTGTACTTTAATCGAGGTGCTTAATCTCATTTAGCCAGACTTATTCTGCTACTTTTTGACCCTCTCCTTTGAGTCTCCTTACTCTCCACCCACAACTCTGAATCCTGCAGACCGGGTAATGCAATAGCCTGCCTTCTTTCAAGCTTGTTTCCTTCTATTATAAAGCATGGATTGGTCTTTTACCCCCAAAGCAATCTTCCCAAATTTGGAGAATATATTACTGAGCAATCCTTGCATCACTCAGAGAATGAGACAATGCAGCAGCATCTCAAATGTCAGTCAGTGGGCTCATGATGTTTGGTCACACAGACCCAGTTGAACATGTCTTTTTTAACGATGACTTTTAAGCGGATAGAATACGTCACCCTAAAGCTTCAACAAATATAAATAACGAACCAGGGTCCAAAAGAGAGCCCCCATCTTTGGCTCAGTGTTATTATTATTTTTACCTTTATTTAACTAGGCAAGTCAGTTATTTTAAGAACAAAGTCTTATTTACAATGACGGCCTAGCCCGGCCAAACCCTAACCCGGACAACGCCGGGCCAATTGTGCACCGCCCTGTGGGACTCCCAATCACGTCCGGTTGTGATACAGCCTGGAATCAAACCAGGGTCTGTAGTGACGCCTCTGGCACTGAGATGCAGTCATAGACTGCTGCGCCACTCGGGTATGTGTTCTCATTATAAGCACACCTGGCCACTTTGGGAAGAGGATGGCAGATTTAATAACCGTAGCAAGGCAGGAACAGCTTTGGGGTTCGCAGCAGTGCTGGGCTTGGCTGACTTTGAACCAGAGCCATGCAGCATCACACCCGTTTCTCTACCGTCTCACTGAGGATATCTTGTGTTCCCTTACCAGTCTCAGAACATTAATCATTTACTCTGCAGCTCCAACACCTGTTTCAATCTTTGGCATTTAAACACAAACAAAACTCTGGCCAACTCACAGAACTGTTGTGCCTCTCAAATAAATCTACTGCTGGTGTCTTACTAAACATTGCCCCCATCTTTGTGAGAGGTGTTGCTGATCACTATTCATTTTTAGGAATATTCTGATATTCTGATAATGTTTCTGTGAAAGGTCTTTAATGTGCTGACATATTGGTGTCCTTTGAGGGCTGGCGGTTTTACACCCCTGCTTTAAGACAGTCTTGGTACAGACGGATGTGTTATTCCTGTCTCTTTGTCACCCCCTGTGCCACATAATTGACACCCTGTGCTCAAGTCAGCCCTGACTGTTGGACTCCTCAGAACTGTCATCCCCCTTTGAGTTCTGAGAGATGCACAAGAAACTCGGGTTTTGGGAGATCATCAGGCAAACCTTGCTTACCTCTGTCTGCACATGAAGGAATGTCTTCCGGCTGTAGACGTTGCAGTTGACGATAAATAATGAATTGGACCATTCCCTCTGCTGCTTCCCCATGCCTGCTGGGTTAGCTTTTTTTCTCCTTGTGGAGAATGCAATTCATAGTTTCACACAAATCCATAAATGTTACTGGGAATGCTTGCTTTGTCGCTTTACTAAAAGAACAAGAACAACATTTGAAAGATATTTGAGTGACATATTTAAACATGACCAGGGTTACTAGATAGGTACAAAATACTAGCCCATGTTGTGGCTGGAAGCTGAACAAAGCCCTTGATCAGCAGTAGTGTTAAACAGTGCCCTACTACTACCCAACTACCATGTACTCATGTGATCTCACAAATGAAGCACGAGAGGTGAGGTGAGGTTTCTGTCACCCTGAAGCTGGTTGTGAAAGTGAAGCTCATCTGTAAAAAAAAACATTCAGTTTAGCTGATTGGTTTACCCTCGATGAGCTGTCGTTGTTTACATCACAGGAAAGATTAGGTACCATATCGCCCTCTTCTGGCTGGAAGTGTGAAGTTAAGTTGTTGCATCCTGTTACTTGTTATTCAGCAACAGTGAAATAATTAAATGACCACCGTGGAAGCAATGGTTCCTGTCACAGATGTCTGGTGCTGATTTCTGTCTGATAACAATCAGGCGTTGCAAAAAGGAAAACATTTGATATCTTATACAATCCTAAAACACTTTGACTCAGCCCATTCATGTCCAATGTACAGATGTTATTTTGAACCAAAGCATTCGACATACATCGGTAGATGAGAGAAGTTGGCGTGAGACATGTTTTCGAACACGTCTTTGACCCCTCTTTATCCTGTTAGCCCGGGACAGAACTTCGGATATACAACCTACATGAAGTTCCTGGGACCAGTCGGTTACCTGGCAACGACTCTGGCCAGTTGGATGGGTGCACCTCATATGGTGGGGGATTGCACCCGCTGCCTGACTACTGCCCAGATATACAGGACCTCAATAAGTAAGAGGGGGCTGTCTGCCATTTCCACTAGTTACCACAGCCACAAAATCAGTGTTAGCTAAGTCGAAAAAAATGTACGGAATCAAAAAATTGCTTTATGGTCGTAATTTAAGGTTAGGCATACGGTTAGCAATATGATTAAGATTAGGGTTAATGTTAGGGTTAGGTTTAAAATCACATTTTTATAAGATACATTTTGGAAATAGGTTGGATTTATGACTTTGTGGCTGCGGTAACATGAAAAGGACTAAATAATAGGAAACTATCGCTTGACATGCCAATCTTTTATTTGATTGCTTTCATTGTTTCAGGATCTTGGAGACAATCTCAGATTTTGACATTATTGTTTTGTCCATATTGGAGGTGTGGAGTCTTGGTAAATATACATTTTTCACTTGTACAATATCAAAAAAAATGCATCTCTTAATATTGCTTTCAGTCATGAGGGTTTGAGATGTCTTCAGATGTCTTGATACATGCAATTGAGACTTTGTCTCAAGACACTCAAGATATTTTATGTGTGTTTCAAGACATATCTCAAGACACTAATGTAAAATAGTGCGATGTCTTGAGACACTTTATTTTGGAATTCATCAAATATTCTTCAGTCAACTGATGTTGGATGCAAGACTCAAAAACAGTTTGTCAAACCTAAAGGATTTAACTGTTTTGTCAACTTGAGGTTTGGGTGAAGGTAAGGCTGTATGGTCTGTTACGGCAACCCGGCAAAATAAATAGTGTGGGTAAGCCATACCAGTAAAACATGACACTATCACAATAAGTAAAACGAAATGTCAAGAAAACTGTAGGCTATTACACCATTACACCATTACACCACCCACACATGCAATGACATCTCCTGGTTTCAATGATGTTTCTAGAGACAATATCTCTCTTTTCATAACTCAATACCTAGGTTTACCTCCACTGTATTCACATCCTACCATACCATTTGTCTGTACATTATACCTTGATGCTATTTTATCACCCCCAGAAACCTCCTTTTACTCTCTGTTCCAGACGTTCTAGACGACCAATTCTTATTGCTTTTAGCCGTACCCTTATTCTACTCCTCCTATGTTCCTCTGGCGATGTAGAGGTGAATCCAGGCCCTGCAGTGCCTAGCTCCACTCCTATTCCCCAGGCCCTCTCTTTTGACGACTTCTGTAACCGTAATAGCCTTGGTTTCATGCATGTTAACATTAGAAGCCTCCTCCCTAAGTTTGTTTTATTCACTGCACACTCTGCCAACCCGGATGTTCTAGCTGTGTCTGAATCCTGTCTTAGGAAGACCACCAAAAATTCAGAAATTTTAATTCCAAACTACAACATTTTCAGACAAGATAGAACTGCCAAAGGGGGCGGTGTTGCAATCTACTGCAAATATAGCCTGCAGAGTTCTGTCCTACTATCCAGGTCTGTACCCAAACAATTTGAACTTCTACTTTAAAAATCCACCTCTCTAAAAACAAGTCTCTCACCGTTGCCGCCTGCTATAGACCACCCTCTGCCCCCAGCTGTGCTCTGGACACCATATGTGAACTGATTGCCCCCCATCTATCTTCAGAGCTCGTGCTGCTAGGCGACCTAAACTGGAACATGCTTAACACCCCAGCCATCCTACAATCTAAACTTGATGCCCTCAATCTCACACAAATTATCAATGAACCTACCAGGTACCTCCCCAAAGCCTTAAACACGGGCACCCTCATAGATATCATCCTAACCAACTTCCCCTCTAAATACACCTCTGCTGTCTTCAACCAAGATCTCAGCGATCACTGCCTCATTGCCTGCATCCGCAATGGGTCAGCGGTCAAACGACCTCCACTCATCACTGTAAAACGCTCCCTGAAACACTTCAGCGAGCAGGCCTTTCTAATCGACCTGGCCGGGGTATCCTGGAAGGATATTGATCTCATCCCGTCAGTAGAGGATGCCTGGATATTTTTTTTAAATGCCTTCCTAACCATCTTAAATAAACATGCCCCATTCAAGAAATTTAGAACCAGGAACTGATATAGCCCTTGGTTCTCCCCAGACCTGACTGCCCTTAGCCAACACAAAAACATCCTATGGCGTTCTGCATTAGCATCGAACAGCCACCGTAATATGCAGCTGTTCAGGGAAGCTAGAAACCATTATACACAGGCAGTTAGAAAAGCCAAGGCTAGCTTTTTTAAGCAGAAATTTGCTTCCTGCAACACTAACTCAAAAAAGTTCTGGGACACTGTAAAGTCCATGGAGAATAAGAACACCTCCTCCCAGCTGCCCACTGCACTGAAGATAGGAAACACTGTCACCACTGATAAATCCACCATAATTGAGAATTTCAATAAGCATTTTTCTACGGCTGGCCATGCTTTCCACCTGGCTACTCCTACCCCGGTCAACAGCACTGCACCCCCAACAGCAACTCGCCCAAGCCTTCCCCATTTCTCCTTCTCCCAAATCCATTCAGCCGATGTTCTGAAAGAGCTGCAAAATCTGGACCCCTACAAATCAGCCGGGCTAGACAATCTGGACCCTTTCTTTCTATAATTATTATAATTACCTGTTCAACCTCTCTTTCGTGTCGTCTGAGATTCCCAAAGATTGGAAAGCAGCTGCGGTCATCCCACTCTTCAAAGGGGGGGACACTCTTGACCCAAACTGCTACAGACCTATATCTATCCTACCATGCCTTTCTAAGGTCTTCGAAAGCCAAGTCAACAAACAGATTACCAACCATTTCGAATCTCACCATACCTTCTCTGCTATTCAATCTGGTTTCAGAGCTGGTCAAATCAAATCAAATCAAATCAAATCAAATCAAATTTTATTTGTCACATACACATGGTTAGCAGATGTTAATGCGAGTGTAGCGAAATGCTTGTGCTTCTAGTTCCGACAATGCAGTAATAACGAACAAGTAATCTAACTAACAATTCCAAAAAAACTACTGTCTTATACACAGTGTAAGGGGATAAAGAATATGTACATAAGGATATATGAATGAGTGATGGTACAGAGCAGCATAGGCAAGATACAGTAGATGATATCGAGTACAGTATATACATATGAGATAAGTATGTAAACCAAGTGGCATAGTTAAAGTGGCTAGTGATACATGTATTACATAAGGATGCAGTCGATGATGTAGAGTACAGTATCAACGTATGCATATGAGATGAACAATGTAGGGTAAGTAACATTATATAAGGTAGCATTGTTTAAAGTGGCTAGTGATATATTTACATCATTTCCCATCAATTCCCATGATTAAAGTGGCTGGAGTAGAGTCAGTGTCATTGACAGTGTGTTGGCAGTAGCCACTCAATGTTAGAGGTGGCTGTTTAACAGTCTGATGGCCTTGAGATAGAAGCTGTTTTTCAGTCTCTCGGTCCCAGCTTTGATGCACCTGTACTGACCTCGCCTTCTGGATGACAGCGGGGTGAACAGGCAGTGGCTCGGGTGGTTGATGTCCTTGATGATCTTTATGGCCTTCCTGTAGCATCGGGTGGTGTAGGTGTCCTGGAGGGCAGGTAGTTTGCCCCCGGTGATGCGTTGTGCAGACCTCACTACCCTCTGGAGAGCCTTACGGTTGAGGGCGGTGCAGTTGCCATACCAGGCGGTGATACAGCCCGCCAGGATGCTCTCGATTGTGCATCTGTAGAAGTTTGTGAGTGCTTTTGGTGACAAGCCGAATTTCTTCAGCCTCCTGAGGTTGAAGAGGCGCTGCTGCGCCTTCCTCACGATGCTGTCTGTGTGAGTGGACCAATTCAGTTTGTCTGTGATGTGTATGCCGAGGAACTTAAAACTTGCTACCCTCTCCACTACTGTTCCATCGATGTGGATGGGGGTGTTCCCTCTGCTGTTTCCTGAAGTCCACAATCATCTCCTTAGTTTTGTTGACGTTGAGTGTGAGGTTATTTTCCTGACACCACACTCCGAGGACCCTCACCTCCTCCCTGTAGGCCGTCTCGTCGTTGTTGGTAATCAAGCCTACCACTGTTGTGTCGTCCGCAAACTTGATGATTGAGTTGAGGCGTGCATGGCCACGCAGTCGTGGGTGAACAGGGAGTACAGGAGAGGGCTCAGAACGCACCCTTGTGGGGCCCCAGTGTTGAGGATCAGCGGGGAGGAGATGTTGTTGCCTACCCTCACCACCTGGGGCGGCCCGTCAGGAAGTCCAGTACCCAGTTGCACAGGGCGGGGTCGAGACCCAGGGTCTCGAAGCTTGATGACGAGCTTGGAGGGTACTATGGTGTTGAATGCCGAGCTGTAGTCGATGAACAGCATTCTCACATAGGTATTCCTCTTGTCCAGATGGGTTAGGGCAGTGTGCAGTGTGGTTGAGATTGCATCGTCTGTGGACCTATTTGAGCGGTAAGCAAATTGGAGTGGGTCAAGGGTGTCAGGTAGGGTGGAGGTGATATGGTCCTTGACTAGTCTCTCAAAGCACTTCATGATGACGGATGTGAGTGCTACGGGCGGTAGTCGTTTAGCTCAGTTACCTTAGCTTTCTTGGGAACAGGAACAATGGTGGCCCTCTTGAAGCATGTGGGAACAGCAGACTGGTATAGGGATTGATTGAATATGTCCGTAAACACACCGGCCAGCTGGTCTGCGCATGCTCTGAGGGCGCGGCTGGGGATGCCGTCTGGGCCTGCAGCCTTGCGAGGGTTAACACGTTTAAATGTCTTACTCACATTGGCTGCAGTGAAGGAGAGACCGCATGTTTCCGTTGCAGGCCGTGTCAGTGGCACTGTATTGTCCTCAAAGCGGGCAAAAAAGTTATTTAGTCTGCCTGGGAGCAAGACATCCTGGTCCGTGACTGGGCTGGGTTTCTTCCTGTAGTCCGTGATTGACTGTAGACCCTGCCACATGCCTCTTGTGTCTGAGCCGTTGAATTGAGATTCTACTTTGTCTCTGTACTGGCGCTTAGCTTGTTTGATAGCCTTGCGGAGGGAATAGCTGCACTGTTTGTATTCAGTCATGTTACCAGACACCTTGCCCTGATTAAAAGCAGTGGTTCGTGCCTTCAGTTTCACACGAATGCTGCCATCAATCCACGGTTTCTGGTTAGGGAATGTTTTAATCTTTGCTATGGGAACGACATCTTCAACGCACGTTCTAATGAACTCGCACACCGTATCAGCGTATTCGTCAATGTTGTTGTCTGACGCAATACGAAACATCTCCCAGTCCACGTGATGGAAGCAGTCTTGGAGTGTGGAGTCAGCTTGGTCAGACCAGCGTTGGACAGACCTCAGCGCGGGAGCTTCTTGTTTTAGTTTCTGTCTGTAGGCAGGGATCAACAAAATGGAGTCGTGGTCAGCTTTTCCGAAAGGGGGCGGGGCAGGGCCTTATATGCGTCGCGGAAGTTAGAGTAACAATGATCCAGGGTCTTTCCACCCCTGGTTGCGCAATCGATATGCTGATAAAATTTAGGGAGTCTTGTTTTCAGATTAGCCTTGTTAAAATCCCCAGCTACAATGAATGCAGCCTCCGGATAAATCGTTTCCAGTTTGCAGAGAGTTAAATAAAGTTCGTTCAGAGCCATCGATGTGTCTGCTTGGGGGATATATACGGCTGTGATTATAATCGAAGAGAATTCTCTTGGTAGATAATGCGGTCTACATTTGATTGTGAGGAATTCTAAATCAGGTGAACAGAAGGATTTGAGTTCCTGTATGTTTCTTTCATCACACCATGTCACGTTGGCCATAAGGCATACGCCCCCGCCCGTCTTCTTACCAGAAAGATGTTTGTTTCTGTCGGCGCGATGCGTGGAGAAACCCGCTGGCTGCACCGCTTCAGATTGCGTCTCTCCAGTGAGCCATGTTTCCGTGAAGCAGAGAACGTTGCAGTCTCTGATGTCCCTCTGGAATGCTACCCTTGCTCGGATTTCATCAACCTTGTTGTCAAGAGACTGGACATTGGCAAGAAGAATGCTAGGGAGTGGTGCACGGTGTGCCCGTCTCCGGAGTCTGACCAGAAGACCGCCTCGTTTCCCTCTTTTTCTGAGTCGTTTTTGTTTTTGGTCGCTGCATGTGATCCACTCCGTTACACTGGTTGTAAGGCAGAACACAGGATCCGCATCGCGAAAAACATATTCTTGGTCGTACTGATGGTGAGTTGACGCTGATCTTATATTCAGTAGTTCTTCTCGGCTGTATGTAATGAAACCTAAGATGACCTGGGGTACTAGTGTAAGAAATAACACGTGCACACGTCATGGGTGCACCTCAGCCACGCTCAAGGTCCTAAACGATATCTTAACCGCCATCGATAAGAAACATTACTGTGCAGCCGTATTCATTGATCTGGACAAGGCTTTCGACTCTGTCAATCACCACATCCTTATCGGCAGACTCGACAGCCTTGGTTTCTCAAATGATTGCCTCGCCTGGTTCACCAACTACTTCTCTGATAGAGTTCAGTGTGTCAAATCGGAGGGTCTGCTGTCCGGACCTCTGACAGTCTCTATGGGGGTGCCACAGGGTTCAATTCTTGGACCGACTCTCTTCTCTGTATACATCAATGAGGTCGCTCTTGCTGCTGGTGAGTCTCTGATCCACCTCTACGCAGACGACACCATTCTGTATACTTCCGGCCCTTCTTTGGACACTGTGTTAACAACCCTCCAGGCAAGCTTCAATGCCATACAACTCTCCTTCCGTGGCCTCCAATTGCTCTTAAATACAAGTAAAACTAAATGCATGCTCTTCAACCGATCGCTACCTGCACCTACCCGCCTGTCCAACATCACTACTCTGGACGGCTCTGACTTAGAATACGTGGACAACTACAAATACTTAGGTGTCTGGTTAGACTGTAAACTCTCCTTCCAGACCCATATCAAACATCTCCAGTCCAAAGTTAAATCTAGAATTGGCTTCCTATTTCGCAACAAAGCATCCTTCACTCATGCTGCCAAACACACCCTTGTAAAACTGACCATCCTACCAATCCTCGACTTTGGCGATGTCATTTACCAAATAGCCTCCAATACCCTACTCAACAAATTGGATGCAGTCTATCACAGTGCAATCCGTTTTGTCACCAAAGCCCCATATACTACCCACCATTGCGACCTGTACGCTCTCGTTGGCTGGCCCTCGCTTCATACTCGTCGCCAAACCCACTGGCTCCATGTCATCTACAAGACCCTGCTAGGTAAAGTCCCCCCTTATCTCAGCTCGCTGGTCACCATAGCATCTCCCACCTGTAGCACATGCTCCAGCAGGTATATCTCTCTAGTCACCCCCAAAACCAATTCTTTCTTTGGCCGCCTCACCTTCCAGTTCTCTGCTGCCAATGACTGGAACGAACTACAAAAATCTCTGAAACTGGAAACACTTATCTCCCTCACTAGCTTTAAGCACCAACTGTCAGAGCAGCTCACAGATTACTGCACATGTACATAGCCCACCTATATTTTAGCCCAAACAACTACCTCTTTCCCAACTGTATTTAATTAATTAATTAATTTTGCTCCTTTGCAACCCATTATTTTTATTTCTACTTTGCACATTCTTCCATTGCAAAACTACCATTCCAGTGTTTTACTTGCTATATTGTATTTACTTTGCCACCATGGCCTTTTTTGCCTTTACCTCCCTTCTCACCTCACTTGCTCACATTGTACATAGACTTGTTTATACTGTATTATTGACTGTATGTTTGTTTTACTCCATGTGTAACTCTGTGTCGTTGTATCTGTCGAACTGCTTTGCTTTATCTTGGCCAGGTCGCAATTGTAAATGAGAACTTGTTCTCAACCTGCCTACCTGGTTAAATAAAGGTGAAGTAAATAAAATAAAAAAATTATTTATCATTAGGTTACCGCATTTCAAAGACATGAAAAATGAGCGAATGGACTTGAAAACGAGCAGTATAGTATACGCTCCAAAATGTGATGTGGTTCGTTGAGAACACAGACATTTTGCCAAGGCAGAGATAAATGGCTGACACTGAGACGCTTTGTGGTGTTTTGTGTTTTGTGTAGTGGATGTATCTGTCCATTCACCACTGTTTGGAGGCTGTAAATATGTTGTGAGTGAATGAGCATGTGCGGGTAGTCTAGGAAAGGAGCCCTTTGAAGTGATTATTTTGACAATCAGATGACAACATCCTGTTTGGTTGAGTCTATGCACCAATAAAAGGTCAAACAAGTCAAATGACAAATCTTTACTACTAGGCCCACAGACATTTTCAGGCAGCAGGTATCCTAGTGGTTAGAGCTTTGGACTAGTAACTGAAAGGTTGGAAGATCAAATCCCAGAGCTGACAAGGTAAAAATCTGTCATTCTGCCTCTGAACAAGGCAGTTAACCCACTGTTCCTAGGCCGTCATTGAAAATAAGAATTTGTTCTTAACCGACTCGCCTAGTTAAATAAAAGGTAAAATAAAAAAAGATCCTATTGAATTAATAGGGATTCTATTGTATATGTAATTCTATGTTTAAGTGTGTGCACACAGGAGGTCCCATACTGGGAAGAAATTAAATATACTCTGACTTCAAGTCAGTGGTGTAAAGTACTTTAAAAAAAACACTAATAAGTACTACTTAAATAGTTTTTTGTGGTATCTGTACTTTACTTTACATTACTATTGATATTTTTTACTTTTTTTACTTTTACTTTTACTTCACTACATCCCTAAAGAAAATAATGTACTTTTCACTCCATACATTTTCCCTGACACCCAAAAGTACTCGTTACAGTTTGAATGCTTAGCAGGACAGGAAAGCGGTCCAATCCACGCATTTACAGTATCAAGAGAACATCCCTGGTCATCCCTACTACCTCTGATCTGGCGGACACCCTAAACACAAATGCTTAGTTTTTAAATTATGTCTGAGTGTTGGAGTGTGCTTCTGGCTATCCGTAAATAAATAAATAAAAACAAGAATATCATGCCGTCTGGTTTGCTTAATATAAGGAATGTGAAACAATTTACTTTTAGTTTCAATACATTAAGGATATTTTTGGCAATAACATTTACTTTCGATACTTAAGTATATTTAAACCAAGAACTTTTAGATTTTTAATCAAATAGTATTTTACTGGGTGACTTTCACTTTTACTTGAGTCCTTTTCTGTTCAGGTATCTTTACTTGTACTCAAGTATGATAATTGGGAACTTTTTCTACCACTGCTGACACAAACACGTCAGACACAACATTCATTTGACTGTATTATGGCTCCAATTTTTATGTCATGTATTACCCATGTTTCTTTATATACATACTCGCACATTATTTCTCCAGAGATTACATTTTTTTTTGTCTCTCTCAATCAATTGGGACCCCTAGGGAGTGCACAATCCTCTAGTCCAGCACTAACATACCTGGTTCAAATCATCAGCTATTTAGCAAGACCTTGATTAGTTGAAACATTTAAATGTTTTGTGCTTACTGAATATGAACCTGGCCTTCATAGGCACAGGGTTTCATTTAATGATATCAGTCAGATGAATCAGCTTCATTAGTAGTGTAGTTAGTAATGAAATTAACGGTTTAAGGGCTTGAGTGGCATTAACACCTGGCCTTTGCAGAACATGAGCTACGATAGACTGAGACAAATCTCTCACTGTGACCTCTGTTTATGTTGTTGCTGTTTGTGTTCTGACTGTGCTTTCTCTTCATGTTGATATTCTGGCTTTGCTGTGTTTTCTATTTCATTGCTCTGTTGTGTCGGTCTGTGATTTCTCAAGATGTTAATGTTGTTACGGTTGTAGTAGTATCCTTTTTGATCATGTTTTCATCATGATCATGTTGGGACTACCTTCATCTCTCTTTGCTTTTAAATGCAGTGGCTATTATTGCCCTTCTCTCTGCCCCAGCTAGTGAGGTTTTCGCTGTACTGTATCATCTTCTCTCTCACCCTGTCATTTGTGGTTATTAGGCTCCTGCCCCTTTCTTGAACCCTCAGTTGTTTTGATGTTGTGTCTCCTCTCCTTTTGCACTCACTCTTAATGCTCCATCTGCTGTGTCTCTTCACTCCACCAATCCTCAGTTTTATGTTATGGCTTTCTCCCTTATTCAGCAGCATCTCATGTTGTAAAGTTACATGTCTCTCTCTTAAATCATGTGGTTTTAGTGTTATGGCTCTCCTCTCGGCTCTCTTTCCTCACCCAACTCTGGGGGTGCAGCTTCAGCAGTATGGCCTACTGATGAAGCTGGAGCTGCAGGATGGGACCGGCTCACTGGGACTCTTACTCTGGAGAGATGCAGTAAGGGAGAGGAACCTACAGATCTGTGTGGGGCTGTAGGCTATAAGTGTTATGTCCTCCTGTTGTCAAACTGCTAACTCATTAACATTAAGGCATGAATTCTTATTCCACGTATCAGCTGAAGACACAGCAGCCAACCACGTTTCAGCTGAAGATGCAGCAGCCAACCAGAAGGCACAGGAAACCATGGACAGAGTCTGTTCACCAGGGAGTTGCATGGGTAAGGCATTCAATACCCGACCCAGCAAATGCGAACATGCACGCACAATCTCTGCGCAAATGTAGCCGGTCATTACAGCCATATTGTCGAAAGGCAAGACAGGCTAC
Organism: Oncorhynchus tshawytscha; assembly: GCF_018296145.1. Taxonomy (NCBI): domain Eukaryota; kingdom Metazoa; phylum Chordata; class Actinopteri; order Salmoniformes; family Salmonidae; genus Oncorhynchus; species Oncorhynchus tshawytscha. The sequence continues at coordinate 1,839,326 of NC_056447.1, read as the reverse complement.
AGACAAAAACTACGTTTTAGCATTTGGAGCTAAAAGTCATTCATGATAGCAGTCAATATTAACTAGGGAAATAGGCCTATCATGTTCAGAGCAAGCAAAATCATACAGCCTACTTGTAGTGGAGGTTGCAGGATCAGAAAGCATGTTTTGTCTGCACACACCTTCACTTGAGGGCAGCCTGTCTTCAGAGTGCTCTCTTTGCCAGCTGGGTAGCCCTGTGCTTCCTTACAAATATTGTAATAACTCGCCAGAATATATTACATCTTCATCCCATGACATTGAAGGCAGTATAAAGCTTCCTGAAGCATTGAGCATTTCCAGCCAATTGTGTCGAAAATAGGTTAACTACGCAAGGCCTTGATCAACAGGCTGTACACTAGTGGCACCGACCTAGTCAAAAGAATTAAGAACAACCGCATTTTCTAGAAGACGTCGCACACACCGTAGTGCGTGCGCAGGGTTGCCTTTTTTGTCTTCTACCGAAACCAATGTCAAACCAATCAGGTGGTTGTTAGACAAAACAAAGCTTCGGACTTCATTGATCACGTTCATTGATCACGTGCTTCTGATAAAGTGATACAAGCACACTGCTTCGAAGTAAACTGCTTAGCGATTTCGACACATGCATCGGAGCTCCAGTATCAAATGTAACATCACTAGTTAACACTTTGTTATTGAACGGACCTTTTTATTTATACTGTACAAACATAACGTTAACAGGAATGGTAACTATACTAATTTTGGAATATGCATATGCATTTAAGGAACTCATAATCTAGTGTAAGCCTTATTAAAGCTACAAAAGTGTTAGTGCTCTACCTTATCATGTGTTGACAATACAACAGTACAGATTAACTGGAATTATATTTACTCTCACGCGGGCCCAAAATAACTATCTGAACGTTGCACTAAGCCACACCTCCAGTCTCCTGATCTGACCTGGTGGATTATAGCCCAATAACACAGCATCAACAACCCAACTCAAAGAAATCAACGGGTTGTTTTTCACCCAACATTTTTTTAAGTGTAACCTATTGTTCTGGGAAAAATTAGTCAGTAGTAGATTGCTAAACTGTATTTTATATGGATGATAAATGTAAGCCTACTCTGTTTTCGCCAGGCAAAACTGTTCACTAATCTGGATATGCACACTCCCCTTTGTGCGCCAAGTCTGATGACTGGTCATTGGCCAACAATCAAGATGCACAACGTTTTGATTCTGAATCATAGACTAGAATTGAACTATGACTTGTGGGCAGTGGGTTCAGGACAACAATGATAAAACATGTGTAAAAAATATATAGAATTTTTGTGAAATTATACCACCACCGAAAGGGCACTATGGAGACTGGAAGGGCACCCTTATGGAACAAACACATACATTTCACAGGTGATCACATGATCTCGTGGGACCTCATGTCAACTAATGAGAAGTTAACGTGATAACGTGACAACGTATGAATTAAAGTGACAATGTGAAGTAGCTGATACCATAAAACTACACGTGACAACATTTGAGCACGTGAGAACATGATCTTGTGAAATTAATGGAAAATAAATGTGACAACATGGGGATGCAAAATTTCAACATGTGAAACCATGAAACAGTCATGGTCCCCTGCAGGTTATGTCTAGTTCTTGGTTTATTCCAGGGACTTCCTCAATAATGTTTTTAGGAGGTTCTCAGAACGCTGTGTCATGGAGATTTTTGTCTCGTTGAGGTGAAAATACGGAAAATCTACAGCAAGTTACTCTATTTTTACAGCTAAATTAGGGTGTTAATGGTCAGTATGCTGCTGTATGCTGATTACTTGGAACTCAACCTCACTTGTGATTATGAACTGACAACCTCTTGGTTGCTAGTTACCTGAAGTTCCTGCTGAGCTACAAGGTCTATGGACATATTGGAGATTGGCTATGTATTTATTGCCAAAAATAAGTAAATATATACAACAACTCAAAGGTATTTAATCTATATAATGAAAGAATGCTACTGTGTTCTGATTTCAATTACTTGTAAAAATCGACTATAATTTTGTACTGTGAACACAATTGTCACAGCCTTAAATTAAACTTGAATTTATAACCTCTTGGTCACTAGCAACCTGAAATAGCCTGCTACCGTGCAGCTGCACCACCAGATCTGTGAGCATAAAAGATGTATGGCCACACACTAACTGGCAAGAATGTTTTTCTGCACTTTTGATCAAATGTAAAACTAGCAGTGCTCAAGGACACTTGATGTAGAGTATACATTTGGGGATTTGAACACTTGGTTGTGGGTGCATTGAGGTTTCTGCAGTGCTAATAGGTTCTGTATTAACACAAAAAAATAAGAGCATGCTTAGGGTACAATGTTTTACCCTGGGGTACAACAATGTCAAAGGTAACACTTCACAGGTACACATATAAATTCCCATGGTACAGTTTGGTACCTTGTAGGTATGGGAGATTTTTCTACCCAATATTTTGTTTGAACAGATAGTTCAGTGTTTTCAACAGGTCAATATCGCTCACAGTGGTCAAAAAGCCTAGTTCTTCCTCGTCTTCCACTTCACTGGCACCTGAAATGGGTTCTAAAAGCACATTCATATCAATCTCAGTGTAGTTAATCTGTGTGTAATTTTTATTATTTTTATGATGGGTTTATGGCCAAGGCAATGTGGCTGAAATGATTATAGCTCCCTGGGAACAAGGAATGACCCATCACTATCTACCCACTGTTTTACATTCCACATGTATCACTAGGGCTCCATCATGTGGTGTATCAGTGAAATGTGTTTGGACTGGTACAGTGCATTCGGAAAATATTCAGACTCCTTCCCTTTTTCCCTTTTTCCACATTGTTGTTATGTTACAGCCTTATTCTAAAATGGTTTAAAGACATTTATTTATCATCAAACTACACACAATACCCCATAATGGCAAAGCAAAAACAGGTTTTTAAAAATGTTTACAAATGTATTTAAGTATTCAGACCCTTTACTCAGTACTTTGTTGAAGCACCTTTGCCAGCGATACCAGCCTCGAGTCTTCTTGGGTATGATGCTACAGGCTTGGCACACCTGTATTTGGGGAGTTTCTCCCATTCTTCTCTGCAGATCCTCTCAAGCTCTGTCAGGTTGGACGGGGAGCTTCGCTGCACAGATATTTTCAGGTCTCTCCAGAGATGTTTGATCGGGATCAAGTCCGGGCTCTGGCTTGGCCACTCAAGGACATTCAGAGACTTGTCCCGAAGCCACTCCTGAGTTGTCTTAGCTGTGTGCTTAGGATTGTTGTCCTGTTGGAAGGTGAACCTTTGCCCCTGTCTAAGGTCCTGAGCACTCTGGAGCAGGATTTCATCAAGGATCTCTCTGTACTTTGCTCCGTTCATCTTTCCCTCAATCCTGACTAGTCTCCCAGTCCCTGCTGCTGAAAAACATCTCCACAGCATGATGCTGCCACCACCATGCTTCACCGTAGGGATGGTGCCAGGTTTCTTCCAGGCGTGAGGCTTGGCATTCAGGCCAAATAATTAAATCTTGGTTTCATCACACCACAGAATCTTGTTTCTCATGGTCTGAGAGACCTTTAGGTGCCTTTTGGCAAACTCCAAGCGGGCTATCATGTGCCTTTTACTGAGGAGTGGCTTCCATCTGGCCACACGACAATAAAGGCCTGATTGGTGGAGTGCTGCAGAGATGGTTGTCCTTCTGGAAAGGTCTCCAATCTCCACAGAGGAACTCTGGAGCTCTGTCAGGGTGACCAAGGCCCTTCTCCATCGATTGCTCAGTTTGGCCGGGTGGACAGCTCTAGGAAGAGTCTTCGCGGTTCTAAACTTCTTCCATTTAAGAATGATGGAGGCCACTGTGTTTTGGGGGACTTTCAATGCTGCAGCTATTTTTTGGTACCCTTCCCCAGATCTGTGTCTCGACACAATCCTGTCTCGGAGCGCTACGGACAACTTCTTCGACCTCATGGCGTGGTTTCTGCTCTGACATACATTGTCAACTAAGGGACCTTAAATAGACAGGTGTGTGCATTTCCAAATCATGTTCAATCAATTGAATTTACCACAATTGGACTCCAATCAAGTTGTAGAAACATCTCAACGATGATCAATGGAAATAGGATGCACGTTAGCTAAATTCCGACTCTCATAGCAAAGGGTCTGAATTATTTATTTATTTTTTATTTGCAAATATAAATAAACTGTTTTTGTTTTGTCATTATGAGGTATTGTTTATAGATTGATGAGGGATTTTTAAAAAATTGCTTTTAGGTTGTAACGTAACAAAATGTGGAAAAAGTTAATGGGATCTGAATACTTTCCGAATGCACTAAGTTTTAGTTATTACTTGATTATGTTTGGTAACAAATTATTTATACGTAGCTTATGAATCTGTAATAAACAGAAACTCATTGGTTGAAACAACCAAGTGCCTAATCACTAAATGCACAATTTTGATTTATGCACTCATGAGTCTTTATCAAGTACGGTATAGGGAATCAACAAGGCAGTTACTGCCCACAACAGGTTACAGTGCCTTGCAAAAGTATTCATCCCCCTTGGCATTTTTCCTATTTTGTTGCATTATAACCTGTCATTTAAATACATTTTTATTTGTATTTCATGTAATGGACATACACAACATAGTCGAAATTGGTGATGTGAAGGGAAAAAAATTACTTAAAAAGTGAAAAATATATATTTTTATTAATGAAAAGTGGTGCATGTGTATGTATTTTTATTTAATCTTTATTTAGGCCAGTTGAGAACAAGTTCTCATTTACCACTGCGACCTGGCCAAGGTAGAGCAAAACAGTGCGACACAAACAACACAGAGTTACACATGGGATAAACAAACGTACAGTCAATAACACATTAGAGAAAAGTCTATATACAGTGTGTGCAAATGTAGTAAGATTAGGGAGGTAACGCAATAAATAGGCCATAATGGTGAAATAATTACAATTTAGCAATTAAACACTGGAGTGATAGATGTGCAGAAGATGAATGTGCAAGTAGAGATACTGGTGTGCAAAGGAGAAAAAATGATAATGACAATATGGGGATGAGGTAGTTGGGTGGGCTATTTCCAGATAGACTATGTACAGGTGCAATGATCGGTAAGTTGCAATGACTCAGCCTTGTCTCAGGATGGTAAGTTGGTGGTTGAAGATATCCCTCTAGTGGTGTGGGGGCTGTGCTTTGGCAAAGTGGGTGGGGTTATATCCTTCCTGTTTGGCCCTGTCTGGGGGTGTCCTCGGATGGGGCCACAGTGTCTCCTGACCCCTCCTGTCTCAGCCTCCAGTATTTATGCTGCAGTAGTTAATGTGTCGGGGGGCTAGGGTCAGTTTGTTATATCTGGAGTACCTCTCCTGTCCTATTCGGTGTCCTGTGTGAATCTAAGTGTGCGTTCTCTAATTCTCTCTCTCTCTCTCTCTCTCTCTCTCTCGGAGGACCTGAGCCCTAGGACCATGCCCCAGGACTACCTGACATGATGACTCCTTGCTGTCCCCAGTCCACCTGGCCGTGCTGCTGCTCCAGTTTCAACTGTTCTGCCTTATTATTATTCGACCATGCTGGTCATTTATGAACATTTGAACATCTTGGCCATGTTCTGTTATAATCTCCACCCGGCACAGCCAGAAGAGGACTGGCCACCCCACATATGCTCTCTCTAATTCTCTCTTTCTTTCTCTCTCTCGGAGGACCTGAGCCCTAGGACCATGCCCCAGGACTACCTGACATGATGACTCCTTGCTGTCCCCAGTCCACCTGGCCGTGCTGCTGCTCCAGTTTCAACTGTTCTACCTTATTATTATTCGACCATGCTGGTCATTTATGAACATTTGAACATCTTGGCCATGTTCTGTTATAATCTCCACCCGGCACAGCCAGAAGAGGACTGGCCACCCCACATAGCCTGGTTCCTCTCTAGGTTTCTTCCTAGGTTTTGGCCTTTCTAGGGAGTTTTTCCTAGCCACCGTGCTTCTACACCTGCATTGCTTGCTGTTTGGGGTTTTAGGCTGGGTTTCTGTACAGCACTTTGAGATATCAGCTGATGTACGAAGGGCTATATAAATAAATTTGATTTGATTTGATTTAAGCTGCTCTGACAGGTGATGCTTAAAGTTAGTGAGGGAGATATGTCTCCAACTTCAGTGATTTTTGCAATTCGTGCCAGTCATTGGCAGCAGAGAATTGGATGGAAAAGCAGCCAAAGGAGGAGTTGGCTTTGGGGGTGACCAATGAAATATACCTGCCGGTGCGCGTGCTACGGGTGAGTGCTGCAATGGTGACCAGTAAGCTGAGATAAGGCAGAGCTTTACCTAGCAAAGACTTCTAGATGACCTGGAGCTAGTGGGTTTTTGCGACGAATATGAAGCGAGGGTCAGCCAACGAGAGCATACAGGTTGCAGTGGTGGGTAGTATATGGGGCTTTGATGACAAAACAGATGGCAATGTGATAGACTACATCCAATTTGCTAAGTAGAGTGTTGGAGGCTATTTTGTAAATGACATCGCCAAAGTCGAGGATCGGTAGGATAGTCAGTTTTACGAGGGTATGTTTGGCAGCATGAGTGAAGGATGCTTTGTTGCTAAATAGGAAGCTGATTGGAGACTTCATTTTGGATTGGAGATGCTTAATAGTGAGTCTGGGAGGACAGTTTACAGTCTAACCAGACACCGTGCCGTAAACTGAGTTGAGTTGCTGCTTCCAGGATGGCTGCTTAGAGTAGATAGGGCCTGAAGGCTTGTCAGAAAGAGAGCCCCGCTCCTTCTTACGAAAAGATGCAGGGAGAGTGATCCATCCAGTGGCGATTTTAGCATGTAAATCTTGGTGGGGTATACTCAACCAATGTTGTTTTATGCATGCCAGCAAAGCCACTAGACAACACAACACTAATTCATTAATTGCACTTTAACCGTGACAAACGGTGCCCACACCCTATGACTGCTTCCAGTGTATTGATGTGGGGGGCGAGGTAAAAAAAAATTATGTAATCGTGCTTTGTGGCATTCCGCGAACGATCTATGTTATATTGATTGCACAATACATTGTTGTGGGTGTAGATATGGTTGTCCTTGTTCGATAGAGCCATTGGAAGTCGTTCAGCGATGTTCCGATCGGTGGATTCATTGCTACAAGCAGACATATTTTTTCCAGTCTGAAAAACTCCAACTTGTGTTGGGTGGTACTTCATGCTCTGACCCCCCCGTCCCTCCCCGAAAGGCTGGCTTTTCTGAAAAGGAGGCGGACACTAACAACGATCGTTTGGGCAAAACTGAAAGAACTGACCAGACGCAATGGCTTCATGTGATTCCTCTCATCAACACGAATTTGATGATGGAGCATCTATTGCAAAGAGGATTCCAAACAAAGAGTTATATTTAGCTAATGTTAGAAGCTCAGCTACAGCTGATGCCAGCACCAAGAGGGCAGATGACAAATACGGTGCCTATCTAAATAAGTTATTTTTCCTGAAAGCCACCTAGCTAACTTCAGTTGATCTACTGAAACACGTATTTTGTAGTGATGGCTAACATACTGCTGTGTTACAGTGGGGGATGTTCTCTGAACTACAGATTGTTACACCAGATAATGGGATTTAACCAAATATTTTTTGTATCCAATACTGGGAGTTACAGGATAGGTACTGTTCGGTGAAACACAGAGAATTTTCAACCAACCTTAGAGATGCCCACTTTCTCCTCCATTCAGGGAAACAGGAGTCTCATAAAATGTCAGTGTTCAGTTTGAATTTAGAAAATGCCCCATTATTATTTGCTCCATAAAGTTATCCAACAATATGTTTGCCGCCATCGTGTCTATTTCATGTCTTCTCATTCATTGATCGAGACAGGTCTCTGTCATCATGACATACAGCACTTTGGGGTGGACACCCATCTGTCTCGATCAATGAGAGAAGACTTGAATAGACAAGAAAATCTTTGGGTAAATCACATTATCTGCTATAACAATCTGTAGCTACAGTTATCTGCACTTGTGTCTCTACACCTGAGACACACTCAGACACACTGAACTACACTGTTCATACAATGTTTTTGTATGTTACTTGTATCATATAACATTGTTATTGAATACCCAGTTCTCTTGAGTTAGCATTAAATAGTGTACACTCCCCTGTCTTTTAGAATTTGACAAATAAACAAACATTCATTGGATATCTGAATGTCTAGCTTCTATTTGATGCTACAGAGCCCAGTACAGCTTACATAAATATCGTATGTGAATCCATAAGAGCAGACACATTTTAAAGATTGATAGAAAATATCCATTTTTATTTGATGGTGGTTCTAAATCAGGGCTCTCCAACCCTGTTTCTGGAGAGCTACCATCCTGTAGGTTTTCACTCCTACCTTAATCTAGCATAATTAGCTGGTTTATAAACTGAACCATGTTAGTTACAACTTGGGTTGGAGCGAAAACCTAAAGGAGGGTAGCTCTCCAGGAACAGGGTGACACACCTTTTCTACCACAGGAGGTTGGTGGCACCTCATTTGTACTCACTGTATATAGACTTTTTGTTTTCTTTTGTTCAATCTTGTCGAGCTCCATAATCGCAAGGTGTGTACGTTCCCCCCAGGATTGTGTATCCAAAATGCCCGCGCTTTGGGGTATTTTTCAGCAGGGTACTGTGGAATGACTCCAGATAAGCTGAGTTTTTCAAAAAGAAAAGGTAAAAAGAGAAGAGGGTTAGACTAAATTGATTACACAGTCTGAAAGATAATCTGTGGTCCTCAGGCTCCCCTAACCACCTATATCTCCATAACAAAATCACAAAACATACAAACACTACCCAATTTATGTTTTTGCCATGCTTACTGTAAATGTTGTTGTCTTCGCCGTCAGCTGGTAAAAATATTGGCCAATTTACCTTCACCTTATGCAAAGCTAGGGGTTGAAAGCGCATGTTGGTGGAATCAGATTATGTATCACCGCCAACAGAATACAGAACAATACACAAAATAACAACCACACTAATTGTATTGATATCTATTAGACTGGCTTGGTAAGCATACCTAACATGGTCATTTCAATATTGTCAGCTTGCCATTCGCTAAATAGCTTCACTAAATTGGCAGCAAGACTGCTAGCCAGCTGAGACTGGCTGAGAACCAATTAACCAACCATAGACAATGTATACACACACACACATTCATCATTGCTACCAACACACAAACAGAGAATAAGTTAGCTTTATCGACAATTCTATTTTTGGTGGAGTGGAGTGTTTTCCAGCCAAGGCTGGAAAGGATGGCTACCAAATTGAGATGCCAAATAAGAGTAACATTAGCCAGCTTATTTATGTTAGCTAATGTCAGTCAAAGATAGAACAAACATACATGTTTACTCTGCTGAAGGTAGCTACCAGTCTAGCAGTGACTACAACAATGGCATTAGCAAAATCGATTGACAGTGTGGACAGTATACCAAAAGATAGCTACAGTATATGATTTAGCTGATGGCTTTAAGAGTTCAAAAAAGGACTGTAACTTTAGCTAGCTAGCTAATTTACCCAGCTGGTCCAACAAGGCTAGCAAGCTAGCTAAATTACCTCTAATTGAGAATATTCCGTTTAGTTGTGAAAAAAAAATCAATGCTGTCACATCACTTCTCAGCTTAGAAGTGGATTCCTAATCAATTCAGTCTGAAAATCCCTCTGATAATATTTGGTCATCGCATCATTCTTGATACCCGCAAGCCACAAGCAGAATCAGGGTTATGTAATGCAATACTACTCACCTCCGCTTTGTCAATAAGAGAAAAACAATAACAATGGCGGTGGGGTGGACAGATAGAAGGTGCTACATCTCTCACATGCTGTATAAACCCGAAGCCTTAGAATATGTTCTTGCCACAAAATATGATGATGAGAGGAAGTCCAGTGGCGGGAAGTGGCAGAAGATGGAGCACGATGAAAGTTGGCCGACATTCTGATAATTTTCTCATCTGTAAAGCATTTAATCTCAATACAGTTTTCTCTTCCCAAAACAACATTTTGTTACGAAGAGGGTGCAATAAATTTTGTAAACTTGACCATTCCTAAAAGTGTCTAAAAAATGGCATTGTTTATAAGGAGGGCGAATTTAGTTATTGTAGAAAGAGAAAGGGTGTGCTCAGCTCAAATGTTTGTAGTAACAAAAAGTATTTGGGTTCTGGATTCGAAAGGAATATACTTGACTAAAAGAAAATCCGTCACTAACTAAAATATTCTTCAAGTTTTAAAGAATTTTTTGAGCAAAAGTGGCAGGGAAGTCAGGCGCAGGAGAATCGAACTTGGTATAAATGGAGTTGTTTAATAAACTTAACAAAAACTCCAAAACAAAAATACAACATAAATAAAAGTGGGTACAAGAACCTGTCACGCACCGATACATATACACGAACATACAAACAAACCATCTCAGACAAGAACATGATGGGAAACAGAGGGTTAAATACACAACATGTAATTGATGGGATTGGAACCAGGTGTGAAGGAAGACAAGACAAAACCAATGGAAAATTAAAAATGGATCAGTGATGGCTAGAAGATTGGTGACTCCGACTGCTGAACACCACCCGAACAAGGAGAGGGACCGACTTCGGCAGAAGTCGTCACAATCCAGGACTACTCAAATTTAAATTGCAGTCTATTGTTTCTTGCTTTCTGTCTTCCTGTTGTGTTTTTCCATTTATTTGACATTACATATGCATATGCTCAAGCCAGTACAATTGGTGTTTGGTGACCATGAGTATGGATACTCTTGGTCTTAGCAAGTATTTGGTCTTAGCAAGTATTTCTTTATGGGCCACACGGTTGCACCAGGTGATTCCCAGGATGCACTGCAGGCATCTTATGTGGAATCGCTCAAGCTGCTTGTTGTGGTGACTGTAAGTGACCCAGGCTTCACAGCTGTAAAGAAGTGTGGTGATGCAGACGGGCTTGATAGATGGCGACTTTGGTGTGGAGATACCTGTTTTGGAAGACCCTGCCTCTGAGTTTCCCCGAAGGCAGCTGATGCTTGCTTGATCCTATTTTGCTGCAGACCTCCGAGATAATTATGTGAAGGACGGAACTATTGCCAGTGATTTGTGGTGGGTGGAGGGCTGGATCTCCATTGGCAGACCACCTCTGTCTTGGTGGTGTTGATAGACAGTCCCAGACGCTCACAACCGCTACAAGGACGGACTGACGGACTTCCGGAGTGTGGGCCATAAGAGCACAGTCGTCAACATATTGTGCTCAAGAACCGGCTCTGTCAAAACCTTGGTGGTTGCTTGGAGCCTCCTGATGTTGAATTGGTTTCCATTCAGCCTGAAGTCCACCGCAACACCGCTGCTGTCCTCAAGCTGGGTGACACATAGGATGAAGATGTTAAAGAGTACCGGTGCCAGCACACACCCCTTGCCTCACACCGATGCTTACTTCAAAGGGCACTGACACCTGCCCTCCTAGCCACCCGAGCCATCATCCCATCATGGAACTGGCAAAGAATGTTGACAAATTTGTCTGGACAGCCACATTTTTATAGAAAGCTCCATAGTAGTTCCCTGTTCAGTGTCGAAGGCCTTGGAGAGGACGACAAAGGCCACAAAAAGGTCCTGATGTTGTTCACGGCCCTTCTCCTGGAGTTGCCGTACCGTGCCGTGAATATCATGTCGACCGTATTCCTGTTCTTTCTGAAGTCGCATTGTGACTCTGGCAGCATTTCCTCTGTGATGTTTTTGACCAGCCTGTGTAGCATCACCTTGGCCAGGACCTTGCCGGCAACAGCCAGAAGGGATATCCTTGGCTGTTGCCGCAGATGGACTTGTCACCCTTATTCTTATAGATGGTGACAATGTTTGCATCCCACCACTGTTGGAGGACGATCTCCCGATCCAAACCTCAGTGATGTACTGGTGGAGCGTTCTGGTGCAGAAGTAACCTCCCTTCTTAAGTAGCTCTGCTGGGAAGCTGTCAGCAGCAGGAGTCTTGTTGTTCTTGAGCGTTGAAGTCACCCAGCAGAAAGATCTTGTCATTCCTGGGGATGCGGTGAAGGGCATCATCTAGTGACTGGTAGAAGCAGTCCATTGCCTCATTTTCAGATGGTAACGTTGGTGTGTATGCACTGAGAAGAGGAACATAATGTGTCTTGGCTAGGGGGATACGGAGAAAAATTTGACTTTCACTTATGCCAACATGTATTTTGTGAGGCTGGGTAGAAGGCTATTCTTAATTGCTAGTCCCACACCATGCTGGAAGGTAACCTTTCAAGGAGAAGGTGTAACCTTCTCCCTCCTCTTTCAGGGAACCTTCATCCAGGAACCTGGTCTCACTCAAGGCAGCTATGTCAATGTTGTAGCACCTTAGTTCTGCAGCAATCAAGCTGTTCTCTGACGGGGTTTATCTCTATTATCATCTAAAAGAGTTCTGAAGTTCCATGTCACCAGTTTCAGGGGAATTATTTTCTTTATCATTTTTCAACCGCTGAGTGGAACTTCCGAGATGTGAGCAAATTTAGGCCACATTTTCAAGGCCTCTCCCCAGCTGATGTGAGGAGTGTGGCTCCTAAATAGGATTGCTCAGTCACACAGGGGTCTGCCGAGGGCAGCTGCCTCTCAAGTCCAAACTGCCCAAACTGCTCAAGTCCATAATAGCTCTGTGCCGCTGGTGTGCAGGGGTCTGATTAAGGTCTCCCGGTGCATTCACTCCTGCCCCCGTCACGAGACACCCCAACACCGCCAGACTTGAGTCCAGTTTCCGGTTGATGGCTTCGCCAAGGTCAGAAGTGGAAACCTGCGCAAAGGAAGCTATTTAAAGTGCTGCTGAAGGTGCGCAATCCCCAAACGCACTACTTCACTGTAGGAAGGTGAAATTCCAGTGGCAAGGGGGGAAACCCAAGATGAGGAGTATATTCCACAACTGCAGGAGGCTGCCAGAACCCCAGTCTGTCGGGTCCACCTACCGCGCGCCACCAGCACACTGATTTTCTCTCAGTGTGTGCTCCCCTAGTCTTTGTCATACCAGACTAACCCACTAGGCAGCGGGACAGTGGTTGATGGCTGCCAGGACATGTCAGAACACAGAGGTGGGCCTGTACAGACGCATCACTGCTGCACCGAGATCCCTTGCCGGTTAGCCTGGAGTTTCAAGACAACCAGTTAACGTGTTTCGGGGGGCAACCACAGGGTGACGTGTCTGGCGCAGTAGTGTATTTATACTATTTTCTACATTGTATTTGAAGAGTGAAGATATCAAAACTAGGAAAATAACACATATGGAATTGCCTTGATGACAGCTTTGCACACTCTTCACATTCTCTCAACCAGCTTCATGAGGTACTTACCTGTAATGCATTTCAATTAACAAGTGTGCCTTGTTAACAGTTCATTTTTGGAATTTATTTCCTTCTTAATGTGTTTGAGCCAATCAGTTGTGTTGTGACAAGGTAGGGGTGGTATACAGAATATAGCCCTATTTGGTAAGATACCAAATCCATATTGTGGCAAGAACACCTTAAATAAGCAAAAAGAAACGACAGTCCATCATTGCTTTAAGACATGAAGGTCAGTCTATACAGAAAATGTCAAGAACTTTGAAAGGTTTTTCAAGTGCAATCGCAAAAACCATCTAGGGCTATTATAAAACTGTCTCTTATGAGGACCACCACAGGAAAGGATTCCAAGGTTTTTTTTTTTGTGTCATTGTGAGACACAGAGTAGGTGACCGGATAATCTCCGCATGTGTGGTTCCCACCGTGAAGCATGGAGGAGGAGGTGTGATGGTGTGTTGGTGCTTTGCTGGTGAAAATGTCTGTGATTTATTTAGAATTCATTTAGAATCCCTCTTAACCAGCATGGCTACCACAGCATTCTGCAGCCATCCCATCTGGTTTGAGCTTAGTGGGACTATCATTTGTTTTTCAACAGGACAATGACCCAACACACCTCCAGGTTGTGTAAGGGCTATTTGACCAAGAAGGAGAGTGATGGAGTGCTGCATCAGTTGAACGGGCCTCCACAATCACCCGACCTCAACCCAATTGAGATGTATTTATTTATTAATTAATTTAACCTTTATTTAACTAGGCAAGTCAGTTAAGAACAAATTCTTATTTACAATGACAGCCTACCAAAAGGCCTCCTGAAGGAACGGGTGCTGCGATTTAAAATAAATAAAATATAAATATAGGACAAAACACACATCATGACAAGAGAGACAACACAACATAAAGAGAGACCTAAGACAACAACATAGCAAGGCAGCAACACATGACCACACAGCATAGTAGAAACACAACATGGTAGCAACACAAAACATGGTACAAACATTATTGGGCACAGACAACAGCACAAAGGGTAAGAAGGTAGAGACAACAATACACCACGCAAAGCAGCCACAACTGTCAGTAAGAGTGTCCATGATTGAGTCTTTGAATGAAGAGATTCAGATAAAACTGTCCAGTTTTGAGTGTTTGTTGCAGCTTGTTCCAGTCGTTAGCTGCAGCGAACTGAAAAGATGAGCGACCCAGGGACGTGTGTGCTTTCGGGACCTTTAACAGAATGTGACTGGCAGAATGGGTGTTGTATGTGGAGGATGAGGGCTGCAGTAGATATCTCTGATAAGGGGGAGTGAGGCCTAAGATGGTTTTATAAATAAGCATCAACCAGTGGGTCTTGCGACGGGTATACAGAGATGACCAGGTTACAGAGTATAGAGTGCAGTGATGTGTTCTTTAAGGAGCATTGGTGGCAAATCTGATGAATGAATGGTAAAGAACATCTAGCCGCTCGAGAGCAACCTTCCCTGCCGATCTATAAATGATGACTCCATAATCTAGCATGATTAGGAAAGCGGAGTGATTACAATTACAGGGAACCATGTCCAGATAACTTTAGCCTGCAGCTTTGATATGTGCTGAGAGAAGGAGTGTACCATCTAGCCATACTCCCAAGTACTTTTATGAGGTGACTACCTCAAGCTCAAATCCCTCAGAGGTAGTAATCACCTGTGGGGAGAGGGGCATTCTTCTTACCAAACCACATTACCGTTGTTTTGGAGGTGTTGAGAACAAGGTTAAGAGTAGAGAAAGCTTGTTGGACACTAAGAAAGCTTTGTTGTAGAGCATTTAGCACAACATCTGGGGAGGGGCCAGCTGAGTATAACACTATATAATCTGCATATAAATGGATGAGAGAGCTTCCTACTGCCTGAGCTATGTTGTTGATGTAAATTGAGAAGAGCGAGGGCCTAGGATTGAGCCTTGGGGTTCTCGCTTGTTGATAGGCAGTGAGATAGCAGATGTTCTGACTTCATACACTACACTCTTTGAGAGAGGTAGTTAGCAAACCAGGCCAAAGACCCCTTAGAGTCACCAATACTCCTTTGCCGGCCCACAAGAATGGAATGGTCTACCGTAACAAAAGCTTTAGCCAAGTCAATAAAAATAGCAGCACAACATTGCTTAGTATCAAGGGCAATGGTGACATCATTGAGGACCTTTATGGTTGCAGTGACACATCCATATCCTGAGCGGATACCAGATTGCATACCCGAGAGAATACTATCATCATGAAAAGCCAGTTAGTTGATTATTGACAAGTTTTTCCAACACTTTTGATAAACAAGGAAAAATAGAAATAGGCTATAACAATTAGGATTAGCTTGATCTCCCCCTTTAAATAAAAGACAAACTGTGGCTGCCTTCCAAGCAATGGAAACTTCCCCAGAAAGGAGAAACCTTTCATCAAGAAGATGTTTTCAGGGTGTTTGGAGTCATACCTTGTGGAATTGGTAATACGCTGTGAAACATTTAGGGAGGTGGTTTTATCATGTCCCAGTTTAGGTCACCTAGCAGGACAAATTCAGACTTAGTGTAAGGGGCCAGGAGAGAGCTTAGGGCAGGTAGGGTATAGGCCGGTGCTGATGGAGAACGGTATCACCCAGCAAAACAAAGAGCTATTTCAAAGTGTAATACTTAAAACCAGCAAATCAAATTGTTTGGGGACAGACTTGGTGGAGACAACCGAGCACTGAAGGTGATCCTTGGTAAAGATTGCCACTCCCCCACCTTTGTAAGATCTGTCTTGCCGAAAAAGGTTGTAACCAGAAAGGTTAACATCAGTATTCAAAACACTCTTCCTTAACCATGTCTCAGTAATGACCAACACATCTGGATTGGAACTGTGAACCCACACTTTCAATTGATCCATTTTAGGTAATAAGCTTCTTGTGTTAAAGTGCAGAAACCCAGGCTTTTACGAGAGCATAAATCAGTGAAGCAGATATCAGAGCACAAGTCAGAATTGGGGCTAGCAACAGTAGATAGGCCATGGTGTACATGCACATTTCCAGATATCATCAACAGTAATATAATCAAGGCACGGCAGAGGACAGGGAGAGCTCTGCAGTGCTGATTTATGACATCTGAATGTGCATCAGATGGCAACAAGATCATATTGTACAGGAATTTCATCAGGTAACATGAATACAAAGCCGGCGAGAGGTGGTTAGAATGGGATGGGAGGCCAAAAGACTGTGTAACCAATAGAGTCAGAGTCCCGAGTGTGGGAACAAACATAGTCAGTCCCACAGTTGGGTAAGGAAAGTTCATAGTAAACAAAGCATGCAGAAGTGATGAGGCAAATAGCAAAATGCACAAGAAAAAAAAAATATATATATATATAACGACTTGGGGCTAGCCATTGTATGTTCAGAGTCGCCCCAACAATGCCTGTGTGCTGGAGGTGAGCGAAAGCTTGGGAGAGAGGAGGGGGGAGAGACAGGGGGAGACAAGCAGGACAGACGGTGAAAAGATCAACAGGTGGAATCCAAGCAGCAGTGCAGCAGGAAAATTGAGCACGTCCCACACCCACTTGGAATAAGCTTTTATTTCTGGAGGCAGATTTCTTGTAGAAAATGCCAGTCTCTGTACATCAGGAGGGGGCTTCAACGCCTCTGGGTTTCAGTGGGGTAGCCTGCCATTTGTCGGGCTCAAAGGCTTCGACACCTATCGTTTCACACGTCAGTGTTAATTTAAGTTGTATCTCTTTGTCCTAGCAAGCTTGGTAACTTTCAGTCCTTATAAAGTCAAATATGTCATTGTAATATATTTTTCTTGGCTTTTGAAAGTAAAAACTAGCTTCAGACTAAGCATTAATCACTCAGTTCCAGGTTGGATGGTGTTTTCAAGTTTCTATTTGTTTCCAAGTGCATTTGCTCTATAGTTTGGGATTAATAATCCTTGGGTGTAGAAAGCATTCCGGGTAATTTGGTCCAAAATCAGGTTGTAGGTTTTGAGTTTTGATTTGGAGTGAAGGTTATGTTGTTTAGGGTAGCATCCTGTGTTTGTCCCTGCCAAAAAATCTAAGTTTGTCTAACTCTAAATTGATCAATTTT
The DNA here is from genome assembly GCF_018296145.1 of Oncorhynchus tshawytscha. Lineage (NCBI taxonomy): Eukaryota > Metazoa > Chordata > Actinopteri > Salmoniformes > Salmonidae > Oncorhynchus > Oncorhynchus tshawytscha. Next base: position 1,821,950 of record NC_056447.1, on the reverse strand, counting down.
TTTAAACATGCTGAAAAATGTGGGAGCTCATCTGCTCAAGATCTCTCTCTCTCTCTCTCTCTCTCTCGTGTTTGGGATAAGTTGTAAAGCAGAGTGAAGGAAAAGCAGCCAACAAGTGCTCAGCATATGTGGGAACTCTTTCAAGACTGTTGGAAAAGCATTCCAGGTGAAGCTGGTTGAGAGAAGGCACAGAGTGTGCAAAGCTGTTATCAAGGCAAAGGGTTGCTACTCTCAAGAATCTAAAGTCTAAAATACTATTTGATTTTTTTTCACTTTTTTGGTTACTACATGATTCCATGTGTTATTTCATAGTTTTGATGTCTTCACTGTTATTCTACAATGTAGAAAATAGTAAAAATAAAGAAAACCGAGTGGAAAACACTCATCAAACCATTCAGTGACCACTCGTGCCCTGTGGATGAGGGCATTGTCATCCCATGGGGACATAGCCAAAATAATGGCCTGCCCATCATTTTTATACATGGCCTTATAAATGACGGGATGGTAATTGTTTAATTATATACAGTCCAAAAGTATTTGGACAGTGACACATTTTTTGTTGCTTTTAATATTTTCATCCATGTCAGTGAACTGTTTAGAAATTACAGCTCTTTAGGTACATAGTTCCCCCATTTTAGGGAACCAATGACTACATCAAGCTTGTGACTCGACAAACTTGTTGGATGCATTTGCAGTTTGTTTTGGTTGTGTGTCAGATAGAAATCAATGGTAAATAATGTATTGTGTCATTTCGGAGTCACTTTTATTGTAAATAAAAATAGAATATGTTTCTGAACAAATCTAGATTCATGTGGATGCTTCCATGATAATCCTAAATTACTTGTAAATAATGATGAGAGAGAAGTTACAGAGCCAAAACATGCTTACCTTACATCTCACCATTACCAATAGGAGGGGGGGCTAGCATTTTCGGGGGTATGATATTTATGCCTCTGTAACTTTCTCATTCATCATTATTTATGATTAATTCAGAATTATCCACAATCATGGTATCATCCACATGAATATAGAAGTATCGAATAGTACGCTGGTATTTTTTACATCGCTGATACAAGGGGCACCTGTTTAGTAAAAAAAAAAAAAAAGACAATGAGTGCATTCATTATCCGAGCGCCCCAATACGCGCAACCGTGAAATGCCTTTTAAATTCAAGGATTCTGAGGCCTGTCAGGCCTCCAGGGGAGCCCTTCTCTTCTCTGTTCTCTCAGCGATGTTCATATCACAAGCGGTGTGCAGCTCCAGACTGAGCTTGGCACGTCCCCGACAATAACGCACTCCATCTCGGATTCGTCGCCTCGGACCTGAGGGTACCAGTAACTACCCAGGGTGCTATTCGGACATGCTACCTCACCAGGAAACTGCAGACTTTAGACGGGTATGATTTGGATTTGGAAATGCGATATTGTGTCCACTTAAATCTTTTACAATCTATACAATCTTCACAGAGGCAGTGCCGAGATTCAAGGACACTTCCTACACAGGCTTAGGAAAGAAACGTTGCTGAACTTCCCTTTGGCGCAATTCTGCAATAATACGAAATGCTCTGAGACCACGTTGAATTCTGAGAAGCACCTGACAATTGCATAGTGCACGTTATCTAATTGGACGAGGGTTTGACAACTATTGAATGACGCTGTCAAACAATGTTTCAAACTTGTGAATTGAGGTTTGGCGTTGGTTCTGTCGTCTCCGATTTGGTAGCCTAAACATCAATGGATACATCACTTTGGAATACAAGCCCCTATTGTCGCGTGTTTTAGGATACACAATGCTAGTACTACTATTGAGATTACTGTGCTTTTCACTTTGTAGAGAGGTTGTTTTCACTCACATACACCGGGAGAAGACAAAGACAAATGTTACTCCTAGACATGAGTATGCCGTCACTAACGGGAACGTAAACAAAACCAATAGTAGGCAGAGTTGGCACTCTGTGTATGGCAGAGTTGCCAACGAAATGGACAGTAAAAGGGTGCATACCTCAAGTGCATCGTCTTGGGATGTGGTTAGGACATGGGTGGATAACATGAATGGGACTGTTAATATGAAAAGAGTTATGAATGAAAGAGCAATAGTGCGCAAAGGCCATTCTTCAAATGGAACCGATTATGTTACGTTACTCGAGGATGGAAAGTCAGAGAGCCTCGAGGTGGAAAAGTTGGACACGGAGCAGCATGCAACCATGGAAACGCGGGATTTTGTATATGGTCATTTAAACCCCTCCATGAGACGCACGCGAGGAGGACACCACCGTAACGAGCACAAACGGATCTGCAGACACAAAAGAGGGACTGTACGCCGTCGGAGAAGAAATGTGAAGGATGGCAGTAAGAAAGATAACAAAATAAGTGAGCCAACCATGCTGTCAGATGCGTCTTTGGATGCACTGTTGGCCATGTGGAAACCGCTGCCTAAACCTATGGCCCAGAACCAGTCAACAGACTTGCCATTTGATGCCAGTGATTATGAACAGTTCACTTTACCAGACCTCCAGGACTATACCACACTGATTCCTCTCAATCCTCAAACAAAGAGAAAATATGTAAAAACTAACTTTTACCCCATAACAGCAGAATCATATGCCATCATGATCATTTCAGTCATCATTTTTACTCTTGGAATAATTGGGAATATGGCAATCATGTGCATTGTGTGCCACAACTACTACATGAGAAGTATTTCAAATTCTCTTCTTGCCAATCTCGCCCTTTGGGATTTTGTTGTCATCTTTTTCTGCCTGCCGCTGGTGATATTCCATGAACTAACCAAGAACTGGTTGTTGGGGGAGTTCTCCTGTAAAATCATCCCCTATATTGAGGTAATTCCCACTAGCTATTGTGTTACTCGAGTGAGTGTTATGATTGGGTGTTGAAGTGGGGTCCCTGTTCAAAGTCTGCTGTCAATAACTCTCTTTCTTGTCACTTGTCATATCTACATTCCATTCTACATGGTAGGTACTTCATATGACATGCAATGATCTGTGCTCAATTATGTGCACAGTCTGGTCTCATAAACAAGACATAGCATAGTAAATCTGGGCCACTGAATTTGGTATGATATGTTACGTTTGGTATGGTTACATGAAACTGAAGGTTACTTAAGGCAACAAATAAAGGAGGGTGGTAAAATCAGGCATATATATATATATTTTTTTTTTAACCTTTATTTAACTAGGCAAGTCAGTTAAGAACAAATTCTTATTTTCAATGATAACCCACTGTTCCTAGGCTAACTGCCTATTCAGGGGCAGAAAGACAGATTTGTACCTTGTCAGCTCGGGGATTTGAACTTGCAACTTTCCAGTTTCTAGTCCAACACCCTAACCACTAGGCTACCCTGTCGCCCCTTATAATGCAAATGTCTAGCAACCCAAAGGTTGCGTGTTTGAATCTTACCATGGCCAACTTTAGCATTTTAGCTAATAAGAAACTTTTAACCACTTACAAATGTTTAGCTACTTTGCAACTAGAATGTAAGCTAACCCTTCCCCTAACCTTAACACTTAACACTTAAAACAGGTAGCCTAGCGGTTAAGAGCGTTGGGGCAGTAACCGAAAGGATGCTGGTTTGAATCCCTGAGACGACTAGGTGAATCACCTGCCAGAGTGCCCTTGAGCAAGGCACCCTAATTGCTCATGTAAGTCGCTCTGCATTAGAGCGTCTGATAAATGACAATTAAATTTTTTAGCTAAACCTAACTCTTAACCCTTACCCTTAGCCTAGCTAACGTTAGCCAGCTTGCTAACATTAGCCACAACAAAATAGAATTCTTAGCATACCATATGTTTTGTAAATTCTTAACATAGTGTACATTTTGCAAATTCGTAACATATCATATCAGTTGTAATTCGTAACATATCATGAAAATGGATGATGGACATCCACAAATTAATACATACCATACTAAACGTAATATATCATACCAAATGGAGTGTCACAAATTTACGTACAGAACAATACAAAATGCTCTGAGACCAGGTTGGTGTGAAGTGTATCAGGTTTAGATGACTTGTTCTGCAATGTCACCTCAACCTGTTGTTTCAAACTCTTAGGTGACCTGTCACTGGCTAGATACAGAAGTAAATGCCCCTAGGCAATCTATGGTCAGCGATAGGGTTACAGTCCTACTTTCTCTCTAGTCTAAACAATGAGACAGTGGGCGTCAGTAATTACTGCACACACCTCATATTGCATCAGTTTACCATGTCTATTTCAACAGTAAGGCAGCTCTTTTGTCAGCCATCTATTGTAAAATATACAATGGTCAAATTAGGTGTTGAGGGATCACATAGACATTGTGCATAGCCTCTAAAATAACATGTTTTACAGAGTTAGACAAATCTAAACTCACATTAAAGTGAGCTTTCTGAGCAAAACATTTTTTAAGTAATCAAAAATTGGGACATTAAAGACTGTAAAAACACCAGGAAATCAGTTCCAAGTGATTTTAACTCATTAAATATGTTCCCAAGTATTCTCACACATGTAGAGCTGGTATACAAATGTGGTATACAAATGTAAGCAAGGTTTAAAAATATTACGTTTTATTCAAACAAATATGTTTGGGCTTCTTGCGGTCAATTTGCTGTCTATAAATTATTTATAATTATGTTCCGGCCCCTCGACCAACTGCTCAAGAAAAAAATCAGCCCGTGACTGAATCTAGTTGACGATCCCTGCCCTAGTTCTTATGCATTCCAAGAACTTGGAACACCTTATACAGTTTGCAAAATAAACTGTGATTCAGGTCATACCGTTAAAACGATGCACCTCAACAGCTATGCACTTTCTTGGTGAAAGTAGCTTTGATTGGAATAAACACAGATCTGAAGAGATTGAATGAGTATAATCAACACATTGACGGACCCACATTGTCCTTGATAGGCTAGGTGCAATTTTCCCTACTGTTTACACCTATCCAATCCTTTCAGATCTCCACAAGTGCAAAACCCTAGGACTTGGTGTACCTGTCTCTGTTTTATACAGTCCAATCCTCTCCTCTTCCACAGACCTCTTTGACTTAATCTCCTGCCTTTTACCAGTCTGTCTGTTCTCACAGTCACAGAAATGTACTTAATGTAAGATGGATGAATCTTGCAGGGGTTCACTCTCATACTGCGGGTCCTGAGTGCCTTTCATGGGACATGTGTTCATTATTTACCCTCCTTTTAGAAGAGGAAATGCAGAGCAATTGAGAGCCTTACCAAAGGGCACATTGACAGATTTTTCACCTAGTCGGCTCGGGGATTCAAACCAGCAACCTTTCGGTTACTGGCCCAATGGTCTTAAACACTAGGCTACCTGCCGCCCTGTTGGCCATTTTAAAACCACAGTCCCAGACCTAGCACTTTAAGTCCCTTTGAGTCGCCTACCTCCATGGTAAGAACATGACATGCATAGTGGCAGCAGCATCCTCATTATGTTAAGTGACTCGGTAATCAAGCATTTAATGGAGCATAATTACAGAAACAGTGGGGACATTAATTCTAATGGTTCCTGTGGCAACTGAAGTACTCTGTCACCTGAAAATGTGTCATTATGGACACAAAGGTGACAGAGGTTAGTTACACAAGGCCTGCCCGGCATTAACAGCTGGTGCGCGATGTCTAATATTAAAGAAGTCTCGAGGTATTGCTTGCCTGAGGTAGAGTACCTTATGATAAACTGTAGACCGCATTATCTACCAAGAGAGTTCTCATCTATATTATTTGTAACCGTCTATTTACCACCACAGAGCGATGCTGGCATGAAGACCGCACTCAACCAACTCTATAAGGCCATAAGCAAATAAGAAAATGCTCACCCAGAAGCGGCGCTCCTAGTGGCCGGGGACTTTAATGCGGGCAAACTTAAGTCAGTTTCCAAATTTTTACCAACATCTCACATGTGCAAACAGAGAAAAAAAAAACTCCCGACCACCTTTACTCAACAGACAGAGATGCATACAAAGCTCTCCCCTGCCATCCATTTGGCAAATCTTACCATAATTCTATTCTCCTGATAACAAACAAAGGCTCATTTTGTTCAGGACAATCCAGGGTATGACGCCATGTCATCTTGTAACTGTACATTTAACATAGTGATCATAACCAGTCACATGACATGATATGACATGAGTTTTATGACATGGAAATATGAAGTGCACATTTGAATTCAGAGTGTCTGGCTTGCTTGTATGACATCAAAGTGGTGTTTATTATAATCCTCAACGTCTCAGATTTCAAAATACATAGATTCCTCTTCATTTAAAGCATTCCGTCACCCAGACAATTAGAGGGAGGGATGGGGTCAACTTCTTGTCGCGTAGTGGTGCTCAAGTTAAGAACAGCTGTCAGTCAAAACCCATACAGCGCTGTGAATTGCAGAGTCTGAGCCCTGACATCATTTAGAGCATGTTGCTGTACAGCCGCTGCGCTCCAATTTAAACGCTTATCAATGCCCAAATCTTCCATTTTCAACCCGTATGTATACGGGTAGGAGTGTAAAGGGCTCCATACAAATGGTGCTGTTTGTGAAGTGCAACAGATCTCTCACTCACTCTCACTCTCTCTGAGGCCATAAGGACCAGACAGATCAAAGCCTGCCCCTGTACGTCTGACAGTACTCATGGCTTCTCTGGCTCAGGCACTGGCTCCTGTGTTTACACCTTCCTCTGCCAAGGCCCATAAGGAGGCAGTCACAATGATCAAGCCTAGCAACAAAAGAACATATCACACTACACAGTCTAGAAGACAACACTCAATGTAAACTGCACATCTGCTGTCTCTGAGTTCTATATGTATTAGCGTGTAAGATTTGGGTGAAAAAGCAACCACATTTGCAACACCTTTGTGGCTGTATTGTGATAGCAAAAAATTGGAGCATAGTGAAGATCTGGGTGTAGGGATAAAGATATTGCATTGAGATATTAATCTCCATGCCTCATGGTCTGCAGTTTGTGTTCATGTTATTTAATCATGAATATGAGCTGGCTCTCTTGCCAAGTCCATAACTCGATTAGGCTATGAAATGAGAACTACATACTGTAACCATCGAGGACTGCAACTGGTCTCCCTCGCACACAGCACGATACACTGTGCTCCTTCTTTATCACGTTACAAAGTCACCGATATTATAAGCTGTTGCTCTAAAAATAAATGTAAGTCTAAAGTTCACCCTTTGGCATACAAATGGAGTCTCCCGACTCGTTAAAACAGTATCACTCATAACACATTACTCATGGCTACTTTCAAACATCTCAGTATGGGAAATGAGGATCTAGTGTGCGATGAAGGACGGAAAAAATCTGTTTGTCATTTATTAAAACAAGTGTGGACATTCGAGTTCTCCAGTAAGAGAGCTGTCAAAACAGAACCTCTTTATGGAAGATGTCTCTCCCTCTCTCTAAACCTGTTGACGTCTATTATTCTGTGCTGTACCATTGTCATTTGAAAATTGTTCCAAGCGGTCTTTAAAACATGGATGGTTTACAGTGGACACATTCTTTTGGTCTTTTCAGAGAGCAACATGGCTCTGGGGCCTTGGTATATTATCCAGATTCCCAAGGTGCTATACAATAAGGAGAAGTATCTGGAGACTGGATACATTTTCTATACTTGTTTCTCAATCAAAAACAAAATAACTCTCACTGTATTGTTAATGTGCAGTAATAACACATTAACTGGATAGTATCTTACCTTCTCCTCCCTTCTCTTTGTCCTTCCAGGTCGCCTCCCTAGGGGTTACCACCTTTACCCTGTGCGCTTTGTGCATCGACCGCTTCCGCGCTGCCAACAACGTCCAGATGTACTATGAGATGATTGAGAACTGTGCCTCCACGGCTGCCAAGCTGGCCGTTATCTGGATCGGGGCTCTCCTATTGGCCCTGCCAGAGCTCCTGATCCGCCAGCTGGTCACTGAAGATGGCGAGTCTCCGGATGTGACGCCCTGCCAGCGCTGCGTGGTTCGTATCTCCACCGAGCTCCCTGACATGCTCTACATGCTGGGCCTGACCTATGATGGTGCTCGCCTCTGGTGGTACTTTGGCTGCTACTTCTGCCTACCCACGCTGTTCACCATTGGCAGCTCCCTGGTGACCGCCTGTAAGATCCGGCAGGCCGAGCGGGCCTGTGTGCGCGGCAACAAGAAACAGATCCATCAGGAGAGCCAGATGAACTGCACAGTTGTGGCTTTGGCCATCCTCTATGGCTTCTGCATCATCCCAGAGAACATCTGCAACATCGTCACTGTCTACATGGCGGCGGGTATTCCCAGACGGACCCTGGACATTCTCCATCTGGTCAGCCAGCTGCTGTTGTTCTGTAAATCGGCAGTGACACCTGTCCTGCTGTTCTGCCTGTGCCAGCCCTTCAGCCGGGCCTTCCTGGACTGCTGCTGCTGCTGCTGTGACGAGTGTGGCCCGCCCAGATCTTCCACCTCCGCCACTACCAGTGAGGAGAACGAGCACGAGTGCACCACCACCGACCTGGAGCTGTCACCCTTCAGCACCGTCCACAGGGAGGCATCCTCCTCCTACACCACTGCGGCGACCCACTGCTGAGAAGGGTCAAAAGGTCATGACCTCCATCAGATGTTACAACTGCCCTGGGAAGAGGTCAAGAGATCGGACTGTAAACCTATTGGGCTGGTTTCCCGGCACCCGGATTAAATTTACTCCATGATGCTAGCTAGTCTGGGGATATGCTTAATCTGAGTCTGGGAGACCCTTACAGTTAGGATTAGTAAATGTTTTAATCCCAACAATTTAGGAGTTGAGGGCACGCCCTATTCTAAATGTTCACTTAATTTCCTGAATTGACTTTGAATTTAATTTACGTAAACTCTGGTGAACATATGTCTCGGTTTACTCAAGTTGTGTACAGTTGAAGTCGGAAGTTTACACACACTGAAGTTGGCGTCATTAAATCTTGTTTTTCAACCACTCCACAAATTTCTTGTTAACAAACTATAGTTTTGGTGAGTCGGTGAGGACATCTACTTTGTACATCACACAAGTAACTTTTCCAACAATTATTTCACTTATTCACTGTATCACAATTCCAGTGGGTCAGAAGTTTGCATACACTAAGTTGACTGTGCCTTTTTTAACAGCTTGGAATATTCCAGAAAATGATGTCATGGCTTTAGAAGCTTCTGATAAGCTAAATTACATCATTTGAGGCAATTGGAGGTGTACCTGTGGATGTATTTCAAGGCCTACCTTCAAACTCAGTGCCTCTTTGCTTGACATCATGGGAAAATCAACAGAAATCAGCCAAGACCTCAGGTAAAAAATAATTTGTAGACCACAAATTCATCCTTGGGAGCAATTTCCAAATGCTTGAAGGTACCACGTTCATCTGTACAAACAATAGTACGCAAGTATAAACACCATGGGACCACGCAGCCGTCATACAGCTCAGTAAGGAGACGCGTTCTGTCTCCTAGAGATGAATGTACTTTGGTGCGAAAAGTGCAAATCAATCCCAGAACAACAGCAAAGGACCTTGTGAAGATGCTGGAGGAAACAGGTACAAAAGTATCTATATCCACAGTGAAACGAGTCCTATATCGTCATAACCTGAAAGGATGCTCAGCAAGGAAGGAGCCACTGCTCCAAAACCGCCATAAAAAAAGTCAGACTATGGTTTGCAACTGCACATGGGGACAACGATCGTACTGGTCTGATGAAACAAAAATAGAACTGTTTGGCCATAATGACCATTGTTATGTTTGGAGGAAACGGGGAGGCTTGCAAGCCGAAGAACACCATCCCAACCGTGAGGCACGGGGGTGGCAGCATCATGCTCTGGGGATGCTTTGCTGCAGGAGGGACTGGTGCACTTCACAAAATAGATGGCATCATGAGGTAGGAAAATTATGTGGATATATTGAAGCAACATCTCAATATATCAGTCAGGAAGTTAAAGCTTGGTCGCAAATGGGTCTTCCAAATGGGCAATGACCCCAAGTATACTTCCAAAGTTGTGGAAAAATGGCTTAAGGACAACAAAGTCAAGGTATTGGAGTGGCCGTCACAAAGCCTTGACCTCAAGCCTATAGAAAATTTGTGGGTAGAACTGAAAAAGCGTGTGTGAGCAAGGAGGCCTACAAACCTGACTAAGTTACACCAGCTCTGTCAGGAGGAATGGGCCAAAATTCACCCAACTTGTTGTGGGAAGCTTGTTGAAGGCTACCCAAAATGTTTGACCCAAGTAAAAAATTTAAAGGCAATGCTACCAAATACTTATTGAGTGTATGTAACCTTCTGACCCACTGGGAATGTGATGAAAGAAATTAAAGCTGAAATAAATCATTCTCTCTACTATTACTCTGACATTTCACATTCCTAAAATAAAGTGGTGATCCTAACTGACCAAAAACAGGGAATTTTTACTTGGCTAAAATGTCAGGAATTGTGAAAAACTGAGTTTAAATGTACTTGGCTAAGGTGTATGTAAACTTCCGACCTCAACTGTATGATAAATTGTCCATTTGTTTACAGAAACCATACGGAAAGTAATGTGAATAGTTCAATTCAACATTTTGAATTTATTAACTCACCTGTATATTCTCTTTTTGAATTTGCACTGAAATTTACCATCTTTATTTTGTTTGTTGTTTTTTTGTCATGTTTTTATTTTATTTTGTTGTCTCTTCCTGCTTCCAGAGTGTCTCAAATGGAAAGCAATATATTGAAATGGCTGGTCGTAGTGTATTGTGTTTTGCCGATAATGGTGATTCTTGTGAATCAGTTCAGTTATTCCTAGCTCTCTTGCTATGTAAGTATATTATTCCGTCTGTATTTGATAGCAGAAAACTGTGCGATACACTTCAGTCAGCCAGTAAACTTACTGGAGTGGTGTTTTTTTTTTTACTCACTTTAATAAATAAATATAAAAAGAGTTTGACTGAATGTTTCTTTGACAAAATGTAAATTATTCAATATCTTCATATAAGGAATAAACAACCCATTTACTATTTAGGGATTAATATACCCTATCAAAACTGCTAACCATTACTTTATCGTTTTGTCTTGGGAACTAAACATTTGTGATAATATTCTCCAGAGGAGAGTGGTTTCCTGTTAATGACCAGTTAGCTTTCATAGAGGGGGAGCTGCTCATCTGGCCACCGTGTCATCATCATTATCCACTCCCCAGAGTAAACACAGCAGGCCTTGTTCCCTACCCGTCACCAAGGCAACCTCAGGAATCTGCTTCTCAGATGTCTCTGTGACTTCATGGTCGGCCGAGTGGCAGGGAGTCCGGTCAGATGGTAGGATGGATGGAGAGAAGGGTTCACGGGATTGGACTTAACTAGGGTATGGTGCGTCTCATGCATTAACATGAAGATGGTCTGTTATGGTCGGTGGTTGGCTCCCTTGAGCTTATTTCAGACATATGCCTTGCTAACTGCTAACCAGAATGTTTCTGTCTAGTTCACTTCAGCCTTCCTTGTATATTTATCCAGTTTCTGAGGCAGTGGCAAAAATGTTTCCTTCGAAAACAGTGTCCTAGGATCATGTGAAGAATGAACATTTCTGGAACATGCTCGACTTGAATGAACTCGACTTGAACTGAATAGTCTCTGTTTAACAGGTTTATACATGTTTTACTTCCTGGTCCTGATTTGTAATTCATTAGCCATATATTGCCTGCTTGCAATACTACAGTAGCAAAACAGCCTCCAATAAGGTAGCCATCACTTCCATGTACAGTCCAACAAAATGGTGGATGAGTTTTTACACTCAGTATACAAAACATTAAGAACACCTGGGGGTGCAACTCAATATTAGGAAGGTGTTCCTAATATTTGGTATACTCAGTGTATATAATTCATCCACCGTGTGTAGAGTCATGATGGCCCCAAAACATTTGGCTGTCAGATCTGATCTTGTTATGTAACATAAAATTGTCATTCCACAGTGCATCTGAGACGGTCTTTAATGTTCAATCACTCCCTCTGTTCTTGATGGTAATATGTATAGTAACTTTTTTTCTCTTCACATGAAGTAAAAGGCTGCACATAGTTGACGGTAGCTGAGGGGGCATTGAACAACAACTCATTTTACAGGTTAAGACAACCCTGAAGAAGGCACTGCATGCTGAAACATTGTTTAGGTTTTCCCGTTAAATTGTTGGGAGTATATGGAGAGTGTGTAACTTTCTTTCTTTGTTTTTGTACAGGGCAACACATTGCCAGAAATTAGCCATCATTGCTCAACATTTTGCTTTTTGGTGGTATTTTTCATCTTGGCTAAAGGTGAGCTGCAGATAAAACTGGTGTTTTCAATAGAACGACATGACTCCTGAGTACCGCTGTCAGAGAAGCAAAATCTGATCAAAAGCTGAAAAGAAAATGCTCCCTAGAGCTTTCACCCTCCCATATTCAGTCTTAGAGTGGGGTTATTTTTGTCTGTGCAGTGTATTGATGTTGATGTTGGATGTTATGTTATGTGCCCATGTAATGGGATGATTTATTTAAATCCACAGGCAAAACAAATTTGTTTGGTTCTGCATTTTCCCTGAGGCATTTATTATAACTGAACATGGCAGCTGAATGTGGTTTTGATGCTAAATTGATTGGCATTTGTCGGTCGGCCTTTGGATCCATAGAGTTACCATAGTGTGTGTACATTTTCAACTGAGCGTACCTAAAAAATCCTGACACACTTTTCATTGTTTTCACAATGATGATCAAAAACAAGAAGGATTTACAATTTGCCCATTGGCCAGTATAATCGCAGTAATTCTTCTCCGTGAAAACATGTGAGAGGCAGGGTTGGACATTCCTGCTCCCAATTAGAGGTTCCTCTATTCATTTAGAAACAATAGCTAGATGGTACATTGATGCATTACCGCTAAACAAGTTGCTCAGTGACCTTAGCCTAACTCCTTTCAGGGTTACATGGGATGCGCAGGACATTCTGTAAAAGCCCAAAGAGAGATGTGATCAGTATCCCTCATGGTTGGCAAGGAGCCAGGGTGCAATGGCAACCAAAACCTCATTTGTGATAGTATACTGCCACATGCAAACTACAGTGTGAAATTAGAAAACAGTAACTGTGGATGTAGACAGCAGAGTCCTGGATTCACCAGGGTACTTACTATACCTTATTTAAAAATGAAATACAGCTTCCACTTTTTTTTTAAATATGTTTTTTTATGGTCTTGACTTGTCTGCCATTGGTCTAAAACACATTCTCACATAACATTATGTTTAGATGTACTTCTCATTCTGTGGTATTTCATTTGATGAAATGTGCATTTGGCATTGTTCGTTGGCATTGACTCTCATATGCATTTTCATTAAGTCTTCCCAGTCAGAAGATTGTCATATGTGTCCAAACCCACACATTTTAGGATGTGTAATTCAACTGTACAAGTGAACAGACATTCTGTTGTAAGGGGAGTGGCTTATGAATATTTAATACTTGTAAACTCTCATTGTTTCTGAGATGACCTGACACTTCAGGGCAACATGGATGGTCCACATGGATATAGTGTGTGTTTTTATATGTGATGTGTACTTTGTATTCACCTGTATATGGATCATGGTGCTCTCCCATATACATAAACAGTTCTTTATCTGGATTATGGCTGCTATGTCAACATGCTCATCCACCAATGTTACAACGTGTCCATGATCAGCAGGGCTGTCCCCTGAGCTCTGTCAAATCCCCCTATATACGTGCACACAGACATCTACTATGAGCTCTAACACTAGCACTCTGTCCGCATGACCAGTTGGATGTTCCTCAAGAGTCTACTCTAATGCGTGTTTGCATGTACATCCCAAAGGCCCTTGGAGGAATACACAGCATAGTACAGTATGGCTGACATGTCATGTCACACCATCCTGTGGGCAGTGCCCTGTGAGTGCGGGCACAGACGGGGCTGTCGGCTCGGCTCAGCCCTGTTGTTGTATAATCGGATCCATCTGATGGAGCGGATGGCCCTCCTGGGAGGATGAGGGCTTTATTGTCTCGCCTCAGCTCTTTGTTGGATTCTTCATTTCTAGGTCACCGCCTGTTATTGAACACTTGAATGCATAAATTATTATTTTGTGCGCTGAGAATCCCCCCCCTCCTTCCCTCCTTTAGGGTACAATGAGTTATCCCCCTTCACCTCCTCTACTGGAATGAGAATCTACAATGGCATAGCTATAAGAGCTGCCAAATGATAGATTTATTTTCTTTTCACAAAAAATCTTTGTTGATGTTTGCTTGGATTTTCATCAAAGGCTTAATTATGGTGATAATTGGTGTTCTGTAGGACCTTCAGATCTCTTCAACTCTCTCACCCTGCCTTCTCCGCCATTGATTAACCCCCCCTCTCTGAGGCTCTCGTTTTGTCCCATTCACTCTACTCAATATCATTATTACTGACCTCTGACCCTGATTTGTAGTCATAGCAGGGTTAAGCACATATCAGTGCTCACACCTGGCATTGACAGTTTGGTAATGATGCTAGACATCCATTAAAGCATTAAGGGTCTGCTTCGTCCTTTGTGATATACACTCCGATAGCAATGCTGTAAATGTACAACAAATATTATGATTATAGTAGTGCAAGATGTATGATTGGAATCAACAACAAAGAATGTTGGCTTGTATCTTGAATTCAGCAAAAACAAAATCCATGAACAGGAGGGTTTTTGCACTCAGACCATAAATCCTGACAAGACTGGTTTGAACCTTTAAAGGAGCTTTGCAAAGAGATTTAGAGTCCCCTATTAAGAGATGAAGGGAATAGTTGTGAATTCGGCCAGTGTTGGCCAACGGTTGTCCTCTGTTAGCCTTCTTGGTGTTCCCAAACACAGAGGAAGTGAATCCAACCATGAAGTCCCATAAAGTCTTCTGCATAGCACACTGTGCCTTGAATCAATCAGTCACAGCAATTACACACCATTTACAGTAGCAATTTAAGTGCTGTGACTGTGGCTATCAAGCAGAACATTCAAATGAACCTTGCCCTTTTTTTCAACCACTCCCCCCCCTGGTGAAATGCAAAGACAAATCTAAGACAATCCAACTTAATTGATCAGATCCACTCCACTGTTATTGTTTTTGTTAGCGCATTCTGCCGGGTGTAGATTTAGAACCAGGCATATGCCAAACTGGCCCCAGGTGTGAGGCCGAGCACAAAACTGCTTTAGTGAAACAACATTGCCTTTTAAGTAAAGCAACGTACTTGTCCATTTAATGTTGGAATCACAAAGATTGAGTGGAACGGAACTCCGGTGACCTGAGACACAATTTGACTCGACATGATTCGGGCACTGACGCACACCAGACAGCACAGCATTAGCACAAAGTGCGAATCCTTGAGAATGCTTCTCTAGGCTTAGCTGACTGTGGTACAGAAGAGTCAGAAGAGGATGTCAGTAACCTTACCAACACCATCCCATATCATATTAGTCTGTGGTTCGGTTAGCTGTTTGCTGAGGAGAATCCAAAGTGAAAAGTTTGGCAAGGAATAAATCTCTACTGTGAAACAAATAGCAATAGGGCACCTTCTTAATGTGTCAGTTCACCTAAGCAGTGTTACAATGAATCAGGCTCTATTAAAGGCCCCATGGATCCAAGGGGCCACAGCACACAGCAATGTGAAGAAGGCCCTACAGAGGGTGGTGCAGACGGGCCCAGCACATCACTGGGGGTGAGCTCCCAGCCATCCAGGCAGTACATGCCGAAATTGCCAAAGACTCCAGACACCCGAGACATGGCTTGTTCTCCATGCTCCTGTCCGGCAGGCAGTACAGGTGCATCAAGGCTCATACCAACAGACTCCTAAACAGCTTCTATCCCCTGGCCATAAGACTGTTAAATGGCTAACAACTACTGCTCCCCCTCACACCTACACTGCCGCTAAAATGATTATTGATTAGATTTATTAGTACCACTACTCTGCTGTTCATTAATTGTTGATTTCCATTACCATTAGTGTCTATCTATTTACTGGTCACTATTACTGCTGTTTACATGTATATATTACCGTTAGTATATTACCAAGTATTTCCTATATATTCCTGCTACCAGTCACTTTTCAAAGCTGTTTACATGACACTCCTGCAGACACACTCACAAACACCCACACACATACATACACACCCTCCACCATGCACACCCTCCACCATGCACACCCTCCACCATGCACACCCTCCACCATGCACACCCTCCACCATGCACACCCTCCACCATGCACACCCACCACCATGCACACCCACCACCATGCACACCCTCCACCATGCACACCCACCACCATGCACACCTTCCACCATGCACACCCTCCACCATACACACCCTCCACCATACACACCCTCCACCATACACACCCTCCACCATGCACACCCTCCACCATGCACACCCTCCACCATGCACACCCACCACCATGCACACCCACCACCATGCACACCCACCACCATGCACACCCTCCACCATGCACACCCTCCACCATGCACACCCTCCACCATGCACACCCTCCACCATGCACACCCACCACCATGCACACCCACCACCATGCACACCTCCACCATGCACACCCTCCACCATACACACCCTCCACCATGCACACCCTCCACCATGCACACCCTCCACCATGCACACCCTCCACCATGCACACCCTCCACCATGCACACCCACCACCATGCACACCCACCACCATGCACACCCTCCACCATGCACACCCTCCACCATGCACACCCACCACCATGCACACCCACCACCATGCACACCCTCCACCATGCACACCCTCCACCATGCACACCCTCCACCATGCACACCCACCACCATGCACACCCACCACCATACACACCCTCCACCATGCACACCCTCCACCATGCACACCCACCACCATGCACACCCACCACCATGCACACCCTCCACCATGCACACCCTCCACCATGCACACCCTCCACCATGCACACCCTCCACCATGCACACCCTCCACCATGCACACCCTCCACCATGCACACCCTCCACCATGCACACCCACCACCATGCACACCCTCCACCATGCACACCCTCCACCATGCACACCCTCCACCATGCACACCCTCCACCATGCACACCCTCCACCATGCACACCCTCCACCATGCACACCCACCCAGCCAAGCCATACTGTTTATTATTATTATTATTATTTATCCTGCTACCAGTCACTTTCTCCTAATCCCTCCTTACGTGTACGTATCTACCTCAAATGCTCCCGTATCTCTGCACATTGTACATTTACCCTGTATATAGCTTCCGCTCTTATTTCGTGTGTTTTTATTTTATTTTTATTTTCTTATTAGTTATACTTTTTTATATTGAATACTGCACTGTTCGTTAAGGCTTGAAAGTTAAGCATTTCACTGTACTTGTGCATTTGACAAATACAATACAATAGGTGAAAACAACTTCTGCCACAGGTCAATATGAGAAAAACATCAACCTTCATACAGAACTTATTTGGCCTCTTCAGCCTTTGGTCTTGTTACCATGACAATAAGTTACAACATAATGAAATCATACTTCAGATTATATTACATTTTTCAGACAATGTCACTCCTTGTGTATGATATCTAGATTTACTCTGATGGGGAACTATCATCAATCAGTCACTGTCTACTTTAAGTTGTTTCAGATTCTGTCCCTCCTTACATAAGCTAAAGCATGGAGGTACAGAATGCAGCCCTCCTTTCTTCTCCCTCTCTGGCCAGTAACCAAATGGCTGATGAAGGCTAACCCAGCACTTACCAGGAATAGAAAACGGCTTTTGAGAGGCAGACATTGCTTATGTTCCTGTGCTTGGCCTACGTGCTGTTTGATTATTAATGAAGTGATCATGCAAGGCCCCTCCTCTCCTCCTTGCTAACGAGCTAGCATTTCCAAAGCCCCAAGCCAAGACTGTCTCATGCATGACAGCTCCTAATTATTCTGTTGTTTAGCAATAATGCTTAGTGTCAGGTCAGAGAGAAGACGTATTTCTGACCTATTTTTAGCATTTAATCATGGTGCTGCCAAGCAGTCATGTTATTAATTCAGTCATACCTTCAGATAGGTAGATAGCATTACGTTACAGAGACACACACACAACACACACACACACACACACACACACACACACACACACACACACACACACACACACACACACACACACACACACACACACACACACACACACACACACACACACACACACACACTACCCTGCCTGGAGTCTCCTCCTGTCTTTTCCCAGGGAAGTCCACAATGGCAGCAGTGGTCCTGTACCTTTCATCTTTGTTAATGACAAGGTATGCAGCTTGTAGCACAGTAACAGTTGGCTTCCAGCCACATTGGTTTAGCAGCTTCTACCATGTGATGCAACCCCAGGGATCCATGGGGCGTCTGTTGTTCTTCATGTCTGTGTGTTTAACCAACTTTAGCTGTACACCTGGCTCCAGTGCCAGCTGCTAATTTAGACCATCTCTCAATGAGTGAATGGAGGATCTTGAGGTTAGTGTGTGCTGGTGTGTGTGTGATGCTTCAGCTATAAAGCATATCCGCTCTTGCAGACCTATGCACTTGATTTCAGAAGGCCCTGTTAAAGTAATGTTACCAAAAGTATGCATGCAATTGTGTCATCTTCATGGGGGATTTCAAGAGGGCATCATTCAAGTGTAATTTTGTGAAAATATTCATGTAATGAATAGTTCCAAACCAATGTATCCTATGTATCTGTCACGGATCCCTCTGGAACTTTCATCACACACACCTGTCCCCTATTCCCACTGATTGGTACTTGTATACGTGTGCCCTTTGGTTTCCGTTGTCTGTTGATTATTTTTACAATGTCCGTTGGTGCGTGTGAGTACCTGTGCTGTGTGTTTGGGGCTTTCGTGTCCTTGTGGATTGGGCAGATGATTACGGGTCTCGTCCCGTGTGTTAATCATCATGCGCGTGTGTTGTTTATTAAAGGTACTCCTCACACTTTTGTTTGGGTTTTAACCCTGTGTTTTTGTTACGTGTTTGTTTGGTCTTCGTCCCCGTGCCCTTACACGGCACGCCGTAATTTGGGGTATAATATTTAAAAAATTACGCATTCCTGCGCCTGTCTCCCGAATCATTGTTACCAACGTGACGGTATCTTGAGGCACATCAAAGCACTGACATAAAACTTGACTTATTCAGTGTTTCCAAACACAAATGTCTAAAACAGATTTTCTGAGAACTAAAACCCACAATCTTTCCATTACATTATTTCTCTAAGGATCGATTCAAATCTCACTAGTTCTGATGATGGCAGTAGCCTTAAAGGAAAACTCACTAGTTCTGATGATGGCAGTAGCCTTAAAGGAAAACTCACTAGTTCTGATGATGGCAGTAGCCTTAAAGGAAAACTCACTAGTTCTGATGATGGCAGTAGCCTTAAAGGAAAACTCACTAGTTCTGATGATGGCAGTAGCCTTAAAGGAAAACTCACTAGTTCTGATGATGGCAGTAGCCTTAAAGGAAAACTCACTAGTTCTGATGATGGCAGTAGCCTTAAAGGAAAACTCACTAGTTCTGATGATGGCAGTAGCCTTAAAGGAAAACTCACTAGTTCTGATGATGGCAGTAGCCTTAAAGGAAAACTCACTGTTCTGATGATGGCAGTAGCCTTAAAGGAAAACTCACTGTTCTGATGATGGCAGTAGCCTTAAAGGAAAACTCACTAGTTCTGATGATGGCAGTAGCCTTAAAGGAAAACTCACTAGTTCTGATGATGGCAGTAGCCTTAAAGGAAAACTCACTAGTTCTGATGATGGCAGTAGCCTTAAAGGAAAACTCACTAGTTCTGATGATGGCAGTAGCCTTAAAGGAAAACTCACTAGTTCTGATGATGGCAGTAGCCTTAAAGGAAAACTCACTAGTTCTGATGATGGCAGTAGCCTTAAAGGAAAACTCACTAGTTCTGATGATGGCAGTAGCCTTAAAGGAAAACTCACTAGTTCTGATGATGGCAGTAGCCTTAAAGGAAAACTCACTAGTTCTGATGATGGCAGTAGCCTTAAAGGAAAACTCACTAGTTCTGATGATGGCAGTAGCCTTAAAGGAAAACTCACTAGTTCTGATGATGGCAGTAGCCTTAAAGGAAAACTCCACCCTATCTTTTGGTATTTTTTTCATTAGTCCATTGATGAGATAGTCCCAAAATGTTTTGTTTGTCATCAATCAAGTTTCCAAGATTTGTAACTTTCAAAATACAGAAATACTTCCGTATGATACATTATGTATCATATGATGCAAAGTGATATATCTTGAAAACTTGAATAAAAGGGGGGAAACAGCAATGCCCATTGAGGAAAGAGGTAACTTCACACGTGTGAGAATTTCCCAGTGCTTATGGAAACGTTCTTGGTCTATCAATTCTCCACAATTCCATACCACAGGTGCAATGCACACAATCTACCAGTCAATCACCAATCAACGTTGTTAATTCGGGAATTAATAGCTTTCATTTAAAGCAATATGACATCATTGTACATTATGAAATATCAAGTTATAACTGCTATACCCTACCTACTTGCACTATGTGCACTGAGATCTCTGAACGTGAGGCTTTTATCTCAGCCATTCTGGACAGCATCATGTTTTTCTACAGTCTAGTATAATCATCCTCCATATGGCCCCTTTATTATATTAGCAGGCTACTGTGTCATAGAGGCCTCTGGTAACCTGCAGTGACCTTGTGAAATTACTCATCTCCACATGCAGCTGTGATTAATGGAAAATCACCATGGCACCCAGCGCACTGCCTGTATCCAAACACTTATAGCAATAGTCACGTGTGTAGCTACAGGATATTTGAGAAAACTGTGGGCTTGACTTGAAAACTGTGTGGTGATTTAATTTACCACACAGTTTATAATTTGGAGTCTTCCTCATGTACAAGGCAATGAACAGGTTGTATGATTGCAGTTTTACTGTTCCCAGGGCAGATTTGCTCTAGGGGCAGAAACATTTTCATTGTCTTTATGAAAGGATGGGCCTTGAAAAACTATAACCACTGAAACGTTAAGATAAATAGCTAGCTATACTAATGTTGATGCTCAGAGATGGGCCGTATATCTTTGTTCAGGGACACATTATTCCATTTCTGAAATTGCAGATCGCTAAATTCAAATAAAATACTATAAAAACCAAACTTTCAAAAAATCACACATGTAAGATACCAAATTGAAGCTACACTCATTGTGAATCCAGCCAACATGTCAGACTTCAAAAAGACTTTTTGGCGAAAGCATAAGATGCTATTATCTGATGATAGCATAACAGTAAACAATGAGAGAGTAGCATATTTCAACCCTGCAGTCTCGACACAAAACACAGAAATAAAATATAAATCATGCCTTACCTTTGACGAGCTTCTTTTGTTGGTACTCCAGTATGTCCCATAAACATCACAAATGGTCCTTTTGTTCGATTAATTCCGTCTATATATATCCAAAATGTCCATTTATTTGGCGCGTTTGATCCAGAAAAACACTGGTTCCAACTCTCAAAAGTTACCTGTAAACTTTGCCAAAACATTTCAAACTACTTTTGTAACACAACTTTAGGTATTTTGAAATGTAAATAATCTATAAAATTGAAGACGGGATGATCTTCAATACAGGAAGACAACAAACTCAAGCATGCTTTCTGATCTTGCGCCTCTATCAAACAGTACACATGACGTGACACTTGTTCACGATGGCCGTACTTCTTCATTACACAAAGGAATAACCTCAACCAATTTCTAAAGACTGGTGACATCCAGTGGAAGCGGTAGGAACTGCAAACAAGTCCCTTAGAAATCTGGTTTCCAAATGAAAAACCATTGAAAAGACAGTGACCTCAAAAAAAAATCGGGGTAAAAAAAAAATCTGAATGGTTTGTCCTCGGGGTTTTCCCAGCTACATAAGTTCTGTTATACTCACAGACATGATTCAAACAGTTTTAGAAACTTCAGAGTGGTTTCCATCCAAATATACTAATAATATGCATATCTTATATTCTGGGGAAGAGTAGCAGGCAGTTGAATTTGGGCAAGCTATTTATCCAAATGTGAAAATGCTGCCCCCTATCCCGAAATATTTTAAAAGCTAAAATTATTGTTAACTTAAGTGCATTGTCCGATTTACAATAGGCTTTCGAGCAAAAGCATGCCATGCGATTGTTTGAGGACGGCGCCCCACATCAAGATATTTTTCAACCAGCACAGGCTACGTAAAATCAAAAATAGAAATTAAATATTCACTTACTTTTTGAAAATCCTCCTCTGATTTGCAAACCCAAGGGTCCCAGCTACAACATGCATTGTAAATAAAAAGGTAATTAAACTATAATATTTCATACAGAAAGAAGTATGTTCAATAGAAACACTAAATTTGCAAGTGCACGTCCTGTTCGTCGCGCACGCACAGACTGATTTCCAACTCTGACTCCCTGTACCAAAACTTCTTCCTTGTTTGGGAAGAAACAACCCTGTAACCTTGAACAAAGACGGTCTAGTTTCTAAAATTATCAGCCGCCATTGTTGCAACCCCTATTACCAGTCTGTTCAACCTCTCTTTCGTATCGTCCGAGATCCCTAAAGATTGGAAAGCTGCCGCGGTCATCCCCCTCTTCAAAGGGGGTGACACACTAGACTGAAACTGTTATAGACCTACTGTATATCCATCCTGCCCTGCCTTTCTAAAGTCTTCGAAAGCCAAGTTAATTAACAGATCACTGACTATTTTCACAACTACTTCGCAGACAGAGTTCAGTGTGTCAAATCGGCGGGCCTGTTGTCCGGACCTCTGGCAGTCTCTATGGGGGTACCACAGGGTTCAATTCTCAGGCCGACTCTTTTCTCTGTGTATATCAACGATGTCGCTCTTGCTGCAGGTGATTCCCTGATCCACCTCTACGCAGACGACACTATTCTGTATACATCTGGCCCTTCTTTGGACACTGTGTTAACTAACCTCCAAACGAGCTTCAATGTCATACAACACTCCTTCCGTGGCCTCCAACTGCTCTTAAACGCTAGTAAAACCAAATGCATGCTTTTCAACCGTTCGCTGCCCGCACCCGCCCGCCCGACTAGCATCACTACTCTGGACGGTTCTGACCTAGAATATGTGGACAACTACAAATACCTAGGTGTCTGGCTAGACTGTAAACTCTCCTTCCAGACTCATATTAAACATTTCCAATCCATAATTAAATCTTGAATCGGCTTCCTATTTCGCAAACAAAGCCTCCTTCACTCACGCTGCCAAACATACCCTCGTCAAACTGACTATCCTACCGATCCTCGACTTCGGCGATGTCATTTACAAAATAGCTTCCATACTCTACTCAGCAAACTGGATGCAGTCTATCACAGTGCCATCCGCTTTGTCACCAAAGCCCTTATACCACCCACCACTGCTACCTGTATGCTCTAGTCGGCTGGCCCTCACTACATATTTGTCGCCAGGGCCACTGGCTCCAGGTCGTCTGTAAGTCTTTGCTAGGTAAAGCTCCGCCTTATCTCAGCTCACTGATCACCATAACAACACCCACCCGTAGCACACGCTCCAGCAGGTATATCTCACTGGTCATCCCCAAAGCCACCCTTCCTTCCAGTTCTCTGCTGCCAATGACTGGAACGAATTGCAAAAATCGCTGAAGACATACAGTATATTTCCCTCACCAACTTTAAGCATCAGCTGTCAGATCAGTTAACCGATCGCTGCAGCTGTACATAGCCCATCTGTAAATAGCCCACCCAATCTACCTACCTCATCCCCATATTGTTTTAATTTACTTTTCTGTTCTTTTGCACACCAGTATTTCTACTTGCACATCATTATCTGCTCATCTATCACTCCAGTGTTAATTTGCTAAACTGTAATTACTTCGCTACTATGTCCTATTTATTGCCTTACCTAACAGTGTATACAAAGGATATGATAAATCAAAATATGATTCTTAATTGGGTCATAAAAAAATCCTCATATTAGGATTTATAACGACACGATTAAGGATCAGATTCAGCTATAACTTACTATTGTTATCACTTTGTCATTAAACACACATTACACAATTAGCCTTGTGTAAAAAGGAATTCTGGCATGTGAGCTTTCAGGTGGAGATCTATCAATATCCACTTGTGGTTGTGTTTGTTGAAGACACTTTCCAGCTGTGAATTAATTTCCTTTTGTACGTGTGTGTGTGTGTATGCTTGCGTAAGTGAGTGCGAGAGCTTTAGAACCACAGAGGCTCCCCAGCAGATGGACAGAGCAGTCAAGTGGGGGGTTAAGGATGTATGTCACTGGGTCCCTTGATCCCCTTCTGCTATAATACCTAGATCCAGAGGATGATAGAAAAAAGTCCCTCCAACTTCCCCCTCCCAACACTCCCTGATAGACACACACACATAGACACACGTTTCTCTTTATTGGGACCTATACAGATGTATTTTATGGATGCCTTAGTATGTGAACCCTCTGGAGGGATGTAGCCATACATTCAGCTGAAGCCGATTGCTGGGAAGGGGCCTATGCTTGCTTTGCTTCTTTCATTACATTCAGGAAGTAGTGAGATGTCAGCAACTTCAATCCCATCCTTGACCTTTTTGAAGTAAAACATGGCAAAACTGGCTTGTGTAAAACTACTTCATTTGTGGTTCCCAGATAAAAAGCTTTCTAGAGGGAAACAATGAGGATTATAGTTGCCAGGATTAACATGATGATGCTCCAATATGTCCATAAGAAGTTTTGTTTTTGAAGGAGATTAGATGAGAATTTATTTACCTTGATTTCAACAGGGAAGTCATATGAATGAGATTAGATTTTTAAGCACAATGTTATCAATGCTCTGTCTCTCAGTAGATGGCTAGCTTTAGGAGAGAGAGGTTTACTGCAGTGGATTAAAGACATTTTATGGTTCTTTCTTGTTTCTCTGTGTGTCCCACCCTGGGTTGGAACTTCATGGCCCCAGCTCTCTGTTTTTGAAGCAGTCTTCTCTTGGATCTGACAGTCATAGAGAAATCAAAGATAAGTTTAATGCAATAAGGGAAATGCAGCAGGTGTGTGTGCTACTTTACATTTTGCTACAGAGAACCCCCCCCCCCACAAACATACATAAATTTACAAAAAGACAAGTATGCATAAATATGCAACCCCAAGCCCCACCCCCCACCACACACGTGCTTAAATAGGCAAATAGACAAAGACCTCAATCAGCCTGACTAACCGGTATCTGTATGTAGCCTCTCTACTGTCTTTCACTGTCTTTTTACTGTTGTTTTTATTTCTTTACTTACCTATTGTTCACCTAATACCTTTTTTGCACTATTGGTTAGAGCCTGTAAGTAAGCACTTCACTGTTGTATTTGGCGCACGTGACAAATGAGCATTGATTTGATTTGATTTGAAATCACACACACGCAGACGGACACACACCAGGGACACCTTACATATTCGCTGTCTTATCATTTCCACCATAATCATATGCAAAACATTCATTCAAAGGGATTCCAAAGGGATTCAATCGCCCCAAATCAGCATGCCTAAATCCTATCGAGCACCGTCTCTAACTCTTCAGATACAAAATACAGAAATCAGTAGAATTATTTAGCATTCTCACACTCATGAAAAATAATATTCATTGGGACTTACACTGCTGAGTACAGTAGATGTATGTGCGGTTCTGAGACTACATTATTTCTAACTTTTGTATTCCCCAGTGCTTTCCTTTCTCTAACTCAGGGGTTCTCAAATTTTTTCACTCATGCCACTCTTCCAGCATTGGGGAACATCCTGCGTGCGCCATGGCTATTTCTATGGGCACATGCACTGGTCATGACACAAACTGTTCACAACACTCTTGTTGGAGAGACAATTTGCAGATTTAAAGCGTATTTCCTTCAATTCTGCACATTTTGCCATGGGGTGCAGAGAACATTTTGGCATTTTAAAGCAAATTTTCTTGCAATTCTATACGTTTTGCCATGTCTAATGTGTATGAATGTGATATTTGAGAGACTCAAACATGATATATAGGCTACAAAACCTAGCATAGCACCCCGTATTATCAGCATATTCAACAGCGTTTATGTCACGCCCTGACCTTAGAGATCCTTTATTCTCTATTTTGGTTAGGTCGGGGTGTGATTAGTTTCTTTATTTCTAGGTTGGCTTGGTATGGTTCCCAATCAGAGGCAGCTGTCTATCGTTGTCTCTGATTGGGGATCATATTTAGGCAGCCTTTTCCCACCTGTTTGTTGGGGGATCTTGTTTTTGTGTAGTGCCTGTGAGCACTGCATTGACGCCACGTTTTGGTTGTTCTGTATTGTTTTGGTGAGTTTCATTTATTAAACATGTGGAACTCTACGCACGCTGCGCCTTGGTCCATTTATTCCAACGATCGTGACAGTTTAAGAAATATATTACATTCAACAGTGCTATCTTGTGTTCAATGTTTTGTGTTCTAGCCATCAATGTTTTGTGATTATTGGTGTCGTAAAAAAGGTCAGCAATTAGCACATTTGACATTTCAGTGGAAATACTACTACTATCAGCTTTTTGATAAGCGGTTTCGCAAAAATAATACGTCCCATATTATCGGCATACGGGCGGCAGGTAGCCTAGCAGTTAGAGCATTGTAGTTCTGCCCCTGAACAAGGCAGTTAACAGAGGTTAACCCACTGTTCCTAGGCCGTCATTGTAAATACGGTCCCCAGCCACTTTACTATTTTGTTCAATTACAAGATCTATCCGTTTAATTTTGTTCATACAAATGGATACCAAACGTGTATCCGAAGTGTTTACTAGATAGTTGACTAGTTAGCTAGCCTTCCAATAAAAAAAAATGACTTGCCTGTTAACTTTTCATTGCATAGCCTGGTGCACCCTCCTGTAGACTCTTAAAAATGATTCTTCACCAACATCTTCTTCATTTTTCAAAATAAAAGCCTGAAACTATGTCTAGTGACTGTAGACACATTAGGGAAGCCATAGAAAAAGGAATCTGGTTGATATCCCTTTCAATGGTCAATAGGGATGCATTTCCAAAAATGAAAATAGTGCCCCCTAGCCTTAAGAGGTTCTACCCATCGTGTCCGATTTCAAAAATGTTTTATAGCTAAAGCACCACATATGATTATGTTAGATCACCGCCAAGTCGAAAAAACACACAGCCATTTTTCCAGACAAAGATTGGAGTCAGAAAAAGCAGAAATATAGATAGAATGAATCACTAACCTTTGATGATCTTCATCAGATGACCCTCATAGGACATCATGTTACACAATACATGTATGTTTTGTTCGATAATGTGCATATTTATATTCAAAAATCTCAGAGGGTTAAATACACAACAAATGATTGAGGGAATTGAAGCCAGGTGTGAGGAAAAACAAGACAAAACACATGGAAAATGAAAAGTGGATCGATGATGACTAGAAGACCGGTGACGCCGAGCGCCGCGCGAACAAGGAGAGGACCCAACTTCGGCAGAAGCCGTGACAATGACGCAGCCACCACTATCTTTGAAAATATGGAGAGTGGTACTCTGTAATGTGTTCTTTTGGATTTGCCCCAAACATAACACTTTGTATTCAGGACCACAAATAAATTGCTTTGCCACATTTTTTGCAGTATTACGTTAGTGCCATGTTGCAAACAGGATGCATGTTTTGGAATATTTTTATTCTGTACAGGCTTCCATCTTTTTACTCTGTCAATTAGGTTAGTATTGTGAAGTAACTACTAGTTTTCTCTTATCACAGCCAATAAATTCTGTAACTGAATTTATTTAGGCTTGCCATAACAAAGAGGTTGAATAGTTATTGACTCAAGACATTTCAGCTCTTCATTCATTAGTAAAACAATTGAGAAACATAATTTCACAATTTAAAATATAAATTCAGGCTGTAACACAACGAAAAGTGGAAAAAGTCAAGGGGTGTGAATACTTTCTGGAGGCACTGTATATCCTTAGGTTAACTTACAAGAGAAAGCACGAACAAAAAGATACCTACTAGGCCAGAAGGCTTGAAGTCTAGGCAATTAGAACATATAATGCAACCGTTCTCCAATGGACAGGATACAGGATAAGAGACAGAACAAATTTCATTCCATTTATAACATCTAAAGGTCTAAATCTTCCAAACCAAAACCAGCCACTTTTGACCAATCAAACGATACCAAGTTTACAGCAACCTGATCACCCAGGCCCATTCTCCACAGCATGTCACAGCATCTAAAGGCTTGTGTGGGGGATGAGACCAATGTAAATACTATAAGACAGAATTCCTGAGAGGACAATAAATCACATTTTTGGACAAATACAAGTTACCACAGAGTCATATATCCATATACTGTAGATAGCTTCAGAGTTCTCTTCAGAGGACTTAGATAGAGACCAAACATGGCTGCTGCAGAATTAGTCTATAACACATTCCAGTAATCAGTCCTCTGTATACTGTAGAGAGAGATACATTTTCGGCCCTTAGAGGGTGGAAGACCCGTAGATGACAAAGAGCACATACATTAAAAGGGCTGAGCCTGCAAATCCCCCCTGGACAGAAGCTGTTCATATCAGTACACAAACAGCCTGAGTCCAGTGCAGGAAGAAACGTCCAGCACCACATGATAGTTCGTTCTTGAGTCTTCAATCCAGTTTATTGAACCCAACCTCTAGTGATTGGACCAATGGCATCAGGAGTGTCTTCCGGAGAAGCGTTGAAAATGTGATTTAGACATGCAAATGTCCCTAGGTACACGTTCCTTCAAACAAGATCAATAAACTTCAATGTTTTGTTAAGGGCAGAAAGATTACATCAGTTCAATCAGTTCTCAACATTTGATGAAAATGTACCTGTCACTGCTTAACTTTGTATGTTGGTCAGATTAGTTGGTCTGGTCAATGGCAACCTCACAGTTTATCAAGTAAGAATCAGATGCATATAAACATGTAATGAAAGGCCATTAAATGCATTAGTAAAGTTACACTATCATAAGTGTAACCAAGAGAGAGAAAGTTCAAATTGAAATCGCCACCTACCTCTGGGAGGAGGTTGGCCTTGAAAATATGGAAAGCATTACAAATCATCTCAAGAACAATGATTGAGTTTAGATTAATAGAAACAGGACATAATAATAACAACACATCATGTTCAAGGCACAAAGCAACACAATTTAAAAGAAAACTGTTCGTTAATCTCTTGATTCTAGCCATCCCGGATCCAGGATCGTGAATACAGCCTCAAGCTCATTACCATAACGCAACGTTAACTATTCATGAAAATCGCAAATGAAATGAAATAAATATGCTAGCTCTCAAGCTTAGCCTTTTGTTAACAACACTGTCATCTCAGATTTTCAAAATATGCTTTTCAACCATAGCAAAACAAGCATTTGTGTAAGATTATTGATAGCTAGCGTAGCATTTAGCGTAGCATTCAGCATGCAACATTTTCACAAAAACAAGAAAAGCATTCAAATAAAATAATTTACCTTTGAAGAACTTCAGATGTTTTCAATGAGGAGACTCTCAGTTAGATAGCAAATGTTCAGTTTTTCCAAAAAGATTGTTTAGGACAAATCGCTCTGTTTTGTTCATCACGTTTAGCTACGAAAAAAACCTGTATCCAGGAGTGTAATTATCCCCGCAGCTCATTAGCATAACACAACGTTACCTATTCATGACAATCGCAAATGAAATGAAATTAATATGCTAGCTCTCAAGCTTAGCCTTTTGTTAACAACACTGTCATCTCAGATTTTCAAAATATGCTTCTCAACCATAGCAAAACAAGCATTTGTGTAACAGTATTGATAGCTAGCGCAGCTAGCGTAGCATTTAGCGTTAGCATCAGCAGGCAACATTTTCACAAAAACCAGAAAAACATTCAAATAAATCATTTACCTTTGAAGAACTTCGGATGTTTTCAATGAGGAGACTCTCAGTTAGATAGCAAATGTTTAGTTTTTCCTGAAAGATTATTTGTTTAGGAGAAATCGCTCCGTTTGGTGCGTCGCGTTTGGCTACCAAAAAAACCCGAAAATTCAGTCATCAAATGTCAAACTTTTTTCCAAATTAACTCCATAATATCGACTGAAACACGGTAAACGTTGTTTAGAATCAATCCTCAACGTGTTTTTCACATATCTCTTCGATGATATATCGTTCGTGGAAGTGTGCGTTCTCCTCTGAATCTCAATGGAAAATGCCTCCAGTTGAAGATTACGCACCAATTTAGACAAAGGACACCGGGCGGACCCCTGGCAAATGTAGTCTCTTATGGCCAATCTTCCAATGATATGCCTACAAATACGTCATAATGCTGCAGACACCTTGGAGAAACGATAGAAAGGGCAGGCTCATTCCCGGCGCATTCACAGCCATATAAGGAGACAATGGAAAACAGAGCCTCAAAAATTCTGCCCATTTCCTGGTTGAAGTTTCATCTTGGTTTCGCCTGTAGCATGAGTTCTGTGGCACTCACAGATAATATCTTTGCAGGTTTGGAAACGTTAGAGTGTTTTCTTTCCAAAGCTGCCAATTATATGCATAGTCGAGCATGTTTTCGTGACAAAATATTGCGCTTAAAACGGGCACGTTTTTTTATCCATAAATTAAAAGAGCGCCCCCTATATCCAAGAAGATAACAACGTTCAAAGGTAGTGACAAGTCTATTAATTCAAAAGCTAATTTGACCTATGCACTAAGAAGGCTTTTCAGCATAAGCAGCTTGACTACTACTAGAGTACTGTAGCTTTATTAATCTACTGTACTTCAACAACAGATGTACTCACATTGGATGGGTTGATTAGGATTCAAACCTTATCTCAAACAGCCTACCACATACTCTTAGAGTAGATTTAACCTATTCATGTACTTGGTATTGTTTTCCAAGACACAGATTGATCTTGCTTTTTAGTCCAGGACTAGGCTCAGGACTAGTCATTTAGGTCAACATTGGATCATTCAGAGATCCTCACTGAACTTCTGGAGAGAGTTTGCGGCACTGAAAGTAAAGGGGCTGAATAATTTTGCACGCCCAATTTTTCAGTTTTTGATTTGTTAAAAAAGTTTGAAATATCCAATAAATGTCGTTCCACTTCATGATTGTGTCCCACTTGTTGTTGATTCTTCACAAAAAAATACAGTTTTGTATCTTTATGTTTGAAGCCTGAAATGTGGCAAAAGGTCGCAAAGTTCAAGGGGGCCGAATACTTTCGCAAGGCACTGTATAAGGAACGTGAAATCTTGTACTACATGTAGAAAGCATATAAGTCATTTCAAGCCTTATTCATACAGTTTTGTTGAATAGGAAATACATAATATAAAATATTTCATATTTACATCATATTTGTGCTGTGCACTTGAGCTTGTGTCCTCAAAACTGCACCTCATCAATGTATAATTATTTTTACCAGAAAGCTGTGGCCCTCTCATGATAAATAATTACTTTTTAGGACTACTTAGACTATATTTTCGGTTAAATTTAGCTACATTTAACTGGTTGTAACCTTACATTTGACCTAGCCTAATAAATAAGCCTACTCAGACGGGAAATGGAGAAGGTAGTTGACATCTTTTCAGCATGTTTTGAAGCTATTTATTATTATTTATTTTTTTCACCTTTATTTGACCAGGTAGGCCAGTTGAGAACAAGTTCTCATTTACCACGGCGACCTGGCCAAGATAAAGCAAAGCAGTGAGACAAAAAACATCAACACAGAGTTACACGTGGGATAAACCAACGTACAGTCAATAACACAATAGAAAATCTGTATACAGTGTGTGCAAATGGCATAAAGAGGTAAGGCAATAAATAGGCCATAGTAGCGAAGTAATTACAATTTAGAAAATTAACACTGGAGTGATAGATGTTCAGATGATGATGTGCAAGTAGAAATACTGGTGTGCAAAAGAGCAAAAAAAAAAGTAAATAAAAACAATATGGGGATGAGGCAGGTAGATTGGATGGGTTATTTATAGATGCAGCGATCGATAAGCTGCTCAGATAGCTGATGCTTAAAGTTAGTGAGTGAGATATAAGTCTCCAACTTCAGCAATTTTATTGTTATTGGCAGCAGAGAACTGGAAGGAAATGCGGCCAAAGGAGATGTTGGCTTTGGGGATGACCAGTGAGATATACCTGCTGGAGTGAGTGCTACGGGTGGGTGTTGTTATGGTGACCAGTGAGCTGAGATAAGGCGAAGCTTTAGCTAGCAAAGACTTATAGATGACCTGGAGCCAGTGGGTCTGGCGACGAATATGTAGCTAGGGCCAGCCGACTAGAGCATACAGGTCGCAGTGGTGGGTGGTATAAGGGGCTTTGGAGACAAAACGGCACAGTGATAGACTGCATCCAGTTTGTTGAGTAGAGTGTTGGAGGCTATTTTGTAAATTACATTGCCGAAGTCGAGGATCGGTAGGATAGTCAGTTTTACGAGGGTATGTTTGGCAGCGTGAGTGAAGGAGGCTTTGTTGTGAAACAGGAAGCCAATTCAGGATTTGAATTTGGATTGGAGATGCTTAATATGAGTCTGGAAGGATACACCTAGGTATATGTAGTTGTCCACATATTCTAAGTCAAAACTGTCCAGAGTGGTGATGCTAATCGGGCGGGTGGGTGCGGGCAGCGATCGGGTGACATTTTTTGTCTTACTAGTATGTTCCTGTTATAAACAATGGAGTAATGCAACCTTATATTTTGGGTTATGTTAGGGTAAGAGAGTTGCTCAATGATCTTGAGACATTTATAAATTATAGTATTTAAATGGTCAATCTGTGATTGCTTACATTTTGACTTTTTAATTGACACACCCATTGATTCTTGAATAAAATAACTTCCATAGTAAATGCCTCATGAGTTTAGTCCAAATGTCATACCCCATCAGAATATATGCTTGTTCTACTTGAATTTTTATAAACAATGTATACTATAAAGTATTGGTCCCATGTTTCATAAGCTGAAATAAAAGATCCCATCAATGTTTGATACACACAAAAACGCATTTATCTCCAATTTTGTGCACAAATTTGTTTACTTCCCTGTTAGTGACCATTTCTCATTTGCCAATATAATCCATCCACCTGACAGGTGTGGCATATTAAGAAGCTGCTTAATAACCTGATGACGGGTTAGGGTTCCCATTTGGGAACGATCCTTTCCGACGTTAACTGGGACGTGGCGCATGGAACGCAAAAATATTCTTAGAAATACTTAACCTCCACACATTAACAAGTCCAATAGCTCAAATGAAAGATAAACACCTTGTTCATCTAGCCAGCAAGTCAGATTTCTAAAATGTTTTACGGCGAAAACATAGCACATATTTATGTCAAACCACCATCAAAGACACAGCTAATTTGAATAGCCACATTGAACAAAATATGCAATCAACAACCGCAGGATTAAAAGAAAAATAATTCACTAACCTTTTGAAAATCTTCATCAGATGACAGTAATAGGATATGTTACACAGTACATTTATGTTTTTTTCAATAATATGCCATTTATATCCATAAATCTCTGTTTACAATGACGCCATGTTCAAAAAATGCTACTCAAATGTCCGGAGAAATGATGATATCTGCCGGAGCTAACGTCAGATAACAAGCAATACACATCATAAACTTTTACTAAATATACATGTTCTACATATAGTTAGAAAGATACACTTCTTCTTAATGCAACCGCTGTGTTACATTTATTTTTAACGTTACAGAATTCGTTCACTAGGCTATAATATGAGACTGCGCTCAGAAATTAGCAATATGTCTCCTCTATCTCGGAGTCCACAGAAACCCATAATTAACACATAAATATTCCCTTACCTTTGATGTTGTTCGATCAGAAGACGGAGTTATACTTACCAAAAACTGCATTTGGTTTTCAAGTCTGTGTCTTTAGGTTATCAAACACGACAAATTCCGGTCAAAATGCAGCCAAAATTCTAGTGGATGCGCATCAAAACTTCAAAATTACATATTATATGTCGACTAAACTGGTCAAACTAAGTGCAGAATCGAGCTTTAGCATGTTCTAAACATGCAAAACAATCCTTAGCTCGAACAGACAAACCTACATCGTTTGGTGAATCTTAGAACAAAGAGAGCTCCGGACCCGACGCGCATGAAAGTACATGTATTTTCGCGTGACACGGAGGTTTCAGCCCGCCAAAACTCGAGGGAGCGGGCGATTCTCACAAAGACAGGCCCCACTGAAAGAGGACACCGCGCTGAAGAGATAGGAACTGTTCCCAGATCTGTAGGGTGGGGGCGATGACGTCAAAGTTGTCCCAACTTTTCTGTTGCCAAGAGAGAGTTTGGGAGAATGGCTGCCCTGAGAGTTCTGCTTTACATACAGACATCATTTGAACAGTTTTAGAAGCTTTAGAGTGTTTTCTATTCAATAATAATTATTATATGCATATATTAGCAATTTTTGACAGATTTTTTTTCTGTTTACTATGGGCACGCAATTCCTCCAAAGGGGGCAGTAGTCAGCCCTATCTTTAACAGGTAGAGTATGATCATTACGCAGGTGCACCTTGGGCTGGGGACAATAAATGGGCACTCTAAAATTTGCAGTTTTGTCACACAACACAATGCCACAGATGTTCACTGTGTAGCTGTTGCTAGAGAATTTAATGTTAATTTCTCTACCATAAGCCACCTCCAACATTGTTTTAGAGAATTTGGCAGTATGTCCAACTCGCCTCACAACCGCAGACCACGTGTATTGTGTCGTGTGGGCGAGTGGTTTTCTGATGTCAACGTTGGGAACAGAGTGCCCTATGGGGGTGGTGGGATTATGGTATAGGCAGGCATACGCAACGGAGAACACAACTGCACTTAATCGATGGCAATTTGTTTTGTGTGACAAAACTGCAAATTGCCATCGATTGCCATCGATTAGCCTCTGAATATGGTTACAACTGTCATTTTGAGAGTGGTTACATTCCTCCACCCTCCCATTCTTCAGCCTTTTACCAAAACAGTGGCAGGGTGGGGCTTTGTTGTTATTTGAACTGCAGATTGCCCCTGTAAGAACCACTGAGTATATACAGTACAGTATATCAAGATTAGGAACATTGAATATATTCCCAGATGGCCAATTGTGGCATGTGTGTTTTTCCTGAAAAAACACATGCACATTACCAAGTACATTATTGGGTTAAACCTACTCTAAGAGTATATACAGTATTAAGCTGTTTGAAAGGTTTTAATCCTAATCAACCCATCCAATGTGAGTACATCTGTTGTTGAAGTACAGTAGATTAATAAAGATACAGTACTCTAGTAGTAATCAAGCTGCTTATGCTGAAATGCCTTCTTAGTGCATAGGGTCAAATTAGCTTTTGAATTTCCTGTCTTTTTCAGATTCAGACAAAAGCTAATATTTCACGTAGTTTTCTGAATTAATAGCACAAGTCCTGCCTCCAAACATTATTACTGTGCATTATAAATATTTCAAATCTTATAAAACAACAAGACTGTCAATGTGAAAAAAAAGTGGTCGGTTTTCAAAATGGTAGAGCTCTTTAACTGTTTAAGATACAGACACTAGACCAACTGTAAAAAAAATCTTACAATTGCATAACTAGTTTATGATCTATAAAATAATACATTTACCACAGTACCTAACTTCCCCCATGATGGATTTTCTGAATACGTAACTGCCTCGCGTGCCTTGCTTTTGTAAAACGGTTACCAACATATTAAAATAATAAATTACATATTTTCATTAAAACATTATTTCGATTAGTACATTTATACAATTCAATTCTTCCACCAGAAGACATAGTCCGGACAAAAATCTGGTTGTTAGTTATTTTGGTCATGTTGCTACATACGCACACCAGTCTGTAAGAGGTGCGTGACTGGCTGCAGGGAAGTCAGGAGCAGCAGAGCAGAACTGGGTCATAACCGGAGCAGTTTAATAAGAAAAAACCAACGCAGAACAACAAAATAACCCGTCATGAACCAGCACAAACACTATACAACAAACAATTTCACATACAGACATGGGGGGAACAGAGGGTTAAATACACGACAAGTAATGAGGGAATGTAAACCACGTGTGTGGGAAAACAAGACAAAACAAATGGAAAATGAAAGGTGGATCGGCTATGGCTAGAAGACCGGTGACGGCCGAACGCGCCCGAACAAGGAGAGGTACCGACTTTGGCGGAAGTCGCGACATAGTCATTTGCTAAAGATGGGTTGGTTGTTTAGCCGTTGTGTGTGCAATTAGGGGGCAAAACAGACAGGGTTGGCTTACACTGTTGACAAAATGTTAACTATATTAAGTGTCTAAATGTTTATTGAAAACATAAACACATTTGCACAATGAGCACTTGTTGCATCATTCCATGCATCATTCTATGCATCATTCTATGCATCATTCTATGCATCATTCTGTCTGTGTCTAACAACGTTAGACGTCGAACATACAGTAGGTACTAGCTAGCCACTTAGCTAGCTACATTAGCTTGACAGCTAGCTAACGTAAACACACTCACTTTTGTACATCGCCTTGGTCCGTACAATTGACCTTATTTTAGCGCCCCAAAAACGTAATACTTCCAGATCAACTGTAATGTCAATACCATTGTAAAGCACCCCTTTCCAACCAAATTAATGACATGACCCCCACACTGCACGTTTCTGCATAATTCAAGGAGGCAATGAGCGCCGTCGGGTCTTTTTAAAAATGGTGGGTGGAGAAGCGAAACTAATGTGTGATAGTGAGAAGGAGAGGAGATGTGTAGGGAAAACTGCTTTTCGGGTCTTTTTAAAAATGGTGGGTGGAGAAGCGAAACTAATGTGTGATAGTGAGAAGGAGAGGAGATGTGTAGGGAAAACTGCTTTTTTTCACTTCAATCTGTCCAACTTATCACCTTATCGCCTCTAAAATGTGAATAAAACCCTATGAAGAGTTTATATAATGTGTCATTACATACCTATTTGAAGGTTTGTGTCGAATTTGAATCGTGTTTTTAAGGCGGTGCTAAAGTGATCTTCAGAAGTATACAGTGGCTTTGAATGTCACTGTCCATTTCTTGTTTTTAAACCATGAGAGAAGTGCTACATCTGGTGGAGAGAGATTGTAAGACAGAAATAGTTGCTTTATGCGTGCTGTACGTTACGGCATGACACGTCACGATGTAACGGAGGGTCCGTTTTTTCAACTTTTCTCCAATACTATAGAGCCATTACCATGTCAATCAACGCTTGAATAGAAACGTAGTTCACACCCCAGATTTTGAAGTCAACACAGTCGCCACAGTCCCATTAGTTTTCTTTGTAGTCTTGTTTGAATGTCGCGGTTGCGCACATTTGTACGGAATGTGATAACGATGTTTGAATGTTGACAGCTAGCTAGCTCCCGGAGCGAAGAGGCTATCCTGTTAGCTGACGTTACCAATAATAGTTTTTCCTGTCAGTAAACACGTCTATGTCCAAAAACGTATGACGTTGGATACCTACCCAGTTATTTAGCTGGCTAATTAGCTATTTAGAGAGCATTAGGAAAGTATTCAGACCCCTTGACTTTTTCCACATTTTCCAGACTTATTCCAAAATGGATTAAACTGTTTTCCCCCCCTCATCAATCTACGCACAATACCCCATAATGACAAAACAAAAAGTGTTTTTTAGAAGTTTTTGCAAATGTATTAACAATAAAAAACAGAAATACAGATTTGTCCAGCATCGTCCGGGTTAGGGTTTGGCTAGAGTAGGCCGTCATTGTAAATAACAATTTGTTCTTAACTGACTTGCCTAGTTAAATAAAGGTTAAATAAAATAAAACATTTACATAAGTATTCAGACCCTTTGCTTTGAGACTCGAAAATTAGCTCAGTTGCATCCTGTTTCCATTGATCATCCTTGAGATGTTTCCACAACTTGACTGAAGTCCACCTATGGTAAAGCAAAGTATGATCTAATTTACAGCAAAATATATCCTGTAGTAGCTGTTTTCAAAGCATTTCTGCTGTTTTGTTTTGTAGCTGGTAAATGAATCACATGACAAGTCAAAACTAAGAATCCTATAGCCTATCCCACCTCATGCGGAAAACCTGCCTTGGGGCTGTGCAGAGGTGAAATGCTGAGTGAAAGATGCATTTTTAGAAGTGCTGTACACAGGCATAACAGTTGGTCTTATTTACTTCAAACTAAAGTCTACTTAGAGTTTGTCCTTGTGTTTCGTTGCTATTTACATTGTTTTGTTCACAAGCTAGGTGGTTTTTCAATGTTTGAGTTTCAACTGCTAGGGAAGTGAAGATGAAGTGGCTACTAGTCAAACTCTCTCAATCTCACAAGCACAAACAAAACACCATTAACCTCCCGCCCTTAAAGGCGCAGGTAAAAATGTTTGTCTCATCTGCGATTTAGGTTAAAAGACAAACATTTATAGAAATTCAACAATATACCACCTTACTAAATATGATGAATTGTTTGTAGATAGTGTTATGTGTATGTGTGTGTTCACAGACGCAGCGATCAACTTGTAGTAGGTGAACTGGAAGCACATTGCTGTAGCGATGGAACAGAGGAGACGGCAAAAGAGAGGGCTTCGTCCTGAGCCCTATATTGTGAACCACATTTGACGAGTTAGCGATGTAACTTTGGTCAACTCTGAATTCAACTTGGGATAACAGGTACCATGAAAGTGTCTCGACCTTTAGCCAGGAACATTTCTATGTCAATGAATCCTTCAGGACTGAACTGCTCTGGGGCAGGCTAACTCATGGCCAACTCCATGTATCCTGAATGAAGTGTTGAGGACCAATGAATTCAGATACCCTCCGTCTCACGAAGATTGTGTCGTCATCCCTTTATGGGAGGAAGACGACTAATAAAATATTTTATTAATCAAATGGTTTTTTTGCATGTAAAAAAAAGTGATGTTAAAATACCTATTATACATCTAGTAAGGACAGCATTTGCTTTCCAAACTGTACATTTCTCCACAAGTGTATTTTGAAATTTGTGAAAGGCAAACTGACAGGCGCAACCAACAACATTAAAGTCAAGACTGGCAGCCATTGCTAGCTCACCCATGAGTTTAACAGTCAAAATGCCAGGGTTAGAGGTTCCAAAACCCTTCTAGGGATTATATGTCTATGGCCACGACCCAACAAGCTGTTCCACAAGGAGCAATAGGAGTGGGGAAAAAGGTGTTTGTGCATTGGTAGTTCGAATGGTCGGTAAGCACGCTGCCATGAAAGCAACATGTGTCAATAATAAAACTGATGGCATACAAAATCAAACCAACTGAAATGTAAGGCTCTGAAACACAAATGAAATGCTTTTGTTTAAGACAGCCAGCGAAGCCTTTAAAAAAGAAAAGTCAATGCTTTAGTTCAGCTCTGAACCCAAGTAAGAAGTCTATTTAATCCAAGAGTGTGCAAAGCTGTCATCAAGGCAAAGGGTGCCTACTTTGAAGAATCTAAAACATAATTAACACTTTTTAAGGTTACTACTTGATTCCATATGTGTTAATTTCATAGTTGTGATGTTTTCACTATTATTCTACAATGTAGAAAATAGTAAAAATAAAGAAAAACCCTTGAATGAGTAGGTGTGTCCAAACTTTTGACTGGTACTGTATGTATATACAGATTTGTGTATGTGATGGGATGTATTGACATTATGGACAGTATGTGGATAGAATATGTGGTATATCTGAAGAATAAGTGATAGAATAGTATACTGTATGTACAGCAATAGTTGAATAGGATGGACTTCACTAGAATACAGAATACCTGTGCATTCAGAAAGTATTCAGACCCCTTGACTTTTTCCACATTTTGTTGCGTTACAGCCTTATTCTAAAATGTATTAAATCGTTTTTTCCCTCATCTACACACAATACCACACAATGACAAAGAAAAACAGGTTTTTAGACATTTTTGCAAATGCACAGTACATATAAAAAAAAGCTCAAATATGACATTTACATAAGTATTCAGTCCCTTTGATCTTCCTTGAAGCAGCTTTAGCAGCGATTATAGTCTTGAGTGTTCTTGGATATGACACTACAAGCTTGGCACACCTATATTTGGGGAGATTCTCCCATTCTTCTCTGCAGATCCTCTCAAGCTCTGCCAGATTGGATGGGGAGCGTCGCTGTACAGCTATTTTCAGGTCTTTCCAAAGATGTTTGATCGGGTTCAAGTCCGGGCTCTGGCTGGGCCACTCAATGACATTCAGAGACTTGTCCCGAAGCCACTCCTGCGTTGTCTTGGCTGTGTGGACATTGTCCTGTTGGAAGGTGAACCTTTGCCCCAGTCGAAGGTCTTGGGAGTTCTGGAGCAGGTTATCATAAAGGATCCCTGTACTTTGCCCCATTCATCTTTCCCTCGATCCCAACTAGTCTCCCAGTCACTGAAAAACATCCCCAGAGCATGATGCTGCCACCACCATTTTTG
Organism: Oncorhynchus tshawytscha; assembly: GCF_018296145.1. Lineage (NCBI taxonomy): Eukaryota > Metazoa > Chordata > Actinopteri > Salmoniformes > Salmonidae > Oncorhynchus > Oncorhynchus tshawytscha. Next base: position 1,781,521 of record NC_056447.1, on the reverse strand, counting down.
TATTTGAACCTTTATTTAACTAGCTAAGTCAGTTAAGAACAAATTCTTATTTACAATCACAGCCGGTTGTGATAGAGCATGGATTTGAACCAGTGTGTCTGTAGTGATGCCTCTAGCACTAGAGATGCAGTGCCTTAGACCTCTGCGCTACTCGGGAGCCCACTCGGGCCCATGCTTCACCGTTGGGATGGTGCCAGGTGTCTTCAAGATGTGAGGCTTGGCATTCAGGCCAAAGAGTTCAACCTTGGTTTCATCAGACCAGAGAATCTTGTTTCTCATGGTCTGAGAGTCCTTTAGGTGCCTTTTCGAAAACTCCAAGCGGGCTGTCACGTGCCTTTTACTGAGGAGTGGCTTCCGTCTGGCTACTTTACCATAAAGGCCTGAAGGGTGGAGTGCTGCAGAGATGGTTGTCCTTCTGGAAGGTTCTCCCATATCCACAGAGGAAATCTGGAGCTCTGCAAGAGTGACCATCGGGTTCTTGGTCACCTCCCTGAACAAGGCCCTTCTCTACCAACTGCTCAGTTTGGCCGGCTCTAGGAAGAGTCTTGGTGTTTCCAAACTTGAATGATGGAGGTCACTGTGTTCTTTTGGACCTTCAATGCTGCAGACATTTTTTAGTTCCCTTCGCCAGTTCTAAGCCTCGAAACAATCCTGTCTCTGAGCTCTATGGACAATTCCTATCTATGCATAGTCACTTTACCTCTACCTACATGTACATATTACCTCAATTACCTCAACTAACCTGTGCCCCCGCACATTGACTCTGTACCGGTACCACCTGTATATAGCCTTGATACTGTTATTTTATTGTTGCTCTTTAATTATTTGCTATTTTCCTTTTTTTCCTTTTTTTTTTTTTTACTTCAGTTGTTTTAGTAAATACTTTCTTTAACAGTTATTTTTCTTAAAACTGCATTGTTGGTTAAGGGCTTGTAAGTAACCACTTCACCGTAAGGTTTACACCTGTTATTTTCGGTGCATTTGACAACAACAAAAAAAAAAGTTTTATTTTTATTTCCAAATCCTGTCCAATCAATAGAATTTACCACAGGTGAACTCCAATCAAGTTGTAGAAACATCTCAAGGATGATCAATGGAAACAGGATGCACCTGAGCTCAATTTTGAGTCTCTTAGCAATAGGTCTGAATATTTATGTAAATAAGGTATTTCTGTTTTTTATTTTTAATAAATTAGCAAAACATTCTAAAAACCTTTTTTCGCTTTGTCATTATGGGGTATTGTGTGTACTGTGGAAGGACCACCAGAGGGCAGGCTGGGCTCATGGATAGTAGCCCAGCCAGGCATGTGAGTCAAGGTGATCAGAGGCAATTAAGCACAGCTGATGATACTAATGACCTATTCTCTTTCCCCTACAAGAGAGAGGAGGGAACCGGCATTGAGGGGGGGAAAGAAAGTGTGTTTAGACATACCTTTTGGAAGCTGAAAAAAAAAAAAAAAAAAAAGAAGAAGAAGAAGAAGAAAGAGAAGAAGAAGAAGAAGAAGGAGAAGGAGAAGAAGAAGAAGAAGAAAGAGAAGAAGAAGAAGAAGAAAAAAAAGAAGGAGAAGGAGGAGAAGAAGAAGAAGAAGAAGGAGAAGAAGAAGAAGAAGAAGACGACAAACTACCTCTGGTCCGCTCACAATACGTAGATTGATAAGGTGAAAAAGGCTGTAACGTCTGACCGCCGTGAGATGCACCTGTACTGACCTTTTCTTTAGCTTTTCTTTAACTAGGCAAGTCAGTTAAGAACAAATTCTTGTTTACAATGATGGCCTAAGAACAGTGGGTTAACGGCCTTGTTCAGGGGCAGAATGACAGCTTTTTACCTTGTCAGCTCAGGGATTCAATCTAGCAACCTTTTGGTTACTGGCCCAATGCTCTAACCACTAGGCTACCTGCCGCCCAGTAGATGTCCCGAAGGGCAGGCAGTGTGCTCCTGGTGATGCACTGGGCTGACCACACCACCCTCTGGAGAGCCCTGCGGTTGCAGACGGTGCAGTTGCGGTACCAGGCGGTGATACAGCCCGACAAGATGCTCTCACTGGTGGTTCCATAAAAGTTTGTGAGAATCTTAGGGGCCAAGACAAATTTGTTCAGTTTCCTGAGGTTGAAGAGGCAGTATTGCTGTTGCGCCTTCTTCACCATACTGTCTGTGTGGGTGGACCATTTCAGATTGTCAGTGATGTGTACGCCAAGGAACTTGACGCTTTTCACCTTCTCGATATTGAAGGGGGCGTGCTCCCTCTGAACGATCAGCTCCTTCGTTTTGTTGATGTTGAGGGAGAGGTTATTTTCCTGGCACCAATCCACCAGGGCCCTCACCTCCTCCCTTTAGGCTGTCTCGTTATTGTTGGTAATCAGGCCTGTGTGTCGTCCACAAACTTGATGATTGAGTTGGAGACATGTGTGGCCACGAAGTCGTGGGTAAACAGGGAGTCAGGAGGGGGCTGAGCACACACTCTTGTGAGAGTCCTGTGTTGAGGATCAGCGTAGTGGAGGTGTTGTTGCCTACCTTCACCACCTGGGGGTGGCCCATCAGGAAGTCCAGGACCAAGTTGCACAGGGAGGGGTTTAGACCCAGCATTCTTACAAAGGTATTCCTCTTGTCCAGAATGGATAGAGCAATTGCATCATCCATGAATCTATTGGGGTGGTATTATTTACCTTTATTTAACTAGGCAAGTCAGTTAAGAACAAATTCTTATTTTCAATGACGGCCTAGGAACAGTGGGTTAACGGCCTGTTCAGGGGCAGAACGACAGATTTGTACCTTGTCAGCTCGGGGATGTGAACTTGCAACCTTCCGGTTACTAGTTCAACGCTCTAACCACTAGGCTACCCTGCCACCCCGTATGTGAATTGCAGTGGGTCAAGTAAGGTGGAGGTGATCCTTAACTAGCTTCTCAAAGCACTTTATGATGATAAAAGTGAGTCCTATGGAGCGACAGTCATTTACATAGTTACATTCACTTTTTTGGGTACAAGAACAATGATGGACATATATCCTTCCTGTTTGGCCCTGTCTGGGGGTGTCCTCGGATGGGGCCACAGTGTCTCCTGACCCCTCCTGTCTCAGCCTCCAGTATTTATGCTGCAGTAGTTAATGTGTCGGGGGGCTAGGGTCAGTTTGTTATATCTGGAGTACCTCTCCTGTCCTATTCGGTGTCCTGTGTCAATCTAAGTGTGCATTCTCTAATTCTCTCTTTCTCTCTCTCTCTCTCTCTCGGAGGACCTGAGCCCTAGGACCATGCCCCAGGACTACCTGACATGATGACTCCTTGCTGTCCCCAGTCCACCTGGCCGTGCTGCTGCTCCAGTTTCAACTGTTCTGCCTTATTATTATTCGACCATGCTGGTCATTTATGAACATTTGAACATCTTGGCCATGTTCTGTTATAATCTCCACCCGGCACAGCCAGAAGAGGACTGGCCACCCCACATAGCCTGGTTCCTCTCTAGGTTTCTTCCTAGGTTCTGGCCTTTCTAGGGAGTTTTTCCTAGCCACCGTGCTTCTACACCTGCATTGCTTGCTGTTTGGGGTTTTAGGCTGGGTTTCTGTACAGCACTTTGAGATATCAGCTGATGTACGAAGGGCTATATAAATAAATTTGATTTGATTTGATTTTGGACATCTTGAAGCATGTGGGGACAGCAGACTGGCATAGGGAGAGATTGAATATGTCCGTAAACACTACAGCCAGCTGGTATGCGCATAGTCTGCACACAAGTTTGGGTTTGTGACAGAAAAAAAATTGTGTAAGAGGAAACTAAAGGAGCTGTTTATAAAACAAGCACAAAAGATCCACCCCCGTTTTATAATGGAGTTCATAGTGACAACCAAACCCACGTTCCAGGTGACAACCATCCACATTTTTTCCTGGCTAATATCCTTTCTGAATTTACAAGTATTCCAAGAAATAATCATCTACTTTTTCTGAAGTATATCTGTAATCCTATTACATTATTTTAGCTGGTAACGTAACTGTTTACAGGTCCAGTTTTGGGGGGGGGTAATCAGATTACATGTAACTGATTACATGTGTTACTCCCTAACCCTGGCCGAGACACAACACTAGCAACTTCAAACACACTTCAAACAATATCATGAGAGAAAGTGAAAAACCATGTTGTCAAATTGGTAGAACAAAGGATAAAAGGTTACAACATGAATGTAAGCTCACCTGTTCTAGGGATTTTCATACAAATTCCTTGCCAACCACCACACTCTGTAGGTCCCCTTTTCCTGCTCAAAATCTTGAACCCCTCACTACAAACCTTCATCTGGGAGTGTGATAAATAAGTTCTCTAAATCTCTAAATAAGTTCTGCAATATCTTTAAGTGTAGCGTAGCAAGCGCCTGTGGAAACTTGTCACCACAGAACACTTATTTATGTTTGATTTATGCGTGTTTTTCTGACTCCTTCAGGGGTATCTTTTTTTTGAGAGTAACTGATGTAAACAGGCTTAAAATGATCTCTTTGGGACAGGGGGCAGCATTTTCACTTTTGGATAAATAGCGTGCCCAATTTCAACTTCCTGCTACTCATGCCAAGAATATAAGATATGCATATTAGTAGATTTGTATAGAAAACACTCAAGTTTATAAAACTGTTTGAATCATGTCTGTGAGTATAACAGAACTTATGTAGCAGGCAAAACCTTGAGGACTAACCATTCAGAATTATAATTTTTTTAGGTCACTGTCTATTCAATGAGTTCTCATTGGGAAATGAGATTTCTAAGGCACTTGTTTGCAGTTCCTACCGCTTCCACTGGATGTCACCAGTCTTTGGAATTTGGTTGAGGTTATTCCTTTGTGGAATGAATAAGTAAATATGGCCATCTTGGAACAGGGTAACGTTATGTGAACTGTTAGAGAGTTGCGCAAGACTTGAAAAGTAGCGTTAGTTTGTGATCCTCCTGTATTGAAAACAGGTAGACCCGTCTTCAATTTGATTGATTATTAACATTTACAAATACCTAAAGTTGTATTACAAAAGTAGTTTGAAATGTTTTGGCAAAGTTTACAGGTAACTTTTGAGATATTTTGTAGTGACGTTGCGCAAATTGGAAGCAGTTTTTTTCTGGATCAAATGCGCCAAACAAATGTACATTTCGGATATATATGGATGGAATTAATCGAATAAAAAGACCATTTGTGATGTTTATGGGACATATTGGAGTGCCAACAAAAGAAGCTCGTCAAAAGTAAGGCATGATTTATATTTTATTTCTGTGTTTTGTGTGGTGCCTGCAGGGTTGAAATATGCTATTCTCTCTTTGTTTACTGTTGTGCTATCGTCAGATAATAGCTTCTTATGCTTTTGCCAAAAATCCTTTTTTGAAATCAATCTGAAATGTTGGCTGGATTCACAACGAGTGTAGCTTTAATTTGGTATCTTACATGTGTGATTTAATGAAAGTTTGAATTTTATAGCATTTTTTTTTATTTGGCGCTCTGCATTTTCCCTGGCAATTGGCCAGGTGGGACATTTGCGTCCCGCCTATCCCAGAGAGGTTGTGTCTGTGTGCCTGGAAGGTGAGAGAAAACAAGTGTATAAGAACACCACCAAATATCCTTGCTATGTGGCATGACACGCAACCCCCTGGGCACAGTTCAACATCTATTTTTCATTTGTCAACTAATTGGAATTCAACGTGAAATCAACATAAAATGTCATGTTACAAAAAGAATATGAAATTCTTTCCAAAAAAAAATTGATGATGTTTTACAAATCCAATCAGTTCTTCACGTTGATTCAACGTCATCACATTGACTGTTTTGGTTAAAATGACGTGGAATCAATGTTAATTCAACGTGTTGATGCACAGTAGGAAGGAATGATTTGTTCCCAGTATTTTTCCTTCTATATGCTTGGTCAGCATAAGTTGAAAATTTACTGCTGAGTAATTGTAGATACTTAGCCAGTCATTTCATTATATATTAACCAAATATGTTAACACAGTATTTCTTTAACGTAATCATCGCAGTACCATTACTCAAAGCCCCTAAAAACGTTGGGGTTATTGGGTTAAATGTTACAGGCTCTGCATACTGTCCAAAGGATATGAAATAATACTCACAACAATGTAAAATATTTTTGAATTTTATTTTGACATAAATATGTAATGTCTTTCGTGATTCAGTCCTATAGTGCAGGATTCTCAAAAAAATACTGTTCATCTAAAAATTAGAACTTTGATTATTTGCTTCAATCATATCCACGTACCCATACTGTGAATGCATTCATCAGATTTTCTAAGAGTGAGGCTATACCTGAATAACCATTGGGGTCATGGGACGTGATAACTGGGGTGAGCAGCTACTGCCTGTGTAGCACTGGCAGGTGAACTTGTCTGCTAAGGTGAGTAGGTCAGCAGAGGAGGGTATTCCGATGGCCACGTACTTTCGCTGGGACTTTAGGAGGCGGAAGTTGTCCGGGTTCAGGTGCAGGTAGTCATTGGAGTTGTAGTCCTTTCTGACACAGCGGCCATTGCCTTGGCAAAGGACGTCACTACAGAGTTTGGCGGCAGCGGTCACGTTAGCAATGTATGGGTTGAGGGTGGATGTCAGGTATGTGGATAATGCTTCACATGAAGCCTGAAAGGACAGAGAGGGGGTGGGGGGTGAGATATTAATGAACTTGTTCTTGGGATGGAATGTTGGATGAATTATATAGAGGATAGAAAGAAGGGGGCTACAAATGGACATGTCATATCCAAGTGTTGTGCCACCTGACAACATGTGAAAGGTGATATGATAAGCATAAACATTCCGTACTTTCCGTTTTTTACATAAATAGCAAATGTAACAGCGTGCCATCATTGGTCAGCACTTCCTTACGGAAAAAACACATGAATTTCACATTTCAGCAATTTCATATTTCAACAAGTAGTGATGAAGTCCATCTATCTTCCACGTTGAGCCATGAGAGATTGACATGCATATCATTAATATTAGCTCCCCTTGTACTTTTTTGGACCACCCGCTCTGTTCTGAGACAATTGTAATTTTCCTAAGTCCCTCTGTGGCATCTGACCACATTACTGAACAGTAGTCCAGGTGTGACAAAACTAGGGCCTGTAGGACCTGCCTTGTTGATAGTGTTGTTATTAAGAACGCAGAGCAGCACTTTACTAGGGACAGACTTCTCCCCATCTTAGCTACTGTTGTATGAATATGTTTTGACCATGACAGTTTACAATCCAGGGTTACTACAAGCAGTTTAGCAACCTCAATTTCCACAATATTCATTACACTAATTAGTTGAGGTTTAGGCTTTAGTGTATGATTTGGCCCAAATACAATGCTTTTCATTTTTTAAATATTTAGGACTACCTTATTCCTTGCCACCCATTCTGAAACTAACTGCATATCATTGTTAAGTGTTGTAGTCATTTCAGTTGCTATAGAAGCTGACGTGTATAGTTTTGAGTCATCTGCATACATAGACACACTGGCTTTACCCAAAACCAGTGGCATGTCGTTAGTAAAGAATGAAAAGTGTAAGGGGCCTAAACAGCTGCCCTGGGTAATTCCTGAGCTTACCTCTATTATGTTGGAGAGGCTTCTATTAAAGAACACCTTACGTGTTCTGTTAGACAGGTAACTCTTTATCATCAAAACAGCAGGGGGTGTAAAGCCATAATACATAATTTCTTCTAGTAGTAGACTATGATCGATAATGTCAAAAGCCGCACTGAAGTCTAACAAAACAACCCCCTGCAATCTTTGTATCTCAGCCAATCATCAGTCATTTGTGTAAGTGCTTGTTGAATGTCCTTCCCTATAAGTGTGCTGAAAGTCTGTCAATTTCTGTAAAATAGCATTGTATCTGGTCAAACACAATTTTTTCAAAAAGTTTACTAAGGGTTGGTAACAGGCTTATTTGTTGGCTATTTGAGCCAGTAAAGGGGACTTTACTATTCTTAGGTAGCGGAATTACATTTGTTTCCCTCCAGGCCTGAAGGCACACACTTTCTAGTAGGCTTATATTGAAGATATGGCAAATAGGAGTGGCAATATCGGCCGCTATTATCCTCAGTAATTTTCCATCCAGGTTGTCAGACCCCGGGCCAGGTCGATTAGAAAGGCCTGCTCACTGAAGTATTTTAGGGAGCGTTTGATAGTGATGAGGGGTGGTCATTCGACCGTGGACCCATTACGGACGCAGGCAATGAGGCAGTGATCGCTGAGATCCTGGTTGAAGACAGCAGAGGTTTATTTGGAGGGCAAGTTAGTCAGGATGATATCTATGAGGGTGCCCATGTTTATGGATTTATGGTTGTACCTGGTAGGATCTTTGATAATTTGTGTGAGATTGAGGGCATCTAGTTTAGATTGTAGGATGGCCGGGGTGTTAAGCATATCCCAGCTTAGGTCACCTCACAGTACGAACTCTGAAAATAGATGGGGGGCAATCAATTCACATATGGTGTCCAGGGCACAGCTGGGGGCTGAGGGGGGTCTATAACAGTGAGAGACTTATTTCTGTAAAGGTGGATTTTTAAAAGAAAAGTTCAAACTGTTTGGGCACAGACCTGGATAGTAAGACCGAACTCTGCAGGCTATCTCTGCAGTTTATTGCAACTCTGCCCCCTTTGGCAGTTCAATCTTGACGGAAAATGTTGTAGTTGGGGATGGATATTTCAGAATTCTTGGTGGCCTTCCTAAGCCAGGATTCAGACAAGGCTAGGACATCAGGGTTATATATGATAGATGTTAAAACTATGTATTGCTACCACTGTATCATCAAAGGCATTATCTACATTTCCGAGATAGTCAAAATGTAATCTGTTACAAGCAAGCTATGAACTGTCACGCCCTGGTCTTAGTATTTTGTGTTTTCTTTATTTATTTGGTTAGGCCAGGGTGTGACATGGGTTTATTTTGTGGTGTGTTTTGTATTGGGGTTTTAGTAGGTATTGGGATTGTGGCTTAGTAGGGTTGTCTAGAAAAGTCTATGGTTGCCTGAGGTGGTTCTCAATCAGAGGCAGGTGATTCTCGTTGTCTCTGATTGGGAACCATATTTAGGCAGCCATATTCTTTGAGTATTTCGTTGGTGATTGTTCCTGTCTCTGTGTTAGTTTGCACCAGTTTAGGCTGTTTCGGTTTTCACGTTAAGTTTACTGTTTTTGTATTGTTCGTGTTTCATCTTCATTAAAGATGTATCGAATTAACCACGCTGCATTTTGGTCCGACTCTCTTTCACCCGAAGAAAACCGCAACATGAACCTTGTTTCTTAAGCTACATCGCCTATTTTTAGCACCTTTCTGGATTGTTGGCGCATACAAAAATATATTTTGCTGTTTGAAAAAAAAATTCTCCATAATTCTGCTTAAGAATGGAAGGTTGGGGATTGTCCGAAAATTTCTATGAGCTGAAGAATCTAGATTACGTTTCTTCAGAAGGGGATTCACCATAACAGTTTTTAGTGCGGTTTGGAAAGTGCCTGTGAATACGGAGTGATTAACAATCACTGTTAAAAAAAAAAAAAACTGTTTTGAAGAAGGTGGTCGGGATATCATCGAGAAAGCAGATAGAAGGCTTAAGTTGTGATGTCACTTTCCTGAGCATGTCTGAGTAAAACAGGGAAAATAAATCCACAGTGCCTTTACATGTTAGGCTAGGGCACATATCATCAAACTTCTCTTCAGGTCTTGCTTGACTGATACCCAGCCTAATGTTGGTTATCTTACCTCTGAAATATGCCACAAACTCATCACATTTAGATGTGGAGGAAACTTCACTTAGGTTTGAGGGGGTATGATTTATCAGGCCATCAATGGTCAAGAAGAGCATCTTTAAATTAGTCTGATTAATAGTGATCAAGTAAGAAAAATGAGTCAGTCTGGCATTTCTAATGGCCTTGTTAAATATGCCAAGATGCTCTCTCAGAATATCATAATGGACCTGCGACTTAGACTTTCTCCCCTTCCACTCTGCCTTTTTGCAATTTCTCTTTAATTGATTTAGTTTCCTCACTCATCCAAGGGGCTCTCCATTTGGATGTGGACTTTTTCAACTTTACTGGAGCTATGGTATCAATGGTAATCCTTAATGTGCTATTAAAATCATCAACTAAATCATTACAAGAGGAAGGCAGAATAGGTAGTGTTGTTCATGTACTCAATAAAATCTGTAGCAACGTCAGAGGTAAGATAGCGTTTCTTAATAATGTGTTCAGTATTACCCTGCGCTATTGGTAATAAAATGCAACAAGGTAATAAAATACACAGTGGTGACCAGATAAAGCAACATCAACAATAGAGGATATGTCAATAGAAAGCCCCTTGGTAATAATCAGGTCCAGAGTATGGCTGCAATTATGGGTGGGCCCAGTAACATGTTGGATAAAGTCCATAGAGCTCAAAATATTCATAAATTCAATGACCTTGGAGTCAGTCTCTTTGTCAACATTAATATTAAAATCGTCCAACACAATGATTTTATCATAGTTCTCCGGGACAATAGACAATATGTCACGTTCTGACCATCGTTCGTATGTGTTTTCCTTGTTTTAGTGTTGGTCAGGACGTGAGCTGGGTGGGCATTCTATGTTGTGTGTCTGGTTTGTCTATTTCTATGTTTGGCCTGATATGGTTCTCAATCAGAGGCAGGTGTTAGTCATTGTCTCTGATTGGGAACCATATTTAGGTAGCCTGTTTTGTGTTGGGTTTTGTGGGTGATTGTTCCTGTCTCTGTGTTTGCACCAGATAGGACTGTTTAGGTTTTCACTTTTCTTGTTTTGTTTAGTCTGTTCATGTATAGTCGTCTTTCTAAATTAAACATGAATAACCACCACTCTGCATTTTGGTCCGCCTCTCTTTCACCACAGGAAAACCCTTACACAATAGCTCAGATAAATCAGTAAAGAAAGTTGGTTCAGTGCTTTGGTGGCCTTTACAGGGTTTTGGCCAGCACTGGTGGCTAACATTTAAACAGCATAGCATGATGCTCAAAAGGCCCAAAGTCGACAAACTAAATTTCCTTACAGCCGAGAGCAGTATTAAAAGTAGAGGCTGTCCACCCACCCCTTTTACCATTTCTGATAGAGTATCAAAAGCTGTAGTCCAGAGGGGAGGCTTCAATAAGAGCGGCACTAGAGTCTGATGACAGCCATGTTTCAGTGAGAAACATGCAATCAACTTGGCGCTTAGTAATGATGTCATTCATGAGAAAGGTTTTACTAGTGATTGCTCTAACATTTAAAAGCATATTCAACGGGGCATCTGCCTCGAGGTGACACATGGAATAACATCCAAATTATTAACGTTACAACCATTTTTTTCTGACCGTCTCCAATCTAACAGAATGGTAGGAGATGACAGTTTGTATAAACTCACTAGAAGGCGGAGTTAAAGGAAGATAAATTAGGTTACTCACAATACCCGTAGTGACATTTCCATAAGATTTTGTATGCTTTCCAAGTCTTTTGTTACTTCTTCTGACAGGGAGAACTGGAGCACTACCAGACCCTGTCCGCCAGTCTCAAAAACAGTTTGCGATGATGCTGGAAATAATCCTGAAACATCTCCGCACTTAGTAAAAGTGTGCTGTTATTTTAGTTATAAGTTATTCTGTCCCCTCATCATTTTTCATTTACTTATTTCAGCAATTTTGAGGGTTTTCTGTATAGTTGTCAATGTTGGTGGGGCATATTATTCAGTGTTAATGTTACTCCTGAATCACAATGATAAATATAATAGTTTTTCTTCCGTGTATTTTTAGCAAAGATTTACTTTGTAGTCCAAAGTGTAAGAATACAGGTGAAATCAGTTACTGCCACATACATGGCGGCTTAGCAGGAAGATCGGAATGCTGTGAACCAAGAGGTTGTGCGTTCAAATCCCACGTAAGGACATGTTGAATAACAATTACTGTATAAACAAACATACACAATATAGTCAAATATATATTGTCCTTTGAAAACACTATGCTAAAAGCACTTGTGTGTATCATAAAGACTCATTAATGTTTGCAGGGCATCGCCTGTGAAATCATGTGTCATATCATCAAATGGGAAGTGTTCCAAAAACATACTGTATAGTTTCACATGATTTCACAGTTGAAAAAATGATAATAATAAATGCGTTGGTTTACAGGGTCAGCGCTTTGCTCAAGGGCACCTCAACAGATTTTTCACCTTGTCGGCTCAGGTATTTGAACCAGCAGCCTTTCGGTTGCTGGCCCAGCATTCTAACCCAGGGCTCTTCCACCCTGTTCCTAAAGAGCTACCATCCTGTCGGTTTTCCCTCCGACCCTAATCTAGCGCAACTGATTATAATTAATTAGCTGGTTGATAAACTGAATGAGGTTAGTTCTAACTGGGGTTGAAGAGGAAACCTACAGGAGGGTAGCTCTCCAGGAACAAGGTTGGCGAGCCCTGCTCTAACCACTAGCCTACCTGCCGCCATGCCAAGATCATCACATATGAAGTGTTCCAAAAACATGTTTTCACATGTGCAGAACTGGTATATGTCATGTGAAATCATGTGATTTCTCTGTGAGGGTACTGCACCACCACTCAAAAAAGCTTTTTTACATTGAAGTATTCAATGACATTTAAGCAAAACATAGTACAAATTAAATAAGTGTACTTTATATTTCATCACGGGACATAAAATAAGAAATGTGGAGGGGTGCATTTGAGATTACCTTGTCAGTATAGTCGGCACTGGCTCCCCAGAGCACTGACCCGGAAGCCCCCAATGCTGCACTTTCTCCAATACTTCTGATCAGATCTTCCTGGGAATGACAGACACACAGAAACTCCTGCATGAAACTCAGCTGAAGTAAAGAAAATACATTTGTAATAGTGTGTGCACTGCATGTCTTAAATGTTCTTGTGAGTTATCAGCATTTAGTGAGCACACGTTTTTAAAAAAAGGTAAAGATAAAAGTCTATTGAAATTGTGTAGCACTCAATATTGAACTATTAAATAATTGACATCTAATGCCCTCACCGTACTGAGAAACGTATTCGTATTTCCGTCCCTGTAGAGTGGGCATGAGTACACATAGATGGGCACAGTGTAGGGGCGTTTGGGCAGAGCTGCCACCCGCACTGCCTCCTGAACGCGGTTTCTGACGAAAAGTGCCACGTTGGCGCTGTTGTTCAGCGACGCAGGCAGGTAGACTGAAGGGTATAGAGCCGTGCTGGACTCCCAAAGCCACAAAAGCTCGTCGTTCTGGCTCTTGGTCTTGTCGGAGCATTGCCCTGTGTAGTCTGGCTTCTCCCAGCCATAGTTGTAGCAATCGGGGAACAGATAGAACCCCCATTGCTGGCTGGGCCGCTGGCTGATACCTAGCATCATGGTTCCCTCCATGTAGTTGCGGGCTGCAGTCTGAAACTGCTTCTTGGCCTCAGTGGTTGCTTGTGATGGGGACAAAGAGGGGTCCTTCTCTCGAGCGTAGGCGATGGACAGTTGACGGTAAATATTCTTGGACCCCCAGTTTCTGTCCCACAGGGGGCGCCAGTCTTCCCAGTCGATGACGGCCAGACCCGGGGTCGTGTCAGAGGGGATGTAATGATTGATGTCACCGTAGGCCTTAATCAGGTGGGCCGTCAGGTTGCCCTTTTGGGGGATGCCACCATTGAACTGGCGATGGTTGTTGGGGTCAACGTGAGGGTACAGGCCCAGGCGGTCGACGTAGAACAGGGTGAGGAACTGACCGGGAACAGCAGCAGGCGTGGTCACTGCTTTGAAGGACCAGGTGTCCAGTGGGATCTGCAGCCTCTTGCATGTAGGGGTCGGGGTATTCCATATACCCACAAACGGATGACCGTCAAACAGTGGGGGCTCCGTTGTAGGTAGCGGGGAGACGAAACTAAGACACGCCAGAAGGGAGAGGAGTAGCTGGGGAGCGCCCCTTTTCATCTGGGGGAACTGGTCCATCGTGACTCCTCTGTGAGAACAAAAATACATAAATACATGTATGTGGTAACTGGCAGTGGAGGAATGTGACTTCCCAACCATCTCTGTATAGCTACAGTGAGGTACCTTATATACATGTCTTTTCAGATATCTTTACATCTTAGCCAGTGATGGTCATAGCAGAGAGAAAAGGTGATAGAGCCAGTGGTGGCAGTTATTAGAACATTCAGTACACAAGCTGTTGATGACGATGTTCAACTGTTACAAAGTCAGATGCCAGACTAATATTACGGATGTTACCAAACAGCCAAAAGGCAGCCTAGTAGTCCTTACCTGTGCGTAATACGCGGTTGGAGCACACTGACACAGTAGAGAAATCATATTTTTATACATTTGGGTTAATCTATCCCATTTGATGTAATCTTGTATCAAGTGCTCATTAAACATGTTCCTGTTTGTTGTACATTATGGTTTATCATTCAAGAGCTTTATCTGTGGTTCCAAGAAGGACTGTTATTGACTATTTAATAGACCGATGAGAGAGCGACAGAGCAGAGCAAGGACATACAATGGTTCATATTTGCAGAATTTCAATCTGGCTGTCAAGGTATACTTGTCTCTGGTATCTGAAAATAACAGGAGATGATATATCACCTGTTATTGTGAAGCTATTGCTCAACCTTTTGACAAACCTCAGGTCTTGTCTCTGGTATCTGAAAATAACAGGAGATGATATATCACCTGTTATTGTGAAGCTATTGCTCAACTTTTTGACAAACCTCAGGTCTTGAAGGAATTCTTGACATATGAAATGGGAGTGGCTAGAACAAAACTTTAGGCCTAAGTTCCAAAGCCGGCCTGATTGGACAATATACCCTATGCACTTATATCACTTTCTGCAAATCAAACATTTTCCATGACCTGATAGATTTTTAAAAAATAGGCATATTAATAATATCATTTTCTTCTCCTCTGGATGGGAGCAAGTTGCGGGCACGTCAGGCTCCGAATCAGATTGCAGGCTTTGGGGTGAGAGAACAGTTAAGTGCTATGATCAAGCAGCCACCACACTTATGTCAACCAGTACAACAGGTCTGGTACATTTCTGTGACACTATTTATTTTACTGTTATCTGGTCTCCTATCTCTTTTCTGTACTCAGGAAAACACAGATGCCCTTCAAGGCACCTGACCTCTGGAGTATGCGGAGGATATCAGTGTTTGTCTGCAGTTAACAGCCTAATACACTGTTACATTGCCTGTGTGTAAGAGAGAGAATGTTGCCAAATAATCATGCAACAGAATCCAAGTGTTAGAGGTCACTTTCAGGGACACTTTAATGGTAATTTAATGGCTTCTAAGGGCTGATTTAAGGGCTACTAAGGGCTGATTTAAGGGCTACTAAGGGCTGATTTAAGGGCTACTGTACTAAGGGCCAGGAATCTTTGAGAATCGTCATTGATACATTAGAAAATAGTCAGCCATGGTTCTTGATATAAGCATCCATTTACTGTGATCTAATTAAGAGACAAATTCATGTATTCAAAATGATTGTCACGCCTTGGTCTTAGTATTTTGTGTTTTCTTTAATTATTTGTTCAGGCCAGGGTGTGACATGGGTTTATTGTGTTGTCGTATTGGGTTTTTTGTAGGCATTGGGATTGTGGCTGATTAGGGGTGTGTCTAGCATAGGTTTGGCTGCCTGAGGCGGTTCTCAATCAGAGTCAGGTGATTCTCGTTGTCTCTGATTGGGAACCATATTTAGGTAGCCGGGGTTTCACTGTGTATTTTGTGGGTGATTGTTCCTGTCTCTGTGTAGTTTCACCAGATAGGCTGTAATAGGTTTTCGCGTTCCGTTTGTTGTTTTGTTTATATATAGTTATTTCATGTATCGCTATTCTCCATTAAAGAACATGAGTAACCACCACGCTGCATTTCGGTCCGACTCTCCTTCAACAGACGGATGCCGTTACAGAATCACCCACCACACACGGACCGAGTGGCGTGGTAACAGGCAGCGACAGCAGGAGCAGCGAAAGGAGGATGAATTGTTCGGAGAAGGACCCTGGGATCAGCCGGGAGAATATCGCCGCCCCAAAGAAGAACTAGAGGCGGCGAGAGCTGAGAGACGCTGGTATGAGGAGAAACAACAGCGGCAGCAGGAGCTACAAAATCGGGACTATACGACGTGGGAAGAAATAGACAGGTGGGCGGTCGACCCAGAGAGAGTGCCGGAGCCCGCCTGGGATTTGCTGGAGCAGTGCGAAGAGGGTTATAGGAGAATGGAGTTGGAGAGACAATCACGACGGCGCAGAAGAAAGCCCGTGAGTCAGCCCCAAAAATGTATTGGGGGGGGGCTCAGAGGGAGAGTGGCAGAGTCAGGAGATAGACCTGAGCCAACTCTCCTTGTTAATCGTGAAGAGCCGGTGTTAGAGGTGAGCGAAGCAGAGACTGTGAAGGAGTTAATGGGGAAAGTGGAGTGGAGAGTAATGAGGGAGTTGCTAGCTTGGTGCTTTAGGTACAAGATTCGTCCGACTGAGCGTGTCGGGGATTTGATGGCACCTGGGTCAGCGCTCCATACTCGTCCTGAGGTGCGTGTTAGTCGGCTGGTAAAAAATGTGCCAGCCTCACGCACTAGGCCTCCTGTGTACCTACCTAGCCTTGCACGTCCTGTGCCAGTCCTGCTCTCAGGCTCTCCAGTACACCTTCACGGTCCAGTCCATCCTGTGCCACCTTCACATACCAGTCCTCCGGTGGCAGCTCCCCGCACCAGGCTTCCTGTGCGTGTCCTCGATCCAGTACCACCAGTTCCAGCACCACGCACCAGGCCTTCAGTGCGCCTCGCCTGTTCAGCGCAGCCAGCGTTTTCCTCCTCTCCTGCGCTGTCGGAGTCTCCCACCTGTTCAGCGCTTCCAGAGCCTTCCTCCTCTACAGCGCTGCCGGAGCCTCCCGCCTGTTCAGCGCTTCCAGAGCCTTCCTCCTCTACAGCGCTGCCGGAGCCTCCCGCCTGTTCAGCGCTTCCAGAGCCTTCCTCCTCTACAGCGCTGCCGGAGCCTCCCGCCTGTTCAGCGCAGCCAGCGTTTTCCTCCTCTCCTGCGCTGTCGGAGTCTCCCGCCTGTTCAGCGCTTCCAGAGCCTTCCTCCTCTACAGCGCTGCCGGAGCCTCCCGCCTGTTCAGCGCAGCCAGAGCCTGTCTCCTCTCCTGCGCTGCCGGAGCCTCCTGCCTGTTCAGCGCAGCCAGCGCTTTCCTCCTCTCCTGCACTGTTGGAGTCTCCCGCCTGTTCAGCGCAGCCAGAGCCTGTCTCCTCTCCTGCGCTGCCGGAGCCTCCTGCCTGTTCAGCGCAGCCAGAGCTGTCAGCCTGCATGGAGCAGCCAGAGCCGTCAGTCTGCATGGAGCAGCTAGAGCCGTCAGTCTGCATGGAGCAGCCAGAGATGCCAGTTTGCATGGAGCTGCCAGTTTGCATGGAGCAGCCAGAGCTGTCAGTCTGCATAGAGCTGCCAGTCTGCATGGAGCAGCCAAAGCTGCCAGTCTGCATGGAGCAGCCAGAGCTGCCAGTTTGCATGGAGCAGCCAGAGCTGCCAGTTTGCATGGAGCAGCCAGAGCTGCCAGTTTGCATGGAGCAGCCAGAGCTGTCAGTCTGCATAGAGCTGCCAGTCTGCATGGAGCAGCCAAAGCAGCCAGTCTGCATGGAGCAGCCAGAGCTGCCAGTTTGCATGGAGCAGCCAGAGATGTCAGTCTGCATAGAGCTGCCAGTCTGCATGGAGCAGCCAGAGCAGCTAGATCCGCCAGTCAGCCATGATCTTCCAGATCCGCCAGTCAGCCATGATCTTCCAGATCCGCCAGTCAGCCATGATCTTCCAGATCCGCCAGTCAACCAGATTCTTCCAGATCTGCCAGTCAACCAGACTCTTCCAGATCCGCCAGCCAGCCAGGATCTGCCGGAGCCAACTACCTGCCTGAGCTTCATCTCAGTACTGGGCTTCCTCTCAGTCCCGGGCTTCCCCTCAGTCCCGGGCTTCCCCTCAGTCCCGGGCTTCCCCTCAGTCCCGGGCTTCCCCTCAGTCCCGGGCTTCCCCTCAGTCCCGGGCTTCCCCTCAGTCCCGAGCTGTCCCTCAGTCCCGAGCTGTCCCTCAGTCCCGAGCTGTCCCTCAGTCCCGAGCTGTCCCTCAGTCCCGAGCTTCCCCTCAGTCACGAGCTGCCCCTCAGTCCAGTGGGGTTCTGGGTGAGGACTATTAGGCCATGGTCGGCGGCGAGGGTTGATTATCCCAGCACGTGAGGCGGAGGATCTATGACATTTATGGAATGGGGTCCACGTCCCGAGCCGGAGCCGCCACCATGGACAGACGCCCACCCGGACCCTCCCTATGGTTTTGAGGTGCGTCCGGGAGTCCGCACCTTGGGGGGGGTTCTGTCACGCCTTGGTCTTAGTATTTTGTGTTTTCTTTAATTATTTGTTCAGGCCAGGGTGTGACATGGGTTTATTGTGTTGTCGTATTGGGGTTTTTGTAGGCATTGGGATTGTGGCTGATTAGGGGTGTGTCTAGCATAGGTTTGGCTGCCTGAGGCGGTTCTCAATCAGAGTCAGGTGATTCTCGTTGTCTCTGATTGGGAACCATATTTAGGTAGCCGGGGTTTCACTGTGTATTTTGTGGGTGATTGTTCCTGTCTCTGTGTAGTTTCACCAGATAGGCTGTAATTAGGTTTTCGCGTTCCGTTTGTTGTTTTGTTTATATATAGTTATTTCATGTATCGCTATTCTCCATTAAAGAACATGAGTAACCACCACGCTGCATTTCGGTCCGACTCTCCTTCAACAGACGAACGCCGTTACAATGATTTACATTTTTTGGTAACACTATATTTTAAGATGCATATTTTAGCTACAAATGTGTGGTTTATAAGCGTGTATACACGTAGCTAATAAGGCCTTTATTATGTCATATAAGCCATAGATAAGGCCTTCATTTGTGTTTTTTCTTATTCCAACATTACAAGTTGTGTTAATTGCCAATCCTTAACCTCATTGTCAGTCATAATAAAGACATATGAGTATTTAATAAAGAACAAGTTACACAGTAAACAGACTCATAGTATGCTGTCTCAATGTAGACCTAATAAAAGCATAGTATCTTAACATATGTTCCCTGTGCTAAAGTGCTACCTTACATTCTCTAATATGTTGACATATATAATTGTTTTAAGATGGTCATACCATGGATCATTTAGCTATGTGATTTAACATTGTAGGACCCTTTTAGGAATCCCCCAAAAATATCTACAAAAATGTTTGATAAAATATTGAATTTGACCTTTACTACCGAATCCCATAAACGCATTGAGTAACACATGCATAAATGGCAGAAGGCAGTCAACATTATTTTATAAGGAATAAGTGTTAGTCCTATATCTAGGAGATATAATAAAGCTCTAACAAGGCACACCTGTTAATTAAAATGCATTCCAGGTGACTACCTCGTGAAGCTGGTTGAGAGAATGCCAAGAGTGTGCAAGCTGTCGTCAAGGCAAAAGGTGGCTACTTTGAAAAATGTCAAAAATATTTTGATTTGTTTAACACTTTTTTGGTTACTACTTGATTCCATATGTGTTATTTCATAATGTGGATGTCTTCACTATTATTCTACAATGTAGAAATTGTCAAAAATAAAGAAAAACCCTTGAATGAGTAGGTGTCCAAACTTTTGACTGGTACTGTGTGTATATATATACATTTTTTACACATATTTAACACCTTTTTTGGGGTAGGTACAAAACTACCTCAATACTTCCATTCATTTTTTTAAACCGTTACCGGTTACTTTCAGACGAGTCCCGTGACACTTGTGGGGGTCGTAGAGCAAAACGGAGAACACCATGTTTGGAATCTCCCCTTCCCACATTAGTTTGTAGCCCAAATGCTTCAGGCGCTACAAACAGAAGATGGCACATCAACGATACAGACTTCAGACGAGTCCTGTGGGGCTGGTGGGGGTCATTCGTCGTGTTCGTCGTGTTCATGAGAGTCTTTCCATAGAGTGGTCATAAGCCATTCAGACTCTACAGCCATTTTCATGAGAAGATAGATTTTCGGGATGACAACACTGCTGTGTCTTGGCCACCTTCCACCACAGTTGCGGAAGGCCGCCATGGGCGGATGCGATGGATTGAGACGCAGCTCATGCAACACATGCAACAACTCTCCAGCTTCAAGTAACAGATTTTAATGGGGATTTTTTTTTATGGTACTTAGATTGGCACACCGGTAAATCCATAGACTCTAGGGGTAAGGATTGGCCAGCTACACTTGACTAATAATGTTCGATAATGAAAAAATTTAATAAAGGCCTTATAAATGTCTAACAAGATATAATAACAACCTTATTAGGAATTTACACACTTACATCTACAAATTAGTTTCTAATATGTGTCCCTTAATAAAATAAAGTGTACCATTTGTATGCATTTTTTTTCAGTACATTTACATTCACTCAACACTTCACATGTTGCATAGTGTATTGTGTATTTGTTTTTTCAGTACATTTACATTCACTCAACACTTCACATGTTGCATAGTGCTTGTGTATTGTGTATTTGTTTTTTCAGTACATTTACATTCACTCAACACTTCACATGTTGCATAGTGCTTGTGTATTGTGTATTTGTTTTTTCAGTACATTTACATTCACTCAACACTTCACATGTTGCATAGTGCTTGTGTATTGTGTATTTGTTTTTTCAGTACATTTACATTCACTCAACACTTCACATGTTGCATAGTGTATTGTGTATTGTGTATTTGTTTTTTCAGTACATTTACATTCACTCAACACTTCACATGTTGCATAGTGTATTGTGTATTTGTTTTACTATCTTGGAATCTTTAAACAAAACAAATTGCAACTTGGCTGAGATGAGTAAGTTACCGTGAGCCATCATCAATCACTTCACTTAATACACTTAGTAATTATATATATATATATATTTTATTTAACCCTAAATTAACAAGGCAAGTCAGTTAAGAACAGATTCTTATTTACAATGGCGGCCTACCGGGGAACAGTGGGTTAAATGCCTTGTTCAGGAGCAGAACGACAGATTTTTTTACCTTGTCAGCTCAGGGATTCAATCCAGCAACCTTTCGGTTACCTGCTCAATGCTCTAACCACCTGGCTGGCTACCTGCCGCCCCAATATACCGTATGAGCCAGCTCCAATGCCTGCCAATCAAGACTGATGTGATTCTGAGATTAAATCATCCACTCATGCATTAAAAAGTAGACATGATAAATATATGAAATGTTAATGAAGTTTGAACTACTTACAGTTGAAGTCAGAAA
Source organism: Oncorhynchus tshawytscha (assembly GCF_018296145.1). Taxonomy (NCBI): domain Eukaryota; kingdom Metazoa; phylum Chordata; class Actinopteri; order Salmoniformes; family Salmonidae; genus Oncorhynchus; species Oncorhynchus tshawytscha. Next base: position 1,760,311 of record NC_056447.1, on the reverse strand, counting down.
TTTACATAAACTAGTTTTAATGACTCCAACCTAAGTGTTTCAACCACTCCACAGATTTCTTGTTAACAAACTATAGTTTTGGCAAGTCGGTTAGGACATTTTTTTGACACAAGTAATTTTTCCAACAATGGTTCACAGACAGATTATTTCACTTATAACTCACTGTATCCCAATTCCAGTGGGTCAGAAGTTTACATACACGTTGACTGTGCCTTTAAACAGCTTAGAAAATTCCAGAAAACATCATGACTTTAGAAGCTTCTGATAGTCTAATTGACCATTTGAGTCAATTGGAGGTATACATGTGGATGTATTTCAAGGCCTACTTTGGAACTCAGTGTCTCATTGCTTGACATCATGGGAAAATCAAAAGAAATCAGCCAAGACCTCAGAAATAAATTGTAGACGTCCCCAAGTCTGGTTCATCCTTGGGAGCAATTTCCAAATGCCTGAAGGTACCACGTTCATCTGTACAAACAATAGTACGCAAGTATAAACACCATGGGACCACAAAGCCGTCATACCGCTCAGGAAGGAGACGCGTTCTGTCTCCTAGTGATGAAAGTACTTTGGTGCGAAAAGTGCAAATCAAACCCAGAACAACAGCGAAGGATCTTGTGAAGATGCTGGAGGTAACATGCACAAAAGTATCTATATCCACAGTAAAACGAGTCCTATATTGACATAACCTGAAAGGCTGCTCAGCAAGGAAGAAGCCACTGCTCCAAAACTGCCATAAAAACAGCCAGACTACGGTTTGCAACTGCACATTGGGACAAAGATCATACTTTTTGGAGAAATGTCCTCTGGTCTGATGAAACAGAAATAGAACTGTTTGGCCATAATGACCATCGTTATGTATGGATGAAAAAAGGGGGAGGCTTGCAAGCCGAAGAACAGCATCCCAACTGTGAAGCACAGGGGTGGCAGCATCATGTTGTGGGGATGCTTTGCTGCAGGAGGGACTGGTGCACTTCACAAAATAGATGGCATCATTAGGGAGGGAAATTGTGGCTATATTGAAGCAACATCTCAAGACATCATCAGTCAGGAAGTTAAAGCTTGGTTGCAAATGTGTCTTTCAAATGGACAATGACCCCAAGCATACTTCCAAAGTTGTGGCAAAATGACTTAAGGACAACAAAGTCAAGGTATTGGAGTGGCCATCAAAAAACCCTGACCTCAAACCTATAGAAAATGTATGGGCAGAACTGAAAAAATGTGTGCGAGCAAGGAGGTCTACAAACCTGACTCAGTTACACCAGTTCTGTCAGGAGGAATGGGACAAAATTCACCCAACTTATTATGGGAAGCTTGTGGAAGGCTACCCTAAAAGTTTGACCCAAGTTCAACAATTTAAATGCAATGCTACCAAATGCTCATTGAGTGTATGTAAACTTCTGACCCACTGGGAATGTGATGAAAGAAATAAAAGCTGAAATAACACATTCTCTCTACTATTATTCCAACATTTCACATTCTTAAAATAAAGTGGTGATCCTAACCGACTTCAACTGTATATGAACCGCTTATCCATGCACATTACACATCAACAAAAAGTAAAGCATCCACAAATAAACTTGCCTTATATTGTTGCTACATCAGTTATAAGACTAGCCCTTGGAAAGAACATTTGGAGTACATTGTACAGTGCCATCGTGCATTGGGTAAACAGCAACGTGAACAAAACTTGGAAGATTTTAAACATTTCTATTCTTTCCATTCAAATAAAATATTGTCCATATGTGACATATAATGGTTTACATTCCAGTTTAGTATGAAAATTGTACATAAATCATTTTACACAGTTTTCAACACACATTTCAAGAGTAACCTGGGTAGAAGACACTGAATTTGATGTTGAAAAAAAAAATAGCTTCTAAGTGTCCTAATTAGTATTGACAAAGTACTAAGGAGGAAAGGCAAAGGGTGATGAGATCAAATACCTTGTCTCTTCAATTGCTGGTTACCCACTTTCTATCTGCACTTCAAGCTTCAATGTTAGAGTGATAAGTAAGGTTTGGGATTCTTTTTGAACGGTGAATCGATGAGATGTTCCGTCTGAATATGACTTTGTTTGAATACCAATGTTTGCAGAAAGGTGTGGGAAAGAAACAACTGTCAACCTCCATAGCACCGATGTTGCACAACATTCTTATGTCACCTATTACACATGTGGAAGGTCTTGTGGCCCAAGTGTGATGTGGTTCCTAACATGATCGATAAAAAAATACACAAGGCTTTTTCAAATTGCGCAGTGTCTAGGAATTTTTCCACTTTATTGTGCCTTTAATAGCCAAATTAGATCATCTATTGAAATGAATTATCGTTCAATGATAGGCTTACCATTAAAAAATAAACTCATTTGAGTTGTGCAAATGTCAAGCTTATTGCTATATGAAACTACACAGTATTAGGGAAGACTGGAGCAAGACTCCCAGATACCTTTTCATTGTCAGTGCTTACAATGGTACCAGTAGTGATAGCGGTGAGGTGACAAGTTATGAAGTTAGCTCACTTTCAGCAAATAAATGCTGTTGCTGGCAACGCATGCTTAAATGCAAAATGACAAAAGAATCGCCCAGATTTTATATTGGTCCCATTGTTATATATAATCAGACTTTACAAATGAAGTGTGTATGAGTTATGGATGTGTCATGTAGTCATTATGCAGGTACCCTTCAAGTAAAGCGTTACCCACTATAATACAGGACCCTGTAGGACGACGGCACAGCATTACGTAATAGCAGTTCCTATGGAAGTGACTTCAAGCTCTGTCTCCCCAAACAACACAAGACACTTCAAGTGCTATTATCATACCACAGTCACACAAAGGAGACATTCAATAGAAGGAGCAACACCACCAAGCTAAAGCTGTTCCCAGTTTGTGGAGCAGCACTTTCCCTCTGCTCCTTCTCCCCATCCTCCGCCTCTCCCCCCTCCTCTTCCTCCTCTTCTGCCACCACCTTGTTCAGGCTATCACACTTCTCCCCGGTGTGTCCCTCATAGCAGTGACAGTGGAATCTCTTGGCCAGTAGTTGGAGCTCAGGCAGCGAGTGCTTGCCCGTGACCGCAAAGTCCCCATCCCCCGAGGGCTGAATGTGGTAGCTGTCTCCACTCAGGTGGAGGTAGTACGGGGCGTGGAGGTCCCTGCGGACACAGCGGCCGTTGCTCTGGCACAGGAAGTCACTGCAGACCTCTGCGGCCCGTGTCACATTGGTGATGTATTGACCCAGGCGGTGTTTGAGGAAGGACTTTACCTTTGTGCAGTTGTGCTGAAGATGGGTGAGAGAGAAAGAGGGGGGGGGGGAATGGGAGCAAGAAAGAAAGGAAGAGTAAGCATTTTTCTTTAACTAAGAGAAAGTCAAACGACTGAGGGCATTGTGCAATTCATGATAATCCATTGACGTATACTTTAGCGAGCACTACCCTACTGTCATAACTATTCTCTATGGGTTGTCAACTATTGTCAACTAACTTTTTTATCCCTCTTTATATTCATAGCATTAGCATGTAGTTTTGTCCAGATTTTTTAAATACTTTCTACAGCAACTCAAATTTCAAGAGAAGAATGTTTGTAATACACTTAGGAATGCGTGACCTTTCTTCTCAAAGCCTCATTTTGAATGGCAGATGTACACAGGCCTTGGAAGTGTTGACAGTGAAAATAAGTCTAAACAAAATTAAATTCATGTGCAGCATATGCTAAAGGGAGCACTTTATTTTCATAGCTTTAATTTAAGGATTTTCCTTTATCAGAGCTGTTAATTGCCTTATCGCCAGTCTCTTTAGCTCTACCCCATTCTAGCTTGTGTAACACTTTGATAGTCAAACTGTAACACTAATTATACATTATACAAAGGGTGGGTCTAATCCTGGATGCTGATTGGTTAAAACCACATTCCAGCTGGTGTCTTATTATATAATAGATTTTTATTTTATTTATTTATTTTACCTTTATTTAACCAGGTAGGCAAGTTGAGAACAAGTTCTCATTTACAATTGCGACCTGGCCAAGATAAAGCAAAGCAGTTCGACAGATACAACGACACAGAGTTACACATGGAGTAAAACAAACATACAGTCAATAATACAGTATAAACAAGTCTATATACAATGTGAGCAAATGAGGTGAGAAGGGAGGTAAAGGCAAAAAAGGCCATGGTGGCAAAGTAAATACAATATAGCAAGTAAAACACTGGAATGGTAGTTTTGCAATGGAAGAATGTGCAAAGTAGAAATAAAAATAATGGGGTGCAAAGGAGCAAAATAAATAAATAAATAAAAATTAAATACAGTTGGGAAAGAGGTAGTTGTTTGGGCTAAATTATAGGTGGGCTATGTACAGGAGCAGTAATCTGTGAGCTGCTCTGACAGTTGGTGCTTAAAGCTAGTGAGGGAGATAAGTGTTTCCAGTTTCAGAGATTTTTGTAGTTCGTTCCAGTCATTGGCAGCAGAGAACTGGAAGGAGAGGCGGCCAAAGAAAGAATTGGTTTTGGGGGTGACTAGAGAGATATACCTGCTGGAGCGTGTGCTACAGGTGGGAGATGCTATGGTGACCAGCGAGCTGAGATAAGGGGGACTTTACCTAGCAGGGTCTTGTAGATGACATGGAGCCAGTGGGTTTCGCCATGAGTATGAAGCGAGGGCCAGCCAACGAGAGCGTACAGGTCGCAATGGTGGGTAGTATATGGGGCTTTGGTGACAAAACGGATTGCACTATGATAGACTGCATCCAATTTGTTGAGTAGGGTATTGGAGGCTATTTTGTAAATGACATCGCCAAAGTCGAGGATTGGTAGGATGGTCAGTTTTACAAGGGTATGTTTGGCAGCATGAGTGAAGGATGCTTTGTTGCGAAATAGGAAGCCAATTCTAGATTTAACTTTGGATTGGAGATGTTTGATATGGGTCTGGAAGGAGAGTTTACAGTCTAACCAGACACCTAAGTATTTGTAGTTGTCCACGTATTCTAAGTCAGAGCCGTCCAGAGTAGTGATGTTGGACAGGCGGGTAGGTGCAGGTAGCGATCGGTTGAAGAGCATGCATTTAGTTTTACTTGTATTTAAGAGCAATTGGAGGCCACGGAAGGAGAGTTGTATGGCATTGAAGCTTGCCTGGAGGGTTGTTAACACAGTGTCCAAAGATCATATACAGTTTAGATATATAATGAGACTCACTTTGGATGAAGTGAGGTTGAGGTCTCCCCAGATCACAAAACCTGCAGCCCCCAAAGCAGCACTCTCACCAATGGTGTGGACCAAGTCTGTCTGCAATACACACAAAGACACGCACACAGGATATTCCACCACATTCTATATTACACCAGATGTTGAACTTCTTTGTACAGCCACAAGATGGTGCTAATGTCTCCTCAAGAGAGGCAGGATTGCCTGCACTCAACTGACTAGACAGTTCACTAAGTAGTGTTGACTGCTGAGAGAGACAGAGAATGGCAAGATAAATTTAAGAAATCATGAAGAAATAAATTATGTCATAACTGATCCTGTATATAAAGGATTACACAGGTTTTATAGTGTGGAATATTAATCAGTGAATTACAACCCTATTTGGATCATGTATCATGAAGTGCAATGTTTTGTTCTAGCCCAACTAAAACACACCTGGTGGCCTTGATGATTAGTTAATTTGTTGAATCATATGTGTTAATGATGGTCTGGATTTTTTTTAAACTACACATCCTGTAGCTCTCCAGGACCAGATTGATAACCAACTGGTCACTTGATTTTAGACCTTTGGGTTACTAAGTGTAGCAGTCTTACCGTGGTGAGGAAGGCCATAGCCTCATCCCTGTACCCTAGGCGTGTGTACACAAATGTGGGCAGCTCAAAGTCGTGCGAGGTAAGCCCAGCTATCCTCAGAGACTCCAGCACCCTGAACTGGGAGAAATGGAGGTTGCTGACACTATCTTTTTGACTCTTCCTGATAGCCACTGAGGGGAACAATGCTGTGCTGCTATTCCACAACCAGAGCAGCTCGTCGTTACGCAGGCTCTCTAGCAGGGGGCAGGAGCCTGTGTAGTTGTGCTCATGCAGGTTGTAGTTGTGGCAGTCTGGGTAGAGGTAGAAGCCCCAGAGTCCATTGGGGCGAAGGCGCGTCCCTAGCTGGACTGTCCTCTGCATGAATGCCTGGCCACTCCTCTCAAAGCGTTTTCGTGCCAGCACCTCGATTTGTGATGGAGTCACGTTGACATAGGCCTGTGTGATCATCTCCCGGGACTTGCATCGGTAGATGTCCTTCTTGTGCCAGTTGCGGTTCCACTGAGGCCGCCAATACTCCCAGTCGATGACTGCCAGTCCAGCAAAGTCCTCAGAGGGGATAAAATGGACGATGTCCTTGTACGTCTTGAGGAGGTGGGCCTCCAGGCTGCAGTTCTGGGGGAGGCCTCCATTGATGGGGACGCCCTGGTCCGTGTAAAAAGGGTAGAGGCCCAGCCGATTGGCATAGAAAATGGTGACATTCTGGCCAGTGCGGATAGCCCGTGGGCTGCCACTGATGTGGAAGAGTTGCTCCAGGTTGGTGTGGACATTGTACTTGACAGTGCACAGGTCCAGCGGTGCATTCCAGGCAGCAATGAAGGGCTTGCGGCCCACCAGGGGCAGCTTGGCGGGCTTCTGGCCAAAGACGGCATGAAAAAGTAGCAGGGGCCAGAAGCAGGTGAGGGCACAAGCCACAGGCACGACGTGGTGATAGTGGCCACCGCTGACGGGCAACATGATCATCCTGGGGCTTGGTTCAACTGAAGGGGTCGTCAATCATCTTGGAGAGAAAAAGGAAGAAGGGAGAGAGTAAGACAGTGGATGATTCAGACAGAATAAGAAAAGAGAGAGAAAGGGAGGGAGGGAGAGAGGGAGTGAATGATATAGAGGGCTGACGAAGAGTGACAGAGAGGGAGGGTGGGGAAGAGAGAAAGAGAGATGCAGTGAGTGAGAAAGGAAGAGAGAGGACATCACAGATCATAGATTAGGAGTCATTTGATCATGTAGTGTTTCACAATAATGTTAATCGGCATAAAGAATATTCAATATTGTACAACAATGTTAATCAGATAACAATATAGCCTTTACGACAGTGCAGGATGTTTCCACAGAGGCGAAGAGTTTGCACCTGTGCTTAAAACTTGTTGAGGATAGGGGGCAGTATTTTCACTTTGGATGAATTGCGTGCCCATAGTGATCTGCATCCTACTCTGTCCTAGATTGCTAATATATGCATATTATTAAAACTATTGGATAGAAAACACTCTGAAGTTTCTAAAACTGTTTGAATTATGTCTGTGAGTATAACAGAACTCATAGGGCAGGCAATCTTCCAAACAAGAAGTGAATGTGGGGCATTCTGAATGTGGGGCAACTTTGACATCATCGCCCCCTCCTTTCCCAACAAGATATGGATCTGGTAGCACTTCCTACGCCTTCCACTAGATGTCCTCATTCAGTAGAAAGTGGTATGGAGCATTTGCTGTGAACTTTGACCGAATGGGAGGGGAAATAGTCAGTGTCCCGACAGAATGCCATTTCTCTGTGGGTGCTACCGCCTTTCCATTTGGCTCCAGCTGAAAACGTATGATCCGGTTGGAACATTATTGGATATATATGATAATAACATCCTGAAGATTGATTCTCTACTTGACCAGTTTATTCGACCTGGAATATATCTTTTGGGAGTTTCCGTGTGAGTTATCCTGGACCAGCAGTCAGTTTTTGGGCACGTGAGCTGAAAGTGATAGCAACTGCAGCTACTTGGACACTAGTATAGGACATTATGGAACAAAACAATGATTTATTGTGGAACTAGGACTCCTTGCACTACATTCTGATGAAAGATCATCAAAGGTAAGAGAATATTTACGTTGTAATTTCGTATTTCTGTTGACTCCAACATGGCAGAGAAATACTTTTACGTCAGAGCGCTGTCTCAGATTATTGCAAAGTTAGTCTTTTTCCGTAACATTTAAAAAAAATCTGACCCAGCGGTTGCATTGAGAACCAGTGTATCTTTAATGATCTTTAATTATATGTAGAACATGTATCTTTAGTCAAAGTTTATGATGAGTATTTCTGTTATCTGGCGTAGCTTTCTATAATTCCTCCGGATATTTTGGAGGCAGTTCTGAACATGACGTCAATGTAAACCGAGATTTGTGGATATAAATATGCATATTATCGAACAAAACATAAATGTATTGTGTAACATGTCATATGAGTGTCATCTGATGAAGATTTTCAAAAGGTTAGTGATTCATTTAATCTCTAATCCTGCTTTTGTGACTCTATCTTTGGCTCGAAAAAATGGCTGCGTTTTCCTTTTGATTTGATGGTGGTCTAACATAAATATATGTTGTGTTTTCGCTGTAAAACATTTAAAAAATCGGACAGGATGGGTAGATGAACAAGATGTTTATCTTTCATTTGAGGTATTGGACTTGTTAATGTGTGAAAGTTAAATATTTCTAAAGAATATTGTTGAATTCCCTGTGCCACCTTTTCAGCTGAATGAGTTCCCTGAGGGGAAGGAGAAGAAGACGTTACGTTTTACATGGTTTTTGTTCATTTATTTGCATTGTTTGTAACTTTTTTTTTAAACGTATTTTGTACATAATGTTGCCTCTACCGTCTCTTATGACCGAAAATAACTTCTGGACATCAGGACTGCGATTACGCACCACGGACTGGCAGAATCATTTTTTTCCTTCAGACGAGCCCCACACGGATGATAAACTTCTTTCTCGGGAACAGTCCCAGATCCCCGTGATTTGCGCAAAGAGGAGGCAGAGAAAAAGGGGCCAGAGGGTGAGCTGCCTTCTGAGAATTCGTAGGCGATCAAATGACCCCCACCTCCTTCCATTCTGCTTGCAAACGTGCAATCTGTGGAGAATAAAATTGATGACCTACGATTAAACTACCAACGGGACATTCAAAATTGTAATATCTTATGCTTCACGGGGTCATTATCAACATACAGCTGGCTGGTTATACGCTGTACCGACAGGATAGAACAGCGGCGTCTGGTAAGACACACTATCTACCTAGAGAGTTTTCATCTGCATTGTTCATAGCTGCTTACATACCACCACAGATTGAGGCTGGCACTAAGACAGCATTGAATGAACTGTATTCCCCCATAAGCAAACAAGAGAACTCTTACGCAGGGAAACTTATATCAGGTTTTACCAAATTTCTATCAGCATGTTAAATGAGGGAGAAAAAAACTCTGCACCACCTTTACTCCACACACAGAGACGCATACTCTCCCTCGCCCCCTCCATTTGGCAAATCTGACCATAATTCTATCCTCCTGATTCCTACTTACAGGCCAAAATTAAAGCAGGAAGCACCAGTGACTTGGTTGATAAAAAAAGTGGACAGTTGAAGCAGATGCTAAACTACAGGACAGTTCTAGCACAGATTGGAATATGTTCCCGGGATTCCTCCGACGGCATTGAGGAGTATACCACATCAGTCATTGGCTTCATCAATAAGTGTATCGAAGATATCATTCCCACAGTGACCGTACATATCCCAACCAGAAGCCATGGATTACAGCCAACATCTGCATTAAGCTAAAGGCTAGAGCTGCCGCTTTCAAGGAGCCGGACTCTAAGCAGGAAGCTTATACGAAATCTGACGAACCATCAAACAGGCAAAGCATCAATTCAGGACAAAGATCGAATCGTACAACACCGGCTCTGACGCTCGTCGGATGTGGCAGTGCTTGCAAACCAAACTACAAAGGGAAGCACAGCCGAGAGCTGCCCAGTGACACGAGCCTACCAGCCGATGTGAGTAACACCTTTAAACAGGTCACCATTCATAATGCCGCAGGGCCTGATGGATTACCAGGACGTGTACTGCAAGCATGCGCTGACAAAATGCCAAGTGTCTTACCTGACATTTACAACCTCTCCCTGTCCGAGTCTGTAACACCAACATGTTTTAAGCAGAATACCATAGATCCTGTGCCCAAGAACACTACGGTAACCTGCCTAAATGACTAACGGCCCGTAGCACTCACTTCTGTAGCCATGAAGTGCTTTGAAAGGCTGGTCATTGCTCACATCAACTACATTATCCCAAAAACCCTAGACTCACTCCAATTTGCATACTGTCCCAACAGATCCACAGCTGATGCAATCTCTACTGCATTCCTCACTGCCCTTTCCCACCTGGACAAAAGGAACACCTATGTGAGAATGCTATTCATTGACTAAAGCTCAGTGTTCAACACCATTGTGCCCTCAAAGCTCATCAATAAGCTAAGGACCCTGGGACTAAACACCTCCCTCTGCAACTGGATCCTGGACTTCCTGACGGGCTGCCCCAAGGTGATAAGGGTAGGTAACAACACATCTGCTATGCTGATCCTCATCACAGAGGCCCCTCAGGAGTGCATGCTCAGTCCCCTCCTGTACCCCCTGTTCACTCATGACTGCACGGCCAGGCACGACTCCAACACCATCATTAAGTTTGCAGATGACATAACAGTGGTAGGCCTGATCACCAACAACGACGAGACAGCCTATAGGGAGGAGGTCAGAGACCTGGCTGTGTGGTGACAGGACAACAACCTCTCCCTCAACATGATCAAGACAAAGGAGATGATTGTGGACTACAAGAAAAAGAGGACCGATCATGCCCCAATTCTCATCGATGGGGCTGCAGTTGAGTAGGTCGAGAGCTTCAAGTTCCTTGGTGTCCACATCACCAACAAACTAACATGGTCCAAGCACACCAAGTCGTGAAGAGGGCACGACAAAACCTTTTCCCCCTCAGGAGACTGAAAAGATTTGGCATGAGTCCTCAGATCCTCAAAAGGTTCTACAGCTGCACTGTCGAGAGCATCCTGACTGGTTGCATCACATCCTGGAACGGCAACTGCTTGGCCTTCCACCGCAAGGCACTACAGAGGGTAGTGCGAACGGCCCAGTACATCACTGGGGCCAAGCTTCCTGCCATCCAAGACCTCTATACCAGGCTGTGTCAGAGGAAGGCCCTAAAAATTGTCAAGGACTCCAGCCACCCTAGTCATAGACTGTTCTCTCTGCTACCGTACGGCAAGCGGTACCGGAGCACCAAGTCTTGGTCCAAGAGGCTTTTAAACGGCTTCTACCCCCAAGCCATAAGACTCCTGAACATGTAATTAAATGGCTAACCATTCTATTTGCATTGCCCCCCACCCCTCCATCCCCCTCTTTTACACCACTGCCACTCTCTGTTGTTATCATCTAATAACTCAACCTACTCTACCTTCATGTACATATTACCTCAACTAACCACGCACGTTGACTCTGTACCAGTACCCCCCTGTATATAGTCCCACTATTGTTATTCTACTGCTGCTCTTTAATTACTTGTTACTTTTATTTCTTATTCTTATCCGTATTTTTTTAAACTGCATTGTTGGTTAGGAGCTCGTAAGTAAGCATTTCACTGTAAGGTCTACACCTGTAGTATTCGGCGCATGTGACTAATAACATTTGATTTGATTTGTTAGGTCAGTAAGCAATATGAGTGATTAAGTGAGAGTTTCTGTTTTTATTTCATTTATTCGCAATAGACATGTTTAATACGCAAACTGGAAATACAGAATTCCTAGTGTAGTCACCATAAATAAATCAGAATGTTGGCTTGCATGTTGCCAAGGCCTACAGGTCCAAGGTCATAGGCAGGATGTCAGTTGACATACAGGGATCTGACTAAATCATAGGCTGGGCAGACTGCTCATGTCCTCACCACATCTATGTGTTCCCTGGCCAGAGGGATGCCCACATAGCCATAATCATTCCTGCCCAGACACCAAACGCCTCTTCCTAAAGCTTCATCGCTCATTGTCATCACTATTTTGAGTTTTCTACTGGTGTTTAACAATAACTGCTCCTAACATTGTACCTGCTGATTTACCTATTTGAGTCAGCCTCAAGCCCACAATAAAGTACCAGTAACACATACAGTATGTTAAAAAGGCAAAATAGAGAGTTAATGGAAGAAATTGTAACATTACATGATAACCTCATATCATGCTTCATAAGCCATGTAAAACAATGTGTTACAGTTTCTAACCTCCCGCCTATAGATGGATAAGTCAACGCCTAAGCCAAAGTTAGTACAGTTAGTACACAGTTAGTACACAGTTAGTATGTCACCTGCTGAATCCCCCCCCCCTGTCAACCCTCTTACTTTGGTCTTGGGTTGGAAAAAAATTCACCCAAATATCCGAAGAACAACCTAGTCCCCATAATTTTTTTTATAACAATTAATAAAAAACTATCACATGCATTATATATAAATAAAACATAATCCAATACCAAATAGCAGCAGGTGCAATTATCAGCAGTTAATGTACAGTTAGCATTATCATTTGGAGACAAATAGCAGCATATATTTTTTCCCTTTCCCTCTCTTCCTACGAAGCAATGATAGTTGCTGTGTCTGCAGGAAATGCTTGTCATGTCAAACATTTCAGGATGCCCAAACATATGTATGAATCAGGATGCCCAAACATCTTATATTTCGGGCAATTTGGTGAGGTGTCTGCCCAAACATCTTTTGAAAAAATTTTCAAATACAGGATACAGATCTTCCATACCTCATCAAATTCTGCAACTTGTTTTAACCACGATTGCAAAGTGGGTGGGTTTTTTCTGTTCCAACACATAAGAATACATTTCTTTGCCTAAATCAGATTTCTCCTGGAAACATCCTTTGAAAAGATTTGTAGGATTCCTTAATATTCAAACAAGTAAATGGGTATCGTATCTTGTTACAGATCTTAAGCCATACCTCATCAAATTCCGTACCTAAATCGTTTCTCCACATCCTTTGAAGAGGGATAAAGGCGGATTCACATTGTCTTGATAATGTACAGTACATCTTATCAATTATTCCTGTGATAGATACATATGTGGTTGTTAATTCTTCAACTTCTGACAACTAAGATCTCAGCTTTCCTTATTTGATAATCATAAGGATAACATTGTGATTTGAAGATACTATTTTTTTTTAAGTCTGAAGTCTCACCCTAAATGTCTGTTATACTCTGAGACGTTCAGTGTTTCTGTCATCTCTCCCTTTACCTCATATAGTTTTACAGCTAGCTGGGTTTGGGTGTCTAACTTCCACTGTTACTGAGCTCAAGGCATAACTTCAAGTTACGGTAAAACATGCAGGTGCTTTGTGTTTCACCACAGAAACGTCCTTCCTTCCACCCCTCTCTGTAGGGGCGCAGGGTACCCCAACTGGCGGCCTTCGGCCCGCGGGTGGTTTTATTTGGCCCCCCCAAAGTTCTCTGTTGAATTTTCATTGTTGGACATAAAAAAAAAACTGTAAAAACACAAGGAAATCAGCTCCAAGTGATTTTAATTTGTGAAATCTGGGTGGCAGGTAGCCTAGCGGTTAAGAGCCAGTAACTGATGAAAGGTTTGTTTGAATCCCCGGGCCTACTAGGGGAAAAATCTGTCTGTATCCTTGAGCAAGGCACTTAACCCTAATTGCTCCATTAAGTTCTCTGGATAAGAGTGTCTGCTGAATAACTCAAATGGACTTTCTCACGTGAGAGAGACACGTGATCATACAAATGTAAGCAAGGTTTGAAATTGTTATGTTTTAGTCATATTATATCTGTTTGGGCTTCTTGTGGTAAATTTGCGGTCTACAAACTATTTGTAATTATGTTCCGGCCCCCCAACCATCCGCTCAAGAAGAAATCAGCCCGTGGCTAAATCTAGTTGATGATCCCTGGGCTAGGTGTCACGACTTCTACCGAAGTCGGTCCCTCTCCTTGTTCGGGCGGCGTTCGACGTCACCAGCCTTCTAGCCTTCGCCAATCCACTTTTCATTTTCCATTTGTTTTACACACCTGGTTTCAATTCCCCCATTACATGTTCATTATTTAACCCTCTGTTTTCCCCGTGTTTTTTGTGCGGGATTGTTTTACGTATGTTCGGTCCCTTACTGTGGGCTCGGTATTAAGACATATTATTGGAATATTTGAGTAAAGTTACTTGTGTTACTCATTTGTGTTACTCATTTCTGCTGTCCTGTGCCTGACTCCTCTGCACCAGCTACACCCAGACCACTACACTAGGGGTTGATTGGGTGATGGTCGGATCCTTGTATGGGTACACCTAATTTACATTGACATTTAAATCCCCCCATCGACATTAAAGTATGGTGTCTTTTTTACACTGTTATTTGTTTTTCTTTGCCATTACTTCCATGTAGTTTCACTTTCCTCAGGCATTTTGCGGTACATATTTGGTGAGAAAGAGCTGCTTTCAAATTTCAAAGACAGCCTTTGCTAAAGTTGAAATTCAGCAGTATATAATGTCTGGCACTTAAAGGGCTTTCCGTTTCAGCTGATGAGGGAAACCACTTTCTCTGAATGATGTTTGAAATCTTGCAGGGGGATGGGGATCAATGTAGACTACTGATTCAGTCTGCTCAGGGATTGGTGGTGGTGTGTGTGTTTGGGGGGGGGGTGTACATCACAGGAGGTTGGTGGCACCTTAATTGGGGAGGACGGGTTTGTGGTAATGGCTGGAGTGGAATCAGTGGAATGACCTCAAATACATCAAACACGTGGTTTCCATGCATTTGATGCCATTCCATTTGCTCCATTCCAGCCATTATTATGATGCATCCTCCCCTCAGCAGCCTCCTGTGAACATGCTTCCAGACGTACAGACTCCTTCAGACAGACACCACACGTATTGAACTAACAATGTATCTCAACATTATAAGTTCCAGAATCAGAAGGTTGAACTGTGTGAGTGAGTGTGTGACGTATGGTGGGGAATAGGGGGATGAAGGACAACAGAGGAGTCCCTTACTGTTTATGTTATTGAGTGGAAAATGCCTGGCTAAAAGCTGAGGCTCTGGTGTCTAGTGTATAACCAAGAGGGGGAGAGATAAACCACATCCTGTGAAATCAGTCCATTCCGTTTCAGCAAGCCCCATGGGTTAACTTTACTGTATATTACGTACAGTTGATACAAACTGTTTAGAGTACAGTTTGATTTAGACTATAAAATGAATGGGTATAATAAATATTAGTTGCTTAAATATACTGTTAATGATCATAAAAATGGAGTAACACTTTCCAAGAAGAAGCAACCACACATTTTGTGTATCGGAAAGAGCATATAAGTTTGGCGGACTTTCAAATTGAATGATTTAACTTCACTTCCCAGAACCCACATCCCTATCTGGTAGCAATTAAGATAAGAGTTTGTTGATGACTGTGGTTTACATAGAATCCTTCTGACCAACATAAACAACTTCTAAAACTAATACGTATGTCTTCTAGCCAATTA
The DNA here is from genome assembly GCF_018296145.1 of Oncorhynchus tshawytscha. NCBI lineage: Eukaryota > Metazoa > Chordata > Actinopteri > Salmoniformes > Salmonidae > Oncorhynchus > Oncorhynchus tshawytscha. The sequence goes on along the minus strand of NC_056447.1, from coordinate 1,744,980 downwards.
CCTTAGATTTTTTTTACAATTTAAAATACATAAACATGTTACACTCAGAAAAAGATACATATACGAAATACTGTCGAGGATCCAAACACAGTAAAGTCAAAATACTTGTTTCCATTGTGGTCCCCTTTGTTGGCAAGGGCAGCAGGGCAAAAACAAGTGACATGGGCAACAATGTCAAAATATTTACATATATAGGGGGGTCTGAAATGGTTGACTCCCTTGATAAAGATGAGCAATAATGACTGTATAAAATAGCAATAATGACTGTATAAAATAAATAATTGAAATACTGAGCTACTGTATATTGTGTTGTCAAACAAATGAGGGGAATTATATTATTTGAGATTTATACAAATGCTCAGAGAAAGAGATTTTGTTTAAGAAGTAATATTTGTTTTTCTCTCAAAAGGTATGGGTCCAAATTATTGATTCTTATAAATAAAGTCGTCAGAAGTGTAGCATATGCTCCCATATTCCTAGTGTGTAATGACTACATAAAGCTTGTGACATGTTGGATGCATTTGCAGTATGTTTTGGTTGTGTTTCAGATTATTATACATAAAGCTTGTGACTACATTAATGTGGATGCTACAGTACCATGCTTATGGATAATCCAGAATGAATCATGATTAAGTATGAGTGAGAAAGTTACAGAGGGTCAAAGACCATACCGCCATGCCATGCTAACCTCTCACAATTACAATAACAGGGGAGGTTAGCATGTCTTTCAGACCCCACTGTATATGCAAATAGGCAAACATACACACTTAGCAAGTCACTTACTAGCACAGGGTGGTTTACATCATTAACCAAGCCCTGCATGAGTGTTTGAACCTATGACTGGCAGAAACAGTTTTTATCGCAGCCGGGAGTTTGTTATGCTCTATCATTAACATATATAAAAACTAGGTCTGTGTAACACTCGTCAATATGGGTAGACCAAGGCGCAGCGTGATTTGGGTTCTTCATCATTTATTTTAATGTGAACCAGCAACAAAAACAATAAAGAGTAACGAACGAACGTACAGCCTTGTAGGGCTCAAAAGCAACAATACAAAAACAAGATCCCACAAACAACAGGTGGGGAAAAGGCTACCTAAAATGTGATCCCCAATCAGAGACAACGATAGACAGCTGCCTCTGATTGGGAACCATACCAGGCCAACATAGAAATACAAAAACTAGACCACACATAGAAATAATAAACTAGGACACCCCCCAGTCACGCCCTGTCCTACTCCACCATAGAAAATAAAGGCTTTCTATGGTCAGGACGTGACAGTCTGCCCAGTACAACTCTTAATCTAATGGTGGAATGGCATCAAGTACATCAAACATATGGTTCCTATGGCACATCTACCTAGCCTAATCTTAGAACCAAATACTATTGACTCCGTTTCCCCCAAATGAAGAGACAATTTGTCCAGTTATGCACTAAGCTGGCTTTCTATCAAACTCTTTGTCTTTGTGTGAGACTGAAAGAGCTTGATTTTCTGCATACAAAAAAAAGAAGCTGACAGCAAGATGGAACAAGCTGATTTCATATCTTTGATATATCATCTACGATTCACAGTCGTTGTTTTAATCCTCTCTGTATATCTTACTAAATGTTTATATACGGAAGCACGAGTGTTGGAACGTCTATTGGATCACGAACTCTCACTGTAAACTGAAATGTAGACTTAAAGTGATTTGTAGGAGATAACGTGACTGGAGATGTTTATCCCATTTCACTTCATTTAAAACTGCGAGTTTTGAAATGGGTTGGAGCAGCACCCGGCATTGGAGCAGCACCCGGCATAACCAGGGGTACTGAGAGGGAGGGGGGTTGAGAAATGCTGAGCTAATATGCTGTCTTCTTTTTGGTTTGAGGTGGATCGTTCCCTGCTGGATGGCTAAAATAGCTGGGTGACCTAAGAGAAACCATAAAGAAAGTACTTTTGGTGATTTGATGCGCTCACCACAGCAATTTTGTTTTCCCAAGGACAGAGAAAGGAAACAGAAAATTAAATTGTAACAGACAGACATAAACTGATAGCAAGAACAAAGACAAATAGAGAGAAAGATAAAGAGGGTCCGGAGGACAGAGACAGAGAGTGACAGAGAGGGAGAAAGAGAGAGAGAGAGTGAGAGCTAGCTAAATGTATTTGTAAGACAGAGCACATGATGAGAGCGAGTGGCAGACAGACACAGAGATTAACGCAACACCTCAGGTTGTGCCAGTACCTTTACCCCCTCAGTGAACTGTTCCCTACAGGAAGCAGCCAAAACATTGTCAACACAATCTGTCAGTCCTGCAGAGTGTCTGGCCCATCTCTCTGCTTGTGTGAGGGCATAACTCATCCCTTGTCACTATTATCCCAGAGAAGCGCTTTATCCACGAGCCAAAATCCCCTCAGGTATTTAGTTACCTAACGCTCTTCTCAGAGACCATTGTTAATACTCTTATTTTCAACCCTATAGGTTGCATTGTTACTGTTTTGTTTTTAATGTGTGAAGAGAAGATGAAAATGTCTGCAACCCTGAAATGAAATGTCAATTGAATTCCGCTGTTAAAAATGCTTGTCTCGCTAACCTCCCTCTCACCTCTTACCTCTCTGTTTGAACTTTGAAATGTCCCTTTTCTTGCGCTAAGTATGAACATGAACAAAGACGGCAGACATTAAAAGAGGTTGTAGGAACGAGAGCCGTCTAAGGCACAGTGACAGGCTTGTAGTGTGTCGTAGTGTATGAGTGAAACACCCCCCCTGGACTGGTCCGAAAACAGAACTTTTCCCATGCTACAATGGCATCCTTAATAAGGCCACCTCTTACTGTTTAAAACAAAACACCTGCGTTATCTAAACGTCAAGCTGCTGTTGTGCCACTACAACAACTTTTGACCCAAGCTGGAAAGCTGTTTAGTAAAAGCTTAGTGTTTAAAAACATTGAAAAAGTTGCTAAGCTATTTGTTGTTCCTTTTAGATTACGTTTTTTTTTTTTGGTGTGTTAGGGCTATGTCAGAATATGACAAATCAGAAAGATCTCTCACCTGTAGATTCCGTATGGCGACCATCACTGTCAGCCAATCCAGGGGGAGGCACAGGGATTGGGCCCCTCTCCATCTGTCCCACACTCTGGCATTCCTTTACTCTGTCTGACACACAATCCACCCACCACACTTATATACAGTGAAGGAAGAGAGCGAGGGAGCAGGAGAGGGAAAGCGAGAGTTTCCTGTGACGGAGTAGAAACCACCACCACCAAGCTTGATCTTACACCACAACACAGCGATTAGAGTTGGGAGGGAGGGAGGAGTGGAGAGGAGGAGGCGAGAAGGATGAAGGGAGGGAGAGCTTTAAATCCCATTGACCGATCTGAATGTGTAAGTCTGATCCTCTCTAGAACTTCTTACAATCATCCACATCAATCAGTATTAGCCGGGTTAACATATGGATGAGTGTGAGTGTGTCTGCGAGTGTGTCTGTGTGTGTGCCTGCGTATGTGGATGTGTGTGTGTTTGTTTGAGGGTCTCCTGGCCCTCATTTGAACCAGTGTGCTTTCATGTTGCAGAATTAGCCAACCTTTGTTGTGGGACAACCTCTACCGTGAAAGGTACAGTAGAATTCAAATTTAAGTGTTCTGCTATTACATGTTAATAGATAAGGAAAACCTTTGTACGTTGTGATCCTTTGTAAATTAAGGCAACCAATGAGGGACTATGACATAATGTTGACATCCAATGAGGACAGATAACAGGTTGTAGGCCTGGGAATTCAGAAAGCCAATAGGAGGCCGTATCAGATTTGATGGCTGTAGTTAGATGGATAAATTTCATTTCGTGAGTAGGAGTAATGAGTGTTGCTGCATTCACGTGCTATCGAAGTTATCAGTAGCTCCTAGTTCCCAGTGGGAAATGTTTATTGAATGACCCTCCAAGTTGGAATTAGAAGTGGGAAACTCTGAGAAAATGTTGCTACCTGAGTTTCCGAGTTGTGACATCTCACCGCTGACCTTTTACCTTGACAATATGGATAATGTAGCTAGTCTGACCATATTGTACATGTTAAGCAAGCTAGCTAACTTTATTATTAGCAATGTTATCAAGCTAGCTAAAATCTTATAATTTGAAGACTTGTTCCAAATTCAAAAGCACTTGAACACAGTCATGTGTAAATGTAACCATACCATTAAAGATGTAGGATCTTAATTTGATCACTCTGTTGCAGGATAACTTTCCTACAATACAGGCAATTTAAAACGTGTAGTGTATTTAAGCCTTCTGAAGATGATAATTTCTACTTTGAAATTTCAGACTTGAATTACCCCTAAGAAATGTCCATTGATTATAATCCACATAATGAACCTTTCCTGTTGCTGCAGAATTATTTCCCTGCTTTAGCAAACTGCCTCAAATTAAGATCCGACATCTGTTGCATTACTGCACGTCTACTTTGAACACATTATTCTGAGTAAACTCGTGACAAGCTTATCCACCAGGGTGTCAAGAACAGATATTGAATCTGTATATACCTGTTTGAATGATATTCCAAATATTCAAGAGGGTGGATTTTTGAGTGTCCGGAGGAGTATAAATACCAGTGCCACCTGTCTTGCCTTATGTTAGAGCTGGTGCTCCACATGAGCTGAACATGATCTTCCTGTTCATTGACTATCAAGTCTAATTCAAATCAAAGCCAATTCAAAATACCAGTTTCCGTTTATGCTACTCAACTTTTACACGAGACAGCTTCTTACACAGAACAGATGTAGGATCTTAATTTTATAACCCTGTTGCAGGAGAACTGTAATGAGTACGATGGGAGAAGTGGTTGTAGGTGCAGGGCGCAGCAGGTGTTTTAATAAAAAGACCACAGGAGGCAGGAAGCTGGGTCCAGGGGCAGGCAAAAGGTCATACAAAGGGACTCCAAAAGGGTAACAGTACAGGCAGGGGAAAGGCTAATAATGTAGTCCGGGAGATCAGGCAGGCAAAAGTACAGGCAGGGAATAGGCAAAAAGGCATCGTTAGAGAGGATGGCCAAAAACTACGATACACAGGACTTATGCGAAAATAAGAGCTCCGACTAGAATGTGTATCAAAACAATACCTCACAATGACAAGATGCAAAGAACTGAACTCAATGTGTAATTGACAGGTGTGTGAACAAGTGATCAGAATTCAGGAGATTGGGATCTGGAGAGTGAGCTGCGTTCAGGGGATCTGTGTTTGAGAGTGAGTTGGAAGCAGACGTTACAAAAACCTTCCTGTATTTGAGGTTTTAAGTCTTCTAAAGTTTGGAATTTCCACTTAGAAATGTGTTTTTTATTTTCCCTGACAAACAAAAAAAAAAGTCCAATAAGAGGTTCACATATCTGCACCAAAACATTAAATGTCCCCCTATCTGAGATATTTACTGCAGCCCTCATTCTCCAGATACAACACCCGTTCTGCCAGTCACATTCTGTTAAAGGTCCCCAAAGCACACACATCCTTGTCTGTGCCCAATAATGTTTTGTGCTGCTGCCATGTTGTGTGCTACCATGTTGTCATGTGTTGCTTCCATGCTATGTTGTTGTCTTAAGTCTCCCTTCATGTAGGGTTGTGTGTCTTGTCATATATAGGACATTTTTAGTCCCAGCCCCCATCCTCACAGGAGGCCTTTTGGTAGGCCGTCATTGTCAATAAGAATTTGTTCTTAACTGACTTTCCTTTTATTTAAAGGTTAAATTAAAAAAGGAAAGACAAACAATATAATATTAATAAATCAATAACTTTATTGAAATAACTTTGAGGGGAATATATCTCATTCAAACCTAAGAACAAAGTGCAAGTTATAGTACATTGAAATGACAAAATATTGTAAGAAAGGCTTATAACAATTGTTATTTACAACTTCAATTTCTATTGTACATAGCGTACCAGACAACAGTTTGGTAGCTTCATTAAATAGTACTCACAAAACAGTGAAGAGGCGACTCCAGGATGCTGGCCGTCTAGGCAGAGTTGCAAAGAAAAGGCATATATCAGACTGCCCAATAAATAGAAAAGATTAAGATTGGTAAAAGAACAGACACTGGACAGAGGTATTCTGCCTAGAAGGCCAGCATCCCAGAGTCACCTCTTCACTGTTGACAGGTGTTTTGCGGGTGCTATTTAATGAAGCTAACAGTTGAGGACTTGAGGCGTCTGTTTCCAATCTAGACACTAATGTACTTGTCCTCTTGCTCAGTTGTACACCGGGGCCTCCCACTCCTCTTTCTATTCTGGTTAGAGCCTGTTTGCGCTGTTCTGTGAAGGGAGTAGTACACAGCATTGTACAAGATCTTCAGTTTCCTGGCAATTTCTCACATGGAATAGCCTTCATTTCTCAGAACAAGAATAGACTGACGAGTTTCAGAAGAAAGTCTTTGTTTCTGGCCATTTTGAGCCTGTAATCGAACCCACAAATGCTGATTCTCCAGATACTCAACTAGTCTAAAAAGGCCAGTTTTATATATAACACGCAGCACGACAGCTGCTCCACCTCATAGGTACTCACACCACCAACGGACATGGGAACAATAACCGACAGAGGGCACATATATAACATGCTAATCAGGGGAAATGGGAACCAGGTGTGTGTAATCAGACAAGACAGTCCAGGATTGATGACAATGAGTCCCGTTCAGTAAACCCTAGAAAGCCAGCGACGTAGACCTCCGGAACTGGTGAACTTAATGAGCATCAGTACCGGGATGGGGGATACGTGACATATAGGTTCAGAAATGTTGCGAAATAGCACATTTACAAATAGAAATCAAACTGGATGGACATCAGAAATAGAGGAAGGCCAGGACTAAAAACAAACAAAATATAACTACTGTAAAATAGATTTTGTCTGTAAAATGTGTATAGTATGTATAAACTGAAGGTAGAAGCCTAAGGGTTATTGTTTATTAATTTACTCCAATTGTGGGCGGAATGGTTGCGTTTGCAGGGAATAATAAACTATTCTAGAAAAAGTGTCTATATGTATGTAGCTGTACTTATTTGCAATGCAAAGATTTGCAATGCAACGTAGTAAACCTCCGATTGGTCGCAACTATTCCACCCGTAAAACCGCTCTTCATCCCGAGTTGGGTTGTCATCCCAATGCCCGGCAGACCACCCCTGACACCCCCCATGGCTCCGGAGAGACCGGGACCCATCCTTCGAAAGGAGCACACAGTTCCACCCACAGAACAGAAGCAGATCAACCACTGAATGCATTTCCATCGCCCTCACCTCGATTTGTATTGTATATAACCATTAAAAAATACGTGTATATTTAAAAAATCCTGTTTTTCTTATTTTCCATAATTAACAATTACTATTTGTATTAATGTAGCCAGAATATGCAAATTATTTTTTTAAATCTCTCACCAAAATGACATGATGGCAAGCAATTATTATTTTAGCAAACAATTATTGTGATTCATCCTATATTTCCCCTAAAATCTTTTACTCCCTTGCAAAGGTTTTAGGATACACACACACACACACACACACACACACACTCAACCTCTTTCCCCCACAACAACCATAGACTCAGATTCTCAACAGTGTCACCATCCCAGAGCTCAACTCAAGAAAGGTCTTGATTTACAAATTCATATACAGTTGCAGCTGTATGAGGAGGCCTGAAAAACAGAGCAAGAAATGGGGAGATTTAACCATTGTCACATCCTAGGTGATGGAGGTCAGATATACCCCTTTCCCCTGAAATATCCAGACACGGTCCCCCGTATTGACCATATTCCCAAGCATCTCCATGCAGTCAGACCTTTGATTTTGTGCCACCATGGCCACAATAATATGCCCCCTCTCTGAATGTCCGAGTGTTTCCTTGTATATTATATTCTCCCATAGGAGGGCTCAGGCTTTGCAGGACCAATCCTGCCAGGCAGGCTCCGAATCTTGAGGGGGCGGTGTTGTCTCTGACCACATTTTGGCTGCAATTCAAGGCACACTTAACCAGCATGGCTACCACAGCATTCACCAGCAATACACCATCCAATCTGGTTTGCGCTTAGTGGGACTATCATTTGTATTTACAAACAGGACAATGATCCAACACACCTCCAGGCTGTGTAAGGACTATTTGACCAAGAAAGAGAGTAATGGAGTGTTGCATCAAATGACCTGGCCTCCAGTCACTCAATTGAGATGTTTGGGATGAGTTGGACCGCAGAGCGAAGGAAAAGCAGGCAACAAGTGCTCAGCATATATGGGAACTCCTTCACAAATGTTGGGAAAGCATTTCAGGTGAAGCTGGTTGAGAGAATGTCAAGAGTGTCCAATGCTGTCACCAAGGCAAAGGGTGCCTAATTTGAAGAATCTCAAATATATTTGGATTTGTTTAACACTTTTTTGGTTACTACATGATTCCATATGTGTTATTCCATAGTTTTGATGTCTTCACTATTATTCTACAATGTAGAAAAACACTTGAATGAGTAGGCATGTCCAAACTTTTGACTGGTACTGTATATGGGTATCATACATTTTACTAGTAAAAGGATTGAGGTCAGGGCTTTGTGATGGCCACTCCAATACCTTGATTTTTTTGTCCTTTTGCCACAACTTTGGACGTATGTTTGGGATCATTGTCCATTTGGAAGACCCATTTGCGACCAAGCTTTAACTTCCTGACTGATGTCTTGAGATGTTGCTTCAATATATCCACATAATTTCCCTACCTCATGATGCCATCTATTTTGTGAAGTGCACCAGTCCCTCCTGCAGCAAAGCACCCCCTCAACATGATGTTGCCACCCCGTGCTTCATGGTTGAGACGGTGTTCTTCGGCTTGCAAGCCTTCCCCTTTTTCCTCCAAGCATAACGATGGTCATTATGGCTAAAGAGTTATATTTTTGTTTCATCAGACCAGAGGACATTTCTCCAAAAAGTATGATCTTTGTTCTCATCGGCAGGTAGTTTGCCCCCGGTGATGCGTTGTGCAGACCTCACTACCCTCTGGAGAGCCTTACGGTTGTGGGCGGAGCAGTTGCCGTACCAGGCGGTGATACAGCCCGACAGGATGCTCTCGATTGTGCATCTGTAGAAGTTTGTGAGTGCTTTTGGTGACAAGACAAATTTCTTCAGCCTCCTGAGGTTGATGCTGTCTGTGTGGGTAGACCAATTCAGTTTGTCTGTGATGTGTACGCCGAGGAACTTAAAACTTACTACCCTCTCCACTACTGTTCCATCAATGTGGATAGGGGGGTGTTCCCTCTGCTGTTTCCTGAAGTCCACAATCATCTCCTTAGTTTTGTTGACGTTGAGTGTGAGGTTATTTTCCTGACACCACACTCCGAGGGCCCTCACCTCCTCCCTGTAGTCCATCTCATCATTGTTGGTAATCAAGCCTACCACTGTTGTGTCGTCCGCAAACTTGATGATTGAGTTGGAGGCGTGCGTGGCTCACGCAGTCGTGGGTGAACAGGGAGTACAGGAGAGGGCTCAGAGATTGCATCGTCTGTGGACCACCCTTGTGGGGCCCCAGTGTTGAGGATCAGCGGGGTGGAAATGTTGTTGCCTACCCTCACCACCTGGGGGCAGTGGCCCGTCTGCAGGAAGTCCAGTACCCAGTTGCACAGGGCGGGGTCGAGACCCAGGGTCTCACCGAGCTTGATAGAGTGTGGTCTCTCTCAGTGAGCCATGTTTCCGTGAAGCAAAAAGAACGTTACAGTCTCTGATGTCCCTCTGGAATGCTACCCTTGCTCGGATTTCATCAACCTTGTTGTCAAGAGACTGGACATTGGCGAGAAGAATGCTAGGGAGTGGTGCACGATGTACCCGTCTCCGGAGTCTGACCAGAAGACCGCTCCGTTTCCCCCTTTTACGAAGTCGTTTTTTTGGGTCGCCCGCTGGGATCCATTCCGTTGTTCTGGGTGAAAGGCAGAACACAGGATCCGCTTCGCGAAAGTCATATTCTTTGTCGTACTGATGGTGAGTTGACGCTGCTCTTATGTTCAGTAGTTCTTCTCGACTATATGTAATGAAACCTAAGATGACCTGGGGTACTAATGTAAGAAATAACACGTAAAAAAACAAAAAACTGCATAGCTTCCTACGAGGGCGAAGCGAGGCGGCCAACTCTGTCGGCGCCGGAGTAGGAGGTTAGAGCAGCCATTGTATCTATGAAAGCAGGGAAATCACCTGGTCTGGATGGCATTCCTGTATTGACAGTGGTTTACCAGGAGGCATTTAAAATGGCTCCTTTCTGGACAACTTTAATGAGGCTCATTCCTAAAAAGGATAGAGATAGTACAGAACCTGGGAATATTAGAGCTATCAGCTTCTTTAGTGTGGATTGCAAGATTCTTACTAAGACCCTTGCGATACGCTTCGAGGAGGCACTACCTAATATCATACATAGTGACAGAGTAGGATTTATTAAGAACAGCACCTCAATTGATAATATGAGGAGGCTCTTACATCTCATGTACAAATTACCTCGACTAACCTGCACCCCCGCAAATTAACTTGGTACCGGTATAACCCTGTATATAGCCTCGTTATTGCTATTTTTTTTAGTTACGTTTTATAAAATTTTTCCTTTAGTTTATTTCGTAAATATTTTCTTAACTCTATTTCTTGAACTGCATTGTTGGTTAAGGGTTTCTTAGTAAGAATTTCACGGTAAGGTGAAATGTTGTATTCAGCGCATGTGACAAATAAAGTTTGATTGGATTTTATTTGTAATCTCTGCCAAAGGTTCTTCAACAATGTACTGAGTAAAGGGTCTGAATACTTATGTAAATGTGATATTTCAGTTCCTATTATTATTTTTCCCGTTTTTTGCTTTGTCATTATGGGTATTGTCTGTAGATTGATGAGGGAAAAAAATGATTTAATATGATTTAATGTAACATAACAAAATGTGAAAAAGTCAAGAGGACTGAATGCTTTATGAATGCTCTGTAGTTCCTACATGATAGAGTGCTACAAGATCGGAATGTTGGTTTCGTATCAAACTACCCCAGACCCCACCTTCCTCCATTTTATCCACCCCAATTTCCCAGTGCCCCAGCTCACAGACGTCCTTTGCATGCAGTCGGTTTGGAGACAAGCGTCTCCCCAACAAGCGAGAGTCTGGGGGTGGGTGGTGGTTATGAGCATTTCAGAGAAAACCACATTCCCACAGTAAGAGGGGTGGGATGATTATTTTGGCCTGGGGTTGAAATACTCGCTCCAGACTCGATATTTACTATACCACCACCTTGGATGAAAGGCTGTTTCTTGACATTAGAGCCAATAGCTCACTCTTTCACTCCCCAACTTCCTCTCTCTCTGTCTCTGGCTCTAAAATGTACATGTCCATTGAACACGCTATTTGAATTGAATGATCATGTTTTTGTGAACCTGTGGCATGTGTTATGATTATGTCCAAGGTTTTACTGTAATGGAATTGGGCTCAAGATACCTTGTCTATCTAATACTATAAAAGGAAAAGGGGCATCTCTCACAGTGTCTTGGTGTCCAACTAGTTATAGTTAGCCTCCTGTATCTGGATACATTACTCCAGTAAATCCTGTGTTACCTTTCAACGGACAGCTGGCTGAGGAAAGGTTATGTCGACGCTCTAATCAATTGAGTGAATTTCCAAACCAATATGTCACAATAACAGATTAGCTTTCACCTGTCAGGGCCAAGCCTTAAGAAAATATCCAACATGTTGAGGCTGGGAAACAGTGCTCTGAGTGAGGACACCCAGACCCATCCAGATTCCAGGAGACATTTATCATCAACACTGGATGAGGACCCATACCACAGAGGCTTGGTCAAGGAAAAGACCAGTACTGAACACAGAACCAGTACTCGCACGCACACACACACACACACACACACACACACACACACACACACACACACACACACACACACACACACACACACACACTCACACACACACACACACACACACACACACACACACACACACACACACACTCAGGTTTTGGTTTCTCTCACTCACTCGCACGCACACATACACACACACACACACACACACACACACACACACACACACACACACAAACAAACAAACAAACAAACAAACAAACAAACAAACACACAGCAATTCCATCCACATTTTTGTAATCTTCCAAATGATCAGAATGTTTCTATTAAAGGAATAAACATTCTTCACGAGGCTCCAAAGACTTATTTGCTACACTAAACATTATTTTGAATGTTGTTTGCATATTAGTGGGTGTTATCCTGCACCCTGAATTACTATCCTAGGCCTTCACATCATACAGATGGTTTTGAATAGTCTGTAATGCCCAGAAAATGGCAACAAGAAAATTTGGCAAACTGGTCGGGGTCGCTTCAAATCAGCTGTTTGTAACTATAGCGGTATTTCATCTGCTATTAGAAACTTTGATGACCTCAACCCGATGACAATTTACTCCCGTAAAACTATGATTTAGTTTCTTCTTTTCTTCATTCACAGCTATTGTGAAGAGCACCTGATTGTTTTTTTAACAGGCTTTGTAAATGCATTTAAATATACAGTGCCTTGCGAAAGTATTCGGCCCCCTTGAACTAGGCGACCTTTTGCCACATTTCAGGCTTCAAACATAAAGATATAAAACTGTATTTTTTTGTGAAGAATCAACAACAAGTGGGACACAATCATGAAGTGGAACGACATTTATTGGATATTTCAAACTTTTTTAACAAATCAAAAACTGAAAAATTGGGCGTGCAAAATTATTCAGCCCCCTTAAGTTAATACTTTGTAGTGCCACCTTTTGCTGCGATTACAGCTGTAAGTAGCTTGGGGTCTGTCTCTATCAGTTTTGCACATCGAGAGACTGAAATTGTTTCCATTCCTCCTTGCAAAACAGCTCGAGCTCAGTGAGGTTGGATGGAGAGCATTTGTGAACAGCAGTTTTCAGTTCTTTCCACAGATTCTCGATTGGATTCAGGTCTGGACTTTGACTTGGCCATTCTAACACCTGGATATGTTTATTTTTTAACCATTCCATTGTAGATTTTGCTTTATGTTTTGGATCATTGTCTTGTTGGAAGACAAATCTCTGTCCCAGTCTCAGGTCTTTTGCAGACTCCATCAGGTTTTCTTCCAGAATGGTCCTGTATTTGGCTCCATCCATCTTCCCATCAATTTTAACCATCTTCCCTGTCCCTGCTGAAGAAAAGCAGGCCCAAACCATGATGCTGCCACCACCATGTTTGACAGTGGGGATGTTGTGTTCAGGGTGATGAGCTGTGTTGCTTTTACGCCAAACATAACGTTTTGCATTGTTGCCAAAAAGTTCCATTTTGGTTTCATCTGACCAGAGCACCTTCTTCCACATGTGGTGTGTCTCCCAGGTGGCTTGTGGCAAGCTTTAAACGACACTTTTTATGGATATCTTTAAGAAATGGCTTTCTTCTTGCCACTCTTCCATAAAGACCAGATTTGTGCAATATACGACTCATTGTTGTCCTATGGACAGAGTCTCCCACCTCAGCTGTAGATCTCTGCAGTTCATCCAGAGTGATCATGGGCCTCTTGGCTGCATCTCTGATCAGTCTTCTCCTTGTATGAGCTGAAAGTTTAGAGGGACGGCCAGGTCTTGGTAGATTTGCAGTGGTCTGATACTCCTTCCATTTCAATATTATCGCTTGCACAGTGCTCCTTGGGATGTTTAAAGCTTGGGAAATCTTTTTGTATCCAAATCCAGCTTTAAACTTCTTCACAACAGTATCTCGGACCTGCCTGGTGTGTTCCTTGTTCTTCATGATGCTCTCTGCGCTTTTAACGGACCTCTGAGACTATCACAGTGCAGGTGCATTTATACGGAGACTTGATTACACACAGGTGGATTGTATTTATCATCATTAGTCATTTAGGTCAACATTGGATCATTCAGAGATCCTCACTGAACTTCTGGAGAGAGTTTGCTGCACTGAAAGTAAAGGGGCTGAATAATTTTGCACGCCCAATTTTTCAGTTTTTGATTTGTTAAAAAAGTTTGAAATATCCAATAAATGTCGTTCCACTTCATGATTGTGTCCCACTTGTTGTTGATTCTTCACAAAAAAATACAGTTTTATGTCTTTATGTTTGAAGCCTGAAATGTGGCAAAAGGTCGCAAAGTTCAAGGGGGCCGAATACTTTCGCAAGGCACTGTATAAATATATATATATAGGAAACAGCAGAGGGAACACCCCCCTATCCACATCGATGGAACAGTGGAGAGGGTAGTAAGTTTTAAGTTCCTCTACATACACATCACAGACAAACTGAATTGGTCCACTCACACAGACAGCATCGTGAAGAAGGCGCAGCAGTGCCTCTTCAACCTCAGGAGGCTGAAGAAATTCGGCTTGTCACCAAAAGCACTCACAAACTTCTACAGATGCACAATCGAGAGCATCCTGGCGGGCTGTATCACCGCCTGGTACGGCAACTGCTCCGCCCACAACCGTAAGGCTCTCCAGAGGGTAGTGAGGTCTGCACAATGCATCACCGGGGGCAAACTACCTGCCCTCCAGGACACCTACACCACCCGATGTTACAGGAAGGCCATAAAGATCATCAAAGACAACAACCACCCGAGCCACTGCCTGTTCACCCCGCTATCATCCAGAAGGCGAGGTCAGTACAGGTGCATCAAAGCTGGGACAGAGAGACTGAAAAACAGCTTCTATCTCAAGGCCATCAGACTGTTAAACAGCCACCACTAACATTGAGTGGCTGCTGCCAACACACTGACTCAACTCCAGCCACTTTAATAATGGGAATTGATGGGAAATGATGTAAAATATATCACTAGCCACTTTAAACAATGCTACCTAATATAATGTTTACATACCCTACATTATTCATCTCATATGTATACGTATATACTGTACTCTATATCATCTACTGCATCCTTATGTAATTACATGTATCACTAGCCACTTTAACTATGCCACTTTGTTTACATACTCATCTCATATGTATATACTGTACTCGATACCATCTACTGTATCTTGCCTAAGCTGCTCTGTACCATCACTAATTCATATATCTTTATGTACATATTCTTTATCCCCTTACACTGTGTATAAGACAGTAGTTTTTTTTGGAATTGTTAGTTAGATTACTTGTTGGATTATTACTGCATTGTCGGAACTAGAAGCACAAGCATTTCGCTACACTCGCATTAACATCTGCTAACCATGTGTGTGACAAATAAAATTTGATTTGATTTATATTTCACCTTTATTTAACCAGGTAGGCCAGTTGAGAACAAGTTCTCATTAAGGCAGGTATTCCCAAACTGGCCGTCAGGGGGTATGCCAAATAAAAATGTTATTCATGCGTAAAAAAATGTTTTATTACATCAAATCACATTAACCGTTACTCTCTCGCAGGAAACCTTCACTGTTCTGCAGACATTTAGAAACTAAACATATCAATTTGAAAAATAAGCCACGGGAGTTTTTTGAGAGAGAATAAAGACGACTTTCGAGTAGTAAGACGTGTTTAAAAGCAACAGATACCATTAATAAGAAGGGGCTAGAAGCGTATTATATAGTGAGCTACTGAGAGTTTAGGACAGGAACGCCGCATACTATTGTGGAGGACTTAATTCTTCCTGCTGCCACGGAAATGACTGGGACAATGCTGGGAGAAAAGGCAAAAAAAACTAGACATGCAATGCCTTCATCAAACAACACTGTTTCACGACGCATCAGTGACATGGCAGGAGATGTTTTGAAACAGTTACTGCTTCGCATACAAGCCAGTGAATTATTTGCATTACAGCTGGATGAGTAGACAGATGTGGTGGGCCTGGCACAGCTCCTGGTATATGTCTGTTACGTTTATGGGGGGTCAATTAAGAAAGACATCCACTTCTGCAAACCATTGGAAATCAGGTCAACAGGAGAGGATATTTTTTAAGGACTGGACAGCTTTGTGACATCAAATGGACTTTGGTGGTCAAGACGTGTTGGTATCTGTTCTGATTGTGCAAAAGCCATGACAGGGAGACATAGTGGAGTGGTAATGCGCGTGCAAGCAGTTGCTCCTGAATCCACTTGGGTACACTGCAGCATCCACCTAGAGGCTCTTGCTGCCAAGGGAATGCCTGACAGCTTGAAAGACGTTTTGGAAGCTACAGTAAAATCGGTTAACTTTGTTAAAGCAAGGCCCCTGAACTCTCGTGTATTTTCTGCATTATGCAATGATATGGCAGCGACCATGTAACGTCTTTACAACATACAGAAGTGGTTATCTAGGGGTAAAGTATTGACACGTTTTTTAAAATTGAGAAACGAGCTTAAAGTTCTCTTTCCTGACCATCATTTTCACTTGTCTGACCGCTTGCATGATGATGAGTTTCTCACACAACAGGCCTATATGGGGTGATGTTTTTTTTCCGCCTGAATGATCCGAATCTAGGATTACAGGGACTCTCCGCAACTATATTCAATGTGCGGGACAAAATTGAGGCTATGATTAAGAAGTTGGAGCTCTTTTCTGTTTGCATTAACAAGGACAACACACATGTCTTTCCATCATTGTATGATTTTTTTGTGTGTAAATGAACTCAAGCTTACGACAATGTCAAATGTGATACAGCAAAACACCTGAGTGAGCTGGGTGCGCAATTTCACAGGCACTTCCCGAAACAGACGACACAAATAACTGGATTCGTTATCCCTTTCATACCCTGCCTCCAGTCCACTTACTGATATCTGAATAAGAGAGTCTCATCGAAATTGCAACAAGCGGTTCTGTGAAAATAAAATGTAATCAGAAGCCACTGCCAGATTTCTGGATAGGGCTGGGCTCAGAGTTTTTTGCCTTGGCAAGTCGCACTGATGCCCTTTGCAACCACGTACCTATGTGAGAGTGGATTCTCGGCCCTCACAAGCATGAAAACTAAATACAGGCACAGACTGTGTGTGGAAAATGATTTAAGACTGAGACTCTCTCCAATACAACCCAACAATGCAGAGTTATGTGCATCCTTTCAAGCTCACCACTAACCTGTGGTGAGTAATTCACCATTTTTGATGAACACATAAGGTTTTATATGGCTAAATAAAGAGCAAAATTATTGATTACTATTATATTATTATTTGTGCGCTGGTCCTGTAAGAGCTCCTTGTCACTTCCCACGAGCCGGGTTGTGACAAAAACACTCATTCTTATGTTTAATAAATGTTTCGTGTAGTGTGTGTGTGGCAGGCTTACAATGATGGCAAAAAACAACATTTGAGAGTGCGCTGACCCTGGTGCTAGAGGGGGTACGCAGCTGGAATTTGAATGTTTGATGGGGTACGGGACTATAAAAAAGTTTGGGAGCCACTGCTTTAAGGTAATCGATGCATTCCTAATGCTTCACGAACAGATAACCATCTGTAGAAAGAGTTACCAAGACTCCTCTCTGACTCTCTCTGACTCCTCTCTGACTCCTCTCTGACTCCTCTCTGACTCTCTCTGACTCTCTGCAAACATTTCCAACGTCACCTCTGCAGATTCACCCTCTCCTCTACAGTAATTACCTCAAGCAGAGGAGCCTGATAGTCAGACCGCAGAGAGATCAACAGATAAACACACACACACACTAAAAGTACAATACTAAATTGTCACCCAGTGCTGTATGCTTTGTCTTGAGACCCCTACTTTCTCATAAAACTGTTAGTATCAGGGTTTATGTGTTTTGATGTTCGATGAAAATAGCAGGACAAACTAGGTAATGATATAAGCTTTAGTTAGCTTTATAAGCTTTAGTTAGTCCCCCCTTATGGTCAATCACCATAACCCTTTAACATTGCTGAACACAGAAAAATGTGAAACTCGTTCTCACACTCTTGATGTTAGATGGTTCCTCACCCTGAAAGTAGTCTATGGGCCAGAATAAACTGTAATCCATGGTTCAGTTCTCTTTAAACAGCTATTGGTTCCTCACCCTGAAAGTAGTCTATGGGCCAGAATAAACTGTAATCCATGGTTCAGATCTCTTTAAACAGCTATTGGTTCCTCACCCTGAAAGTAGTCTATGGGCCAGAATAAACTGTAATCCATGGTTCAGATCTCTTTAAACAGCTATTGGTTCCTCACCCTGAAAGTAGTCTATGGGCCAGAATAAACTGTAATCCATGGTTCAGATCTCTTTAAACAGCTATTGGTTCCTCACCCTGAAAGTAGTCTATGGGCCAGAATAAACTGTAATCCATGGTTCAGTTCTCTTTAAACAGCTATTGGTTCCTCACCCTGAAAGTAGTCTATGGGCCAGAATAAACTGTAATCCATGGTTCAGATCTCTTTAAACAGCTATTGGTTCCTCACCCTGAAAGTAGTCTATGGGCCAGAATAAACTGTAATCCATGGTTCAGATCTCTTTAAACAGCTATTGGTTCCTCACCCTGAAAGTAGTCTATGGGCCAGAATAAACTGTAATCCATGGTTCAGTTCTCTTTAAACAGCTATTGGTTCCTCACCCTGAAAGTAGTCTATGGGCCAGAATAAACTGTAATCCATGGTTCAGATCTCTTTAAACAGCTATTGGTTCCTCACCCTGAAAGTAGTCTATGGGCCAGAATAAACTGTAATCCATGGTTCAGATCTCTTTAAACAGCTATTGGTTCCTCACCCTGAAAGTAGTCTATGGGCCAGAATAAACTGTAATCCATGGTTCAGATCTCTTTAAACAGCTATTGGTTCCTCACCCTGAAAGTAGTCTATGGGCCAGAATAAACTGTAATCCATGGTTCAGTTCTCTTTAAACAGCTATTGGTTCCTCACCCTGAAAGTAGTCTATGGGCCAGAATAAACTGTAATCCATGGTTCAGATCTCTTTAAACAGCTATTGGTTCCTCACCCTGAAAGTAGTCTATGGGCCAGAATAAACTGTAATCCATGGTTCAGATCTCTTTAAACAGCTATTGGTTCCTCACCCTGAAAGTAGTCTATGGGCCAGAATAAACGGTAATCCATGGTTCAGTTCTCTTTAAACAGCTATTGGTTCCTCACCCTGAAAGTAGTCTATGGGCCAGAATAAACTGTAATCCATGGTTCAGATCTCTTTAAACAGCTATTGGTTCCTCACCCTGAAAGTAGTCTATGGGCCAGAATAAACTGTAATCCATGGTTCAGATCTCTTTAAACAGCTATTGGTTCCTCACCCTGAAAGTAGTCTATGGGCCAGAATAAACTGTAATCCATGGTTCAGATCTCTTTAAACAGCTATTGGTTCCTCACCCTGAAAGTAGTCTATGGGCCAGAATAAACTGTAATCCATGGTTCAGATCTCTTTAAACAGCTATTGGTTCCTCACCCTGAAAGTAGTCTATGGGCCAGAATAAACTGTAATCCATGGTTCAGATCTCTTTAAACAGCTATTGGTTCCTCACCCTGAAAGTAGTCTATGGGCCAGAATAAACTGTAATCCATGGTTCAGTTCTCTTTAAACAGCTATTGGTTCCTCACCCTGAAAGTAGTCTATGGGCCAGAATAAACTGTAATCCATGGTTCAGATCTCTTTAAACAGCTATTGGTTCCTCACCCTGAAAGTAGTCTATGGGCCAGAATAAACTGTAATCCATGGTTCAGATCTCTTTAAACAGCTATTGGTTCCTCACCCTGAAAGTAGTCTATGGGCCAGAATAAACTGTAATCCATGGTTCAGATCTCTTTAAACAGCTATTGGTTCCTCACCCTGAAAGTAGTCTATGGGCCAGAATAAACTGTAATCCATGGTTCAGATCTCTTTAAACAGCTATTGGTTCCTCACCCTGAAAGTAGTCTATGGGCCAGAATAAACTGTAATCCATGGTTCAGATCTCTTTAAACAGCTATTGGTTCCTCACCCTGAAAGTAGTCTATGGGCCAGAATAAACTGTAATCCATGGTTCAGATCTCTTTAAACAGCTATTACATAACTTTAGCAACTGCTAGCTAAAAATCTATGGAAGTGATCGGGGAATGTGTGTGCATGTTTTTATTTTTTTATGGCCAAATCACCTTTAAGAAGCATCAAACCAATTATGGAGTAACCTGTACTCCCCCCGCACATTGACTCGGTACCGGTACACCCTCTGTATAGCCTCTCTTCACTCTTATCTTCACGGTACACCTGTTGTATTCGGCGCATGTGTGACAAATAACATTTTATTTTATTTATCAGCAGACTATTATAGTCTTGTGTTGTATCCCTATGAATCCAGTTTGGTATGATTATATTGGTGATAAGGATGAGAAACCCAAAAGTTATGGAAAATAGTCACAAACTTAGTGTATTCAATTCTCTGTCCGAAACACACACACGCACATGCTCAGATGTAGCAGACATGGATGTATGAAACTTACTCTTCAGCATGAAATGTCCCAACTTGTGCCAGTGAATAGCTTATGGCGTGTGCGACTGGTAAGACTCTTCAGGAGGGTGGTCTTTTGTGCTGGCATGGCAGAGGTCCTGAGTTCACGCCAGGTATAGGCTGAATTGGGAGGAAGTGGTGCTCACTAAGCAAGCAGCGCAATGTCCTTAAACTTTACATACACATGCTATTCCTTTGAATTCCCCCAAGAATTTTGGGTCATATGGTCTTCATGCCCTTTGTGTTGACATTTCTTTCCTGTCTTCCCCCCTGTGGGTCTGTCTTTGCTTGTATTGGATGTGACTTTCATACTCCACCAAAAGTCAAAGAGGAATTCCATAATCTACAGATCCTGTAGCTTTTTCCTGTTACGGGATCTGTCTGCAGCCAAAACACAGCTGCTAGGTGTGTCCTGCCACCCTTGAACCTCTGATAGTGGGTGTTCAGAATGTTCTGTACTGATTCATGATTGTTTCAAGACTTATAAATGAACGGAGACTCAAATAAATAAGTTCATCTCTCACAAGGTAACAGTTTATGTATTGAATACGGACATGGTGTTATTGTCCGTGTGTCTGCAATCATATTGACCTACAGTCAGCATTAA
The DNA here is from genome assembly GCF_018296145.1 of Oncorhynchus tshawytscha. Lineage (NCBI taxonomy): Eukaryota > Metazoa > Chordata > Actinopteri > Salmoniformes > Salmonidae > Oncorhynchus > Oncorhynchus tshawytscha. Next base: position 1,724,044 of record NC_056447.1, on the reverse strand, counting down.
AGTTGATGACATGGTGTTATTGTCCGTGTGTCTGCAATCATATTGACCTACAGTCAGCATTAAAGTTGATGACATGGTGTTATTGTCCGTGTGTCTGCAATCATATTGACCTACAGTCAGCATTAAAGTTGATGACATGGTGTTATTGTCCGTGTGTCTGCAATCATATTGACCTACAGTCAGCATTAAAGTTGATGACATGGTGTTATTGTCCGTGTGTCTGCAATCATATTGACCTACAGTCAGCATTAAAGTTGATGACATGGTGTTATTGTCCGTGTGTCTGCAATCATATTGACCTACAGTCAGCATTAAAGTTGATGACATGGTGTTATTGTCCGTGTATCTGCAATCATATTGACCTACAGTCAGCATTAAAGTTGATGACATAGTGTTATTGTCCGTGTGTCTGCAATCATATTGACCTACAGTCAGCATTAAAGTTGATGATGCTTGAGACAGACCGCTTCTAGGTTTATTTTACCTCTCCTGGAAGGGAAGTGTTAAATCTGGGAGTTATGGGTTAGGATTTTATCTTAAGACAACAGAGGTGTGCCTGCTTATATTACGCACCCAATCCGAACATTGTAAGCAGATGTAGATTTTCAATGTCAAGGTTAGGGAACATTATGGTTAAGTAGTTAGGCTGACTTGACATTGATTCTAGTATTTCCTAAATATCATCTAAAAGTTTAACAATGACGATATAAGTTCATGCAATTCATGTTGGTTCACTTTTACTAACCGGTACAACAATTTGTAAAGATCAACTTGCCCTATTTGTTTTAAAGGATGGCTGTGGTATTGATGTTGTGGTTCCGTGTCACTCAGTTGGTGGAGCATGGCACTTGCAACGACAGGGTTGTGGGTTTGATTTCCGTGGGGGACCAGTACGAAAATGTATGCATTCACTAATATTAGTCGCTCTGGATAAGAGCGTCTGCTAAGTGACTAGTGACCTTCAACAAGGGGACCATTGTTGTTGTCCTCAAATGAAACTGTTATATTTTCTATTTATGTCAGTTCCTTTCAGCCAATTTGTATCTTTAATATATAACAGGCAAACAAGTTCCCTACCTTCTCCCTTTTCTACTTGCCTCCTACTTGCCTACCATTTTTGTGGTAGTGCTGCAATCAGTTGGTTGTAAATTTGGATTGAGCAGATATTCCCATATATTTACGATAACTGCATATGTGACATAACTCCTCCATTTCTATTCATAATATCATTAACAAATATAATACCATTAAAAAAATCCATGAAGAATGTTTTTTTAATGAATCAGTATATTTGAGTTTAACCATAACATTTGTTGTGATATTTGTTATATCTTAAAACTGAAGCATTTATTTGGGCTGCAATTTCTGAGACTGGTATCTTATCCTCTGCAGAAGAGGTAACTCTGGGTCTCTTTTCCTGTGGCGGTCCTCATATGAGAGCCAGTTTCGTCACAGCGTTTGATGGTTTTTGCGACTGCACTTGAAGAGACGTTCAAAGTTCTTGAAATGTTCCTTCATGTCTCAAAGTAATGATGGACTGTCATTTCTCTTTGCTTATTTGAGCTGTTCTTGCCATAATATGGACTTGGTCTTTTACCAAATCTTCTATATACCACCCCTAACTTGTCACAAACGCATTAAGAAGGAAAGGAATTCGACAAATTAACTTTGAACCAGGTACCCCTGTTAATTTAAATGCATTCCAGGTGACTACCTCATGAAGCTGGTTGAGAAAATCCCAAGAATGTGCAAAGCTGTCATCAAGGCGAAGGGTGGCTACTTTGAAAAATCTCAAAAATGAAATATACTTTGATTGGTTTAACACCTTTTTGGTTACTACATGATTACATATGTGCTATTTCATAGTTTTGATGTATTCACTATTATTCTACAATGTAGAAAATAGTAAAAAAATAAAGAAAAACCCTTGAATGAGTAGGTGTGTCCAAACTTTTGACTGGTACTGTATATAGTTATGTCCTTAAGCTGTTCTTGTCTATTAATGTTCTGTATTATGTCTTGTTTCATGTTTTTTGTTGAGTTTTTTCAATGAGTCAATTAATCATATTGTTTATAAAGCCCTTTTTACATCAACACCACAGCAGAACTGTCCACCCCAGACCCTGACCATAGCCTCAACATCACAGCAGGACAGACAAATGAAGAACATCAAGCCCTGGGGATCCCACCCCCTCTGAGCACCCTCCTGTCAGCCACCCTGATAGCCCTCCTGACAACCCCCCACAACCACTGAGGACATACACAAGCCACAGATTGTACTCCTTATGGACTCAAACGAGAAATATATACAAACTTTTTCCCAAACACACAGTCTCTAAACGTTGGTGTCCAAACACCCAGCGCGCCCTAGACCTTCTGTCTGAGGACCAACTAGGGTCACTGAGCCACATAACAATACACACAGGCACAAACGACCTGAGAACACAGCAGGAAGGGGTGGCCACAACACTCAAGAGAGTGATTGAAAAATCTTCTTCTACTTTCCCCAATGCACAAGTGGTTATTATCTCCACCCTGCTACCATGAAAATACTTACACACTGCTATCATACAGCGGATAAATGCAAGTATTTCCCGTAACTGTGCCTCAAAACCAAATGTTCACCTGGCCCCTACTCCACTCTGGACTTGAACAGCCTTTACGACCATGTCCACCTATACAAGGCAGCAGTGCCCACCTTCGCCCGTTCCCTAAAGGACATCGCCTTCAACCGCAGCCCCAACACCTAACACAGGAGCATCAGCTCAACAGACACCCCGCCCAGACTAGCGAGACACTCTCCCAGACCTGAAGGAAGGCCTAAAGAGCAGGAACCTGGACTTCACCAAATAAATCAGAAATACAGACATTATCATTCTTCAAGAAACATGGTATAGAGTAGATGGACCCACTGGTTGCCCTCTAGGTTACAGAGAGCTGGTAGTCCAAACTATCAGGTGTGAAACAGGGAAGGGACCTAGGGGGTATGCTAATTTGGTATACCTTCTAGCTCACTCTATTAAATTTATCAAAGCAGGAACATTTTATATTTGGCTAGAAATTCAAAAGTAAATCATCTCAAAAGAGATAAAGACAGCTTCTCCATTCTGGAGGGGGAAAACAGCTTCACCATCCTGGAGGGAGAAATCAACAGTTTCCAGGCCCAGGGACATGTACTAGTCTGTGGCAACCTAAATGCCAGAACTGGACAAGAACCGGACACTCTTAGCAAACAGGGGGACAAAGATCTACTTGGAGGTGACAGCATTCCCTCCCCCATATTACTTTTTTCAACTAGGCAAGTCAGTTAAGAACAAATTCTTATTTTCAATGACGGCCTAGGAACAGTTAACTGCCTGTTCAGGGTCAGAACAACAGCTCGGGGATTTGAACTTGCAACCTTCCGGTTACTAGTCCAACGCTCTAACCACTAGGCTACCCTGCCGCCCCAGGCACATGCTGGATATGTACATAGTCAATGGTAGGCTTCGAGGAGATTCCTACATATAGCTAATTTCTTGGCAGTAGTATTGTAGACTACTTCAACCCAGAGTCTCTCAAAGCGTTCACAGTCAGCCCACTGACACCCCTATGAGAACACAGCAAAATCACAGTCTACTTGAACAGAGCATTACTCAATCATGAGGCATCAAAGCCAAAAGGAACTGAATAATATTAACAAATGCTATAGATAGAAGGAAAGTCATGTGGAAACCTACCAAAAAACAATTAGGCAACAACAAATTCAATTCCTTTTAGACAACTTCCTGGACAAAATGTTTCACTGTAATAGTAAAGGTGTAAACTTGGCAGTAGATAACCTTTACAGTATATTTGACGTCGCAACGTCCCTATCAAATCTAAAAATGTCAAACAGAAAACTGATAAATTAACAATGATGAATGGTTTGATGAATAATGCAAAAACCTAAGAAAGAAATTGAGAAACCTATCCAAACAAAAACATAGAGACAGAGAAAATCTGAGCCTACACCTTCACTATTGTGAATCACTAAAACAATACAGAAATACACTACGGAAAAAGAAGGAACAGTACATTAGAAATCAGCTCAATGTAATTGTAGAATCCTTAGACTCTAACCACTTCTGGGAAAATTGGAAAACACTAAGCAAACAACATGAAGAGTTATCTATCCAAAATGGAGATGTATCGGTAAATTACTTCTCCAATCTTTTTGGCCCTATAACAAAGAACAAACAGCAAAAACATATACATGATCAAATACAAATCTTAGAATCAACTATTAAAGACTACCAGAACCCACTGGATTCTCAAATTACATTGAATGAACTACAGGACAAAATAAAACCCTCCAACCCAAAAAGGCCTGTGGTGTTCACGGTATCCTCCATGAAATTATAAAATATACAGACGACAAATTCCAATTGGTTATACTTAAACTCTTTAACATCATCCTAAGCTCTGCCATCTTCTCCAATATTTGGAACCAAGGACTGATCACCACACTCCACAAAAGTGGAGACAAATTTGACCCCAATAACTACTGTGAAGGTTTTCCTCCTCTTCGTCTGAAGAGGAGAGGCGAGAAGGATCGGAGGACCAATATGCTGTGTGGTAAGTGTCCATGGTTCTTTTAATAAGAAATACTCAACATGAACACAACTGAATACAAAAACAATAAACGTGGAACGAACGAAACCCAAAACAGTACCGTGTGGTGAAAAACACAGACACGGAAAACAAACACCCACAAACAAACAGTGAAACCCAGGCTACCTAAGCATGATTCTCAATCAGAGACAACTAATGACACCTGCCTCTGATTGAGAACCATACTAGGCCGAAACATCCAAAATCATAGAAAAACAAACATAGACTGCCCACCCCAACTCACGCCCTGACCATACTAAATAATTACAAAACAAAGGAAATAAAGGTCAGAACCTGACTACTACTGTGGGAAAACCTTGGGAAAAGCCTCTGCATTATCATTAACAGCAGACTCATACATTTCCTCAGTAAAAGCAATGTACTGTGCAAATGTCAAATTGGCTTTTTACCAAATTACCGTACGACAGACCACGTATTCTCCCTGCACACCCTAATTGACAAACAAACCGAAACAAAGGCAAAGTCTTCTCATGCTTTGTTGACTTCAAAAAATCTTTTGACTCAATTTGGCATGAGGGTTTGCTATACAAATTGGTGGAAAGTGGTGTTGGGGGAAAAACACAACATTATAAAATGTACATAAACATTGGCAAAAAAACACACAATTCTTTCCACAGCGCCGTGGGGTGAGACAGGGATGCAGCTTAAGCCCCACCCTCTTCAACATACAGTATATATCAAGAATTGGCGAGGGCACTAGAACAGTCTGCAGCACCAAGCTTCACCCTAATAGAATCTGAAGTCAAATGTCTACTGTTTGCTGTTGATCTGGTGCTGCAGACTGTTCTGTTCTAAACACCAAATTGAGACTCTGCATGCAGAATTCTGCAAAAACATCCTCTGTGTACAACACCAAATAATGCATGCAGAGCAGAATTAGGTCGATGCCCGCTAATTATCAAAATCCAAAAAGAGACGTTAAATTCTACAATCACCTAAAAGGAAGTGATTCCAAAACCTTCCATAACAAAGCCCTCACCTACAGAGAGATGAACCTGGAGAAGAGTCCACTAAGCAAGCAGGTCCTGGGGCTCTGTTCACAAACACAAACAGACCCTACAGAGCCCCAGGACAGTAACACAATTAGACCCAACCAAATCATGAGAAAACAAAAAGAGAATTACTTGCTTGACACATTGGAAAAAAAATGCAAAAAAACCCAGAGCAAACTAGAATGATATTTGGCACTAAACAGAGAGTACATAGTGGCAGAATACCTGACCACTGTGACTGGCCCAAATGTAAGGAAAGCTTTGACTATGTACAGACTACAGACTCAGTGAGCCTTGCTATTGAGAAACCTGAGAGACCTGGCTCTCAAGAGAAGGTAGGCTATGTGCACACTACCCACAAAATGAGGTGGAAATTGAGCTTCACTTCCTAACTTGTCAAATGTATGACCATATTAGAGACCCATATTTCTCTCAGATAACACAGATCCATGAAGTATTCAAAAACAAACCCAATTTGATAAACTCCCATATCTATTGGGTGAAATACCACAGTGTGCCATCACAGCAGCAATATTTGTGACCTGTGCCACAAAAAAGGGCAACCAGTGAAGAACAAACACCATTGTAAATACAACCCATATTTATGTTTATTTATTTTCCCTATTTGCACATATTTATGTTTATTTGCACATAATATGACATTTGAAATGTCTTGATTCTTTTGGAACTTTTGTGAGTGTAATGTTTACTGTTAATTTGAATTGTTTATTATCTACTTCACTTGCTTTGGCAACATTAGCATATGTTTCCCATGCCAATAAAGCCCTTTGATTCAATTTAATTGATAGAGAGCGAGAGAGTGAGATAGCGAGAGAGAGAGAGTCGAAAACAGCAGGTCCGGGACAAGGTAGCACGTCCGGTGAACAGGTCTGGGTTCCATAGCTGTAGCACGACCAGGTGGACTAAGGACAGCCAGGTGTCATCAGGCCTGGTACTCCTAGGGCTCAGGTCCTCCAAGAGGGAGAGAGAGAGAGAGAATTAGAGGGAGCCTACTTAAATTCACACAGGACACCAGATAAAACAGGATAATTACACCAGATATAACAGACTGTCCCTAGTCCCCTGGCACACAGATTATTGCAGCATTGTCACGATCGTCGTATGGAATGGACCAACGTGCAGCATGGTGAGCGTACATTCTTCTTTATTTGCAAATGTCGTCAACAAAACAATAATACAACAAAAATGACCGTGAAGCTCCGTAAGGCTATACATGCACAAACAAAGACAACTACCCACAACTACCAAAAGGAAAAAAGGCTGCCTAAGTATGATTCCCAATCAGAGACAACGATAGACAGCTGTCCCTGATTGAGAACCATACCCGGGCAAAACATAGAAACAAACAACATAGAATGCCCACCCCAAATCACACCCTGACCTAACCAAATAGAGAAATAAAACGGCTCTTTAAGGTCAGGGCGTGACAAGCATAGATACTGGAGGCTGAGACGGGGGAGTATCGCCTCGTCCGACGATACCCCCGGACAGGGCCAACCAGGCAGGATATAACCCTACCCACTTTTCCAAAGCACAGCCCCCACACCACTAGAGGGATATCAACAGACTACCAACTTACTACCTTGAGACAAGGCTGGGTATAGCTTACAAAGATCTCCTCCACCGCACAGGGACCGAGGGGGCACAAAACCGGACAGGAAGATACATCAATGACCCAACCCACTCAAGTGACGCACCCCTCCTAGGGATGTAGGAGCACTAGTAAGCCAGTGACTCAGCCCCCATAATAGGGTCAGAGGCAAAGAACCCCATTGGAGAGAGGGGAGCCGGCCAGACAGCGAAAGCAAGGGCGGTTAATGGGGATCCTAATCAAATGCCAAATACCAAGCTTTGGTTGATTTCAAATGGAATCTACAAGTTAATAATAAATAAAGTATGTTGGATTCACGTCTCCATCTCAACCAAAAACAAGTTAAAGGACAGGATTCAATCAAATCAAACTGAATTTAAAGTTAATTTGAAGTTTGATTTGATTTAGTCCCATTTTTTTATTTAGATTTTTGGTTGAAATGGAGATGTGAATCCATCATATCAATTAATAATTTGAAGACAAGTCTGGAATTAAAGCCAGAATCAGTGGCACTTGTGGAGCTGTCCAAGCCGAAGATACATCTTCTTTGAATGTTGATATTTGGTTGCGTTGACAACCAAACACAATTCAATATCACTTTTGCAATACGGTAAATGGCCTTATAACTTGTCAACAAATGATATGTTGGATTCACATCTCCATCTCAAACAAAAATACAAGTTAATGAATAGGATTAAGCCAGTGGCTGGTGGAACTATTCAAGCAGTAGATAAATCAAATCAAACCAAATCAAATCAAATCAAATCAAATCAAATGTTATTTGTCACATACAAATGCTTGTGCTTCTAGTTCCTATCTATTCAAGCAGTAGATACATCTCCTTTCGATGTTGATATTTGTCTGCATTGTCAATCAAACACAATTCAATACTATTTTTGTAAAACAGTAAATAGCCTAATGTTAAGTCTCTTACAAACAAATGTAACAGTATTTATTCAACCTTAAAATGAGTAACACATCCATGGCCCCATATAAAGTTACTGTAACAATAAATGTATTCTTATTTAATCATAGAAAGCATGCATGTTCAGGGTCGCTGGCCTGTGGAATTCTTCACAATTGCTATAATAATCTGCATAATCAAAAACAGCATTGATCACTTGCACCATGTACTGTAATCAGTGGCGACCCGTCATTCAGGGCAGAGCCCCACCTGTTTTGAGCCCCACCTGTGTAGCTAAAAAAAAAAGACTTCTGTTCAAAAGTTTGTGGTCACTTAGAAATGACTAGTGGATTATCAGCATGTGTGGGTTCGATTACAGGCTCAAAATGGCCAGAAACAAAGACTTTCTTCTGAAACTCGTCAGTCTATTCTTGTTCTGAGAAATGAAGGCTATTCAATGCGAGAAATTGCCAACAAACTGAAAATCTCGGACAACACTGTGTACTATTCCCTTCACAGAACAGTGCAAACTGGCTCTAACCAGAATAGAAAGGAGTGGGAGGCTCTGGTGCACAACTGAGCAAGAGCACAAGTACATTAGAGTGTCTACTGTCCTCAACTGGCAGCTTCATTAAATAGTACGAGCAAAACACCAGTCTCAATGTCAACAGTGAAGAGACGAAGCCGGGATGCTTGCCTTCTAGGCAGAGTTGCAAAGAAAAAGCCATATCTCAGACTGGCCAATAAAAAGAAAGGATTAAGATGGGCAAAAGAACACAGACACTGGACAGAGGAACTCTGCCTAAAAGGCCAGGATCCTGGGGTCTCCTCTTCACTGGTGACATTGAGACTGTCAATCCAGCATGACTCCTGCCGTGTTGAAAACACCTGGAAACTCGGAACTGGGAAATCTCAGACTTCAGTGACATAAACATAACTGGGAACTCAGCACTCCATGGTGCTGAAAATAAATCTCTGCTGTTGGGACAGCTTTATGTAGGCCCTAACAGTTTGTGTAGGCTCTAACAGTTTGTGGGCACCGTTTGTCACCGTTACAGTGTTTGTTGTTTAGTGGCTTTGCTGCCATGCATCTAACAATTTGGGGAGATTTTGCCCTACCAAGATTTACATGAAAAAATCGAATGAAATCAAATAAAATTATATTTGTCACATGCGCCGAAAACAACATGTTTAAAGACCTTACAGCGAAATGCTTACTTACAAGCCCTTAACCAACAATGCAGTTAAGAAAAATATGTGTTTAAGTGTTTGAGCCAATCAGTTGTGTCGTGACAAGGTAGGGATAGTATACAGAAGATAGTCCTATTTGGTAAAAGACCAAGTCCATATTATGGTTAAGGCAACAACAGCTCAAATAAGCAAAGAGAAATGACAGTCCATCATTACTTTAAGACATGAAGGTCAGTCAATCTGGAACATTTCAAGAACTTTAAAAGTTTCTTCAAGTGCATTTGCAAAAACCATCAAACACTATGATGAAACTGGCTCTCATGAGGACCGCCAAAGGAAAGGAATACCCAGAAATACCTCTGCTGCAGAGGATAAGTTACCAGCCTCAGGAATTGCAGTCCAAATTAGTTCAAATAACAGGCACATCTCAACATGAACTGTTCAGAAGAGACATCTAAACATCAACTGGTCAGAAGAGACGGCATGAATCAGACCTTCATGATCGGATTACTGCAAAGAAACCACTACTAAAGGACACCAATGCAAAGAAGAGACTAGTTGTGGCCAAGAAACTAGAGCAATGGACATTAGACCGGTGAAAATCTGTCCTTTTGTCTGATGAAACAAAAATTTGAGATAGAGAGTAGGTGAACGGATGATCTCCGCATGTGTGGTTCCCACTGGAGGAGGAGGTGTGATGGTGTGGGGGTGGTTTGCTGGTGATACTGTCAGTGATTTATTTAGAATTCAAGGTACACTTAACCAGCATGGCTACCACAGCATTCTGCAGCGATACACCATCCCATCTGGTTTGCGCTGAGTGGGACTATCATTTGTTTTTCAACAGGACAATGACCCAACACACCTCCAGGCTGTGTAAGGGCTATTTGACCAAGAAGGAGAGTGGTGGAGTGCTGCACCAGATGACCTGGACTCCACAATCACCCGACCACAACCCAATTGCGATGAGTTGGACCGCAGAGTGAAGGAAAAGCAGCCAGCGAGTGTTCAGAATTTTTGTGAACTCCTTCAAGACTGTTGGAAAAGCATTCCAGGTGAAGCTGGTTGAGAGAATGGTCCGTTGTCCTTAGGGTCATTGTCAAGGTCTTGAGTGCTCTGGAGCAGGTTTTCATCAAGGATCTCTTTCCTCCGTTCATCTTTCCCTCAATCTTGACTAGTCTTCTAGTCCCTGCCGCTGAAAAACATCATTACAGCATGATGCTGCCACCACCATGCTTCACCGTAGGGATGGTGCCAGGTTTCCTCCACATGTGAAGCTTGGTGTTCAGGCCAAGCGGGCTGTCATGTGCCTTTTACTGAGGAGAGGATTGCATCTGTGCAATCCCTCTAGTGGTGTGGGGGCTGTGCTTTGGCAAAGTGGGTGGGGTTATATCCTTCCTGTTTGGCCCTGTCCGGGGGTGACCTCGGATGGGGCCACAGTGTCTCCTGACCCCTCCTGTCTCAGCCTCCAGTATTTATGCTGCAGTAGTTTATGTGTCGGGGGGCTGGGGTCAGTTTGTTATATCTGGAGTACTTCTCCTGTCCTATTCAGTGTCCTGTGTGAATCTAAGTGTGCGTTCTCTAATTCTCTCCTTCTCTCTTTCTTTCTCTCTCTCGGAGGACCTGAGCCCTAGGACCTGAGCTCCAGGACTACCTGACATGATGACTCCTTGCTGTCCCCAGTCCACCTGGCCATGCTGCTGTTCCAGTTTCAACTGACCTGAGCCCTAGGAGCCCTGCCCCAGGACTACCTGACATGATGACTCCTTGCTGTCCCCAGTCCACCTGGCCATGCTGCTGCTCCAGTTTCAACTTCCACCTGACTGTGCTGCTGCTCCAGTTTCAACTGTTCTGCCTTATTATTATTTGACCATGCTGGTCATTTATGAACATTTGAACATCTTGGCCATGTTCTGTTATAATCTCCACCCGGCACAGCCAGAAGAGGACTGGCCACCCCACATAGCCTGGTTCCTCTCTAGGTTTCTTCCTAGGTTTTGGCCTTTCTAGGGAGTTTTTCCTAGCCACCGTGCTTCTACACCTGCATTGCTTGCTGTTTGGGGTTTTAGGCTGGGTTTCTGTACAGCACTTTGAGATATCAGCTGATGTACGAAGGGCTATATAAATACATTTAATTTGATTTGATTTGATCTGGCCACTCTAACATAAAGGCCTGACCAAGGCCCTTCTCCCCCGATTGCTCAGTTTGGCCGGGCGGCCAGCTCTAGGAAAAGTCTTGGTGTTTTCAAACTTCTTCCATCTAAGAATGATGGACGCCACTGTGTTCTTGGGTGACCTTCTGCTGCAGAAATATTTTGCTGCCCTTCTTGAGCTCTATGCCTCGACACCATCCTGTCTCGGATCTCTAAGGACGATTCCTTCGACCTCATGGCATTGTTTTTGCTCTGACATGCACTGTCAACTGTGGGACCTTATATAGACAGGTGTGTGCCTTTCCAAATCACAGGTGGACTTCAGTCAAGTTGTAGAAACATCTCAAGGATGACCAACGGAAACAGGATGCACCTGAGCTCAATGTCTAGTCTCATAGCAAAGGGTCTGAATACTTACGAAAATAAGGTATTTTTAGTTAATATATTTGCAAAAATGTATAAAAACATGTTTTCGCATCGTTATTATGAGGTATTGTGTGTAGATTTATATATATTTGTTTTTTTAAAATTTGTACCTTTAATAGGCAAGTCAGTTAAGAACAAATTCTTATTTACAATGACGGCCTACCAGGGAACAGTGGGTTAACTGCCTTGCTCAGGGACAGAACGACAGATTTTTACCTTGTCAGCTCAGAGATTCGATCCAGAAACCTTTTGGTTGTCTAGTTTACTATCTAGTAAACTCCAACGCTCTAACGACTAGGCTACCTGCCGCCCCAAATAAGCAAAGTAACATAACAAAATGTGGAAAAGGTGAAGGTGTCTGAATTCCTTCCGAAGGCTCTGTATGCACACAGCAGGCCAGTTAGACCTACTTCTATGCATGCTCAGGCACACAACCTCCCTCTGTATGTTCCTAGAGAGAAACCAGACACATGCTCATTGCTCACATTGAGCACTCCAAACCATTTTTATTTTTTTGACAAAACTCATAAATGATGGTTATGAAATAAACCAAAACCTGTTTCTCACAAGTGTAGCAGGTTGTGAACTCTGCAAACAAAGTTTCCACTCCGATAATGAGAACCGTAGGCTAAATGTGTCACGTTCGTTGTAACGAGGAGACCAAGGCGCAGCGTGATGAGAATACATGTCTTTTAATGAACGATAAACACTTAACTATACAAAACAATAAAACGAACGTGAAGATATATATAATGAGCGCAGACACAGGCAACTAAACATAGACAATAACCCACGAAATACCCAAGGAATATGGCTGCCTAAATATGGTTCCCAATCACAGACAACGATAAACAGCTGCCTCTAATTGAGAACCAATCTAAGCAACGATAGACATACATAACACCTAGACTAGTAAACACCCATAGACATACAAAACCCATAGACAGGGTCAAAAACACATATTTCACCCATGTCACACCCTGACCTAACCCAAATAGTAAAGAAAACAAAGAATACTAAGGTCAGGGAGTGACAGTACCCCCCCCACACACACCTAAGCCTATACGGGAGGGTCTGGGTGGGCATAACTCTGAGGTGGCGGTTCTGGTTCGGGACGTGGACCCCGCTCCACTTCTGACTTGTCACACTTACTTAATGTCGCTGGAGCGGGAACCCTCACCGCCGACCACGGACTAGAGAACACCACTGGACTGATGGTCGAGTCTGGAGTGAGTGGCGCCTCTGGATTGGAGGGAGATTCTGGCGGATCCGGACTGGAGGGAGACTCTGGCGGATCCGGACTGCGACCTGTCGTGGTAGGTTCCGGACTGCGACCCGTCGTGGTAGGTTCCGGACTGTGACCCTTTGTAGGAGGTTCCGGTCTGCGGCCCGTCGTAGGAGGTTCCGGTCTGCAGCCCGTCGTAGGAGGTTCCGGCCTGTAGACTGTCGCCGGATGCTCTGGACTGGGTACTGTTGCCGGACTCTCTGGACTGGGTACTGCCGCCGGACACTCTGGACTAGGTACTGTCGCCAGATGCTCTGGACTGGGTACTGTCGCCGGACGCACTAGACTGGCGAGGCGCACTGTAGGCCTGGTGCGTGGTGCCGGCACTGGTGGTACCGGGCTGGGGACACGCACCTCAGGGTGAGTGCGAGGAGCAGGAACAGGGAGTACTGGACCTTGGATACGCACTGGAGGCCTGGTGCGTGGTGTTGGCACTGGTGGTACTGGGCTGGGGACACGCACCTCAGGGTGAGTGCGGGGAGCAGGCACAGGACGTACTGGGCTGTGGAGGCGTACTGGAGGTCTGGAGTGTAGAGCTGACACAACCCGTCCTGGCTGGATGTTTATACTTGCCCTGCAAATGCAGGGCGCTGGCACAGGACGCACAGGGCTGTGCAGACTCACTGTACGCAGAGCCGGCGCAGGATATCCTGGTCCATGGAGGTATACTGGAGACCAGGAGCGCTGAGCCGGCACCCTCCTTCCTGGCTGGATGCCCATTCTAGCCAGGCAACTGCGAGGAGCTGGAATAGAGCACACCGGGCTAGAAATGCCATTGGAGACACCGTGTGTTCCGGTGCCAGACCGGTGAAATGCCACTGGGGACACCGTGTGTTCCGGTGCCAGACCGGTGAAATGCCACTGGAGACACTGTGTGTTCCGGTGCCAGACCGGAAACATGCTCCCCACGGTAAGCACGAGGAGTTGGCTTAGGTCTCCTACCTGACTCAGCCAATCTCCTCGTGTGCCACCCCAACAAAAATGTTTTGGGGCTGTCTCTCGGGCTTCCGAGCTAGCCGTGTACCCTTATATTGTCGCTGTTCCTCCATTCTCCTGTATCCCTCCTCGCACTATTCCACAGAATCCCAAGCGGACTCTGGTACTCTCCCTGGATCAATTGACCACCTCTCTATCTCCTCCCAGGTTGTTACCTACTCATCCTTCTCCCGGGTCCACTCTTCCACAAAGCACTGTTCCTCCCTTTCACGCTGCTTGGTCCTTGTTTGGTGGGTTATTCTGTCACATTCTTTGTAACGAGGAGACCAAGGCCCAGCGTGATGAGAATCCGTATCTTTTAATGAACGATAAACACTTCACAAACTATACAAAATAATAAAACGAACGTGAAGCTATATATAATGAGCGCAGACACAGGCAACTAAACATAGACAATAACCCAGGACAAAATGACTGTAACGCATACATGCTTTAACAGAAATGAATGGAACCAAATGACAGACGATTAACGGTACATTTACTGGGACTACTGGTGTTGTACGTAATAGGGAATTGATCAAAAATGTACAATCAAAGGGAAAACCATTCACACAATGAATGCACAAGAATTGGTGGGAGACAGCTGAGGACATTCTGGAGAGCTGAATGCATGTATTCTGGAGAGAGACATGTCATATCCTCGCCACACACCCCTCCCCTTGGTCTTGTTGCAACATTTTCAACTATATTCAAGGGAAGTTGTCTTGACACACATTTTGTTTTTTCACTGACCGCTGCAACTCAATCAACTAGGCCTATTGCCACACATGCTGCCCAAATTTCAGGCTTCCCAAATAGGCACAGGCCTACACACTTGTGGTTTGAATCAATACACAGCTACAGTATATATTTTTTAAGAAGCTAATGATCCTCTGTGGCTAAGTCATGCTTTCTGGTGAAGTATTTTGAATGATTTTATTTAAACAGGAGAAATTATATAATTTTGGCACATCAATTCACTTTAGGGGAAGCCAGCATCCGAACAGTGCCAACTTTCCCTTCCAATTCGCAAGAGGCTGAAACTAGAGATCTATGTATAATGACAAGATGCTCATGCGTCTGCCCTAACAATGGGAGTCTTGTCGCAAAGGCTGTGCTCGAAGGCAGGCTACAAGCTTAGGTCTGCGTAATATGCCCATCAAAACACATTGGGCGTATTCTGTACAGATTTTGTTGAGAGTGAGCAGTCTCGCTTCCCCTCTTCCTCTCTGCTGAAACTATAACCGGAGAAAGAATCCAAGGGAGCCAAACAGCACCCCTCTGTCTTACAATATGTATCTGATCCTGTCTGGCCAGAAATAGTATGACATGCCGTTCTGTTTTTGTATAGACGGCATCAGATGCATGGTCTACACATACTTAGACAGAGGAGCACTGTTTCGCTCAATCTGATTTTATTTTTATTTAACTAGGCAAGTCAGTTAAGAACAAATTCTTATTTTCAATGACAGCCTAGGAACAGTGGGTTAACTGCCTGTTCAGGGGTAGTACAACAGATGTGTACCTTGTCAGCTCAGGGGTTTGAACTTGCAACCTTCTGGTTACTAGTCCAACACTCTAACCACTAGGCTACCCTATGCTTTATCTGAGATTGTCGGTGTGCTTTTTGGTCAAAAATTATAAATATTTCAATATTTGAGCAAGCAGTGTACGGTAGGGCGGGCCCATAACGTCAGCCCTGAAGGTTTGATTAGATAAACTAGCAAGTCTGTTTGTTTGGTTACCACTGCAACTACTGTCACTATCTAGTAAACTTGCTAGCTACTTTAGTGGATGTTAAACACATTTCTACAGGCAAATGAACACATTTCTTTATAGACATGGTGTAAAAGGGATAATCAAGCTCTATATGTTTTCTGGAAAATTACGCAACTCCATGGTCCACGTCATTCATATATATAGAAAGCATAGCCCTCGTTGATTATCCCTTACTTATACAACGGGTGGTTCTAATCCTGAGTGCCGATTGGTTAAAACCGCATTCCAGCTGGTGTCTATTCCAGAAGTAACCACAGGCCAAATCTATGAAGTTAAAATGTCTATTTACTCTGTTCCATCTAACTGTGCAATCCATTGTCTCATCATCCCAGCCAGGCAATTTATAAACTTGATCTCCACTGTAAAAAGCATCGACATTATTTAACTTTTTTTTTTTAGACTAACATTTACTTTTCAACAACGGAGATTTTTATATAAACCTTGCTGTCTGTCCGTCTCTTCAACATTTGCAACATTGTTTCAATATTCAAATTCGATCTCCAGTAACATTCTGTGTCTGATAGTAATGAACGTGTCTGGAGTCAGAACGAGACAGACAGGCAGTGATTCTCAGCCAGTCGAAATCATCAAATCAAATCAAATATTATTGGTTACATACACATAAACTCAGCAAAAAAAGAAATGTCCCTTTTTCTGGACCCTGTCTTTCAAATATAATTTGTAAAAATTAAAATAACTTTACAGATCTTCATTGTAAAGGGTTTAAACACTGTTTCCCATGCTTGTTCAATGAACCATCAACAATTAATGAATGTGCACCTGTGGAATGGTCATTAAGACACCTACAGCTTACAGACGGTAGGCAATTAAGGTCACAGTTATGAAAACGTAGGACACAAAGAGGCGTTTCTACTGACTCTGAAAAACACCAAAAGAAAGATGCCCAGGGTTCCTGCTCATCTGCGTGAATATGACTTAGGCATGCTGCATGGAGGCATGAGGACTGCAGATGTGGCTCTGGCAATAAATTGCAATGTCCGTACTGTGAGACGCCTAAGACAGCGCTACAGGGAGACAGGACGGACAGCTGATCGTCCTCACAATGGCAGACCACGTGTAACAACACCTGCACAGGATCAGTACACCCAAACATCACACCTGCAGGACAGGTACAGGATGGCAACAACAACTGCCCGAGATACACCAGGAATGCACAATCCCTCCATCAGTGCCCAGACTGTCCACAGTCTGAGAGGCTTGACTGGGGGCTTGTAGACCTCACCGGTATGAAAAAAAGTGCTCTTACCTGAAAAGTTGCGGTTTTGTCTCACCAGGGGTGGTGGTCAGATTCGCGTTTATCGTCGAAGGAATTAGCGTTACACTGAGGCTGTACTCTGGAGCGGGATCGATTTGGAGGTGGAGGGTCCGTCATGGTCTGGGGCGGTGTGTCACAGCATCATCGGACTGAGCTTGTTGTCATTGCAGGCAATCTCAATGCTGTGCGTTACGGGGAAGACATCCTCCTCCCTCATGTGGTAGCCTTCCAGCAGGCTCATCCTGACATGACCATCCAGCAAGACAATGCCACCAGCCATACCGCTCATTCTGTGTCTGATATCCTGCAAGACAGGAATGTCAGTGTTCTGCCATGGCCAGCGAATAGCCCGGATCTCAATCCCATTGAGCATGTCTAGGACCTGTTGGATCGAAGGGTGAGGGTTAGGGCCATTCCCCCCAGAAATGTCTGGGAACTTGCAAGTGCCTTGGTGGAAGAGTGGAGTAACATCTCACAACAAGAACTGGCAAATCTGGTGCAGTCCATGAGGAGGAGATGCACTGCAGTACTTATTGCAGCTGGTGGCCACACCAGATACTGACTGTTACTTTTAATTTTGATCCCCCCTTTGTTCAGGGACACATTATTCCATTTCTGTTAGTCACATGTCTGTGGAACTTGTTCAGTTTGTCTCAGTTGTTGAATCT
The DNA here is from genome assembly GCF_018296145.1 of Oncorhynchus tshawytscha. Lineage (NCBI taxonomy): Eukaryota > Metazoa > Chordata > Actinopteri > Salmoniformes > Salmonidae > Oncorhynchus > Oncorhynchus tshawytscha. The sequence continues at coordinate 1,706,130 of NC_056447.1, read as the reverse complement.
TGTTTTGTTCATACAAATATTTACACATGTTAAGTTTGCTGAAAATAAAAGCAGTTGAGGGTGAGAGGACGTTTATTTTTTTTGCTGAGTTCATTTAGCAGATTTTATTGCGCGTGTAACAAAATGCTTGTGTTCCTAGCTCCAACAATTTCAGTAATATCTAACAATTCACAACAATACACCCAAATCTAAAGTAAAAGATTGGAGTTAAAAAATATATAAATATTAGGACGAGCAATGTCGGAGTGGCATTGACTAGGATAGAATACAGTATATATGTGAAGTGAGTAAAGCAGTATGTAAACATTATTCAAGTGACCGGTGATTCCATGTCTAAGGTGAAGGGTTGAGTAACCGGGCAGTAGCTGCTTGTGATGGCCTTGAGATAGAAGCTGTTTTTCAGTCTCTTGGTCCCAGCTTTGATGCACCTGTACTGACCTCGCCTTCTCGATGGTAGCGGGGTGAACAGGCCGTGGCTCGGGTGGTTGATGTCCTTGATTTCCTGTGATATCCGGTGCTGTAGGTGTCCAGTGTGCCCCCAGTGATACGTTAGGCAGACCGCACCACCCTTTGGAGAGCCCTGCGCTTGTGGGCAGTGCAGTTGCCATACCAGGCGGTGATACAGCCCAACAGGATGCTCTCGATTGTGCATCTATAAATGTTTGTGAGGGTCTTAGGGGCCAAGCCAAATATCTTCAGCCTCCTGAGGTTGAAGAGATGCTGTTGTGCCTTTTTCACCACACCGTCTGTGTGGGTGGACCATTTCAGATCAGAGCTGAGGAACTTGAAGCTTTTCACCTTTTCCATTGCGGTCCCGTCGATGTGGATAGGGGCGTGCTCTCTCTGCTGTTTCCTGAAGTCCACGATTAGCTCCTTCATTTTGTTGACGTTGAGGGAGAGGTTATTTTCCTGGCACCACTCTCCCAGGGCCCTCACCTCCTCCCTGTAGGCTGTCTTGTCATTGTTGGTAATCAGGCCTACAACTGTTATGTCTTCTGCTAACTTGATGATGAGTGTACAGGTGAACAGGGAGTACAGGAGGGGGCTGAGCATGCACTCTTGTGGGGCCTCTGTGTTGAGGCTCAGCCAAGTGGCGATGTTGTTTCCTCCCTTCACCACCTGGGGGTGGCCCGTCTGGAAATCCAGCGCCCAGTTGCACAGGGTGGTGTTCAGACCCAGGGCCCCGAGCTTAATGATGAGCTTGGAGAGTAATATCGTGTTGAAGGCTGAGCTATAGTCAATGAACATCATTCTTACATAGGTATTCCTCTTGTCCAGATGGGATAGGGCAGTGACATGAATCAGCTGGTATAATTGTAATGGATATATACAAAGAAATGTAAATTGAAAAAAAGGTCAAACAAAACGAAATGCAGCTAATTTGCAGTTTTTCCAGCTTCAGTTTGAGGTGATTGTGTTAGATGTGTTGTTGGCTAGCACCTCTGAACAAAAGTGTCCTCACGAGTGAGCACATTTTCTATGCCAGGCGAAATTACACCTCATTGCCTCATTGTTATGGATGCATCCAAATAAATGTCACTAGATGGTAGCTTAAACAAATGCAAATGCAGCTACTGTTGTTATTCTGGCTGCACTGTTTGATGTGACTGTAAGTTAGCTGTAGTTGGCTAGCTAGCAAGCTAGCAACCAGTATGAGAATGGAACATTTACAACAAACGACTTGGTCCCATCCATAGATACAAAACAAAAAGACTGAACGACTGGGTCACGTCTCTGGCAAGCGAACCGATAGAACGAACGACTGGCCGGCTTGGGTAGCGACCGTAGATTTGTGTCGGGACTATATCTTGTGGAAGGATGAAATAGTATGAATAAATTCATCACAATAAAGTTCTTAATGACAATATGTCAATCATTATTTGACTATGTTGGTAAACCATTGTATAAAAGTCATAATGCCCTCGAAGCTGGTGTTTGGAGGATATATTGGCACGGTTTGCCGGATCCCGACTTCATCTCGGGCTTAACATCACTTACAGTGCCGCAGTGAATTTGATTTTCTTCACAGTAGAAACAGAACGGGCAGAACATGAGAGTCCAGTATTCTAACTCACCGGAGTTAGAATACCTCATGATAAGCTGTAGACCATACTATTTACAGAGAGAGTTTTTGTCTGTATTTTTCATAGCTGTCTATTTACCACCCCAAGCTGATGCTGGCACTAAGACCACACTCAACAAGCTGTATAGGGCAATAAGCAAACAAGAACATTCTCATCCAGAAGCGGAGCTCCTAGTGGCCAGTGATTTTAATGCAGGAAAACTTAAATCCGTTGTACCTCATTTCTACCAGCATGTCACTCGTGCTACTAGAGGGAGGAAAAACTCTAGATCACGTTTTCTCTACATACAAAGATTCTCCCCTGCCCTCTATTTGGCAAATTGGACCATAGCTCTATCCTGATTCCTGCTTACAAGCAAAATTGAATAGGAAGCACCAGTGACGCGCTCAATATGGAAGTGGTCTGATAAAGTGGATGCTAAGCATGTTTCACTAGCACAGACTGGAATATGTTCTGTGATTCATCCGTTGGCATTGAGGAGCACCCACATTGACCTTACATACATACCACAAGCATAAGCCATGGATTACAGGCAACAACCGCCCTGGGCTAAAGGCTAGAGTTGCCACGTTCAAGGAGCAGGACACTAATCTGGATGCTTTTAAGAAATCCCGCCACACCCTACCACGAACCATCAAACAGGCAAAGCGGCAATACAGGACTAAGACTGAATCTTACTACACCGGCTCTGATGCTTGTCGGATGTGGCAGGGCTGAACCATGTGTGAGCCCACCATCTGCTCCGAACATGCCCCAATTCACATTGACGGGGCTGTAGAAGAGTGGGTCGAGATCCTCAAGTTCCTCGGTGTCCACATCACTAAGGACCTGTCATGGTCCAAACACACCAACACAGTAGTGAAGAGGGCATGGCAATGCTTCTTCCCCAGCAGGAGGCTGAAAAGATTTGGCGTGGCCCTCAAAAAGTTCTACAGCTGCATCATTGAGAGCATCTTGACTGGCTGCATCACTGTTTGGTATGGCAACTGCTCGGCATCTGACCATAAGGTGCTACAGAGGGTAGTACGTACGGCCCAGTACATCACTGGGGCCGAACTCCCTGCCATCAAGGACATCTATTCCAGGCGGTGTCAGAAGAAGTCCTTAAAAATTGTCAAAGACTCCAGCCACCCAAGTCATGGACTGTTTTCTCTGTTACCGCACTGCACGTTTTACCGTAGTGCCAAGTTTGGGACCAAAAGGCATCTACAAGCCATAAGACTTGTGAACAGCTAATCAAATGGCTACCCAGACTATTTGCGTTGCCCCCCCTCCCTCTTATACGTTGCTGCTACTCCCTGTTATTATCTATACATAATCACTTTAATAACTCTACCTGCATGTATGTATTAACTCAATTAACTTGACACAGGCGCCCCTGCACATTGACTCTGTACAGGTACCCCCTGTCTATAGCCCCGCTATTGTTATTTACTGCTGCTCTTTAATTATTTGTTATTTTCTTAAAACTTCAATGTTGGTTAAGGGTTTGTAAGTAAGCATTTCACTGTTGTATTCAAATAAAATTTGATTTGATTTGATTAGTGCGTATGTTAATGGTGACATGTGCAACACCATTCCCCCCCTCCATATTTTATTAAAATAATTCAAATAAGCCAACTAGAGTTTGCTTGTAAGTATTCGTTTCTAAAGAATTTCTAAATATAACTGATTACACGGATTTTAACACTCGTGTGTCACACCCTAATCTGTTTCACCTGTCTTTGTGATTGTCTCCACCCCCTCCAGGTGTCGCCCATCTTCCCCATTATCCCCTGTGCATTTATATCTGTGTTCTCTGTTGTCAGTTCATCTTGTCTCATCAAGCCTACCAGCGTGTTTTTCGTACTCCTGTGTTCTTTAGCCTCTGTTTTCTAGTTATCCCGGTTTTGGTCATTCTGCCTGCCCTGACCCTGAACCTGCCTGTCGTTCTGTACTTTTTGACACTGCGCTAGATTACTGACCTCGGCCTGACCTGACCCTTAGTCTGCCTTCCACTCTGTACCTTACGGACTCTGCCTTGGATTTACCGACCTCTGCCTGCCCTTGACCTGTCGTTTGCCTGCCCCCTGTTTTATAATAAACGTCTGTTATTCATACTGTCTGCATCAGGGTCTTATTCTGAGTTGTGACAACTTGTGTGAAACACTATGCCAAAATCTTCTACAGGGGTAACTGGCGCCTCCGGGAGCAGTTTCCCCAGGAACTTAAAGCAAACGCCACTTTTCTAAAAACAACATATCATTAAATAACAAAAAAAAGTGTAGACTGTTTATTTCCCCTTATACTTTATTCACCTAAACATGACCTTCATCCACAAATTTTATTTTATCCAAAGTTGCTTTTTTGTGTCAACAATTAGACATTGTTCTTAGGGGGGCTAGTTACCCCCTAGTACCCTAATAGCTGGGGCCATTTATTGTTTATTTTTTATTTACCAAATTGCATTTTAAATTTCCCCTTTTTTTAAAACATAAAACATAAAATACTGCCAAATGGATTCAGAAAGAAATGTATATACTGTATTGTGATATTATATTTTGGCTATGTCGCCCAGCCCTAGTTATAACTATGTTTGGACAATACCCTAATTAGATAGCATCATGTAAACATATTGAAAATTGGCAACTTCCTATAATAACATGGTACATCAATATTGGCATTGCAGTGACGTTCTCAGAGCCACTTCCATTATCATTGAAGTATGTTCTTAGAACATCATTGGAACATCATGTCATAACGTTACAAAATAACTTCGTAAGACTCTCGCAAAAGGATGTAGAGGTGAATAAACCGTAAGCTATACAAGCAAAGAGAGTCGCACACGCCATATGTATAACCTCCCAGTCATTTAACGTTTCGCCATCACTGTGCCTAACTTCATGAGAGTCTAGTGGGAATGTTCCCTTCATGTTGTTTTAGGTATTTAGGATGACTTCTCCATTAACAGTCGCACTATGTTTCTTTTAGGTTTTTGACCAAATGTGTATTTTATTTGTCATTTTTTCATGGGGGGGGTTACAGGTACAATATTTAAATGTTTATGATTTCATATTCCGGTCATATATTTTCAATTCATTATTTTACCTAACCTCTGGACTGCCACTCAACAGAAGAAGAAACATTTTAAAGAGAAAAACATTACAAAAGGCACATAACTAAAAAGTATTGATAGTTTTGATAATATTTTATAGTTTAAGTAATGATACATTCTGTATATATTAAATATATTAAATACAGTCTATGAACAAATGTAAAATATATACATTGATTGTTCGAATTAGCGGATTCTAAGGTTCTGTTTTTCCCATATTCTTTTCCAGTTAAAGGGTTATTCAAATTCACTTAGATCTGTAGACCATACTTTTGTATTGGCTACCTTTGAATATGAGCTTTCCAACAGTTGTTTATATATGAAAGAGATTTGTCCTTTTGGTAGCCCAGATCCTTTATATATAAATCCCATCATTGGATGGTTTGGTAGTTGTGTTTCCCGAGATACTCCAAAGGCCAGCATAGCTGACCGAAGTTGTAAATATAGAAAGAAGGAGATGCCTGGAAATGTGTATGTGTTTTTCAAATCTTGGATTGTTGTCAAACCATTATGTGCCAAATAGAAATTGTATGAGCAACAATAGGACCAAAACGTAGTTTACATTGTTTAAGGGAAATATCAGTAAACCAATTTAGGATGGGGCGAAATGTCAGTGCCTGGAAATACAATTTAAAGTTTGGTACGTATAGTCCTCCTACGTCTTTCCCTCTTTGTAAATTTGTAAATGTTTTATTTTTATCCTGGATTGCTTACCTTTCCATATACATTTTGAAACCACAATATGAATTTTATCCCAATAGCCAGAAGGGGGAGCCATGGGAAGCATTGACCTACAGATATTCAGCCGTGGCAATATATTCATTTTGACAATAGATATTCTGCCAGTGAAAGCAATTGGGATGTTAATCTATCTACTGGGGTCAGATTGAATTGATTTCAGCATTCTGTTAAAGTTTCTGGCAATTGTTTTATGACAGGCAGGAAATATATCTACTTCCAAATATTTAAAATTCGAATGATTGGGGCAGATTTGCTGAAGTTTGTTCGGGGATGTTTTTGGAACATCATGTCTTAATGTCACACTATAACTTTATGAGACCATTGTAGGAATATTCCCTGCTTGTTGTTTTGAATAACATTTCCATCACAATCAGCAGAACGCTCCGGTAATGTTTCCACACAACCACTATTTCATCCACATTTTGTTGCGCCAGTAAGTTCTGAGAACATTAATGCAATGTTGTGTTATTATATTCCCTGGCAACCTAATGTGAACCTTAGGGGAATGTTCTGTGGTAGTTTATACAGATGTTGTGCACAACAATTTAGTGAATGTTAGGAGCACATTCCAATTATATTTCATTTGAAACATTTCTCATAAAAAAATATTTGGTGATTAAAAATGTTTGTGGGATGTTATCATCCTAATGTTAGCTGGAACTTAATAAGAATGTTATTTAATGTCCTGGGAATGTTCCCAGTTTGCTGGGTCCTCTCTCTACAGTATCAAGCACTTGATGATGAGGCAGAGACCAAGGAACATGATGACACACAGACAGGAGAAGTGAAGTGACAGGATGACCAGTATGTCCCCTAGCAGGCTGTTGTCCCTAGGTCGGGACATGGGAGGGAGCGGTGGCATCTGGGGCATCTCGCAGTAGACCCCCGTCCAGCCTTGGTAGCACTGGCAGGTAAACTTGTGCTTCATGTCCAGGATGTCGTGGTTGTTAAGATGGCCGCTCACGTGGAAGCAGGGCCCCCGGGGGCCCAGGTTGCGGCGAATGTGGAAGAAGCGGGGATTGAGGTGGAGGTAGGCTCCTGAGTCGAGGCTCTTCCTCACACACTTGCCATTCTTCTTGCACAGGGCTTTGCTGCACAGCTTGGCGGCTGAGGTGACGTTGATGACATAGTGGCCTAACGGGCCATCAATATACTTCTTCACGGTCAGGCAGTTTCTCTGGTGGTGCACATAGACAGGCAGAGGCACAAACACAATGTGATGCACAGCATAAATACACAGCATAAGTATAGGTGTCTGTGAAAGTATAGCTAAAAAATAGGCCTGCAGTTCACTGGGAATAATAGTTACATTGAATGAACCTTCCTCACCCACAGTATGTTAATTTACTTCATGCACTATCCCTTATGTCACCCACAGTATGTTAATTTACTTCATGCACTATCCCTTATGTCACCCACAGTATGTTAATTTACTTCATGCACTATCCCTTGACTTTCATCTCTTTTTTTCTCTCCATTTGATTTCCTCTCAAACTGGAATGGAGGGAATCAAGGCTTGAAATGTTCAATCTAATACACAGGATTAGCTTGGTAAAAACATATTGAGTCAATTGCAACCAACATGGAGAACTTAATGTGCAGCTGCAGGTTAGCGCTGGATTTCCTAAAATGCTACTAATGAGAGATTACGTGTTAAAACAAACTTGCTTGCAACCGAAAACCGACAAGAATAAACCAGCAGATCAGTTCATCTCCCATTGTTACTGGGTCAAACAAGTTAGATACCAGACATCTTCGTCTAGGTTCTCACTCCTGGCCCCAATGAAATAGCAACCAATCACCGGCTGACAAAATTTTATGACCGCCATAGCCCTAATCAGGAACATTGAAAATAGCACAGCTTGTAATTAATCCAAAATAATTATTGTAAGAATTTAGACCCAGTGAATTATAAGAAACTCTAGTGGAGTATAGTTCAGTACAGCACAGCACAGTAGAGTACAGTACAGTACAGTACAGTAGAATATAGTTCAGTACAGTATGGTACAGTACAGAGTACCATACTGTACTGTACTCTACTTTACTGTACTCCACTGTACTGTACTGAACTATACTCTACTTTCCTGTACTGTACTGTACTGTACTTTACTCTACTTGAGTTAAGTGTGCAGTAGAGTACAGTAAAGTACAATACAATACAGTACATTATAGATTTCTATGTTTGGATCACATTAGAATATCAATTGTGATTTGACATAACTTGATAAGACATTTTATGAACATGATTAGTTGAAATCACGTGTTTCCAGGCAAAAAAAGGTGCCCCACTGTTGGTCCTCAGATCCGGGATTATTAAATAAAAACAATCATATTGCACATAGTTTTCTGTGTTATTTCTTTACCTGAGTTCGAGCATATTCTGAGGAGCCCCAAAGTACCACTCCTGATGCCCCAAGAGCTGCACTCTCTCCAATAGTGTGCACCAGGTCACTCTAGGAGAGACATAATAAAAGGTGTAACACTGCAAACACAGTCTCCCCTTCAGGTCAAAGTGAGGTGAATACTTGACCTGCTCCAGTGATCAATGTTGACTGGTACATTCTCATGTTTTACACCCTGAAACTCAAAATAGAGATCATGGCCCAATCCAGAAAAAGCCCTATATCACCTCTCTATGGGTACTTTAATACACCTGAAAGGTTCAAATTCTGTAGGTAAGCAATATCCACCCAGCCAATCAGAGGGCAAGGTAGAAATGCTTAAACTATCCAGTTATTTCAGATCTACTCAAGTGCCTATAGGGGTTAAGGGCTAGGGAATGTTTCTGGATGGAGCCCATGTATTGTAAATAAATTAAAGGTCATGTGAGATTTCATAGCTGAGACTAAGCAATCCACTCATCACTCTGTGACAGTTCCAGAAGCTTCTGGGAGATTAATAGCTGACCATGGCAGGAGACAAGACAAGTGACTTAACAGAGGTTAGGTAGTTTATCACAATGACTGAAAGGCAATACAAACCTTGCACAAATTATAAAAAGCGCTAACTTGTGTTAAAAAGCGCTAAAAATGTGTTGGAATATTTAGCACTGTTCTAACACTATTATTTTCACTCTTGAACCAACAGCAACATCGCCAGTTATTAGTAATCCTTCTCACCTCTGAGAGGACCGTGAAGGTGTAGGCATAGAAGGGTCTAGAGTAGACGAACACAGGCAGGGTGAAGTCGGTGCGTGCGATGGAGGCAATCCTCATGGCCTCTTTGACGCGGTAGTGGACAAACTTGACGGTGTTGGCCGAGGACTTGAGTTCGTAGTCTAGGTACACAGAGGGGTAGAGAGCTGTGCTCTCCCTCCAAAGCCACATCAGATGGTCATTACGGACATGCTCCACGTTGGGGCATTCACCTGTGTAGCGATGCGGGTGCGTCTTGTAGCCATAGTTGTAGCAGTCGGGGAACAAGTAGAAGCCCCAGAGGCCGTCAGGTCGTCGACTTTCGGCCAACAGTAGAGTATTGTTCATAAAGGCCTGTCCGGCCCTCTCAAAGGCTTCCTTGGCCTCATTCTCCACCTTGCTCTCAGGCCAATCTGGATGGAGCTTCCGGATCTGCTCCTTGGACTTGTTGCGGTAGATGTCCTTCGAGCCCCAGTTGCGCACCCACTGGGGCCTCCAGTTCTCCCAGTCAATGACACCCAGACCTCGGAAGTCCTTGTGAGGGATGAGCTTGTCGATGTCGGCCCTGGCCTTGCTCAGGTGCTTGGACAGGCTCTGGTTCTGGGGCAGGCCCCCGTTGATGGGGTTCCCAGAGCTGGCGTAGTAAGGATAATAGCCCAGGTGGCTATGGTAGAAGATGGTGACATTGGGCCCGCTAAGGGTCTCGTTGAGGTTGGCCACGATGTCAAAGACGCTGAGGTCCAGGTCCACCTTGAAGCGAAGGCGGCAGGACTCTGTTGGGGCGTTCCACACTACGATGAAGGGCCGATGAGGGATAAGAGGAGCCTGGGCCTGCTTCATCTGCTCACCACCGGCCCCTTCTCTGACCCCAATCCACAAGACTACCACCAGCAGACAGCAGCGAATCAGCGCCATCGCCCTAGACTCTTAGTCGTCCTATCCCAACATGAAAAGGAAAAAGAACAGGATAGAAATCACAGGATAAAAGTAAACGCATCATGGGCTTCAGTAGGCAGGGATGATCAAGACTGGAAAGGACATGTGAGTGAGGGTCAATGAGCTGCACTGCTCTAGATTGCACACACTGTACAATGGTCCTCTATTCTTCTCAGAGAAAGGTGCCATTTGACTGAATGTGCTCCTGTCAAGATCTATCAAGTCTGCCGGGCTTATTTGTCATATTGCCCTAACAAAGACGTTTTGAGTTAGTGCCTTTATCCGAGTCCAGGGAGAGAAACAATGACCCCACTCTCAGAATACAAGGCCCCTGACGTTGTCTTCAATAGAGACATGGAAAATCGGCCGTAATTTTTATCCACCCCTGATGGGATTGTGATTGCTTCATTTATTGAATAATTCCTTCACTTCTAGGAGAACATCCTTGTCTGTATACTGTATATGCAATAGGTACATTGTATGGTGTAATGATAATAATCAAGATATATTTCAGTATCTTTTTGACCAATATCTGATTCTGGGAAGTTTTATAACCTGTTTAACACCAGAAAGAACAATATGGTTGTTTTTGTCGTTCTTATTATGCGGGGCCAACAACTGTGCATTCCGCATAATTCCTGAATATAACATTTACATTTGTAGTTATAACTGAAGAGGAAAAGGCTTTGGCTGCGAGTCCTGTGCTATGCTTTGTCAGTCAAACTGTACCGTAATCCTTGCTGAAGACAAACAGTCTGTGGTGAAGTCTCTCAGGCTTTCCTCGAACCATAAATTGTCCCAGTGCCTCCAGGAACACCACTCGCCCTGGCCACTAAAAATACCCCCCCCAAAAAAAAAAACAATGTCTGAGCTCAAAAGACAAAAGACTCCACATTTGATGTCATGTTTTTCCTCAAAAAGACACAACTGAACTCAAACCGGAGCCAAGTCTCCTGACTGGGCTGATTGACTCCAGATGAACGTACCAGCGGTGAACTTTAAGAATGGAAGCTAACCCTTTTCTCAAACCTTCAATGAGCTGACAAGTAAATGATCCTAATCACTCAATCAGTCAATGTACAAACGTTATATTATAACAGATCCTTTATTAGTGTGATTACTTAGTAATACTGACAGTTGTGCCTTGTGTCATCGCTAGCGTTCAGTTCTTAGAACTGTTCATAGAACTTTCATACGTTGACATATGAACTGTCATTTTGTTAACCATGCATTGTAATTTATCAAACATTTTATTTTCCTTCCCATAAAATGCCGGGAGCAGCTAAAATGAAATAAGTCCCTTGCCGATAGTTTGTGGTAGGAAAAATAAATGTATCTTTGGCATTATCATCGCCATGTATGTACAATTGGCATAAATATGTTGGTCATCAATATACACTGAGTGTACAAAACATTAGGAACACCTTTCCATGATATAGACTAACCAGGTGAACCCAGGTGAAAGCTACAATCCGTTATTTATGTAACTTGTTAAATCCACTTCAATCAGTGTAGATCAGTGGCTCCCAAACTTTTTATAGTCCCGTAACCCTTCAAACATTCAACTGCCAGCTGTGTACCCCCTCTAGCACCAGGGTCAAATGTTGTTTTTTGCCATCATTGTTAGCCTGCCACACACACACTATACGACACATTTATTAAACAGTTTTTGTTCGTTTTTGTTACAACCCGGCTCGTGGGAAGTGACAAAGAGCTCTTATAGGACCAGGGTACAAATAATAATATAATAATAATTAATAATTTTGCTCTTTATTTAGCCATTTTACATATGAAACTTTATTTGTTCAACAAAAATGGTGAATTACTCACCACGGGTTGATGAGAAGGGTGTGCTTGAAAGGATGAACATAACTCTACAATTTTGGGTTGTATTGGAGAGCATCTCAGTCATAAATCGTTTTCCACATTTTCATGCTAGTGAGGGCCGAGAATCCACACACACATAGGTACGTGGTGGCAAAGGCCATCAATGTCTTAACAGTGCGATTTGCCAAGGCAGGATGCTCTGAGCGCAGCCCAATCCAGAAATCAGAATTCTGATTCAATTCAATTTTCACAGAACCGCTTGTTGCAATTTCGACGAGACACTCTTGTTCAGATATCGGTAAGTGGACTGGATGTAGGGCATGAAAGGGATAACGAATCCAGTTGTTTGTGTCATCCGTTTCGGGAAAGTACCTGAGTAATTGCGCATCTAACTCACTCAGGTGCTTCGCTATATCACATTTGACATTGTCCGTAATCTTGAGTTCATTTACACACAAAAAATCATACAATGATGGAAAGACGTGTGTTGTCCTTGGAGAAGAGCTCCGACTTCTTAATCATAGCCCCAATTTTGTCCCACATATTGAATATAGTTGCGGAGAGTCCCTGTAATCCTAGATTCAGATCATTCAGGCGAGAAAAAGCATCACCCAGATAGGCCAGTCATGCAAGTTGTCTGACAAGTGAAAATGATGGTCAGTAAAGAAAACCTTAAGCTTGTCTCTCAATTTTTAAAAAAACGTGTCAATACTTTAACCAGCGCACTTCTGTATGTTGTAAAAGCGTTACATGGTCGCTGCCCATTTCATTGCATAGTGCAGAAAATACACGAGAGTTCAGGGGCCTTTCTTTATTAACAAAGTTAACCATTTTCTGTCAGGATTTAGCCAGGGTTGTTCCGGTCTTTGGTCACTAGATGCCCCCATTGTGCTTTTTGACCCTTTTGTTTTCCCTTGTTCCCTGTTATTATTTGCACCTGTGCCTCGTTTCCCCTGATTGTATTTAAACCCTTAGTTTTCCTCAGTTCTTTGCTCTGTGTTTGTATGTTAGCACCCAGCCCTAGTGATGCTGTGAACTTTTGTTGCTCCCGTTGGACTCTCTTGTGGAATTCTGTTTTTGTTCTTGTTTATACATTTTTGAGTATCCTTTGAGTTTTTTTCATGCTATACCTACCACCCTGTGGATTTACCTTTTTGTCTTGGAGGATTACCTTTGTTCTCGTGGAATTACTTTTGACGTTGTGGAGTTATATGTTTGCCTGAAGGACTTTCCTTTTTTACTTTATTAAATACTCCAATCAAGTACTGCTGTGTCTGCCTCATCTTCTGGGTTCTGCCGACTATTCGTGGTTCAGTTGGTTAAGTGACTGTTTCTCACTCCGGAGACCCGGGTTTGTTACCGGGTCCTGACAATTTTCACTGTAGTGTCCAAAACATCTTTCAAGCTATCAGGCATTCCTTTGGCAGCAAGAGCCTCTTGGTGGATGCTGCGGTGTACCCAAGTGGTGTCGGGAGCAACTGCTTGCACGTGCGTTACCACTCCACTATGTCTCAATGTCATGGCTTTTGCGCCATCAGGACAGATACCAACACATCTTGACCACCAAAGTCCATTTGATGTCACAAAGCTGTCCAGTCCTTAAAAAATATCCTCTCCTGTTGTCCTGGTTTCCAGTGATTTGCAAAAGAGGATGTCTTCCTTAATTGACTCCCTATAAACGTAATGGAGTAGCTGTGCCAGTCCCGCCACGTCTGTGGACTCATCCAGCTGTAACGCATAGAATTCATTGGCTTGTATGAGATGCAGTAATTGTTTCAAAACATCTCCTGTCATGTCACTGATGCGTCGTGAAAAAGTGTTGTTTGATGAAGGCATTGCATGTCTAGTTTTTTTTAACCTTTTCCCCCAGCATTGTCTCAGCCATATCCGCAGCAGCAGGAAGAATTAAGTCCTCCACAATAGCATGGGGCTTGCCTGTCCAAGCCAAACGGTAGCTCACCATATAAGACGCTTCTAGCCCCTTCTTATTAATGGTAACTGTTGCTTTTATACATGTCTTACTACTCGAAAGTCGTCTTAATTCTCGCTCAAAAAAACTCCTGTGGCTTATTTTTCAAATTGGCATGTTTTGTTTCTAAATGTCTGCGTAAGAGTGAAGGTTTCATCGAGTTGTGAGAAAGTACTTTTGCACATATAATATACTGTGGCTGAGGAAAGACACCAGTCCCAATATAAGTAAACCCCAAACCAATGTAGTTCTCATCATATTTGTGCCTCTTCGATGGTCTGTTATTCGGTGCTTTCCCGGGTGAGGGGGCAGTAGCTCTTCGACTGCATCAGATTCACAACTGTCAGTGTCCATGTTAGCTGGGCTAACAACAAATGTAGAACTACTGATGCTAGCATTGGATGTGCTTGTCGTTGACAGGTGCAGTTGTAGTAATGCTGGTAGGAGCAATACTACCAGTAGAGCTGGTATGTGTCTCTATGGACGCGGGCCTTTTTAACCATTTATACATTTTCGAGCAAACGGAACGAGTAGCAGCTACGTTTGGCTACATACGGACAGTTAGTGGAATTCCTGCGAGAGAGTAACGGTTAATGTGATTGGATGTTAATTATTTGACTAGGCTACCTGTATTTGACATTGTGTTGTTATTTCGCTGAACACTCGATGGTTTAATTTTATTTTTGGCAGTGAAACGAGGCTACTCAGGCGAGAAAAAACTTCACCCAAATCTATAGCCCCGTTGGAGAATAAAAATCGGGGAAAAAAAATAATTCTTGAGACAGTTGACACATGGATTGTGTGTGTGCCAAAATTGGAGCCAACATGGGCCAACATCCCTGTGGAACGCTTTCAACGCCTTGTAGTGTCCATGCCCTGATGAATTGACGCTGTTCTGATCGCAAAATGGGGGTGCAACTCAATATGAGGAGGTTGGTGCTCCTAATGTTTTGTACACTCCGAGTATGTTGGTCTATATAATTATGGAGACCCAATTCACATGTGTTTACAGTTTTCTTTAATCACATTGGTACTATTTTCACAACTGTGGTAAATTTTCTAAACTCGGTACAAAACTCCAAACTGGTCGTGGTCCTGTGTGGCTCAGTTCGTTAGAGCATGGTACTAGCAACACCTGAGTTGTGTGGTTGATTCCCATTGAGGTTACATACAGTATGAAAATATGTGGACTCACTGTTGTCACGTTGGATAAAAGCTCCTGCTATGTAAATGGCATATACTACTACTACTACTACTACTGTTTGGCCAATGCTGTTTTAATGAAGCAGTATAAAAAAACATCAACAAAAAGACCCCAGCAACTTCATTTTGGATACATGTTTACTGTTTAGAGGATGCATTTGTTACATACAAATACATCTGTTTTTTGTCAATATCCATTTTTATTTTTTTTCCTGTGAAGTAAAATCATAATAGTACACATCATCATTTATATGTTCACACTACACAAACATACATTTGAATTATGTCGTTCTCAAGATCTGTACTAGACAAACCAGTTTAAAATCCATAGGTTTACCAAACGGTTAAGTGATTATCACTTAAGAGCAGTCAGATTAAGTAATAGTAAAATGGATTTTAAACCTGAAACATGTATTTCTAGATGAAACACTAACTTTGGTGATAAAGTGACTGTATCGTTTTGTGAGTTGTCAACTGAAAATGTGTTTAATGTTTTCGAAACAACTGTCTTTTTGATGATCTCTTTTGAGTTTTGTACTAAGCATTGTGAAAATGTCCCACATACATGTGAAAATTGCCCCAAAGCCATTGAAAAAACCTGCAATTCACAGGCTGTTCATGTAATTTGGAAAGTATGAGACCAACCTTGGAACTAAATGGCCCATCTCTATGTACCATGGATCTTTTTGTGAATCTGAATGAATGTGCTTTTGAGGGAGCCGAGATGGCGTTAGGTTAAATGTTGAAAAGAATGAGTGTGGAAATAAAAGTAAACATGTGGAGACACTAATCTGCATAGCAGTGCTGGGCAGAACAGATGAGTCAGACTCTTTCTCTACATCCTTTGGGTCCACCGCTAGTCAGCAGCCAGCGAGATGTGTTTATTGATGCTATCCCTGTGATCTGCATATCATATGGAAGGTCTTTCACTTTTCAAACGTGTGTATGCATGCTGTGTCTGTGTATCTAATCTTGTGTCTGACAACTGTGATGAAACAGATTGGTCTTTGATGAAAGCAGGCTATTATTGGCCTGTCATACTGTAGACTTGATGCACTTGTCACTTTTCCAGTTCTTATTAACACTGGAAGAAACTGTGCTCCAATAACACCCTCCCTAAATAATTTACACATGCACGCACACATGCATACGCGCTCGCGCTCGCACACACACACACACAATCACACACGCACACATGCATATGCGCTCGCACACACACACACACACAATCACACACGCACACACACATGCACACCACCAAACATGAACGAATGTTCTGAAGCCTTGATCATGTTCACATTTAGCTGTCTTCACATCTTGCGGTCTTTCTCTGAACCCTTCAGTTTGGTGAATATCATTTCCATATGTGATGGTGGTTTTATTAATATTCCCTGCCAGTTCATCTACTGTGGCACCATACTTTTGGTTCAACACGTCATCTCTGAGTTTCAATCTTAATGACCCTGCAAGTCTTAAAAAATGATCACTATCAGATACTACTGAGTAAAATATTTCTCTCCTCAGTTAAATGAATGGCTTGTGAAACGAATTGCTATGGAAGTTAAACAGTTTTAAGATAGAAATACATTTGATCTGAGCCTTTAGATCTAATACTATGAGGAAGATTTATGATCTAAAAAAAGGGCTGCCCAACCCTGCCGTCCTGTAGGTTTTCACTCCGACCCTAATCTAGTGCACCTGATTCTAATAATTAGCTGGTTGACAAGCTGAACCAGGTTAGTTACAACTGGGGTTGGATTGAAAACCTACTGGAGTGTAGCTCTCCAGGAACAAGGTTTGGGAGCCCTGATCTAAAGTCTCACATACCTCTTTCAAAGCTCCTACTGATCTAGCCTGGTCCCATTGATCCTGAGGAACCAGTCCAGGTCTTCTTGAAACGGTTCAACAATGCTTTCTTCTCTCCTATATGCCCCTCTAACTGGGTTTTTTGGGGACCAGCAGTGCCCTTCGCTTTGGATCTCCCCTGGGACCCTTGGTGTCTGTGGGGCCAGCGATGCCCCTCTTTTGTTGGCTTGGCTCCTCCTCACTGACCTGACTAACTCAGGCAGTGGAGATGGGTGCACCGCTCTTGCCAGAGAGGGAACCCGTCCCTGCTAGTCACTCTCACTCTACTATCTCTTCTCAACTGGAGAATTTCCACGGAGAGTGTTATCTTTAAAACATGAAAACAGATCACATGTATAATGGACTTTATTAAGTAGACCATGGCCTAAGTTCAATAGAAACCTGTCACAATGAAACAAAGCAATTTTTTCCACAAATACAATCACAGAAGGTTTTTGGCTAGTGTTCAGTGGTGTAAAGTACTTAATTAAAAATGCTAATAAGTACAAGTTAAGTCGTTTTTTGGGGTATCTGTACTTTACTTTACAACTTATATTTTAGACAACTTTTCCTTCACTACATTCCTAAAGAAAATAATGTACTTTTTACTCCATACACTTTCCCTGACACACAAAAGTAACATTTTGAAATGCTTAGCTGGACAGAAATATTGGCAAATTCACACCCTTTTCCCTGGTCATCCCTACTGCCTCAAATCTGGCAAACTAACTTAACACAAATGCTTCCTTTGTAAATTATGTCTGAGTGTTGGAGTGTGCCCCTGGCTATCCAAAATAAAATAAAACCAAGATAACGGTGCTGTTTGCCTAATATAAATCATTTGAAATGATTTATACGTTTACTTTCGATACTTAACTATATTTGAGCAATAACATTTACTTTTGATACTTAATTAAATATGTGTAAAACAAAATACTTTTAGACTTGTACTCAAGTTGTATTTTAATGGGTGACTTTCACTTTTACTTGAGTCATTTTATAAAGGTATCTTTACCTTTACTCAAGTATGACAATTGGGTACTTTTTCCACCTCTGGTACAGTTAAAACTCACAACTACGTCTACGAGGCGGCTAAGGTGCGTATGGATAAGATGTAACATAGAGTTCCAAATCGGTCTTATGGAGCAAAAATTGAAATTGTGTTTTTTACATTGGATAAAAGTAGAGACTCAGAGCTAGAAAATGGTATATCATACACTACAGTTGAGGAACAATGGGAAAGTAATTTTGCTTTGAAAGTTGTAAACTCACTTTTGACAAAATGACCTTTCAATGTTTTGGTACTACTATTGGAGAGCCCTCTTTGTCTACACCCATTCAGCATCATTCACACCCTCTTAAGTTTTAGCCCCACCCATCTCTTTAAGGGTTGATCCGAATGTACTAACAACAGCAGTCAAGCTAACTTGCTAGCTACTTCCAGACATCTAAGTGAGAGAGAACAGCTCACTGAACATCACTCGCCCTAGCAGATCTGGTTAGGCTGTTATGTTATCCGGAGCGTTGGTGACTGCAACTGTGCTGTCAGATTGTCCGTTCGTAAATTCAGAGCGTGCCGCGTTCATAGCACACAGCGGTCGATGAGTTTACTGACACCGGCCATATTCAACGGGTATTGAGCGTTCTTAAATTCTTCAGTTATTCTGCGCACTCTGGCAAACTCGCACAAGAGTGCTCTGAAATCGGAGTAGATGGCCAGACTGAATTTACGAACGCACACGAAATGGTTACTTGCATGGTGGAGTATTTTATTAAGACATGTAGCTAGCTAGCTAGGTAAACGGTGAAAATAAGAATTTGTTCTTAACTGACTTGCCTAGTAAAATAAAGGTTAAAAAAATAATAATAATAATAAACAATTAACCATAATCACAACTCATGACATTACTACCCTGCATGAATCTGCAGGTACAGTGCCCTCCATTAATATTGGCACCCTTGGTAAATATGAGCAAAACTGTCTGTGAAAAAAAGTATTTATTGTTTATCCTCTTGTTCTTTCTTTCAAAATATTCACAAAAATCTAACCTTTAATTAAAGTAAAATAATTGAAAGATAAAATGTATTCTTATCATAAAACAAATAATTTTCTCAAATATATGTGTGCCACAATTATTGGCACCTTTTCTCAAATATATGTGTGCCACAATTATTGGCACCTCTTCAGTCAATACTTAGTGCAACCTCCCTTTGCCAAGATAACAGCTCGGAGTCTTCTCCTATAAAGTGTAATGAGGTTGGAGAACACATGGCAAGGGATCTGAGACCATTCCTCCATACAGAGTCTCTCCAGATCCTTCAGATTCCAAGGTCCACGCTTGTGGACTCTCCTCTTAAGCTCATTCCACAGTTTGAGCTTCCTAGCAGAGGCAGTCAGGTTTTGATTTAGTATCTGCTGGTACTTGATGGAGTCCATGATACAGTGTATCATAACAAGTTGTCCAGGGCCTTTGGAAGGAAAACAGCCCCACAACATCAAAGATTCACCATCATACTTCACAGTAGGGACGAGGAACTTTTCTGCATGGCTATCTTTCTGTCTACACCAAACTGACCTCTGGTTTTTGTTTCCAAAAAGCTCTATTTTGGTCTTATCTGACCATAAAACCCGATCCCATTGAATGTTCCAGTAACTATAGGTGCTTGAGTTTGTTATTTGATGACAGCAAAGGCTTTTTTTATGGCAACCCTCCCAAACAACTTGTGGTTATGTAGGTGGTGTCTGATTGTAGTTTTGGAGACTTTCTGACCCCAAGACCCAACTAACGTCTGCAATTCTCCAGCTGTGATCCGTGGAGATTTTTTGGCCACTCAAACCATCCTCCTCACTGTGCGTGGAGTCAATATAGACACACGTCCCTTTCCAGGCCGATTGTTAACATCTCCAGTTGCTTTAAACTTCTTAATTATTGCCCTGATAGTGGAAATGGGCATTTTTAACCATTGACCTATTTTCTTATAGCCATTTCCTGATTTGTGCAGCTCAACAACCTTTTGTCGCAGATCATTACTGTATTCTCGGGTCTTTCCCATAGTGATGGATGTCTATGGGAACTTGGCCTGTGTGTCACCTCGTATTTATACCCCAGTGAAACAGGAAGTCATGGCTTACCACTTAAGTGTTCCTAATCACTCAGGTGAACATAGAAAATGTAACATATGAATGGGAATGTACTTCAGTTAGATTTTACTCATAAGAATTTCTAGGGGTGCCAAAAATTGTGGCACACATTTAGAATAAAAATATTGATGTATATTATTTCACATTACTTTTTTTCAAACATTTTACTCAAATTAAATGTTCAATTTTTGTGAATATTTTGAATAAAAGACCAAGAGGATAAGCAGCAAATACATTTTTTTCACAGCCTGTTTTGCTCATATTTACCAAGGGAGCCAATATTAGTGAAGGGCACTGTAACCAACCAGGCTCAATGTTAGCTAGCTAACATTAGGCTAAAGCTAGCTAAGCAAATAGCGCTGAGATACAGATAATAAGGTCATACATGTAATGTTAGCTAACGAGCCAGCTAACGTTAACTAGCTAGCTAGGTAAACAATGAACCATAATCAAAACTCATGATGTTACCACCCTGCATAAATCTTCAGGTAGCTTACCAACCAGGTTCAATGTTAGCAAGCTAATATTAGGCTATAACTAGCGGAGCAAATAGCTCTGATATATGAATAATTTAATGTTCATAACGTTAGCTAGCGAGCTAGCCAGCTAATATTAGCTAGCTAACTTGGTAAACAATGAACCATAACCACAACTCATGACATTACTATCCTGCATGAATCTGCAATTAGCTAACCAACAAGGTACAATGTTAGCTAGCTAACATTAGGCTATAGCTAGCCAAGTAAATGACTCTTACTGTCACAATTAGAAACATGTCATCTCTGATAATGTAGCTATCCAGACTCTTACCCGTATTCATCATTCATCATGGTTGGACCGTCTCCTGTCGGATGCCATGGTTGTTTATAGTTTGAAGATATAATCCAGAAGCTATCATATTCAAATTCTACTGATTTCAAAACTCAGTCCTCCATAAAGTAGAGAGCAGCACTTATGCAGTTTTAATACACAATACATTAAAAAAGCTGCATTAGACAGTATTACCTAGACATACTGACCTGCTCAAATAGACAGAAGCATGCTATATGGCAGACCAATCCAAGCTCATCTCTCGGCATGTCCAGCCCACTCATTATCTCAGCCAATCATGGCTAGGTTGCTGACTTTTTCTCTGGCTCAACCATCTAGGTTCATAGTTTAACAATTGTATTTGTATTTACAGATGGCAAGTTTGTTATTAAGGCACATAAACGTTCACATGTTCCAGAAGTCATTTTGATTTACAAAAAAACCCTTTGAAACGGTGAAGTAGCGACCCGCGACATACGCCTAGTTCCCTGAAATGGGTCACATTTAGCACAAATCAAATCAAATTTTATTTGTCACATACACATGGTTAGCAGATGTTAATGCGAGTGTAGCGAAATGCTTGTGCTTCTAGTTCCGACAATGCAGTAATAACCAACAAGTAATCTAACCAAACAATTCCACAACTACTGTCTTATACACACAAGTGTAAAGGGATAAAGAATATGTACATAAAGATATATGAATGAGTGATGGTACAGAACGGCATAGGCAAGATGCAGTAGATGGTATCGAGTACAGTATATACACTGCTCAAAAAAATAAAGGGAACACTAAAATAACACATCCTAGATCTGAATGAATGAAATATTACTAAATACTTTTTTCTTTACATAGTTGAATGTGCTGACAACAAAATCACACAAAGATTATCAATGGAAATCAAGTTTGTGAGTGATTTTGGTGACAAGCAAAATTTCTTCAGCCTCCTGAGATTGAAGAGGCGCTGCTGCACCTTCTTCACAATGCTGTCTGCGTGTGTGGACCAATTCAGTTTGTCCGTGATGTGTACGCTGAGGAACTTAAAACGTACTACCCTCTCCACTACTGTCCCGTCGATGTGGATAGGGGCGTGCTCCCTCTGCTGTTTCCTGAAGTCCACGATCATCTCCTTTGTTGATGTTGAGTATGAGGTTACTTTCCTGACACCACACTCCGAGGGCCCTCACCTCCTCCCTGTAGGCCATCTCGTCATTGTTGGTAATCAAGCCTACCACTGTAGTGTCGTCCGCAAACTTGATGATTGAGTTGGAGGCGTGTATGGCCACGCAGTCGTGGGTGAACATGGAGTACAGGAGAGGGCTCAGAATGCACCCTTGTGGGGCCCCAGTGTTGAGGATCAGCGGGGTGGAGATGTTGTTACCTACCCTCACCACTTGGGGGCGGCCCATCAGGAAGTCCAGTACCCAGTTGCACAGGGCGGGGTCGAGACCCAGGGCTTGATGACGAGTTTGGAGGGTACTATGGTGTTAAATGCTGAGCTGTAGTTGATGAACAGCATTCACACATAGGTATTCCTCTTGTCCAGATGGGTTAGGGCAGTGTGCAGTGTGGTTGCGATTGCGTCGTCTGTGGACCTATTGGGACGGTAAGCAAATTGGAGTGGGTCTAGGGTGTCAGGTAGGGTGGAGGTGATATGGTCCTTGACTTGTCTCTCAAAGCACTTCATGATGACGGAAGTGAGTGCTACGGGGCGGTAGTCGCTCAGTTACCTTAGCTTTCTTGGGAACAGGAACAATGGTGGCCCTCTTGATGTGGGGACAGCAGACTGGGATAAGGTAAACATACCAGCCAGCTGGTCTGCGCATGCTCTGAGGACGCGGCTGGGGATGCCGTCTGGACCTGCAGCCTTGCGAGGTTTAACATGTTTAAATGTTTTACTCACGTCAGCTGCAGTGAAGGAGAGTTCACAGGTTTTGGTAGCGGGCCATGTCAGTGGCACTGTATTGTCCTCAAAGTGAGCAAAGAAGTTATTTAGTCTGTCTGGTCCGCGACGGGGTTGGTTTTCAGACATCCTGGTCCGCGACGGGGCTGGTTTTCTTTTTGTAATCCGTGATTGACTGTAGACCCTGCCACATACCTCTTGTGTCTGAGCCGTTGAATTGCAACTCTACTTTGTTTCTATATTGTTTGATTGCCTTGCGGAGGGAATAGCTACACGGAGCCTGACCAGAAGACCGCTTCGTTTGCCCCTTTTACGGCAACGTTTTTTAGGTTCGCCGGCTGGGATCCGATCCATTGTCCTGGGTGATGGGCAAAACACAGGATCCGCTTCGGGAAAGTCATCTTCCTGGTCGTAATGATGGTGAGTTGACGTTGCTCTTATATTCAGTAGTTCCTCTCGACTGTATGTAATGAAACCTAAGATTACCTGGGGTACCAATGTAAGAAATAACATGTAAAAAACAAAAACAAATACTGCATAGTTTCCTAGGAACGCGAAGCGAGGCGGCCATCTCTGTCGGTGCCGGAAGTGTCTGTACCATCTTGGTACAGTCAAAGTTCATCTTTATTTTAACCGGTGTGAGAACATCCCTCACAGCACTTGCATGTACTTTTAGTAATGTGATATAATTATTTCAGCACCCAAGAAATCTACAGCATTTACAATCTGTTTACAAGAGTTATAAGCATGTCGAAGGTTGCAAAGCTACTGTACCGGAAAGTTACCGGAATGTTCTAAGTGTGGTAATTAACAGGTATATGGTAACTTTGGTAATTTATACTTGAATAACAAAAAAAATATGCATTAATATATTGTCTTCATTGTTTATATCTGTGTCCATATTGTCCATGAGTTTCTAATAGGACGCAGCTGGGGATGCCAGCCTTATGGTTCAGGAGAACATCAAAGTGTGTAAAAAATATATATAAAGGATATTACATGCAGAACCCTTCTTATTAAACACCAATAGTATTCATCAGACTATTTGCATTGCCCCCCCCCCCACTCGTCTTTGCTGCTGCTACTCTCTGTTATCTATGCATAGTCACTTTAATAACCATACCTACATGTACATATTATCTCAATTACCTTGACTAACCAGTGCCCCAGCACATTGATATTTCTCTGTACTGGTACCCACTGTGTATAGCCTCGCTATTGTTATCTTACTGCTGCTCTGTAATTATTTGTTACTTTTATTTATTACTTTTTGGGGGGTATTTTCTGAACTGCATTGTTGGTTACGGGCTTGTAAGTAAGTATTTCACTGTAAGGTCTACTACACCTGTTGTATTCGGCGCATATGACAAATAACATTTGATTTGATTTTGATCTTACTGCCCCTCCTGTTCCTAATCTGTCAAAATAAAGCATAAAAAAATAAAGGTGGAAGTCCATAAAAAAATATTATCTATAAGCCCTTATCATCAATCAATATTTAGGCCATAAAGCATTTGCATTTCTAAACCACTGATTGTATGAAAAACACCGTTTTTGTGTTTTGATGCTGCCTGTTAGACGATCTGAACCCTCAAAACGTGTTTTCACAACGATCTCTTAAAAACACCAATATCCAGGTTGAAGAACCACTTTTGGGTGTTTCAGAGTACTTTATATTTTCAATACACATTCTCTGTATTAAAACACTTACATTGGGTTTACATTCAAACCACCTCCAAACACCAGATCTCAGCTTAGGTGCACCACTTGTCATGGTTTCATTACACAATCATGGGGTTTTGAGACGTTCTATTCTTAGAGTGTACCATGTTGTAGTGTGACTTCTGATGAATCTTTCTCTAAATAACCCCGTGGTGGGGTCAATTCATCACTTCATGAAATGGAAATGGGCCGATTATTGAATTTTTTCCCCCACCTTTATGAATAGAAATTCAATCAATTTCATGAATCAACTGTTGGAATTGAATAGATCTCAGCCATAATGCAGTGTCTACCTCCATCTATTGGTGGATAATTTGGTGTCTCACTGTAAGTGAAAGAGGTTCAGTGAAATAAGTCATTGAAAAATTTACCATACCATCTTAAACAAAATACCTTGTTCTAATCAGCTTGTTAGTCTGTGTGGTGACATGTGGCGTGTCCGTGGTTGTCAATGTCATTGATTTAACCAAGTAGGAGTACTGATATAAACTCGGGTCCCGCCTCTCAGTCCAATTTAATCTTAAAGGCAAAACTCCAACTCTGAGATGGTTTATGAACATAGGCCCAGGCCTCATTGACCACATAAGATTAAAGTAATTATGTTTTGTTTTTTTTACTCTGGAATTGCAGTGTTCAACACAGTAAATGTAGTCCATTTGCATTGTTCGGACAAGAAACAAAACAAATATCAGTTTTTTCAGTTTGGCGTCACGATTGCAAGGTGTCCCGATATCTTTTCCAACTGTTCCGATATCTGGTTTTAATGCCCATTCTATAATGCCCTAGCCAATCAGAAACATGTCATCAACAACGCGGTGGTATAAAAGGGT
The DNA here is from genome assembly GCF_018296145.1 of Oncorhynchus tshawytscha. Taxonomy (NCBI): domain Eukaryota; kingdom Metazoa; phylum Chordata; class Actinopteri; order Salmoniformes; family Salmonidae; genus Oncorhynchus; species Oncorhynchus tshawytscha. The sequence continues at coordinate 1,680,890 of NC_056447.1, read as the reverse complement.
TATAAAAGAGTTTGTGAAGGCTTTTAAGCCTTTAAATGTAATGTTATAAATCCATTGTTATATCCAATGTCTACTCTAGATAATGATGATTTGGTTGAAACCTATGACTGAAGTGTTCCAGACCTTGTAGAGGAAGCACTGACATTTTTACACAGGGAATCTGGAACTGGTCTGTGAGAGGGAAAACTATGTTAATGTCTCAAATGTAATTTTGTGTTAAGAATATTGTAAATATGTTGAAAATATCAGAAAACATAGAGTTTTAGTTATATAGTAAGCACAATCAAACTGCCTTACTTTGTTTGGGAACTGTACTTAAAAGAATAGCCTCTTTGAACTTTTTACAGTATGATGAGTCCATGACAGAGAATGGCCTCATTGTGCCCACCGTATTGTCCTGATGTCGGCTTCATGAATGCAGCACAGAATCTACTTGTGATGAGAATGAATGAATAATCACCAGCCCACATGTTACAGTCACCACCTGGAATGACATGACCCATCTGAGGGAGAGAAGAATACAGTGACGAATCAATCTTGGTACTGCACAGAAGAGGCCGAGGGAAAGGGAGGGGGAGTGGTGGATGTCTCAAAACTAGGGTATTTCCTTTCTTAATTGTTCAGCCCATTCTCTTGTCTTGTCTTAATGACATTTTCTCTGTCTGTCTCTCTTACATAATCCACTAGCTTTAGTCTGTGAGTGTTGAACCACAGGCAATACAACACTAGTGGAAAATTGTGTGCCCTCCACCACTATTTCTGTCAGCCTTGTATGTGTGCAGGTCAAGTCGTGTGTGCGTGCGTACGTGTATGCGAGATAACGAAAGATGGTGAAGAGGTCAAAAGTTGTGTGTCCGTGTGTGTGTATACATGCGGTGTGTGTGAGTGAGAAAGAGAGAGAGAGAATATTGTGGCCACCAAGTGGTCAGACTTATGACACAGCAAGTCTCTCCACACTAATGTTAGTTAGTGTCATATCCGAGTGGCGCAGCGGTCTAAGGTGCAGCATCTCAGTGCTAGAGGCATCACTACAGATCCTGGTTCAATTCCAGGCTGTATCACAACCGGCTGTGATTGGGAGTCCCATAGGGTGGTGCACAGTTGGCCTAGCGTTGTCCGGGTTAGGGTTTGACCAGAGAAGGCTGTCATTGTAACTAAGAATTTGTTCTTAACTGACTTGCTTAGTTAAATAAAGGTTGAATATAAAATGAAGGAAAAAAAGATCCAACATGGTCCAAACACAGTTGTGAAGAGGGCATGACAACACCTCTTCCCCCTTAGGAGGCTGGAAAGATTTGGCATGGACCCTCAGATCTGGAAAAGTTGTACAGCTACACCATTGAGAGCATCTTAACTGGCTGCATCACTGCTTGGTACTGCAAGGCACCTGAATGCAAGAAGCTACAGCGGGTGGTGAGTATGGCCCAGTACACTGTGGCTGAGCTCCATGCCATCTAGCACCTCTACATCAGGCGCTACCTACACTCCAGCAGAGGCTGCTGGGGGGAGAACGGCTCATAATAATGGCTGGAATGTAATCAAAACATGGTTTTCATGGGTTTGATTTCACTCCATTCCAGCCATTATTATGAGCCGTTCTCCCCTCACACTCACACATACCTTCACACTCTTCACATATGCTGCAGTTACTCTGTTTATTATATATCCTGATTGCCTAGTCAATTTTACCCCTACCCAACGTGTAAATATTAGCTCAATTACCGCAACTACAGTTGAAGTCGGAAGTTTACATACAATTAGGTTGGAGTCATTAAACCTTGTTTTTCAACCACTCCACAAATTTCTTGTTAACAAACTATAGTTTTGGCATCTGCTTTGTGCATGAAAAAAATAAATAAAGGTGAATAAAAGTTTTTTTAAATGACACAAGTAATTTTTCCAACAATTGTTTACAGACAGATTATTTCACTTATAATTCACTGTAACACAATTCTAGTGGGTCAGAAGTTTGCATACACTAAGTTGACCGTGCCTTTAAACAGCTTGGAAAATTCCAGAAAATGCCGTCATGGCTTTGGAAGCTTCTGATAGGCTAATTGACATCATTTGAGTCAATTGGAGGTGTACCTGTGAATGGATTTCAAGGCCTACCTACATACTCAGTGCCTCTTTGCTTGACATCATGGGAAAATCAAAAGAAATCAGCCAAGACCTCAGAAAAACAATAGTAGACCTCCACAAGTCTGGTTCGTCCTTGGGAGCAGTTTCCAAACGCCTGAAGGTACCACATTCATCTGTACAAACAATAGTATGCAAGTATAAACACCATGGGACCATGCAGCCGTCATACCGCTCAGGAAGTAGATGCGTTCTGTCTCCTAGAGATGAATGTGCTTTTGTGCAAAGTGCAAATCAATCGCAGAACAACAGCAAAGGACATTGTGAAGATGCTGGAGGAAACAGGTACAAAAGTATCTATAGCCACAGTAGAATAAGTCCTATATCGACATAACCTGAAAGGCAGCTCCGCAAGGAAGAACCCACTGCTAAAAAAACCACCATTTAAAAAGCCAGACCACAGTTGGGGACAAAGATCGTACTTTTTGGAGAAATGTCCTCTGGTATGATGAAATAAAACTAGAACTTTTTGGCCTTAATGACCATCGTTATGTTTGGAGGAAAAAGGGGGATGATTGCAAGCCAAAGAACACCATCCCAACCGTGTAGCACACGGGTGGCAGCATCATTTTGTGGGGGTGCTTTGCTACAGGAGGGACTGGTGCACTTCACAAAATAGATGGCATCATGAGGCAGGAAAATCATGTGGATGTATTGAAGCAACATCTCAAGACATCAGTCAGGAAGTTAAAGCTCGGTCGCAAGTAGGTCTTCCAAATGGACAATGACCCAAAGCATACTTCCAAAGTTGTGACAAAATGGCTTAAGAACAGTAAAGTCAAGGTATTGCAGCGGCCATCACAAAGCCCTGACCTCAATCCCATAGAAAATGTGTGGGAAGAACAAGGAGGCCTACAAACCTGACTCAGTTACACCAGCTGTGTCAGGAAGAATGGGGCAAAATTCACCCAAATTATTGTGGAAGGCTACCCAAAATGTTTGACCCAAGTTTAAAAAAATTTAAAGGCAGTGCTACCAAAAACTAACTGAGTGTATGTAAACTTCTGACCCACCAGGAATGTGTTGCAAGAAATAAAAGCTTAAATAAATCATTCTCTCTATTATTCCGACATTTCACATTCTTAAAATAAAGTGGTGATCCTAACTGAATTTCTACTTGGATTAAATGTCAACTGAGGTTTCCCCCAAAACTTCCGACTTCAACTGTACCTCGTACCCCCACACATTGACTCGGTACCTCTTCTCCTTTTATAATATAGTAACGCCTCGTTACTGTTTTTTTTTTTATTGTGTTACTGTTTTCTTCTTATTTGCAAATTTGTCTTACTTTTTAACTCTGCATTGTTGGGAAAGGGCTCGTAAGGAAGCATTTCACTATAAAGTCTACATCTTGTACTTGGCGCATGTGACATTTTGACTTATACCTTTTTAACAACACAAACAAACACACGAGGGGCTGCTAGCCTAACAGATTAATGATTTGCTAATACCTCATTGACAGGGTTTAAGCAAGGGCCAGGTGGCACCTGGTAGGACAGCCCCCTCAGTTAAAGTCTGTCCATCTGTCTATCTCTCTTCCTCCCCTTTTTATATGTTGGATGGAAGACATGGAGGGCGCTTTGATGCAAATCTACACCCCAGGGGGTATTGAGGCTCAGTTGTTGGGGTGACTGAAGAACTGTGCAGTGTGGTAGTATAAGGCTAGAGGACATTAAACCTGAAAACATGAGTCATGTTAGTCATGCCCCCATGTTCAAATTATGATATAGCTTTTGGACTTGTTTTAAAACTCCAAAATATCCATATTGATAACAATTTAACTCAATTATAAGAAATATAAAGTATTTGTGCCCAAAATGTAATAAAGTAGGCTATATTGTACATATGTAACATTGTATCCATCTTCTTAAAAATATGACAACAGTAGTAGCTCCTCCCTCATAAGTAACCAACACCAGTCCCTGCCCAGCTCCACGCGCAACCTCTCACTATACTGCATTCATGTTACAACATCCACTGGGAAATAGGGCGAGACCATTTCATAGTTCGGGATATTTTGGCATCCTCGTTTTATTATAACATCAAAACATTTAAAGACGACAGGCAACATCTTTTTTGAATGGAAATTAATTTCGTTCGGAAAGCCCTGCCCTTCAATTGAATAGTATTTGTATATTTCTCCATGACCCCTATCTTCATTGGAATGGTTGTTCCTTTACTCTGCCATGTTGGATGGATGTATCGATGTTGCAGCTGGAGTTCGGAATGAAAGTTTAGAATTTGCATTCTGCAAAGATTGGGGTTCCCACCGTTTAGTCATGGAGGTTGTTATCCAACAACCAGGATCCTGAAATATTTCATTTTGCAGACCTCTACCTTAGAAACAACGTCATGAGATTATCCGGTTGCAGGCCATGGCGACCAAAGGCTGCACCAATTTGATGTAATGTTCAAGAGTAAAACAGTTAATTTTGTTTATTGAGAAGTTATTTACGAACATGAATAGCCATTCTCAGCAGCGGCGGGTTGGAAATATTGGCTCCATACTCCTCACCCCGCAAGAGAACGAATGCCTATTCAACTACCTGGGCAGGAAATGCAATGTAAGTTGTCTTGTTTACGACCATGCCACGCTCTCAAGTTCAAGTGCAATTTGTCTACCTGCACCGTTGCAAAATAACGTGTTAGGCTAAATGTTAGTGTTATGTAGGCTAACGTTAGGAAATAACCTGGCTGTAGGCCGATAAGACGCATGACAGCTCAGCATCTTTTTCCATGGCTTTGCTGGAACGATGTTTGGATAAGCAGAACTGCTTGCCTGTCAGATGGATTTGCTGTCAAGAAATTGGCTTGGAAATATAACGTGTGCCTCTGGAGTATTAGTGGTTTTCGCCTGGCTTGGCTGTAAACAGTAAACATTAATAAACATGACCGATAGTGTTGACCTAAGTTAAGGTTGAACGCTACGGTGTGTGATATAAAATGGACAACTTAACGTTACTCAACCAACTGATGCACTGCAGTCTGTCTGGCATGTTTGCACGTCAGTATTTTGTTTTTATTTGATAACGATCGCTGTCAAATCCGTGTTTGGAATATGTTCAGAACGTATTATCCTTGCCTCGTCCCATTGTTTACACAGATAACACAGGTTGGTTGCGGGAAGAAGCAACTATTTCCCCAATGCTAAATAAAGGCTAAGAAGGTAGTTGTGCCCTTTACAAAAAAAAAAGATTGCTGTGGGATTGCAGTATAACTGCAGTCGGAGGGCAGTATTCTGCAAATACTGCATCCAAAAATATTTGACTGTAGTTACTGCACTTTTACTACAATTGTTTTTTGTAAGGGTGAAAGTCAAATCAGTTTATTATTGAGAAGCTGCATTAGATTACAGTAAGTGTCAAATGGCAGCCCAGTGGAACGACTACTATAGCCTACAGTACACTGTCTAAATAAATAACATATCACCATTTGCCGTAAGTCAAAGCTGAGTGTCTAGTAAGACAGAGCCATAGCTTGATATGTGTGTTCTTTTTATCCCTTAACATTTTTCCTACCATGGGGATTGAGAACATACTGATCTGGATTGACTTATGCCCTATCTGTGTTCTGTGCACATATCGGTACACAGTACACTTTCAGACTGCAAACCTTCTCAATTAAACTACAGAGTAGCCTATTCCTACCTGGCAGAATGATATCGTGATTATTTGCATCAATCCAGTGGCCATTTGTTTTGCAAATTCTGCAATCACATAAGCGCTATAGAAACATCGCTAACCAAACAATGGTCTCTGACTGGTTTGCACTTGAATTGAAGTGGTCTCCTGATGTGGTTTAACAGTGTTTCCCCTAGAATCATTTAGCAGCTGCGGGCCACTGCTGCTAAATCATTGCCGCCACAAGCAATAAAAAAACAAACCTATATATACTGCCGTTCAAAAGTTTGGGGTCACTTAGTAATGTCCTTATTCCATGAAAACATACATGAAATGAGTTGCAAAATCAATAGGAAATATAGACAAGACGTTGACAAGGTAATAAATAATGACTTTTAATTTAAATAATAATTGTCCTTAAAATGTAGCTTTTGTCAAAGAATCCTCCATTTGCAGCAGTTACTACCTTTGGCATTTTAGTTGTCAATTTGTTGAGGTAATCTGAAGAGATTTCACCCCATGAAGCACCTCCCACAAGTTAAATTGGCTTGATGGGCACTTCTTACGTACCATACGGTTAAGCTGTGTTCTATTGCCCATCTTAATGGTTTCTTTTTATTGGCCAGTCTGAGATATGGCTTTTTCTTTGCAACACTGCCTAGAAGGCCAGCATCCCGGAGTCACCTCTTCACTGTTGACGTTGAGACTGTTGTTTTGCGGGTACTATTTGATGAAGCTGCCACTTGAGGACTTGTGAGGTATCTGTTTCTCAAACTAGACACTCTAATGTACTTGTCCTCTTGCTCAGTTGTGCACCAGGGCCTCCCACTCCTTTCTATTCTGGTTAGGGCCAGTTTGCACTGTTCTGTGAAGGGAATAGTACACAGCGTTGTACAAGATCTTCAGTTTCTTGGCAATTTCTCGCATGGAATTGCCTTAATTTCTCAGAACAAGAATAGACTGACGAGTTTCAGAAGAAAGGTCTTTGTTTCTGCCTGTAATCAAACCCACAAATGCTGATGCTCCAAATACTCAACTGGTCTGAAGGCCAGTTTTATTGCTTCTTTAATCAGGACACAGTTTTCAGCTGTGCTAACATAATTGCAAAAGTGTTTTCTCATGATCAATTAGCCCTTTAAAATGACAAATTTGGATTAGCTAGCACACTGCCATTGGAACACAGGAGTGATGCTTGCTGATAATGGGACTCTGTACGCCTATGTAGATATTCCATAAAAAATCTGCTGTTTCCAGCTACAATAGTAATTTACAACAGTAACAATGTCTACCCTGTATTTCTGATCAAATTGATGTTATTTTAATGGATAAAAATGTGCTTTTCTTTCAAAACAAAAACAAGGACATTTCTACATTACCCCAAACTTTTGTGTGTGTATTAGTACCAGTCAAAAATATGGACACCTACTCATTCCAGGGAATGCATTTCAATTAACAGGTGTGCCTTGGTAAAAGTACATTTGTGGAATTTCTTTCCTTTATGCATGTGAGCCAATCAGTTGTGTTTTGACAACATAGGAGTGGTATACAGAAGATAGCCCTATTTGGTAAAATACCAAGTCCATGTTATGGCAAGAACAGCTTAAATGAGCAAAGAGAAAAGGCAGTCCATCATTACTTTAAGACATGAAGGTCAGTCAATTTGGAAAATTTCTCAACTTTGAAACTTCCTTCAAGTGCAGTCGCCAAAAAACATGAAACTGGCCCTCATGAGGACCCCCACAGGAAAGGAAGACCCAGAGTTACCTCTGCTGCAGAGGATAAGTTCATTAGAGTTTCTGGCTCAGAAATTGCAGCCCAAATAAATGCTTCACAAGAGTTCAAGTAACAGACACATCTCAACTTCATCTGTTCAGAGGAGACTGTGTGAATCATGCTTTCATGGTTGAATTGCTGCAAAGAAACCACTACTAAAGGACACCAATAATAAGAAGAGTCTTGCTTGGACAAAGAAACACGAGCAATGCTCATTAGACCTGTGGAAATCTGTCCTTTGTTCTGATGAGTCCACATTTAAGATTTTTGGTTCCAACTGCCGTGTCTTTGTGAGACGATGAACGGATGATCTCCACATGTGTAGTTCCCACCGTTGAGTATGGAGGAGGAGGTGTGATGGTGTTTTAGTGCTTTGCTGGTGACACTGTCTGATTTATTTAGAATTCAAATCACACTTAACCAGCATGGCTACCACAGCATTCTGCAGCGATATGCCATCCCATCTGGTTTGCGCTTAGTGGGACTATCGTTTGTTTTTCAACATGACAATGACCCAACACATCTCCAGGCTGTGTAAGGGCTATTTGACCAAGAAGGAGAGTGATGGAGTGCTGCATCAGATGACCAGGCCTCCACAATCACCCGACATCAACCCAGTTGAGATGTTTGGGGTGAGTTTGATCGCAGATTGAAGGAAAAGCAGCCGAAAAGTGCTCAGCATTAGGGAAACTCCTTCAAGACTGTTTGAAAAGCATTCCAGGTGAAGCTGGTTGAGAGAATGCCAAAAGTGTGCAAATCTGTCAAAAATGCACAGGGTGGCTGCTTTGAAGAATCTCATTCAAATCAAAATATATTTTAAACACTTTTTTGATTTCTACATGATTCGATATGTGCTATTTCTTAGTTTTGATGTCTTCGCTTTTATTCTACAATGTAAAAAATAATGAAAATCCCTGGAGTGTATGTGTATACTAGAGGTCGATTGATTACGATTTTTCAACACCGATACCTATTTATTGGAGGACCAAAGATAGCCGATACAGATTAATCGAACGATTTTGATATATATTTGTAATAATGACAATTACAACAATACTGAATGAACACTTTTATTTTAACTTAATATAATACATACATTAAATCAATTTAGCCTCAAATAAATATTGAAATATGTTCAATTTGGTTTAAATAATGCAAAACCACAATGTTAGAGAAGAAAGTAAAAGTGCAATATGTGCCATGTAAAAAAGCTAACGTTTAAGTTCCTTGCTCAGAACATGAGAACACATGAAAGCTGGTGGTTCCTTTTAACATGAGTCTTCAATATTCCCAGTTAAGAAGTTTTAGGTTGTAGTTATTTTAGGACTATTTCTCTCTACCATTTGTATTTCATATACATTTGACAATTGGATGTTCTTATAGGCAGTATATTATTGCCAGCCTAATCTAAGCATTTTTTGTGGACTTAGAACATCTCTCTTTTTTTTGATAGTGGAAACCTGAGAACTGGAAAAACCAAGGGGGAAAACAGAATTTTTGGGGAAAAAATAAACGTAATCAGGCAAAAAAATAAAACCACATTTTTGGGGTGTCCTAACTAATCAAATCCAATGTACTATGGTCTGGCTAGTGGCCTATGGTCTGGCTAGTGGCCTATGGTCTGGCTAGTGACCTATGGTCTGGCTAGTGGCCTATGGTCTGGCCAGTGGCCTATGGTCTGGCCAGTGGCCTATGGTCTGGCCAGTGGCCTATGGTCTGGCCAGTGGCCTATGGTCTGGCCAGTGGCCTATGGTCTGGCCAGTGGCCTATGGTCTGGCCAGTGGCCTATGGTCTGGCTAGTGGCCTATGGTCTGGCCAGTGGCCTATGGTCTGGCCAGTGGCCTATGGTCTGGCCAGTGACCTATGGTCTGGCCAGTGACCTATGGTCTGGCCAGTGACCTATGGTCTGGCCAGTGACCTATGGTCTGGCCAGTGGCCTATGGTCTGGCCAGTGGCCTATGGTCTGGCCAGTGGCCTATGGTCTGGTTAGTGACCTATGGTCTGGTTAGTGGCCTATGGTCTGGTTAGTGGCCTATGGTCTGGTTAGTGGCCTATGGTCTGGTTAGTGGCCTATGGTCTGGTTAGTGGCCTATGGTCTGGTTAGTGGCCTATGGTCTGGCCAGTGGCCTATGGTCTGGCCAGTGACCTATGGTCTGGTTAGTGGCCTATGGTCTGGTTAGTGGCCTATGGTCTGGTTAGTGGCCTATGGTCTGGCCAGTGACCTATGGTCTGGCCAGTGGCCTATGGTCTGGCCAGTGGCCTATGGTCTGGCCAGTGACCTATGGTCTGGTTGTGGCCTATGGTCTGGTGGCCTATGGTCTGGCTAGTGGCCTATGGTCTGGCTAGTGGCCTATGGTCTGGCCAGTGGCCTATGGTCTGGTTAGTGGCCTATGGTCTGGTTAGTGGCCTATGGTCTGGTTAGTGGCCTATGGTCTGGCTAGTGGCCTATGGTCTGGCTAGTGGCCTATGGTCTGGCTAGTGGCCTATGGTCTGGCCAGTGGCCTATGGTCTGGCCAGTGGACCTATGGTCTGGCCAGTGGCCTATGGTCTGGCCAGTGGCCTATGGTCTGGTTAGTGGCCTATGGTCTGGCCAGTGGCCTATGGTCTGGTTAGTGGCCTATGGTCTGGTTAGTGGCCTATGGTCTGGTTAGTGGCCTATGGTCTGGTTAGTGGCCTATGGTCTGGTTAGTGGCCTATGGTCTGGTTAGTGGCCTATGGTCTGGTTAGTGACCTATGGTCTGGTTAGTGGCCTATGGTCTGGTTAGTGGCCTATGGTCTGGTTAGTGGCCTATGGTCTGGCCAGTGGCCTATGGTCTGGTTAGTGGCCTATGGTCTGGCCAGTGGCCTATGGTCTGGCTAGTGGCCTATGGTCTGGTTAGTGGCCTATGGTCTGGCCAGTGGCCTATGGTCTGGCCAGTGGCCTATGGTCTGGTTAGTGGCCTATGGTCTGGTTAGTGGCCTATGGTCTGGTTAGTGGCCTATGGTCTGGTTAGTGGCCTATGGTGGTCTGGTCTGGCTAGTGGCCTATGGTCTGGCCAGTGGCCTATGGTCTGGTTAGTGGCCTATGGTCTGGCCTAGTGTGACCTATGGTCTGGCTAGTGGCCTATGGTCTGGCCAGTGGCCATGGTGGTTAGTGGCCTATGGTCTGGCTAGTGGCCTATGGTCTGGCCAGTGACCTATGGTCTGGCCAGTGACCTATGGTCTGGCCAGTGGCCTATGGTCTGGCCAGTGGCCTATGGTCTGGTTAGTGGCCTATGGTCTGGCCAGTGACCTATGGTCTGGCCAGTGGCCTATGGTCTGGCTAGTGGCCTATGGTCTGGTTAGTGGCCTATGGTCTGGTTAGTGGCCTATGGTCTGGCCAGTGGCCTATGGTCTGGCCAGTGGCCTATGGTCTGGTTAGTGGCCTATGGTCTGGCCAGTGGCCTATGGTCTGGTTAGTGGCCTATGGTCTGGTTAGTGGCCTATGGTCTGGTTAGTGACCTATGGTCTGGTTAGTGACCTATGGTCTGGTTAGTGACCTATGGTCTGGTTAGTGACCTATGGTCTGGTTAGTGACCTATGGTCTGGCCAGTGACCTATGGTCTGGTTAGTGACCTATGGTCTGGCCAGTGACCTATGGTGGCCAGTGGCCTATGGTCTGGTTAGTGGCCTATGGTCTGGTTAGTGGCCTATGGTCTGGTTAGTGGCCTATGGTCTGGCCAGTGGCCTATGGTCTGGCCAGTGACCTATGGTCTGGCCAGTGGCCTATGGTCTGGTTAGTGGCCTATGGTCTGGCCAGTGGCCTATGGTCTGGCTAGTGGCCTATGGTCTGGCCAGTGGCCTATGGTCTGGCCAGTGGCCTATGGTCTGGCCAGTGGCCTATGGTCTGGCCAGTGGCCTATGGTCTGGTTAGTGGCCTATGGTCTGGCCAGTGGCCTATGGTTGGCCAGTGGCCTATGGTCTGGTTAGTGGCCTATGGTCTGGTTAGTGGCCTATGGTCTGGCCAGTGGCCTATGGTCTGGCCAGTGACCTATGGTCTGGCCAGTGGCCTATGGTCTGGTTAGTGACCTATGGTCTGGCCAGTGACCTATGGTCTGGTTAGTGACCTATGGTCTGGCCAGTGACCTATGGTCTGGCCAGTGTGACCTATGGTCTGGTTAGTGACCTATGGTCTGGCCCAGTGACCTATGGTCTGGCCAGTGGCCTATGGTCTGGCCAGTGACCTATGGTCTGGCCAGTGACCTATGGTCTGGCCAGTGGCCTATGGTCTGGCCAGTGGCCTATGGTCTGGCCAGTGGCCTATGGTCTGGCCAGTGGCCTATGGTCTGGCTAGTGGCCTATGGTCTGGCCAGTGGCCTATGGTCTGGCCAGTGGCCTATGGTCTGGCCAGTGACCTATGGTCTGGCCAGACCTATGGTCTGGCCAGTGGCCTATGGTCTGGCCAGTGGCCTATGGTCTGGTTAGTGGCCTATGGTCTGGCCAGTGGCCTATGGTCTGGCCAGTGGCCTATGGTCTGGCCAGTGGCCTATGGTCTGGTTAGTGGCCTATGGTCTGGTTAGTGGCCTATGGTCTGGTTAGTGGCCTATGGTCTGGTTAGTGGCCTATGGTCTGGTTAGTGGCCTATGGTCTGGTTAGTGACCTATGGTCTGGTTAGTGACCTATGGTCTGGCCAGTGACCTATGGTCTGGCCAGTGACCTATGGTCTGGCCAGTGACCTATGGTCTGGCCAGTGACCTATGGTCTGGCCAGTGACCTATGGTCTGGCCAGTGACCTATGGTCTGGTTAGTGGCCTATGGTCTGGTTAGTGCCTATGGTCTGGCCAGTGGCCTATGGTCTGGCCAGTGACCTATGGTCTGGTTAGTGGCCTATGGTCTGGTTAGTGACCTATGGTCTGGTTAGTGACCTATGGTCTGGTTAGTGGCCTATGGTCTGGTTAGTGACCTATGGTCTGGTTAGTGGCCTATGGTCTGGTTAGTGACCTATGGTCTGGTTAGTGACCTATGGTCTGGTTAGTGACCTATGGTCTGGTTAGTGGCCTATGGTCTGGTTAGTGACCTATGGTCTGGTTAGTGACCTATGGTCTGGTTAGTGACCTATGGTCTGGTTAGTGACCTATGGTCTGGTTAGTGACCTATGGTCTGGTTAGTGGCCTATGGTCTGGTTAGTGACCTATGGTCTGGTTAGTGACCTATGGTCTGGTTAGTGACCTATGGTCTGGTTAGTGACCTATGGTCTGGTTAGTGACCTATGGTCTGGTTAGTGACCTATGGTCTGGTTAGTGACCTATGGTCTGGTTAGTGGCCTATGGTCTGGTTAGTGGCCTATGGTCTGGCCAGTGACCTATGGTCTGGCCAGTGACCTATGGTCTGGTTAGTGGCCTATGGTCTGGCCAGTGGCCTATGGTCTGGCCAGTGGCCTATGGTCTGGCCAGTGGCCTATGGTCTGGCCAGTGGCCTATGGTCTGGCCAGTGGCCTATGGTCTGGCCAGTGGCCTATGGTCTGGCCAGTGGCCTATGGTCTGGCCAGTGGCCTATGGTCTGGCCAGTGGCCTATGGTCTGGCCAGTGACCTTTCCTGTGTTATGATGAGGTGTGAGGTTGAGGAGAGAAGTGCTTCCTCATGTTCTTTCTCTCCTACCCGCAATAATAAATCACTGAAGAGGAAGCAAGCTAGAATGGTATTTCCTCATCTCGTTTTGTGATTGGCACAGGTCGCTCTGTGTCCTTGAAGCAAACAAAGCTTTAGATTGTGTGGCCACTGGCTATGTCTGTCATCATTCCCTATCAGATATTCTCAGGGTGTATTATCTGCAAATGTTGTACTATGCTCTTGGGGCAAGTAATCAGTGTTTCCTGTTCGTGTATGTGGTCCGCTTCCTCTATATGGCCATCATTTACACATTTCCCCCTAGAGGCATTCCACTAGTTAAGGTAGTTTTGTGAAGACCGAAGATAATGTGCAATCTAATGCTGCACTTCTTAATCACATTTTATTATCAAAACATTTGACAAGCTCTTTGTCTCTGTATGTGTCACTATAGTGTTTTTACTTTGCTGTAACACTCCCACCGTAAATTCGTCCTTAGACCCTGTGCTCAGCGGTGGTCCAGGTGTATGGGGCAGACAGGAGCTCATCCTGGATGAAGAGGTGCTGCGGAGTAGCCTGTCTGATCAAGGATAACCCTCTGAGGTCCTACTTCATCAGGGTCTTTGACATCAAGGTGAGTGAAGTAGATGAAGGATGGTTGAAGCTAGCCTAACACTGAGTCCCTTTCCTGAGGAATTCCCTCTGCTGCCAAAAGGCAGTTCACTAATGAATGTTATTTCTCTCTCTTCAGGAAGGGAAAACCATGTTTGAACAGGAGCTCTACAATAACTTCTCAATCAACAGTTCCAGGTCGTATTTCATTTCATTCGCAGGAGATGTAAGTATGAAATCTCGCCGCTTGAAAGCTTTTGGACCCCACAAGGACAGTGTCTTAAAAAAAAGACTGATCTTTCTTTACTCTCTTTATCTCCAGAACTGCCAGGTAGGCCTGAACTTCGCTAGCGAGGAAGAGGCCAAGCGATTTAGAGCCGCACTTAACGAGCTACTCGGCAGACGCCAACGTAAAACGGGTAACTACAGTGGCTCGGTGTGCTCAGTCTACTCTACATCTGCTTTCTCACCACCTCAACCTTTCATCTTCTGGACAGAGGAAGGGGAGGAAGCTTCAATTTCTCTTCCTGCGCTACTACTAACAAGACCACAGGGCCCGATCCCAAGCCGATCCCTCTATTACCTGAGACCCATCTTGTAACTCAGACCTGCGAGGGGGTTCATTTGGGGTCAACAACGGTCTAGGAATTGTTTTGGAATTGAGCCCTGTGTCAAATTTTTCCTGCTGGTTGCTGTTGGAAACTCAGTGATATACAGTGTCTTCGGAAAGTATTCAGACCCCTTGACTTTTTCCACATGTTACCTTACAGCCAGTCTAAAAAACCGAAATACCTTATTTACATAAGTATTTAGACCCTATGCTATGAGACTCGAAATTTAGCTCGGGTGCATCCTTTTCCATTGATCATCCTTGAGATGTTTCTACAACTTGATTGGAGTCCACCTGTGGCAAATTCAATTGATTGGACATGATTTGGAAAGGCACATACCTGTCTATATAAACGTCCCACAGTTGACAGTGCATGTCATAGCAAAAACCAAGCCATGACGTCAATGGTTTTGACCGTAGAGCTCAGAGACAGGATTGTGTTGAGGCACATATCTGGGGAAGGGTACCAAAAACTGTCTGCAGCATTGAAGGTCCCCAAGAACACAGTTGCCTCCATTCTTAAATGGAAGAATTTTGTAACCACCAAGACTCTTCCTAGAGCTTGCCGTCCGGCCAAACTGAGCCCTCTGAGGAGAAGGGCCTTGGTCAGGGAGGTGTACAAGAAGACGACGGTCACTCTGACAGAGCTCTAGAGTTCCCCTGTGAAGATGGGAGAATCTTCCAGAAGGACAACCACTGAGGCCAGTGCAGCACTCCACCAATGAGGCCTTTATGGTAGTGGCCAGATGGAAACCACTCCTCAGTAAAAGGCACATGACAGCCTGCTTGGAGTTTGCCAAAAGGCACCTAAAGACTCTCAGACCATGAGAAAGAATATTCTCTGGTATGATGAAACCAATTTTGAACTCTTTGGCCTGAATGCGAACAGTCACGTCTGGAGAAAACCTGGCACCATCCCTACGATGAATCATGGTGGTGGCAGCATGCTGTGGGGATGTTTTTCAGCGGCAGGGACTGGGAGACTAGTCAGGATCAAGGCAAAGATGAACCGTGCAAAGTACAACGAGATCCTTGATGAAAACCTGCTCAGGATCTCAGACTGTGGTGAAGGTTCACCTTCCAACAGGACAACGACCCTAAGCACACAGCAAAGACGAAGCAGGAGTGGCTTCGGGACAAGTCTGTGAATGTCCTTGAGTGGCCCATCCAGAGCCCGGACTTGAACCCGATCGAACATCTCTGTAGAGACCTGATAATGGCTGAGCAGCAACGCTCGCCATCCAGCCTGACCGAGCTTGACAGAATCTGCAGAAGAATGGGAGAAACTCCCCAAATACAGATGTGGCAAGCTTTTAGCGTCATACGCAAGAAAACTTGAGACTGTATTCGCTGCCAAAGGTGCTTCAACACAGTACTGCGTAAAGAGTCTGAATACTTATGTAAATGTTTTTATTTTTAATAAATTAGCAAACACTTTTAAAAAAACTCCCATTGTGTGTAGATTGAGGGGGGGGGAGGACGTAATCATTTTTTGGATAAGGCTGTAACTTCACAAAATGTGGAAAAAGTCAAGGGGTCTAAATACTTTCCGACGGCACGGTTTCTGTACAGTAAAAACAGAAGAGGGTCTTTCTGCGCTAAAGGCTGCAGTGGTGTTCCTCTCTGGCTTCTCTACATCTCTCTGTTTCTCTCTCCATGCCGGCCTTTGAAGTTTGCTGCTCTTGCTGTGAGGAGTGTGCTTTCAGACGTGGGGCCGGGAAGGGGTCTACTGTAATGGTATGGTAGGGACACTAGCTTTCATTCTGCACCAGCACTTCTTGTCTTTTTTTTGTTCATATTTTCTGAACTTGTGAAAATGCATCCTTCTCCTCCTGAGTGAAATGCATTTGGCTCCCAGGATCTGAATGGAACTGGTATTTTCTCCAACCTTTCCGTGGACTTCCATGGCATTTCCTTTTGTCCATGACTCTCATAAACTCACTCTGAACACTTTCCAGACACTTTGTCCTTCGACACTTCCATCGACACTCTCTGTCGCTCTGATAGCTGTGCCAAAGCCCACTTGAATTGGCTGCGAAATTATAATTGTTCCCATTTTGTTTTGCAGAGAAAAGATGTGACCCTGCAAATGGTATGTTGTCCATTCTTTGATTTGTACCAATTTGGTTAGTCCAAATTTGACCTTCAACATGTTTTATTAAAATGTAATCTTTGGTTATTTTACCATTTAAAAGCGTAGTTCTCCTATAATCAGTCAAGTGAAATCAAATGTATTGGAGTAGATGCATGTGTACACACACATACACACATCGCTGTGAGTTTAATTTAAAATACTCTTTGAAGAGGTAGGGTTTCAGATGTTTTCGGAAGATGGACAGGGACTCTGCTGTCCTAGCGTCAGGGGGAAGCTGGTTCCGCCATTGGGTGCCAGAACAGAGAAGAGCTTTGACTGGGCTGAGCGGGACAAGACCTCCCCGTAGGGGGGAGGGCCAAGAGACCGACGGTGGCAGAACGGAGTGCTCGGGTTGGGTTGTAGGGTTTGAGCAGAGCCTGAAGGTAGGGAAGAGCAGTTCCCTTTACTGCTCCGTAGGCAAGCACTCTGGTTTTGTGGTGTCTCCGAGCTTCGACTGGAAGCCAGTGGATTGTGCAGAGGAGCGTGTTCAACATTCCCAGGTTCTCCCAAAGCGGGCTGCAGCGTTCTGGATAAGGTGCAGGGGTATGATGGCACAAGCAGGGAGCCCAGCTAGTGTTTTAGTAGTCTCGATGGGAGATGACGAGTGCCTGGATTAGGACCTGCGCCGCTTTCTGTGTGAGGAAGGGTCATACTCTAAAGATGTTGCAGAGCATGAACCTGCAGGAGTGAGTCACCGCTTTTATGTTTTCAGAGAATGACAGGGTGTTGTCCAGGGTCAATCCATGGTTCTTTGCACTCTGGGATGGGAACACCGTGGAGTTGTCAACCATGATGGAGAAGTCTTGAGGTCTTTTGCTTCCCTCCCCCAATTTGTTTTCCTTGTCATAATTCACTGTCATGCTGACCGTGTGCGCTTTAATATCTGTGATATTTAATCATTACATTTATGAGGTTTCTGAACCCTAATATGGACTGGACAACCATTGACATTATCTGTCAATCATTGACTTTCATACAGCCAAAGACAACCATCTGTATGGTACCACTACAGGGATTTGTTGCACGTTTTCCATTGAAAGCTTCTGGTGATGTACAATAATGAGGGTAAACATGTCTCATGGTGAAGGAGCTTTCAAAGTCCTCGTCGATAGCTGAGACTTCTAACATTTGTAGGAAATCCAGGGATTTGGTTGGGATTAGCTGTAGATTACTGATTTATGTCTGACCCATCTGCATATTGTGGAGATTAACATGGACTCGAGGAGCGTAATCAAATGCCGGGACAGGGGGGAGGTTTGACCACACCATGTATTGAGAGTTTGTGTGACTAACTGGGGTTAAACCCGAATCATGTGCATGCCATAAGACTGTTATCCCGCTGAACTGAAGCCTAACCTAGGTCTCACGTAAGGTTATTCCTCATGCAAGAGTAGTTCACAGAACTACTGTAGCTCTGTTTGTTGGCCATTGCAGTTTCAATCAGAAGTCATTATTATAATGTTCCTAGACAACATCGTGTACGTTTTATAGCAGCCATGTTGGTGCCTCCTGGGTAATTTTTACCATTAACATTCCAAAGAATTAGCAGAATTTTAAACCAAGCAACAGATGATCAACAAGAGTATATTTGAATTGTCCAAGCAGCAACATGGCTTCCAGCTCTAAAGTTGCCCAAGCTCTTTTTTTCCCCCCTTTTCTTTAATATGACTGATGTCACATAAGGAACAAAGACACACAATGGGAGGACAAGCACTGTCTTTGAGCCAGTTTGATTCTGTCACCGTTTCTTTAGTTGTGCTGTGCTATTCCTTTGTGTAGCCACAGGCAGTCTGAGAGCCTCGCCAGTCGGTTGGTCTACCCAACACTATCATATGGATGGCACAAGGATGTATTGCACAACCTCTTTATCAAGCCTGTCTTTAACAGAGTCATTGGACAGTGAGTTGAAGTTGGGAGACTGGTTGGGTCTGCTTGGGTGTCCAGTGTTGCTCGTGGATGGGCTTTATATGCTGTTGTCCTGCCCCTGTCCTTTTGAGGAAGAGAGAGAGGAGGAGGATGAAGAGGAAAAGGAGGGGGGTGTGGTGCTAGAGGAACCGAGGATTAAGAGCTGGTTTAAAGAGGTATTTAATGGTAGAGTTGTCGTCATGAAGAGTTCATGTCCATCCCGCCCTTGTCCTTTTGAGGAAGAGGATGATGAAGAGGCAAATGAGGGGTGTGTGGTGCTAGAAGAGCCGAGGACTAAGAGCTGGCTGAGAGCGGTGTTCAACGGTAGGGTTGTCGTCAGTCAGAGTTCATGTCCATGATCCCATTTAAATTCTAGTGAATTAAGCAATTAATGCACATAATTTACATAATTGCATCAATGTTTTTCATAAATGTAATAATTTTAATGGAATTTGTACTGACTTTGTTTGGCACATGCTGGTTTTCGGCTTCTACAGATGATATTCACTAAGGCCCTGACATTTGTATAGACAATTGGTGCCCTCTATTGTTTGTTGTCTGTACACTATTTTGAAATAGTGCTAAATACATCGAAATACTGTTTTATTGTGTGTGGTCCTTCATTGTTAGCTGTCTTGCTCAGTCTTGAACTTTTTCCCTTGTTTCTATATATTTATATTTAAAAACATTTTAAAGATTGCAATATTGATGGACTTCAGAGACTACCATAGTCACAACACAGGCCAAGTTATACAGTTGTCTTTTTACTACCAGTCAAGTATGCAAACTAAATGTTACTTTTTTGAAATGATTCATATTTAAAATGATTGTGTATGATCTGTTTGTCCTGTGTAATATAACTTGTCCAGTATGCTAAGAAACCAAAGGACGACCTTTTGGATTGACTCCACCTCATTTCGGGAGAGAAACACTGCTTCTGAGCTTCCCAGTAGTGGTTCTGAGCTAGTTTTAGAAGCTTCTCATTTTCTTCCTCCATCTCTCCCTCCTTCTATAGGCCCGGCTCTCCCTATGGCCACAGTGGACATCAAGAACCCAGAGATTAACAATGTGCGCTTCCACAACTCTCAGCAGCAGCTTCCCCAGCCACACCACATCAACAACATGCTGCACAGCAGCCTCAGCAAGAAGGAGAAGAAAGTCAAGTGCAAGAGGAAGAAGCTCACCAAGGCAGACATAGGCACCCCCAGCAACTTCCAGTGAGTGGACCACACTTCCGTCGAGATTACACTTCAGACGGGTCTGTGTAGAGAGATGTGGCGCAGCGGGAGTTTTTCTGAATGTATGCTCTCTGAAGTTGTGTAACGTATTGAGCTTGTCACTCATGTTTGAGGGTGTTCTTTGTGTCTTGAGAACCTTTTCAATGGCTCAGTTGTGTTTGTCTGCATTCATAATTGACCCTCGCTGTGTGTTTGTGTGTGTGCGCACAAGTGAGTGGTCTTTCATGAGTGTCTGTGCTTGCACGTGATTGTTGCAATGCACACCCACACACGTTTGTGAATCGGCTTGCTTGTGGGTACACGTGTATGTATGTTCTCATCCTTGTCTGTCTCTCTTCAGGCACATCGGCCATGTGGGCTGGGACCCAAACACAGGCTTCGATGTGAGTACCACACACACACACACACCGGATCCTTCATGGGCACACAATGGTGACCTGTGTGGTCGACTCATGATTGACCCACACAATGGCCTCATTTGTATACAGCACATATTTATCATGCATCCAATGCCGTCATACAAGCCTCTCCTGCAACCCAGAATATTCCGGAAAATTGTTGGTCACTGTTTTTGGGCAGCTATGCTTCAGTAGCGCAAGTCATAAGTCAGTTGATCCTCATAGAATACCTGTGTTCTGCAGTTCATCAATCATCACCATCACATATGTTTGGGAGTGTTGCCCAAAACTCAATGTTTCTGCTCGGTCACCCAAAAAGTGTTTTTGCCAATATTAGACCTAACAATTAGGCATCTGACAATCTTTGTCATGCCATTCAGACAACTGTCAGAGAAGTTGGCTTAAGCACATATTCCCCGATTCCGACCCGAGGTAAGCGCAAATGAATGGAACATTAGTTAATTTTCATGCATTTTCTCTCTATGCGTCTTCCTAACTTGAACAAAACCCTATACAGTCTAAACCCTGTCTAAGCCGTGTGGGGGTGGGGGGGTTCTAGTAAGCTACCATATGGAATTGTTTTAAGAAGGTCATACAGTGCCTTGTAAAAGTATTCAACCCCCTTCCTATTTTTTTGCATTACAACCTGGAATTTAAATATATTTTTATTTGGATTGCATGTAATGGACATACACAAAATATTCCAAATTAGTGAAATGGAAAAAATAAAAAACGGAAAAGGGGTGCGTGGATATGTATTCACCCCCTTTGCTATGAAGCCCCTAAATACAGTCTGATGCAACCAATTACCCTCAAAAGTCACATAATTGGTTAGATTGCACACAGATGGACTTTATTTAAGTGTCACATGGTTCTGTCCTGTTCTGAAAGGCCCCAGAGTCTGCAACAATACTAAGCAAGGGACACCACCAAGAAAGCAGCACCATGACCAAGGAGATCTACAAACAGGTCAGGGACAAAGTTGTGGAGAAGTACAGATCAGGGTTGGGTTATAAAAAAAAATATCCAAAACTTTGAACATCCCACAGAGCCATTAAATCCATTATTAAAACATGGAAAGAATCTGGCACCGCAACAAACCTGCCAAGAGCGGGCCGCCCACCAAAACTCAGACCAGGCAAGGAGGGCATTAATCAGAGGCAACAAAGAGACCAAAGATAATCCTGAAGGAGCTGCAAAACTACACAGCAGAGATTGGAGTATCTGTCCATGGGACCACTTTAAGCCGTACACTCCACAGAGCTGGGCTTCACGGAAGATTGTCCAGAAAAAAAGCCATTGATTAACGAAAAAAAATAAGCAAACACGTTTGGTGTTCACCAAAAGGCATGTGGGAGACTCCCCAAACATATGGAAGAAGATAATCTGGTCAGATGAGACTAAAATTGAGCTTTTTGGTCATCAAGGAAAATGCTATGTCTGGCGCAAACCCAACACCTCACATCGCCCCGAGAATACCATCCCCACAGTCAATCATGGTGATGGCAGCATCATGCTGTGGGGATGTTTTTCATCGGCAGGAACTGAGAAACTGGTCTGAATTAAAGGAATGATGGATGGTGCTAAATACAGGGACATTTTTTAGGTAAACTTGTTTCAATCTTCCAGAGATTTGAGACTGGGATAGAGGTTCACCTTCCAGCAGGACAATGACCCTAAGCATACTGCTAAAGCAACACTTGAGTGGTTTAAGGGGAAACATTTAAATGTCTTGGAATGGCCTAGTCAAAGCCCAGACCTCAATAATGCAATAACTGCAGTTATTCTGCAATCACTGTGTCCAAAATACCAGTTGACTGCAGTTACTTTTAATGCAGTTTCAAAAACGTGTTTTTAAGGGTTGTCAAGGGGTGTGAATACTTTCTGAAGGCACTGTGTAATATATAATAGGGCTGACCCCATTTAGTTGACTGGTTTATCGTTTGGACGATAGGCTGTTGGTCAAGAGACTTGTTTTTAGTCGTGGCACACGAGACACCTCCTAGTCGTGGCACACGAGACACCTCCCTGACACCTCGTCTGTCTCAGTGGACTAATACATTGCGGAGGCCGCAGGCACAGTCCATCACCCTAAGATGGGCAGCGTCAACATAAAGGTTCACTCTGTTGATCTACGTGCCTGGGTGGAATATTATATTTTTTGAGCAGTGGACACCATTTGGTAACTTCCCAATCACAAGGGGGCGAAAGCAAAGTTTTAGATTTTTGTAACTCTTGCTAGTAGTGGCTAGCTAGCTTTAGCCTGGCTCAAAACATATAAGCTATCTATCCTTTTTAGCTTCCCAAAGCTCCATGCGAAATATTCAGATTTCTAATTTAAAAAATATATCCTGGGAAATATTTTTTTGACTTGCCGGTGTAACCTAAAACATTATGCCAGTTTGATATCCTGCTTGTCATTCGATATCAACAAAAAAAATAGAACTTCATGTTTTTGTCACGGAGAAAAAAAAACAGCTGCAGGTTCTACTATTTCACAATAGCCTGGAATCACTAGTTATTTCTTCTAAACAAAATACCTTTTTGGGTTAATTCTTGTTGTTTGGTTTACTGTTTGAAAAGTCGCTGAGATTAACAATGCAAAGTCGGCTACTTTGATATATATATATAGCCTATAAATCAAATCAAGGAACCAAGCGATGACACCACAGACAGAAGGGGTAAGCCAGACACGTGAAGCATCCATTTAGAACGATATCTCATCACCAAATTTGTTAGTGAGAGGAAGTCCGGTAGTGGGAGAGGATGGAACTTGGTGACACTGGGCAAACAGCTGATCTCAATACATTTTTCTGTTCCCAAAACTAGAATCTGTTATATGAAAATAGTGCACTTAGTTTCATAGAGTTGATCAGTTCCCCTGTGAAGAAAGTTCCCCGTTGTTTAGAAAGAGTGCAAGGTCGAATTCAGTTTGCACTCACTTCTCCTGCGCTTCACAGAGGAGGCTTTCCCTAACGGAAATATGCAAATACATGCTTGCTCGTGCTTGGCTTTGCCCACCTCTGCTTTTTCTGCCCATTATGCTCCATTTGCTTCCACTGTAAAAGACACAGATGAACTATCTGGGGTTAGTTATAAATATCTTTGATGACTATGCCCCCATGGCTGCGGAAGGAATAATACAATGTGTCCCAATTTTCAGATGGTACAACATGACGTAGAATACTGGAGAAGCCATCCCTTTTTTGATGAAAACCTACATTGACGTACAATCCGTCTCCGTAGTGTGTGAATGTACTTTTAGGTGCTCCACGAGGGTATTGGCACGCCAAGCAATTTGGTAAAATTGAGAAAATAAGTGCAATTGCATTTGTTTTCCATAAATGGCTACTTCATTCGACCTGACACCGTTTAAGAGTAGGCTAGTGGTTAGAGCATTGGATTAATAACCGGAAGGTTGCAAGTTCAAACCCCCGAGCTGACAAGGTACAAATCTGTCGTTCTGCCCCTGAACAGGCAGTTAACCCACTGTTCCTAGGCCGTCATTGAAAATAAGAATTGGTTCTTAACTGACTTGCCTAGTTAAATAAAGGTAAAATAAAATACCAGTATATAGTGAAATACGGTATACTGCCCAGCCGTAGCTTAGATGCACAAGGCTCGTCTCTTTCCAGAATGCGCTCTCTCCCGCCAATTCTTGTGCACTTGTTTCATAACATTATTGTGTGAATTGTTTTCCTTTAGACTAACAATCAATCATTTCCCCCATTACATATCACTAGTAGTACATTTACTGTTAATTCCCATCATTTCTAATCTACAATAATTGTTTAGTTACGGTAATTTCTGATGATACATTCAATATATTATTAGTAATTTACTGTTCTCTTTGTCGGAGTGGATAACCTTTGCTACACTTGTGAGAAACACGTTTTGGTTTATTTCATTCCAGTGATGAGCTTTGTGAATTTATTCATTGTGGGGGGGAGGGGGGTTCTGTCAACGCTGAGT
Organism: Oncorhynchus tshawytscha; assembly: GCF_018296145.1. Lineage (NCBI taxonomy): Eukaryota > Metazoa > Chordata > Actinopteri > Salmoniformes > Salmonidae > Oncorhynchus > Oncorhynchus tshawytscha. Next base: position 1,656,924 of record NC_056447.1, on the reverse strand, counting down.
ACCTGTTTTACACATAGATGTAGACCTAGGCTACCTGTGCCATGTAACTTCTCAAAGTAATAAAGCACGTTTAGGTGACCCCATTACTGGATTGAGCAGACCTTGTTTGACCGGTATGTTCCGGCGTCAGAGAATAGGACACCAAAACTCAACACAGATATGGCAAACAATGATCTTTATTAACTACACAATTTAATAAGACCACATGCGGAAAATGCCAGGCAACCTACTAAATTCCTGCAGTCTCTAAGGGACAGATCGCAATTTACTGATGGGGGAGGTAGTGCTTTTTATTTTGGGGGTTTACATTTGCTATTTTGCATGTTTTACTATATCATTTCTTCCATTCTAGCTAAATTTCCTCATCTAGCTAAATTTCCTCATCTATCTCCATGCGCCAAATACAGTGAGCTATAAAAGTATTGGGACAGTGACAATTTTTGTTGTTGTTTTGGCTCTGTACTCATAGCACTTTGAAATTATACAATGACTGAGGTTAACGCGCAGACTGTCAGCTTTAACTTGATGGTATTTTAATCCATATCGGGTAAACCGTAGAAATCCATATTTCTAAACCGTAGAAATTACAGCACTTTTTGTATATAGTCCCGCCATTTTAGGAGAGCAAAAGTATTGGGACAAATTCACTTGTGTTAAAGTAGTCAAAGGTTAAGTATTTAGTCCCATATTCCTAGTACGTAATGACTACATCAGGCTTGTGACTACAGATTTGTTGGAGGAATTTGCTGTTTGTTTTGGTTGTGTTTCAGAGTATTTTGTGCCCAATAGAAATTAATGGTAGATAATATATTGTGTCAACTTTTGGAGTCACCTTTATTGTAAATTTTTAAAATGATGTGAATGCTACCAAGATTACGGATAATCCTCAATGAATCGTGAATAATGATGAATGAGAAAGTTAGAGGCATAAATATGGATGTCCGGTAAATTTCTCAAATGTCAGGTAAATAAAAAAATTCCCGGTCGGTCACATTGTCCGTATTCACATGAAAATCTGTTGCCAATTGGATGGAAACCTTTAGACACCCTGAAGAATGGCAAGTGTGCCAGTTCCAGTGTCACTTTGATTATGTCTGCACATCATGGTTCACCAGCAGCCACAGACATCTAAAGAATAAGCTACAGACTGGGGTTTAATATTTTCCCGGTATTTTACAAATGTTCCATCCCAAGAATAATCACTTTGCTCCCGGGTAACCCAGTATTTCCCACCCAAACCAGAAGAGTCATTCTAAAGCATATGAATGTCTGGATTTGATTTAGAGCTTCGATCTGCATGAAAATGCAATCATGATGCTACCTGAGCCTGATAAGCCATATATTGAATACATTTTATGAGCCCAAGCCCAATTGATTGTGCCGTTATCCAATACGTAGCCTAGGATATAGGCTACCGCACATTACGCACAACAGAAAAACATAGAAGCCCATAGGTGTAGCTATGGTTTTTTTTTTTTAAGGTGTCGATTTATAAATTAGACGTGCATTCAGTCCTTTATATTACTGTAGCATATGCAATCCAAGCTGTGCAGAAGCAATTTGACAAATGGAAAGAGATTGTTACAAAACAGCAAAAAGTTTAATGACATTCAGAGATTGCCAAGCCTTTGATACTGGGTAGGGAAGGATCTGTTTTCGGTTTGTCTATTTATTGTGGTGTTAACGCAATCCATGCCAGTATGTTTTGTTTATTGGTTGTGTGGTGCATTGACACACATCTGTTGGTGGAAAATTATTTTGAGGGTAATTATGTTACATTTTTTACAGGACAAGTGGCAATATTTTGTATGTTTAAAAAATAATCTGTCCATAACTCAATCGGAAGTGCTGCAATGACCCGAAGAAGATAACGATAGTGATAACGTGGTAAAAAGTGACACTTCACACACTAGTGAGATATACGGTTAAGGAGAACTGAACATCCAAGGTTCTACTACTACTTCACTGTAATCCGGGCCTAGCCCAATGAAACGCAATTGTACAAACATGCAAATTCACTGCACCCCAAGGGGCATAATAGCCTACACACTGTTCAGAGACCCACACCTGATAGTGAAGTCATAGAACATACCCGTTCAGTTCGCTCCCACGCTGTGGATGCTGACTGATTTTAAAAAATATATATATATATTTCTAAAAACATTTAAGACTAGGCCAATGAAAGAGGGCATAGACAACATTGAACATTTTAAATGTAACATTTAAAAACAGCTCTCCTAGTTTACGGGGCCCCTCATGGGTCTGGGCATCACCGTTGGGGCGGTTGGAGTCCGACTGGCAGTGGCTAGTGGCTAATCCACGGTGCACTGAATCAATCTGGACAGGAACAACAACTAGGCTATATTCTGATTCAGGTTGATCAGCGTAGGTTTTGGTGTGATTAATTACGTAGGTTAATGGAGCGCACTACACTTGCAGCACGCTGTTTTGCAAACACTGGGGAGATGGCTCGCACTCCTAGCAACCCCACTATCTTGTCTGGTTTCCCAAATTCCCACTTACTACCGGTCTTTGTCCCCGGCTGCCCTACCCAGCAGCCAACGACAACCTTCCCCCGTTCTGGTGAGTACAATGCGGATTTTTGCAAAGGCTACAAGCCCAACGTTCATCTCAGCACAGCTCCCCTGCCAAGACCTGCCTGTCTGGCAAGCAGGTGCGAGCAATTAGTTTGCACTCAGAACAGCTTCAGTTCATCTGGGTGTGGACTCTTCAAGGTGTCAAGCGTTCCACAGGGATGCTGGCCCATGTTGACTCCAAAGCTTTGCACAGTTGGGTCAAGTTGGCCGGATGTCCTTTGGGTGGTGGACCATTCTTCATACATCCGGGAAACTGTTGAGCTTGAAAAAACCCAGCAGCGTTGCAGTTCTAGACACAAACCGGTATGCCCGTTCAAAAGCGCTTAAATCTTTTTTGTCTTGCCCATTAAATCTCTGAATGGCACACGTACCCAGTGTCTCAATTGTATCGAAGCTTAAAAATCCTTCTTTAATATGTCTCCTGCCCTTCATCGACACTGATTTGAAGTGGATTTAACTGGTCATCTTTCACCTGGTCAGTCTGTCATTGAAACAGCAGTTTGTACACTCAGTGTATAATATAAAAATTCCATTTAGCAGACACTGAATACATAGCCAGGTCTGTAATGATTGGCACCCTTTTATAAAGATGAGCAAAAAATACTATAAAATGAATAATACAAATACTGAGCTATATTGTATGCTCAAAAAATGGAATACAATTACTTAGAGATTTTATTTAACAAGTAATACAAAACAGATATTGGTCAAATTTATTGGGGCTCTAGCATCCGCCCCTTGAGAGGATAATGACACAGCCTTTTTCTAAAATGTTTTATGAAATTGGAGAACACGTTGGGAGGGTTATACCATTCCTCCCATACAGAATTTTTCCAGATCCTTGATATCCTTCGTCTACTCTTGTGGCCTAACTTCTTAAATTCAAACCACAGGTTTTCAATGGGTTTCAAGTCCGGAGACTGAGATGGCCATTGCGAAATGTTGATTTTTGTGTTCAATGTACCATTTCTTTGTGGAGTTTGATGTGTGTTTGGGGTTATTGTTGTGTGCACCACCAGGTGCAATTCCCCTTTTAATCCACCAGGAGGCAGGATGGCACTTAGATTGACAAAGTCATTTGTTTATTGTGTGCTCAATATGAAGTTTTCATGAGTTAAATGATATTGCCATTGCATTTTTTTTATTTTAGGCCATGGTTGTACAGCGTCTTTGTAGCCCTTTACAAAACACCACAGATGCTAGCCTGTGTCTTGTTTTATTGATTTTCCTGACCAGCTCTTTCTCTGTGTCCCCCTTTCTCTGTCCCAGTTGAATAACCTGGACCCAGAGCTGAAGAACCTGTTTGACATGTGTGGCATCTCAGAGGCGCAACTCAAAGACAAGGAGACCTCCAAGGTCATCTACGACTTCATCGAAAAGAAAGGAGGGGTGGAGGCCGTCAAGAACGAGCTCCGTAGGCAAGGTGAGCTCACCTGAACCGTCGTCTGAGTTCCGTGTATCTCGAAGTATTAAGGATTCCACCCACTGTGAATGTGATGAACTTCCTTGTTGAGAATGCACTCCACTGGTAATGAGATGGCGAAAGCCAGATGGGGCTTAATTATGTGTTATTTTTCCAGGGCCTTGCAGGTGGTGTGTTGGGTAACTGACTGTGTGTTTCCATAGAGTTGTGGTTAGTGTGTTTCTGCCTTAGGTGTTGACTGTGAGCTTTGACATGCTTGACCGGATAAAGCTAACTAGCTTGTGGTTTGTGTGAATTTTTAATGAACAGAGTTGAAAGGCTATAATAGAAAATGTTGCCAGAAGTGAATTTCTGAGCTCTTGAACGTTGAACGTACCAGAAGTCTAACTAATTTTTAAAAATCTTAATGGGGATCCAGGTATTCTACTACTCGACTCAGAAAATCAAGCATGGATTGGAGAGTTGTGGTAGAGTGTTTTAGTTTTTAGCACTGTTTGATTTTGAATGTTAAATGCCACATCGCTGTGCTGGGAGTTGTTTTGGCTGTGCATTGGAGTGCTTTGAAACAGAGTATCTGGATGACAGGGTTTGAATGACACATTAACTCTTGGGGGTAACCTATAATTGGAAACAACATTCATTTTCAGTGCTTATTAAGTGAAAGAACTGTGATTTGTATTGGGACCGTGCAGTACTCTTGTGCACCCCAGTAATTTGAACCCTGCTGGATGGAATATTGCGACTCCTTAACTGACTTTCTCTTTCCCTCTCTGTCCCACGCAGCCCCACCACCTCCTCCCTCTCGGGGAGGCCCACCTCCCCCTACCCCGCCCCACAGCTCGGGCCCAGCTCCCCCACCACCACCATTGCGAGGTGGCCGGGGTGCCCCCCACCTCCACCCTCTCGGGCCCCCACCTCGGCCCCTCCCCCACCCCCGCCCTCCAGGCCTGGTGCCCTAGGAACCCCCTTCCACCCCCGCCCCCCACCAGAGGGAGCCACCACCAGCCACCACCACCACCTCCTCCACCCTTACATGCCAACACAGCACCCCAGGCCGCACCACCACCTCCCCCACCAGCACCACCACCCTCCGGTTGTGGAGCCCCTCCACCACCTCCACCACCCCCACCTGGACCCCCGCCCCCTCCAGAGTTGGACTGTGGTGTGCCGTTGTCCCGCTCACCCCAGGGCTCGGGGGGTAAGTCGGCCCTGCTGGAGCAGATCCGTGGGGGCACCCAGCTGAAGAAGGTGGAGGCACCGGTCTCCAAACCACCGGCCACCACTGTGGGGCGCGATGCACTGCTCGACCAGATACGGCAGGGCATCCAGCTCAAAACTGTAAGTGTACCATTTTTGTCTGTGCATGTTTGTGTGCATTTCCATGTTTGTAACTGTGTGTGTGTGCGCGCGCGTGTCAGGTACCAGACGGCCCAGACTCTGGCTCCCCTACACCAGCACCCTCGGCAGGCATAGTGGGGGCACTTATGGAAGTAATGCAGAAGAGGAGCAAAGCCATCCACTCCTCAGGTAGGTGCACACTGTCAGTGTGATGGAAATGATATACATTAGCTTCCTGAGTTAATGCCTAGGCTTTAATTTAACGTCCGAATAAAGTCTTGTGCCGAGCAGGCATTGATTGGTGAGCAGTTGTCAAAACGTTGAATTGAAGTACTCATCTGAATTGTGTTATTGCCAGTGTCCCTCAAAATAAAGATGTACATCTATGCTTTGTTTACAAGTTTGTTTTGTCATTTCCTAGATGAAGATGATGATGATGACGAAGAGGATTTTGAAGATGATGACGAATGGGATGACTAGTTAAGTCTTTCCTCCCCCTCCACCAACTGACACTAAACTGATCCTAAAATCTTCCAAAAGCCTGACTAAAATTGTAATGTAAATGTTCCATGAATTTGGTGTATATTTATTGTTGCCTTTTTATTAGTCTGTGCAATACCTTGTTCATTTAATCTGTAAAGTTTTTTTTTCACATACCCTCTGTAGAGTCTCTGTGAACACTTTCCTGGAACTCTGTCAAAGAACGCTCACATCGCCGTTAAAAGCATGACATCAATTATATAGTCTGTTTATAAGGGCTCCCGAGTGGCGCAGGGGTCTAAGGCATTGCATCTCAGTGCTTGAGGCGTCACTACAGTCCCTGGTTCGATTCCAGGCTGTATCACAACCGGCCGTGATTGGGAGTCCCATAGGGCGGCACACAATTGGCCCAGCGTCGTTTGGGTTTGGCCGGGATAGGCCGCCATTTGTTCTTAACTGACTTGCCTCGTTAAATAAATAGAAAAGTCCTAACTGTTTGCAGCTAATACAATGTATTATTACCACCAACGACACCTGGGGTCTGTTCAGGATGGTGCAATGTTACAGAACTTCCAGATAGAAACACATTTTGTAATATTGATATGATTGTCTGTCCTCAAGAATAGAGTCTTATACATTTATCAGCTCTTTACATTACATTTGTCTCCAACGTTCTGAGCATTTAGCCCGAAGGAGTAACACTGTACATTGCTGCTATGTCATGCTTATGACAGCCTAAAGACGCTCTATAACAGCAGGTTCAAGCAGTACGGTATCTGCTGGATTAACCATGTGCAATTTTATTTGGGATATATTTCATTGGTGCGTTACTATTAAATGTTGCTGTATGTTCTCGTTGGTAAAGAAAGGGAGATAAGAAGACAAGAGAACACTATTTTCCTACTTTTTTTAACCTTTTTTGATTTTCTTAAAGAGATCCTAGTTTAGCAAAGTTATTTTATGGAGTCCAGTTATTAGAATTGTAAGCCACAATTGACTCAACTTTTCAATGCTAGTATGTTCACAGCTGGTGTCTTTGCACATTTTCAAAATTGAATTTATTATAAGAGTAACAGTGCGGTGTCATAGTTGTGTTCCAACGATGTGCTTATTCAGTGACGGGGAAGACAAAGATTCCCATGGGTAGGATCAGTGTTTTTTGCCAGTCATGGAAGCTCTTAAAGCAGCTTCTGCGTCAAGGAACTTTTATTGTACTCCACTCGTGATTGACACTACGGAGGTGTCCCGCGTTAAATGATAACTGATACAGAATCACACAAATAGGCTCATGAATCATTTAGGTTTTGTGCTGCGCTCGTTTCTTTTCTGTCACTTAGTGTACCTGTTACGATTCCCAAACATATTATTCTCTCCTTCCTGCAGAAATGAAAATGTTTTTTTCAGGTCAGTTTTCATATGTACCGGTCAAGCTATAAATGTCTTCCCTTTTTTTGTTTTTACAAACCATTACTTTTATGGGATGAATCTCTAAATACCTCCATACAAAATTGTCATTTGCATGAAGCGTCTACAAGGTTTTGGTTGGACTCTCCTGAAAGGTTTTGAGATGGTAATGAAGCTCATCCTCCACCAAGGTGATTGCTGCGTTTTTAGAAACCTTCAAATGGGTTGGGAAAAGTGATGGAAATAAATTGTATACTTAGTTTTTCTCATGCTCGTGCAATTTTTGGATCTGTGTTGAAACGTATATTTTGTTAACAGCCATATTCTAAAATGGATACAAAAAATAATAATTCCCTCATCAATCAACACACAATACCCCATAATGACAAAGCAAAAAACTGTTTTTTATTTTTTTTAAATATATAATTTACATAAGTATTCAGACCCTTTACTCAGTACTTTGCTGAAGCACCTTTGGCAGGGATTACAGCCTCGAGTCTTCTTGGGTATGATGATACAAGCTTGGCACACTATTTGGGGAGTTTCTCCCATTCTTCTCTGCAGGTCCTCTCAGGTTGGATGGGGAGTGTCGCTGCACAGCTATTTTCAGGTCTCTCCAGAGATGTTTGATTGTGTTCAAGTCCGGGCTCTGACTGGGCCACTCAAGGAGATTCAGAGACTTGTTCCGAAGCCACTCTTGCGTTGTCTAGGCTGTGTGCTTAAGGCCGTTGTCCTGTTGGATGTGAACCTTTGCCCTAGTCTGAGGTGCTGAGCACTCTGGAGCAGGTTTTCATCAAGGATCTCTCTGTACTTTGCTACGTTCATCTTTCCCTCGATCCTGACTTGACTTCCATTCCTTGCCGCTGAAGATCATCCCCACAGCATAATGCTGCCACCACCATGCTTCACCGTAGGGATGGTGCCAGGTTTCCTCCAAACGTGAAGCTTGGCATTCAAGCAAAATAGTTCACTCTTGGTTTCATCTGAGAATCCTTTAGGTGCTTTTAGGCAAACTTCAAGCAAGCTGTCATGTGCCTTTTACTGAGGCCTGATTGGTGGAGTGCTGCAAAGATGGTTGTCCTTCTGGAAGGTTTGCCCATCTCCACAGAGGAACTCTGGCGCTTTGTCAGAGAGAACATCGGGTTCTTGTTCACCTCCCTGACAAAGGCCCGGAATATTGAGTACAATAATTTCTCATGTCTCCATAAAACTCCTCTGAGCTTCAATATTAATCATACGTTTTTTTTCCCAACACTCAAACCACACAGACATAAAGCCAAGTCTTGCCTTTTGATATCCAGCTGAGTGTGAACAATGTTGCCCATGAGATGTTGTGCAGGTGTTTGACCGTGTCCTTAGCCTTCCTGGTGCTGGTGAAGATCTCCTCCACCTCTCCAAACTTGGCACATGTTTCTGCCAGGAACTGCTCCTTGATGTTATCATTGAGGTGAGCAAAAGGTAGCCTCCTTGATGGGAATGGGCCCCTCGTAGAACACATCCAGAGGGGACATAACAAGGATACACTAGGTTTCTCATAATGACCTCAACAGTCACCTTGAGAAACATTATACAAACATATAAATGGCCAGTTCGCTTATCTTAGTCCCATCTTGCCAACTCTTTTGATCATTGTCAAACATGTTTGGCATAACATGGACTATAGGAGTTGGCAAGACGGCAGATCTGGGACCAGGCTATCAGACGCACATTATATCCTTCAAATATCACAGACAACATGTCTCTGAAATATCGATTTACATTCAACATCCAAACCAGTTACCTCTGAGCTGGGAGCTGCTGATGGGTGAGCTGGCAGTAAGGGCCAGCCTGCATGCCTATGCTCGGAGCTCATCCCTGGCTAGTTCTGGTAGTGATGCCCTCATTCAAACGACTTACATGTAGTGGGGATTTTAGCACGTAAATCTTGGTGGGGGGGAAAAATATTTGTTTTAGATGCATGCCAGCAAATCCACAACACTAAACAATACTTTAATTGTACTATAATGGTGCAATTAAGGTGCTACATAAAGCTGTCCCAACAAAGTCCCAACACCTTACCTCTGCTACACCTGGTTATCAGCGGAGCCTTGTCTGGCAGCAAAACAGTTCATTCAGCCTTATTTACTGCCTTTAAAAATTATATCTGACATGGGTGACTTGCATAAACAAATGGTGTTTCTACTGACAATTTAAGACGTACAAACTAAGGTATAAGGGGACGATGAGCGGGAAAGGAGGCAATCCGTCATTTCGATTAAGACATTTTTAAGCGACGGACATAGTCAATATAACTATTTGTTCAGCACTTTTGAAATGTACAGCAACAGAATTCAGAAAATGGTCCATTCTTACAGCGTTCTCACTGTACTCCAAGTCAGAACTGTAGGATAAATAAAGGGGGCATATAAAGTAGACATTGAAAGCTCTTACAATATTCAATGATTACATTTCTCTAAAGCAGGCTATAGGCTACATGTGCACCACCGTCCAAACAGTAGGTGAAATTAAGAGCGGAAAAGGGACCAAATTATTAGGGTGAGGCACATGGGCTACTAGCATCTTACTACACAACATGCACTTAGTATTACTTTCTTAGCTATAGTATACATATCTTCCTGGCATATTACATCATTAATGCAGCAGCATACAAGACATTTTTGGACTCATCTTGTTGTGCTGTGCTCACTTGAACAGAAAGGTGGTGCAGGGGTCCTTGGTGGGCAAATTTTGTCATCAAAGTCTGGCATTCTCTGGATTTATGGTGCTTTCAAGACAACTGGGAACTCTGGAAAAAACAAGGTCGAATGATGACGTGAATTTTCAGGTCGAGCTCTAGAAAGAAGCCCGAATTCCCAACTTTCAGTTCCGAGTTGGATGACTATTCAAAACATATTAAATAGTACCCGCAAAACACCAGTCTCAATGTCAACAGTAAAGAGGCGACTCCGGGATGCTGGCCTTCTAGGCAGAGTTCTTCTGTCCAGTGTCTGTTCTTTTGCCCATCTTAATCTTTTATTTTTATTGGCCAGTCTGAGATATGGCTTTTCATTGCAACTCTGCCTAGAAGGCCAGCATCCTGGAGTCGCCTCTTCAGTGTTGATGTTGAGACTGGTGTTTTGCGGGTACCATTCAATAAAGCTGCGTGTTGAGGACTTGTAAGGTCTGTTTCTCAAACTAGACACTCTAATGTACTTGTCCTCTTGCTCAGTTGTGCACCGGGGCCTCCCACTCTTTCTATTCTGGTTAGTGCCAGTTAGCGCTGTTCTGTGAAGGGAGTAGTACACAGTGTTGTACAAGATCTTCAGTTTCTTGGCAATTTCTCACATGGAATTGCCTTCATTTCTCAGAACAAGAATAGACTGACGAGTTTCAGAAGAAAGGTGTTTGTTTCGGGCCATTTTGAGCCTGTAATCGAACCCACAAATGCTGATGCTCCAGATACTCAACTAGTCTAAATACTAGTTGAGTTTTATTGCTTCTTTAATCAGAACAGCAGTTTTCAGCTGTGCTAACATAATTGCAAAAGGGTTTTCTAATGATCAATTAGCTAATCCAAGTTTATAATTTTAAAAAGGCTAACGCAACGTGCCATTGGAACACAGGAGTGATGGTTGCTGATAATGGGCCTATGTAGATATTCCATAAATCTGCCGTTTCCAGCTACAATAGTCATTTACAACATTAACATTGTCTACACTGTATTTCTGATATATTTGATGTAATTTTATTGGACAAAATGTGCTTTTCTTTCAAAAACAAGGACATTTCTAAGTGACCCCAAACTTTGGAACGGTTGTGTGTGTATATAATCTAAACAAATATACAAAGTTTCCATGTTCGAATCTCATCATGGCCAACTTTGCACCTACTTACTACACTCTAGCTACTTTGCATCTACTTAGCATGTATGCTAACCCTTCTTAGTGTGTATGCTAATCCCTAACTCTAACCTTAACCCCTAGCCTTGCTAACGTTAGCCAAAACAAAATGGAATTTGTAACATTGTACATTTTGCAAATATTTTAACATATTGTATGAATTGCAATATGTAACATACAAATTGTAATTCGTAACATATATGAAATGGATGATGGACATCAACAAATTAATGCATGCCATATGAAACAACATACAGTATCATAGTAAATGGTGTGTCTCGGGTTTACGTATAGAATAATATGAAATGCTTTGAGACCAGGTTGAAAAGGAGCATAGGTGGTTCAAAGTGTGTGTGTGTGTGTGTGTGTGTGTGTGTGTGTGTGTGTGTGTGTGTCAGTCACCAGATCTAAACCTAATTGAACTCGTATGGGAGATTCTGGAGCGGCCCCTGAGACAGCATTTTCAACCACCAACAAAACATCAAATGAGGGAATTCAGACACTTGTAAAATCACTGCCAAGGCATATTGAAGCTGTTCTGGCAGCTTGCACTGACCAGCTGGCAACCGCCTTCACGAACACAGTACCTTCATGTTAAAAGCGGACTACCATAGTCCCTGTGCCCATGAATGCCAAGGTAACCTGTCTGAAATACTTTCGCCCTGTAACACTCACATCTGTATTCATGAAATGCATTGAAAGACTGGTCATGGCTTACATCAACACCATCATCCCAAATCAAATTTATTTACATAGCCCTTCGTACATCAGCTGATATCTCAAAGTGCTGTACAGAAACCCAGCCTAAAACCCCAAACAGCAAGCAATGCAGGCGTAGAAGCACGGTGGCTAGGAAAAACTCCCTAGAAAGGCCAAAACCTAGGAAGAAACCTAGAGAGGAACCAGGCTATGTGGGGTGGCCAGTCCTCTTCTGGCTGTGCCGGGTGGAGATTATAACAGAACATGGCCAAGATGTTCAAATGTTCATAAATGACCAGCATGGTCAAATAATAATAAGGCAGAATAGTTGAAACTGGAGCAGCAGCACGGCCAGGTGGACTGGGGACATCAAGGAGTCATCATGTCAGTTAGTCCTGAGGCATGATCCTAGGGCTCAGGTCCTCTGAGAGAGAGAAAGAAAGAGAGAATTAGAGAGAGCACACTTAAATTCACACAGGACATCGAATAGGACAGGAGAAGTACTCCAGATATAACAAACTGACCCTAGCACCCCGACATAAACTACTGCAGCATAAATACTGGAGGCTGAGACAGGAGGGGTCAGGAGACACTGGCCCCATCCGAGGACACCCCCGGACAGGGCCAAACAGGAAGGATATAACTCAGCCCCTGTAATAGGGTTAGAGGCAGAGAATCCCAGTGGAAAGAGGGGAACCAGCCAGGCAGAGACAGCAAGGGCGGTTCGTTGCTCCAGAGCCTTTCCGTTCACCTTCCCACTCCTGGGCCAGACTACACTGACCCACTGAAGAGATGAGTTTTCAGTAAAGACTTAAAGGTTGAGACCGAGTTTGCATCTCTTACATGGGTAGGCAGACCATTCCATAAAAATGGAGCTCTATAGGAGAAAGCCCTGCCTCCAGCTGTTTGCTTAGAAATTCTAGGGACAATTAGGCGGCCTGCGTCTTGTGACCGTAGCATACGTGTAGGTATGTACGGCAGGACCAAATCAGAGAGATAGGTAGGAGCAAGCCCATGTAATGCTTTGTAGGTTAGCAGTAAAACCTTGAAACCAGCCCTTGCCTTGACAGGAAGCCAGTGTAGGGAGGCTAACACTGGAGTAATATGATCACATTTTTTGGTTCTAGTCAGGATTCTAGCAGCCGTATTTAGCACTAACTGAGGTTTATTTAGTGCTTTATCTGGGTAGCCGGAAAGTAGAGCATTGCAGTAGTCTAACCTAGAAGTGACAAAGGCATGGATTAATTTCAGAGGTCTTGGCTGATTTCTTTTGATTTTCCAATGATGGCAAGAAAAGAAGCACTGAGTTCGAAGGTAGGCCTTGAAATACACTGCTCCAAAAAATAAAGGGAACACTTAAACAACACAATGTAACTGCAAGTCAATCACACTTCTGTGAAATCAAACTGTCCACTTAGGAAGCAACACTGATTGACAATAAATTTCACATGCTGTTGTGCAAATGGAATAGACAACAGGTGGAAATTATAGGCAATTAGCAAGACACCCCCAATAAAGGAGTGGTTCTGCAGGTGGTGACCACAGACCACTTCTCAGTTCCTATGCTTCCTGGCTGATGTTTTGGTCAATTTTGAATGCTGGCGGTGCTTTCACTCTAGTGGTAGCATGAGACGGAGTCTACAACCCAAACAAGTGGCTCAGGTAGTGCAGCTCATCCAGGATGGCACATCAATGCGAGCTCTGGCAAGAAGGTTTGCTGTGTCTGTCAGCGTAGTGTCCAGAGCATGGAGGCGCTACCAGCAGACTGGCCAGTACATCAGGAGACGTGGAGGCCGTAGGAGGGCAACAACCCAGCAGCAGGACCGCTACCTCTGCCTTTGTGCAAGGAGGAGCAGGAGGAGCACTGCCAGAGCCCTGCAAAATACCTCGTAAAATACCAAAATACCTCCAGTAGGCCACAAATGTGCATGTGTCTGCTCAAACGGTCAGAAACAGACTCCATGAGGGTGGTATGAGGGCCCGACATCCACAGGTGGGGGTTGTGCTTACAGCCCAACACCGTGCAGGACGTTTGGCATTTGCCAGAGAACACCAAGATTGGCAAATTCGCCACTGGCGCCCTGTGCTCTTCACAGATGAAAGCAGGTTCACACTGAGCACATGTGACAGAGTCTGGAGACGTCGTGGAGAACGTTCTGCTGCCTGCAGCATCCTCCAGCATGACCGGTTTGGCGGTGGGTCAGTCATGGTGTGGGGTGGCATTTCTTTGGGGGGCCGCACAGCCCTCCATGTGCTCGCCAGAGGTAGCCTGACTGCCATTAGGTACCGAGATGAGATCCTCAGACCCCTTGTGAGACCATATGCTGGTGCGGTTGGCCCTGGGTTCCTCCTAATGCAAGACAATGCTCGACCTCATGTGGCTGGAGTATGTCAGCAGTTCCTGCAAGAGGAAGGCATTGATGCTATGGACTGGCCCGCCCGTTCCCCAGACCTGAATCCAATTGAGCACATCTGGGACATCATGTCTCGCTGCACCACAGACTGTCCAGGAGTTTGTGGATGCTTTAGTCCAGGTCTGGGAGGAGATCCCTCAGGAGACCATCCGCCACCTCATCAGGAGCATGCCCAGGCGTTGTAGGGAGGTCATACAGGCACGTGGAGGCCACACACTACAGAGCCTCATTTTGACTTGTTTTAAGGACATTACATCAAAGTTGGATCAGCCTGTAGTGTGGTTTTCCACTTTAATTTTGAGTGTGACTCCAAATCCAGACCTCCGTAGGTTGATAAATTTGATTTCCATTGATTATTTTTGTGTGATTTTGTTGTCAGCACATTCAACTATGTAAAGAAAAAAGTATGTAATAAGAATGTTTCATTCATTCAGATCTAGGATGTGTTATTTTAGTGTTCCCTTTATTTTTTTGAGCAGTGTACATCCACAGGTACACCTCCAATTGACTCAAATGATGTCAATTAGCCTATCAGAAGCTTCTAAAGCCATCATTTTCTGAAATTTTCCAAGCTGTTTAAGGGCACAGTCAATTTAGTGTATGTAAACTTCTAACCCACTGGAATTGTGATACAGTGAATTATAAGTGAAATAATATGTCTGTAAACAATTGTTGGAAAAATTACTTGTGTCATGCACAAAGTATATGTCCTAACCGACTTGCCAAAACTATAGTTTGTTAACACGAGTTTTAATGACTCCAACCTAAGTGTATGTAAACTTCCGACTTCAACTGTAGATGGTGGACTATATATTCCTAGTATTAACTGAATGGCTGTCTCTTACCAACTGAATACTGTTGTGAGTGGAGATTGGCCATTTTAAATGTTGTACATTGTGAAATACAATAAGCATGTTTTTTCAATTATCTTGTTGATTGATGACCAACCAAGAGCATTGTGCATGAAGACAACAGAAGAACCATATTTCCACCTTAAAACAATTGCCTAGATAAATAAAGGTTTAAATTATACTTTTTTAAAACCTGTTTAAACAATTGTCTTGCTGTATAATTTGTAGTATCATCTGCAAATATAGTAGCTTGAGTTTCTATTAAGTTGGTATATATTAAGTAAATAAGTGGCCCAAGGTAGCTGCCCTGCTGTATTCCACAGTTTAAAGCATGAGTGGAAGAAAATTACCCATTGATAGAGGTGGACTGTTTCTTGTCAGTTAGATATGACTGTACCCAATTCAATACTGCCTCCTTAAACCCATAATGCAATAGTTTTGTCAAAATTATTTCATTATCCAGTAAATGAAATGCTGCACTAAAATAAAAAAAATAGCACACCCATTATCCATAGCACTGAGCAACTGGTCAGTCATGTCAACCAGTGTAGTGGAATGGTTTTTGTGATAAGCATGCTGATTGGCTGTGATCAGATCATTATTTTCCATGAAAATCTTACTGAGTGAAAGGAGTTGACAATTGGCAGGATTAATGGGTTCTTTGCGGTCTTTGGACAAAGTTTAGCATGCTTCCATATATTTGGAAATGTCCCTTTTTTTCCAGTGAACAATTGTAAAAAATCGAATCAAACTATTTGTCACATGCGCCGAATACAACATGCGCCGAATACAACAGTGAAATGCTTACTGACAAGCCCTTAACCAACAGTGCAGTTCCAGAAGAGTTAAGAAAATAAAACTAAAGTAAAAATGTATCAAAAGTAATAATAAAATAATAACGAGGCTATATACAGGGGGTACTGGTACCAAGTCAATGTACAGGTTAGTCGAGGTAATTTGTACATGCCTGTCACCTCCCTGACCAAGTCCCTTCTCCCGCGATTGTTGAGTTTGGCTGGGCGGCCAACTCTAGGAAGAGTCTTGGTGGTTGCAAACTTCTTTCATTTCAGAATGATGGAGGCCACTGTGTTTTTGAGAACTCCAATGCTGTAGAAATGTTCTGGTATCCTTCCCCAGATCTGTGCCTCGACACAATCCTGTCTCGGTGCTCTACGGACAATTCGTTCGACCTCATGGCTTGGTTTTTGCTCTGACATGCACTTTAAACTGTGGGACCTTTTATATAGACAGGTTTGTGCCTTTCCAAATCATGTCCAATCAATTCAATTTACCAGAGGTACACTCCAATCAAGTTTTAAAAACATCTCAAGGATTATCCATAGGAACAGGATGCACCTGGGTTCAATGTCAAGTCTCATAGCAAAGGGTCTGAATAATTATGTACATATGGTATCTGTTTTTTATTTTTAATACATTTGAAAAAATGTCTAAAAACATGTTTTCGCTTTGTCATTATTGGGTATTATTTGTCATTATTGGGTATTATGTGTAGATTGATGAAAAAAAATGTAACAATGTGGAAAAAGTCAAGGGATCTGAATATTTTCAGAAGGCAATGTATCTCATTAATTTAGTTATATTTGAATTATTATGATCCTTCCAATTTATATTAAAATCACCCAAGATAAATACATCTCTTTTACTATTTGTGGCCTGGTAAAACCCTGTGCATAAGTCATACAGATAGGACACCTTAGAGGTAGGTGGTCTATACACACATCCTACCAATATGGCTGCCTGGTGAGGCAGATGTACTTGAGCCCATAGTGCCTCTATCTGACATACAGTGCCTTGCGAAAGTATTCGGCCCCCTTGAACTTTGCAACCTTTTGCCACATTTCAGGCTTCAAACATAAAGATATAAAACTGTATTTTTTGTGAAGAATCAACAACAAGTGGGACACAATCATGAAGTGGAACGACATTTATTGGATGTTTCAAACTTTTTTAACAAATCAAAAACTGAAAAATTGGGCGTGCAAAATTATTCAGCCCCCTTAAGTTAATACTTTGTAGCGCCACCTTTTGCTGCGATTACAGCTGTAAGTCGCTTGGGGTATGTCTCTATCAGTTTTGCACATCGAGAGACTGAAACATTTTCCCATTCCTCCTTGCAAAACAGCTCGAGCTCAGTGAGGTTGGATGGAGAGCATTTGTGAACAGCAGTTTTCAGTTCTTTCCACAGATTCTCGATTGGATTCAGGTCTGGACTTTGACTTGGCCATTCTAACACCTGGATATGTTTATTTTTGAACCATTCCATTGTAGATTTTGCTTTATGTTTTGGATCATTGTCTTGTTGGAAGACAAATCTCCGTCCCAGTCTCAGGTCTTTTGCAGACTCCATCAGGTTTTCTTCCAGAATGGTCCTGTATTTGGCTCCATCCATCTTCCCATCAATTTTAACCATCTTCCCTGTCCCTGCTGAAGAAAAGCAGGCCCAAACCATGATGCTGCCACCACCATGTTTGACAGTGGGGATGGTGTGTTCAGGGTGATGAGCTGTGTTGCTTTTACACCAAACCTAACGTTTTGCATTGTTGCCAAAAAGTTCCATTTTGGTTTCATCTGACCAGAGCACCTTCTTCCACATGTTTGGTGTGTCTCCCAGGTGGCTTGTGGCAAACTTTAAACTACACTTTTTATGGATATCTTTAAGAAATGGCTTTCTTCTTGCCACTCTTCCATAAAGGCCAGATTTGTGCAATATACGACTGATTGTTGTCCTATGGACAGAGTCTCCCAGAGTGATCATGGGCCTCTTGGCTGCATCTCTGATCAGTCTTCTCCTTGTATGAGCTGAAAGTTTAGAGGGAAGGCCAGGTCTTGGTAGATTTGCAGTGGTCTGATACTCTTTCCATTTCAATATTATCGCTTGCACAGTGATCCTTGGGATGTTTAAAGCTTGGGAAATCTTTTTGTATCCAAATCCGGCTTTAAACTTCTTCACAACAGTATCTCGGACCTGCCTGGTGTGTTCCTTGTTCTTCATGATGCTCTCTGCGCTTTTAACGGACCTCTGAGACTATCACAGTGCAGGTGCATTTATACGGAGACTTGATTACACACAGGTGGATTGTATTTATCATCATTAGTCATTTAGGTCAACATTGGATCATTCAGAGATCCTCACTGAACTTCTGGAGAGAGTTTGCTGCACTGAAAGTAAAGGGGCTGAATAATTTTGCACGCCCAATTTTTCAGTTTTTGATTTGTTAAAAAAGTTTGAAATATCCAATAAATGTCGTTCCACTTCATGATTGTGTCCCACTTGTTGTTGATTCTTCACAAAAAAATACAGTTTTATATCTTTATGTTTGAAGCCTGAAATGTGGCAAAAGGTCGCAAAGTTCAAGGGGGCCGAATACTTTCTCAAGGCACTGTACATTAAGGTCATCCCTTCTCTTAAAAGGTATATGATTCTGGAATGGTGCTATACCCGCACCATTCCTATTCCTGTCTCTTCTCAGTAGACTATATCCATGAATGTTCATTTGCCCATCATTTACAGATGCATCAAAATGTGTTTCGGTCAAAGCTAAAATATGAATATTATATACAGTGGGGCAAAAAACTATTTAGTCAGCCACCAACTGTGCAAGTTCTCCCACTTAAAAATATGAGAGAGGCCTGTAATTTTCATCATAGGTACACTTCAACTATGACAGACAAAATGAGAAAAAAAATCCAGAAAATCACATTGTAGGATTTTTAATTTATTTATTTGCAAATTATGGTGGAAAATAAGTATTTTACAGGCCTCTCTCGTCTTTTTAAGTGGGAGAACTTGCACAATTTGTGGCTGACTAAATACGTTTTTGCCCCACTGTACAAGGTAAATATAGAACAGAAAAATCTAATTTTTATTGAAAATAAAATGTATTATGACAATAGTTGTTCAACCCTTTACAGATGCCTTCCCTAAACTGAATTACTTTGCTTGAGTGAAGTTGTACAGAGTGACAATACCTTATTTTAAGCATTTGTTCCAATTCTTCCTGTGGTGCGTCTGACATGTCACTGTCATAACCTGTCAGTAACACTATAACGCTATTCCTCAATTTGTCTTTCCCTCCATTCCCAGCCCTATAAATCTTGTTTAAATAACATTTTCCACAGTTAAATTGACATTTTTATGTCATTTCATTGAAAAGGCTTTTGAATATATGACACACTACAATTATAAGGATTCTCTCTCCGAGACTATACAAAGGGACCTCCTCTTGTGGGAAAATGTGTTAGCCTTGAACAGCTGCAAAATGAACTTTAATGAATTGGGAACAATCCCAAGAGACACATGAAGCTGCAAGGTGGGATTAAAGGTGATTTAGTTACAGATAGCATTAATGTGTTCTAATTTTGTTCCAAGTCATTTTAATCCTGGCTAGGATGGGAGAAGGCTTATCTTTTGGATCTTCCCTAAGCCTACATTTAACCAGTTTGTAGTTAAGATTTCTGTGATGACTCAATGGGTATAAATCATTCATTGAAATGACTATTGAACAACAGTAATATTATGTAATAATAAGTAATAATAAGTAGTAATAAGTTACATTTAATCTATAAATTGCCACCCGTTCATAATATGCAATCAAGTCCAGTGTTGTATTTTTCACTACCTGACAGGTAGTAATATAAAATATTTACATAACACTAACAAAATCATGTGTAAAATGTGTCAACAGTTTTCCAAGCAGAAAGTTTCATGGTAATACATAAACAAATTATATTTTAATATACTTGTATTTATATATGTAGCATTTGTGGTACAAATGGTTCATGTTTTTTTTATGAATACAGAATGAAGTGGGTGCAGTATTTGTGGAGAACAGCTCTTGATCAGGTTGGATATTCCTTTCTCCCACCACAACGTTAACATAGATCCGGCTGGAGAGTCACCTGCAAGGAGAAAGAGTGTGTCAGTCAGTGTCAACACATGTCCTACTGCCACAAACCATCGGACCATCTATGCAATAAGTGGATAAGTAGATGGGTATTTCAGGACCAATGGACCTCGAGAGAGAGCAAGACAGTTGGCGTGGTGAGAGAAATAGCTTGGTAACATTAAGTTGTTTGTAAGCAGTGATGATTTTGATGGGGGTTGCATTGAGTTCCAACTACCTTACCAGTTATTAATAACAAACCCTATTTGTATTAGTATCATTACCTGAACTAAAATATTAACGCAACATGTAAAGTGTTGATCCCATGTTTCCTGAGCTGAAATAAAATAACACAGACATTTTCCAACACGCACAAAAGGCGTATTTCTCTCAAATGTAGTGCACAAAGTTGTTTATATCTCTGTAAGTGAGCATTTCTCATTTGCCAAGATAATCCATCCACCTAAAAGGTGTGGCATATCTAGTAGCTGATTAAATAGCATGATCATTACACTGGTGCACATTGTGCTGTGGACAATAAAATGCCACTCTCAAATGTGCAGGTTTGTCACACAACACAATGCCACAGAGGTCTCAGGTTTTGAAGGAGCGTGCAATTGGTGACTGCAGGAATGTTCACCAGAGCTGTTGTCAGATAATTTAATGTTCATTTCTCTACCATAAGCAGTCTCCCCTCCCAACGTCGTTTTAGAGAATTTGGCAGTACGTCCAACTGGCCTCACAACCACAGACTGTGTAACCACTCCAGCCCAGGACCTCCACATCCGGCTTCTTCACCTGCAGAATCGTCTGAGACCAGCGACCTGGACAGCTGATGAAAATGTGGGTTTGACAACTGAAGAATTTCTGCACAGACTGTGTGCTCGTTGTCCTCACCAGGGTGTTGACCTGACTACAGTTCGGCATCGTAACCGACTTCAGTGGGAAAATACTCAACTTCGATGGCCACTGGCACCTTGGAGAAGTGTGCTCTTCACAGATGAATCCTGGTTTCAACTGTACCGGGCAGACAGCGTGTATGGCATTGTGTGGGCGAGCTCTTTGCTGATGTCAACGTTGTGAACAGAGTGCCCCATGTTGGTAGTGGGGTTATGGTATGGGCAAACATAAGCTACAGACAACAAACACAATTGCATTTTAGCGATTGCAATTTGAAGCCAATTGTCGTGCCATTCATCTGTCGTCATCTCCTCATGTTTGTTTCAGCATAATAATGCATGGCCCTATGTCGCAATGATCTGTACACAATTCCTGGAAGTTGAAAATGTCCCAGTTCTTCCATGGCCTGCGTACACAACAGACATCGCCCATTGAGAATGTTTGGGATGGTCTGGATCGACGTGTATGCAGGCTTAGCACATCAGGCACCGGCTGAAGCTGCACAGGATGGGGTCTTCCTCTGTCACGGGAAAGAGGATGGGCGAGGAGGTGGGCCCCTGCCACACAAAACGTTGCCATTGTGTATGCAGGCGTGTTCCAGTTCCCGCAAATATCCAGCAACTTTGCACAGCCAGAGGAGTGGCAGCCTGATCAACTTTATGTGAAGGACATGTGTCCTGCTGCTTGAGGCAAATGGTGGTCACACCAGATACGGACTGCTTTTCTGATCCATGGCTCTACCTTTTTTAAAGATTTCTGTGACCAACAGATGCATATCTGTATTCCCAGTCATGTGAAATCCATAGATTAGGGCCTAATTTCTTTATTTCAATTGACAAATTTCCTTATATGAACTGTAACAGTAACAGTAAAGTTGTGAAATTCTTGCATGTTGCATTTATATTTTTGCTCAGTGTGTGTGTGTGTGTGTGTTTGTGTGTGTGTGTGTGTATGTACAGTTGAAGTCAGAAGTTTACATACACTTAGGTTGGAGTCATTAAAACTTGTTTTTCAACCACTCCACAAATGTATTGTTAGACAAGCTATTGTTTTGGCAAGTCGGTTAGGACATCTACTTTGTGCATGACACAAGTCATTTTTCCAACAATTGTTTACAGACAGATTATTTCACTTAAAATTCACTGTATCACAATTCCAGTGGGTCAGAAGTTTACATACACTAAATTGACTGTGCCTTTAAACAGCTTGGAAAATTCCAGAAAATGTCGTCATGACTTTAGAAGCTTCTAATGGGCTAATTGATATCATTTGAGTCAATTGGAGGTGTACCTGTGGATGTATTTGAAGTCCTACCTTCAAACTCAGTGCATCTTTGCTTGACATCATGGGAAATCAAAAGAATTTAGCCAAGACCTCAGAAAAACAATTGTAGACCTCCCCAAGTCTGGTTCATCCTTGGGAGCAATTTTCAAACGCCTGAAGGTACCACGTTCATCTGTATAAACAATAGTACGCAATAGTACCGCTCAGGAAGGAGACGCATTCTGTCTCCTAAAGATGAACGTACTTTGGTGCGAAAAGTGCAAATCAATCCCAGAACAGCAAAGGACCTTGTGAAGATGCTGGAGGAAACAGGTACAGAAGTATCTATATCCATTTAATGAATCCAAGTGTATGTAAACTTCAACTGTATACTTCAACTCAGCAAAAAAATAAATGTCCCTTTTTCAGGACCCTGTCATTCAAAGATAATTCGTAAAAATCCAAATAACTTTACAGGTCTTCATTGTAAAGAGTTTAAACACTTTCCCATGCTTTTTCAATGACCTATAAACAAGTAATGAACATGCACCTGTGGAATTGTCATTAAGACACTAACAGCTTAGACGGAAGGCAATTAAGGTCACAGTTATGAACAATTAGGACACTGAAGAGGCCTTTCTGCTGACTCTGAAAAACAGCAAAAGAAAGATGCCCAAGGGCACTGCTCATCTGCGTGAATGTGCCATAGGCATGCTGCAAGGAGGCATGAGGACTGCAGTTGTGGCCAGGGCAATAAATTGCAATGTCAGTACTGTGAGAAGCCTAAGTCAGCACTACAGGGGATGGACAGCTGATCGTCCTCACAGTGGCAGACCACGTTGTAACAACACCTGCACATGATCACACCTGTGGGACAGGTACAGGATGACAACAACTGCCCGAGTGCTCATACTGTCCGCGAGAGGCTGGACTGAGGGCTTGTAGGCCTGTTGTAAGGCAGGTCCTCACCAGACATCACCGGCAACAACATCGCCTATGGGCACAACCCCACTGTCGCTGAACCAGACAGGACTGGCAAAAAGTGCTCTTCACTGACGAGTTGCGGTTTTGTCTCACCAGGGGTGATGGTTGGGTTTGCGTTTATCGTCAAAGGAATGAGCGTTACACCGAGGTCTGTGCTCTGGAGCGGGATCGATTTGGAGGTGGAGGGTCTGTCATGGTCTGGGGCGGTGTGTCACAGCATCATCGGACTGAGCTTGTTGTCATTGCAGGCAATCTCAATGCTGTGCATTACAGGGAAGACATCTTCCTCCCTCACTTCCTGCAGGCTCATCCTGACATGACCCTCCAGCATGACAATGCCACCAGCCATACTGCTCGTTCTGTGCTTGATTTCCTGCAAGAAAGGAATGTCAGTGTTCTGCCATGGTCAGCGAAGAACCTAGATCTCAATTCCATTGAACACGTTTGGGACCTTTAAATTGAAGGGTGAAGGGCCATTCCCCCCAGAAATGTCCGGGAACTTGCAGGTGCCTTGGTGGAAGAGTGGGGTAACATCTCACAGCAAGAATGGGCAAATCTGGTGCAGTCCATGAGGAGGAGATGCACTGCAGTACTTAATGCAGCTGGTGGCCACACCAGATACTGACTGTTACTTTTGATTTTGACCCCCCCCCCTTTGTTCAGGGACACATTATTCCATTTCTGGTAGTCACATGTCTGTGGAACTTGTTCTGTTTATGTCTCAGTTGACAAATCTTGTTATTTTCATACAAATATTTACACATGTTAAATTTGCTGAAAATGAACGCTGTTGACAGTAAGAGGATTTACATTTTTTTGCTGAGTTTATATGTGTGTGTGTGTGTGTGTGTGTGTATGTATATACTGTGTATATACAGTACCAGTCAAAAGTTTGGACACATGTACTCATTCAAGGGTTTTTCTTTATTTGTACCATTCATTCATTGTATAATAATAGTCAAGACATCAAAACTATGAAATAACAGATATGGAATCATGTAATAACCAAAAAAAGTGTTCAAAATACATTTGAGATTCTTCAAAAGTAGCCACCCTTTGCCTTGACAGCTTTGCACAGTCTTGGCATTCTCTCAACCAGCTTCATGAGGTTGTCACCTGGAATGCATTTCAAATAACAGGTGTGCCTTAAAAGTTCATTTTTGGAATTTATTTCCTTCTTAATGCATTTAAGCCAATCAGTTGTGTTGTGACAAGGTAGGGGTGGTATACAGAAGATAGCCCTATTTGGTAAATGACCAAGTACATATTATGGCAAGAACAGCTCAAATAACAAAGAAACTACAGTCCATCATTGCTTTAAGACATGAAGGTCAGTCAATCCTGCAATTTCAAGAACTTTGAACATTTCTTCAAGTGCAATTTTGTTTTTCAACAGAACAATGACCCAACACACCTCCAGGCTGTGTAAGGGCTATTTGACCAAGAAGGAGAATGATTGAGTGCTGCATCAGATGACCTGACCTCCACAATCACCCGACCTCAACAGAAATTGAGATGATTTGGGATGAGTTGGACGGCAGAGTGAAGGATAAACAGCCAACAAGTGCTCAGCATATGTGGGAACTCTTTCAAGACTGTTGGAAAAGCATTCCAGGTGAAGCTGGTTGACCGACTGCCAAGAGTGTGCAAAGCTGTCATCAAGGCAAAGGGTGGCTACTTTGAATAATCTAAAATCTATAATATATTTTGATTTGTTTAACACGTTTTTGGTTACTACATGATTCCATATGTGTTATTTCATAGTTTTGATGTCTTCACTATTATTCTACAATGTAGAAAATTGTAAGAAAAACCCTTGAATGAGTAGGTGTCTAAACATTTGACTGGTATTGTATGTAGGTATACCATCCATTCACAAAAATACTTTGCTCCAAGCAAAGCAGCAATTCTACCCACATAAGGGGTAAAGAGAAAAATGTATGGTTGTATAGCTAATGTCATGCTATTCTACATATTTTGCCATGAGGCTGAGAGAAAATGTTGCTGTTATAATGCTAATTTCTTGCAATTCCACACATTTTGACATGGAGCAGATAGACATATTTTCAGTTTTATAGCTAATCTCATGCTATTCTATGAATTTTGCTATTTGGCTGAGAGAAGATTTTGCCGTTTTAAAGCTCTTTTCCTGTAATTCTAAACATACCTTTCTTTACTCTAAGGGGTCATGGACTTTATCACTTTTTTATTCTGGTCAGATAATTGATCTATTTTCTCTTCTTGTCAACCATATTGTTCAACTGACAGCCTCATGGTGATCCATGCTGTAGATTGTTTGGTCTGTTGGCACACTGTCATCCTGTGCGCATCAGTGCTCCAAGCCATTAGTCTTATCGAGTTCAGCTATTTATAACTGTATTAAGTTGGAGGAATTCACAGGGTTATGAAGGCTGTCATCTAATGATAGCACTGTTTCCACAAAGGCTGTGTAATGACTTTTGGAAGAGTGTTTTAGTTTTATTTGTAGCATCATATGCGTACAACTGAGTTTTGCTCATGTCTACTGAAAGTCCTTTTTTGAACAATGATCCAGATTTATGTGCTAATAAAAATAATTCTGTCACTGGTTCATGATAGGATGTTTGTGCGTCTGTCATACTTACACTTTTGAGTGATTTAATGCTGCACCCACGAATGGCCGCCATCAGATCATCACGGGTAGAGCTCAGAGGTGCTGGTGGCTGGGGTGGGTTGTCTTTCTTCTTTCGTGAAGAAGGCTTCAAGGCATTCTTCAGCTCCTTGAGAATGTCAGAGCTGCACTTCTTATTGGCCCCATTTTTGACCCTCTTGGATTTGGGTTTCTTTTGGCCTGATTGACCCTTTGTACTCCCTTCATGTTGTTTGATCGTCTCTGCAATCTTCCTGGTTGGTGTACTCCTCTCAGACTGAAGGCCAGTGAGTGGGGGAGGTGGAGGAGGGATGTTATTTGGGGTCTGGTCATTCCTCGCACGTCTTGGAGAGAACCAGGGTGGTTTGTTTGAAGGAGGCGATACAGAAACTAGGCCTGTTGTCCCGGCATCGGCCTTGGGCTGGACTGTTGCTTCTGGATGGCCTTTCTCCCTCTGTTGTTGCAGCCGTCTCTGCCTCTGTCGGTCCTGGTTGCGGGTCAGAATACTGGTGGTGGTCATCCTGGGGCCTGGCAGATCAAACTGGTAGCCCAGCTTGAGGAGGGTGCTGTTGTCCCTCAGGAGGCGAACCATCTCCATCTCAACCTGCCCCCCGCAGATGTGCCTCTGGTTGTGGAAGCGCAGCTCCACCAGAGTACTGTTTTGTTGGAGCGATGCCAACAGCGCCAAGATTCCCCGGCCAGACACAAAGTTGGACTCAATGTTGAGGTTGGTGATGGAGCAGTTTTCTCTGAGCATCTTGGAGACGGCAAAGGCAACCCGGTCATTGGCTCGGGTGTTAGAAAGGCTTAAAACACGTACGTGTGTGTTGGCGCTCAGTGCTTCGGAGATACGCAGCAAGGTCTCCTGAGAGATGTCTTCGATGTTGTTGAAGTTGAGCTCGCTCATCGTTGGGTCATCGCGAAGGATTCGTTCAAGTGCTTCGTCAATCACGATAGGGTTCCCACAAGGTCTCTCTGGAGTCACATTTAGGTTTTGGTCAGTCATTGTTGTTCTCAAGTCTCCCCTTTCAGAACAATTCCCTAGGTTTCTTGACAGGTGGTCAACAGCGTTTTGCCCATGTCTGCCAGAAGTTGGTAAAGGCTCCTGTTTGCATTTGTCCTTCTTTTCCTCTTCATTTTCAGCCTCAATTGAATCATTCTCATCCTCATCCTCACCTGCCTCGTCTTCGCTCCCTTCCCTTCTATTTTGGCGTTCCTCTTCCTCATCACAGTCCTCAGACTCTGTGCTGTTACTGTCACTCTCTGTCACACATTCCTCTTCGCTCTTATCAGTCTGTCCTTCCTCCATTCTATCCTGTATTTTTGAACAGGGTGGAAAATTAGGTTGAGACCTAACATTCTCCAGTTACTGTCTCTTAATGAGGAATACCTCCAGAACTCTCTGAGCACACATAATCATTAAAGTTGGATTTTCAGAGACAATGTCTTTTTTTGATTGTTTTCCACTAACTTATCAAAATAACACAGTAGGCAATGAACACAGTCTTCATATTGTTTTAACTCTTACACAACAATAAATGTTTGGCACACTTGCATATATACTTCAACCTTTCCCTTAACCTCTGGCATTTCTTATAATCTTCAATCATTCTTATTTAAAATATTGAATCTCAAATTATTGTGTTTTCTATCATTGGCAAAAAATAAAAACATCTCATCTGTCTTTATCTTTTATTTTCAGGCTGGTGGCAAAAGGTCATTTATCTGTAAAATTATACTGTAATGCAGAATATAAGTAATCGGCCATTTCAATCAGCGAGACACTGAATTCCAAAGATGTCCCTGCTATTTCACAATTAGAAATTAAATAAATAAACCTTTTCAAGTTACACCTAAAATATTTAAGTTTGATTGAAATAAATGGTATTTTTTTCATTACCGAAATAGGAAAAATGTTGTTAAGGAGTCAGACATAACAACTTAACTTCAGATTGTTTTGTTCTGCCAATATTTTTTGAGATGCCTGAAATGGATCTTGTTGCACCTGGAAGCCCTCTGAAGTTAAGGCATCTATATAATAATAATATATATATATATATTTGTTTTCTCTGGTTTAAGCCTTGAAATACCATCCCTTTTCTTACATGTTCAGGGGATGATTCAGATCTGTCATCCTCTAGCAGTTTGCGTGTCTCGTCCTCCCAGTATTTCAGCAGTGCCTCTCTGGAGAAGGTGCCTGTGGGGGTCTTGGCGGTCTGGTCTTTCTGCCTCAGCCCGATAGGTACGTTGTCATCCGGGTCCATATCCGCCAGCTCCCTCTCCAGCTCCTGAAGCTCCTCAAATGACAAGCCAGCCAACACCTCATCTTCATCCACTGATTCATACTTCTTCAGCTCCTTTCGGTACCCAAAGGTACTCATGATGGACTTGTCAGAAACGCTTGGATCTTAGTGAGGATCTTTTTCAACTGAATCTCCGCACACTCTCTTAAAGCTACTGGGTAATGGTAAAGTCGTGTGTCCAGGGATGCTGTGGATGTAGGGAGTCTGAGAGGAAGACTGATGGCGAAAGAGAGACTCTGTTTGTCTAATCTTCCCAGCTGCCATAAGACCCTTAAAGGGAGGGAAATGTGTAAAGTGTCTGCCAATGATGTTCTTTTTTTAGGTTGTGGGGATCAACAAGATAGGTTTACAGGAGCAATGTGAGGCCACTTAGTGGCTCTGAAGAGACCTCTCACTATAGCTCGTACCCAGGGAGAAAAAATAGACCAACAAAGCCTGAGGGAGACATCAAAGATGAACGTGAATGGTGTTACATGATGGGTCAGAACATGCAGTACAGGTTATAGATTATATATAAAAAAATGGACACTGAATAAAGAAGGACAAATTGTCAATCCATTGCAATATAGTGGCTCTCTAAGCAGCTGATGGGTCAATTCTCAAATTGCGGTTGCATTTGCAGTTCTCACTTTTGCAACCATGAAAAACAGTTGATCAATTTTTAAACTTAATGCAAGTCCTTTACACCGCAAAACTTTATTGTTCATACATTGTTTAAGCAAATTGGCTTGTCCAAATAGCATTGTAGTGACATGTTTTGTGAATTTATAGTTATCTATCTATTCTTTTGAATGTCACTAGAACGTAAATAAACGTGTTTAATATTGTGTATAGCGCAGTCTGAGCAGAGCCTGGCAGGATTGGTCCAACAAAGCTAAAGACCCCAGATGGGAGAGTATAATATACAACGATTTTCTCAAAGCTGCTAAAGCATGTTGACGACATCGTACTTAGCCAGTGGGAATTCGCCGGAGTACCCCCACCCAGATTGTGGCGGTGCTGGCACCACCGGCTGTGGTAACCCATGGGCGGGGGGTTACACACTCGGACGATCAGAGAGGGGGCAAATTATTGTGGCCCTGGCAGCACAGATTAATCAAATGGACTGACTGCACAGAGGTACCTGGGAAGAAGTGTCACAACGGGGGACCAGCGTGTGTGTCTGTTGGGGGGAAGGAGGGTATCTGAGTTCCATCAGCTAGGACTAGACATTGTTTAATCAAATCTTACCATTCCTCCTCAATTTGGCATGCCTTCTCAAATAGCTACAATGGTATACACATTTCACACATCAGGTCAACTCTCGAGTTGGGCTCGGGGATGGAACAATTGTTGAAGGTGTGTGTGTGTGTGTGTGTGTGTGTGTGTGTGTGTGTGTGTGTGTGTGTGTGTGTGTGTGTGTGTGTGTGTGTGTGTGTGTGTGTGTGTGTGTGTGTGTGTGTGTGTGTGTGTGTGTGTGTGTGTGTGTGTGTGTGTGTGTGTGTGTGTGTGTGTGTGTGAGCGAGCAGGGGGTTATTGGGGGGGGTTATAGGTTGGTTATAGGTTGGTCCATGGGTGGAAGGGGAGAGAGGTGTAGAGGTGTTTGTGTGTGTGTGTGTTTGTGTGGGTGGGTGGGTTATTAAAGGGGGTTATTGGGGGGGGTTATAGGTTTTATAGGTTGGTCCATGGGTGGAAGGGGAGAGAGGTGTAGAGGTGTTTGTGTGGGTGGGTGGGTTATTAAAATACTTAATTTTATATATATATAGTACAACCGAGGTAAAAGCGCTGGAAATGCTGTTGGCTTCTAATCTGTTTTGTTCTGTAGGTGGCACCTTGTGCTCTTTTCAAGGGGTGAGGCCCTAGGATCCATGTGTACAGGGGTGGTCTGCCAGTCACCTAGACGACAACCCAACTTGGGATGGGAGGAGGTTTTAGCGGGTGAAAAATTGGAGGACAATTGGAGGTTTACTCAGTCATAGTTACAGTATGCTTAACAGTGCAGATATCATGGTACGCTATATGGGCGTTCAGTCATCTTGGTACTTTTTAATGATAAGTTTACAAACATATTATTGTAAGTATAATTGAAACGTGTATCTCATTATGGTAAGTGGTGAAATAAGTATAGCTAGTTATAATTGTAATGGCTAAGCAGATGATAAGAAAAGAGGATTGGTCTTTACCTGGCTAATAGAGAAAGAATAAAATATCTATTGTTTACAGGAAAATTATTCTACATATTTAGATTAAGTTGTGTGTAAAAGTGACTGGGAGAGGGGGATGATATACTTCTCTCATGGTCAAAGAAACTCAAAAGGGGTGATGATATTAATTCAAAAAGAATTAAAAAAGAATGTCTAAATGTGCTAAATGTCCAAACAGCTCGGCATGTTTTTAAATATGCTAATGGCTGTTAACAGATTTGGCTCATTAATCTATACAGTCCAAATAATGATGATCCACACTTCTTTGAAATATATATAATATTTTATCTCGCTTACAGGCAATACACAACTCTAATATAAAGTACCTCAATGTTCTGTAAAGGAAATCACACTACAAACTATCCCCCTTGTGCACTTAAATCACAAATATTATGGACATATTAGAACTAGTGGTTATATGGAGGCTCACATATCCTGACCTAGTGAGATATACAGTACATGGAGGAGGCTCAATCAAGCTAGTCGTCCTGAATACTTTCTTATGTAATTCTCGCTGCTACCAAAAGTTCAAAAAGTGTTCAAAGGGGAAAGAATGTGGTCAGACCATCAAATAATTGGCATACACATTACTCTTACAGAATGTCCACATGGCTGAGGATATTGGAAATGTAATCAAAGCCTACTGGATTAGAACTTGTTTTTAACCAAGACACAATCATTTATAACTGACTTTTTTCCTACATAACAGATCCCCTTTCAAATGTGCCTTCAGAGGCCATGCGATTCAGTACTCATCTTTAAAACAAAAAACCTTTTAAAAAACGCCCAATTTTTCAGTTTTTGATTTGTTAAAAGGAAAATGAAATATCCAATAAATGTCGTTCCACTTCATGATTGTGTCCCACTTGTTGTTGATTCTTCACAAAAAAATACAGTTTTATATCTTTATGTTTGAAGCCTGAAATGTGGCAAAAGGTCGCAAAGTTCAAGGGGGCCGAATACTTTCGCAAGGCACTGTATTGCCAAATTCTCTAAAATTACCTAGAGAAATTAACATTAAATTCTCTGGCAACGATTCTGGTGAGCATTTCTACAGTCAGCATGCCAATTGCATTCTCCCTCAAACTTGAGACATCTGTGGCATTGTGTTGAGTGACAAAACTGCACATTTTAGAGATGCACTTGGGTAATTATCATGCTGTTTAATCAGCTTCTTGATACATTTGAATCAAATGTAAAAGGACATTAAGCAGTAAATATTGTAATATGATATAATACCCTACAGACAGTGATCTAATATCTATGGCAGGTACTACCCAAACAAGACCAATGTCCAATTCTGAGTAGATCGACCATGAACAGTTCAAGGTCCCATATTCCCCAGGACATTTCCATGGGTTCTGCAAAATAGATGCTAACGTTGCACTCTAGTGGAAGATTACAACATATTAGGTGGACAGTGAAACATCTAAGAAACTCTCAGGAAGACAATTGACTGAAGTATGCTACCTCCTCTGGCTCCTGTTATGTATTTTGTATTTTCAATCCATATAAAATCATTTCTGGTGTTAACATGGTATAATTCTTTCACATGGAAGTCAGAGGTCTGCCGGTTAGGTTAGAGTGCATGTTTGTTGTTTGCACTCCAGGCAATATATGGTTATAATTAGAGTTGACCTGCTTTCACTATCTGTCACTTAAGGAATGCAGGTCATCTGTCACTTAAGGAATGCAGGTCATTCCACTTCACTCCTGAAGTGTTGTGAGGTTCAATGCAGCAATCAACTGGAGTCAGTAATCAGCATTAACCTCAATGTTTTGATAATCAAAATATTTAATTAGATAGCCCACATCTAGACAGGTGTTGTTTTCAGTACTAACAATATAATATAAGTTGTGTAAAAACTAGCCTCGAGCTATCTACGAAAAACAACAGCAACATGGGATGAGCCTTCTTGCCATGCATTAAATTCACTGTAAAAGCAAAGACGAACAGTAAAATGAAAATAAATAAATGATTGAAAAACGACTTTGCAAAATGAATGTATACTTTTAAGACGAGTTTATGAATACAGAGGATTGTTTTCATAGTTAAGTGGTCTAGTCTCTTTCTAAATAAAATAAACATACATATTCTTATTCTGGATCCAACTAAATGCCATCATTTACTATAAGAACCATCATCCCTCCTTCCTTATGTGAACTATTTCATTTCATATCACCCTAACCATGAAACACAACAGACATTCACTTGTCCATACATATCCTTTTGCCATGCAAATCATGTTCTTTGGAGAATAGGTATTCCTTCAGTCTATTCCTTCAGTTCCTAGAGTTTCCAAGATGGCGCTGCAGTTGGATGTGTTTCTGTCTTTGTCTTATCCTGTGTAAATTATCCCGTGTAAATAGCCAGTCTTTTTCGGATATATCTTAATCTCACTTTCTATCTACGAACTAAATATACTTTCCTGCAACCCGTCTCACCCAATGTGGTACGGATCTGCTATTTTTATTCCTTATAACTGGAACTTCCATCAGGAGCTAGCCAGATAACTAACTACTAGTCTTTGTTAGCCACGGCTAGTGGTCCTCACTTTTTTCCCCCGTCATTAGCCAGCCTTAGCTCAGACAATCACCTGCTAGTCTGCACAGCGCGATATCAACTCAGAGCATATCGTACTGCTTCTCTCTACCATATCACCGGATTCCTGCCATTCTGGATCATTACACCGGATCATTACTCCGGATCATCGCAGCTAGCTATCTGCAAACGAGTGGCTACTGTTAGCTAATGCCTCTGTCCCGAAGCAAGCACCAGCTAGCCTCGAGCTAGGCCCTTATACCAGCTAATTCTAGGGCTACAATACCTCCTTGGCCAATTGGCCTGGATCCTTTATTGTCGACACAGAGCCCCGTCGATCCATCACAACTGGACTGCCGACATGATCGCCCGATGTGATCTCAACAGGCTATTTTGTTACGATGTCGGCGAAGAACCAGCTACTAGCCCCGACCCGTTAGCTTTCAGAACGCTGTGTCCCCTGCTCGCCTACGCGTAGTAGTGATTAGAAAACAGCATCCTGACTCACCTACTGCTGATTTTGACCCCATGGTCACTCGGCTACACAGCTGATGCCCCCTGGACTGTTTTAATAACACGGTACCTGTTGGCACAAGCCTCGAACTCAGGTCCTGAGTTTACCCGTTGCTGACTTAGCTCTCCTCCTCCTCCTCCTCAACACCTGTGATTGCTTTATGCCTCTCTCTAATGTCAATATGCCTTGTCTACTGCTGTCTTTGCTAGTTTTTACTGTTTTATTTCACAGTAGAGCCTTCAGTCCCGCTCAAAATGCTAGAGCTCTTTCCTCCCACCCCACACACATGCAGAGACCTCACCTGGCGAAACCTCTCTCATCGTCACTCAATGCCTAGGTTTACCTCCGCTCTACTCACATCCTACCATATCCTTGTCTGTACATTATGCCTTGAATCTATTCTACCATGCCCAGAAATCTGCTCTTTTTATTCTCTGTCCCCAATGCACTAGACAACCACTCCTCCTCTGTTCCTCTGGTGATGTAGAAGTTAACCCTGGCCCTGTATCCCTTAGTTCCACTCCTATTCCCCAGGCGCTATCATTTGTTGACTTCTGTAACCGCAAAAGCCTTGGTTTCATGCATGTTAACATCGGATGTCTCCGCCCTAAATTTGTTTTATTCACTGCTTTAGCACACTCTGCCAATCCTGATATCCTAGCCGTGTCTGAATCATGGCTTAGGAAGGCCACCAAAAATGCAGAAATGTTCATCCCCAACTGCAATATTTTCAGGCAAGATAAAACTGTCAAAGGGGGTGGAGTTGCAATCTACTACAGAGTTATGTCATGCTATCCAGGTATGTACCCAAACAGTTTGAGCTTCTACTTTTAAAAATCCACCTCTCCAGAAATAAGTCTCTCACTGTTGCTGCTTGTTATAGACCCACCTCAGCCCCCAGCTGTGCCCTGGACACCATACGTGAATTAAATGCCCCTCGTTTATCTTCGGAGTTTGTACTGTTAGGTGACCTAAACTGGGATATGCTTAACACCCCGGCCGTCCTACAATCTAAGCTAGATGCCCTCAATCTCACACAAATTATCATGGAACCCACCAGGTACAACCCTAAATCTGTAACCATGGGAACCCTCATAGATATCATCCTGACCAACCTGCCCTCTAAATACACCTCTGCTGTCTTCAACCAGGACCTCAGCGATCACTGCCTCATTGTCTGCATCCGTAAGGGGTCCACGGTCAAACCACCCCTCATCACTGTCAAACGCACCCTAAAACACTTCGGCGAGCAGGCCTTTCAAATCGACCTGGCCCAGTAGAGGATGCCTGGTTATTCTTTAAAAATGCTTTCCTCACCATCTTAAAAAAGCATGCCCCATTCAAATAATGTTGAACTAAGAACAAATATAGCATTTGGTTCACTCCAGACCTGACTGCCCTTGACCAGCACAAAAAAAAATCCTGTGGCGGACTGCATTAGCATCAAATAGCTCCCATGATATGCAACTTTTCAGGAAAGTTAGGAACCAATATACACAGGCAGTTAGGAAAGCAAAGGCTAGCTTTCTCAAACAGAAATGTGCATCCTGTAGCACAAACTCCAAAAAGTTCTGGGACACTGTAAAGTCCATAGAGAATAAGAGCACCTCCTCCCAGCTGCCCACTGCACGGCGGCTAGAAAACACTGTCACCACCGATAAATCTACGATAATCAAACATTTCAATAAGCATTTTCTACGGCTGGCCATGCTTTCCACCTGGCTACCCCTAACCCAGTCTACAGCTCTGCACCCCCCACAGCAACTTGCCCAAGCCTCCCCATTTCTCCTTCACCCAAATCCAGATAGCTGATGTTTTGAAAGAGCTACAAAATCTGGACCCTACAAATCAGCCGGGCTAGACAATCTGGACCCTCTCTTTCTAAAATGATCTGCTGCAATTGCTGCAACCGTTATCACTAACCTGTTCAACCTCTCTTTCGTATCATCTGAGATCCCTAAAGATTGGAAAACGGCAGACTCAACAGCCCTTTTGAGTCAAATGACTGCCTTGCCTGGTTCACCAACTACTTCTCAGTTAGAGTTCAGCATGTCAAATCAGAGGGCCTGTGGTCTGTTCTGACTGTTCTGACTTAGAACATATGTGGACAACTGCAAATACCGAGGTGTCTGGTTAGACTGTAAACTCTCATTCCAGACTCACATTAAGCATCTCCAATCCAAAATTAAATCTAGAATCGGCTTCCTATTTCGCAACAAAGAATCCTTCACTCATGCTGCCAAACATACCCTCATAAAACTGACTATCCTACCGATCCTTGACTTCGGCAATGTCATTTACAAAATAGCCTCTAACACTCTACTCAGCAAATTGGATTTAGTCTATCACAGTGCCATTCGTTTTGTCACCAAAGCCCCATATACTACCCACCACTGCGACCTGTATGCTCTCGTTGGCTGGCCCTCACTTCATATTCATTGCCAAAACCACTGGCTCCAGGTCATCTCTAAGTCTTTGCTAGGTAAAGCCCCGCCTTATCTCAGCTCACTGGTCACCATAGCAGCACCCACCCGTAGCACGCGCTCTAGCAGGTATATTTCACTGGTCACCCACAAAGCCAACTCCTCCTTTGGCCGCATTTCCTTCCAGTTCTCTGCTGCCAATGTCTGGAGAATTATATCTCCCTCATTAACTTTAAGCATCAGCTGTCAGAGCAGCTTACCGATCATTGCACCTGTACATAGCCCATCTGTACATAGCCCACCCAACTACCTCACCCCCATGTTGTTATTCATTTATTTTGCTATTTTTCACCCCCGTATCTCTACTTGCACATTCATCTTCTGCACATCTATCACTCCAGTGTTAATTGCTAAATTGTAATTATTTTGCCACTATGGCCTATCTAACCTCCTTAATCTATGTAGACTTTTCCATTGTGTTATTGACTGTACGTTTGTTTATCCCATGTGTAACTCTGTGTTGTTTGTGTCGCACTGCTTTGCTTTATCTTGGCCAGGTCGCAGTTGTAAATGAGAACTTGTTGTCAACTGGCCTACCTGGTTAAATAAAGGTGAAATTAAAAAATGTAATTTAAAAAAAAGTCTGGGTGGGAATGGGGCGGAGTCCCTGATGTTTGGATCCTCCAGTCTCTTTGGAGTCATCTGTTTCCTGATCACCAGTCTGCACAGATGTGTCAGTGAACAGGGTTTCGGTCAGAGAAGAAAGACAGAAGAGAGGTTTCAGGTTCAGGAGCAAAGGTAGTTTTTTGGGGGGGGCCATGTCCCCTACTCATGGCCATTGCATTGCCTACACATTTATCTTGCTTTTTCCTTTGGATTTTATCAAATGACTCACCTAATATGCAGCTGATCTAAGCCTTTAACCTTATCCAGGATCTGTCTCAGCTTTGGACAGAGGCACGTGACTGACGTAGTCCAGAAGGATCATGTCACGTTCTGACCTTAGTTCCTTTTTTCTGTCTTTATTTGAGTTGGTCAGGGCGTGAGTTCGGGGGGGGCATTCTATGTTGTTTTTCTATGTTTTGTTCTGTTGTTATATTTCTATGTGTTTGGCCTAGTATGGTTCTCAATCAGAGGCAGGTGTCAGTCGTTGTCTCTGATTGGGAGCCATATTTAGGCAGCCTGTTTTCTATTGTGTTTTGTGGGTGGTTGTATCCTGTGTTAGTGTTTTCACCATATGGGACTGTTTCGGTTGTTTGTACTTTTGTTCAGTTGATTTATTAAATATATCATTATGGACACTTACCACGCTGCACATGGGTCTGATCCTTGCTACTCCTCTGAAGAAGAAGAGGAATTCCGTTACAGATCCACACTGCTCTCCCAGCCAAGTGCAACAGCCAAGAAACTCTGATGAAATTACAGAACTGGGTGACAGGGATGACAAAAAAGATTTGTTAGGGCATTTATTACAATCGTTAATATGTGGATTTTATGAGAGTTTATGGATTTAAAATGATAACTCACAGAAACTTTTACTTGATAATTGGAATCAGTCTGGTCACTCAAGTCATCCCAGGTGCTGTCATGGGGACAGCAGAAACTTTTGTCTGCGTCATAGCCGTTGTTCAGCAGCAGACGCATCATCATCCCGTCCCGCAGGCAGTACTGCAGAGCCTGTGGGAAACACTGTCACTCACCACGGAAAAATAACAATTGATGTCTGCATGTCTGGCCAAAAGCAGCTTTACAATCTCGTACTGCCCATCTCTCACCGCCACCACGAGGCAGAATAGAGCGGCCAGGTCAGGTTTGTCTCCTGTGTTCAGCAGCATTTCAGTGCAGGTCACGTCTCCATTAGAGACAGTAAAGTACAATGCACTTTTTCTCATGTCTCTGTAGTCTTCAGAGATGTGAAAGTCTTGGAGAGCGTTGACATCAAAGCCCTTTTCCACGAGTAGCTCCAGGCATTGTACATGGACTCCGTCGGCTGCAGAGTGAACGGGACTCTTGCCTGAAAGTCTGATTGCCCTTCTAGTGTTTATCAGAATAAAAATTCTCAGTGACCTGATAGAGAAAAGTTAACTCTGATCAGTGAAGTAGTTTTCCTTCGAACTACATTCGGTTCTTCTTTATTTGAAAGATAAATAATGGACTCCAGCAGAGGAGGCTGGTAGGAGGAGCCATAGGAGGAAAGGCTTATTGTTATGGCTGGAATGGAATAAACATGGTTTCCATATGTTTGATGTGTTTGATACTGTTCCATTTATACCATTCCAGCCATTACAATGAGCCTGTCCTCCTATAGCTCCTCCCACCATCCTCCTTAGAGTACTCACAGGTAATGGCCCTCATATGCTGTTCGATGAATGGGTAGCTCTGAGCACAGGCTAGGTACATTGGGGTTGGCTCCATGTCGCAGAAGGAAATCTATACAGTCTGGATTCCCAGATTGTGCAGCATCATACAGCACACTGTCCCCATTGGGCGCCTGTGTATTCACATTACCACCTAGTTGTAGGGAGAGGAAATCCAGCTTCAGCTTATTGTCATTTCTCAGACAATTGTTATGTATTTTTTATTTACCTTTATTTATCCAGGTAGGCCAGTTGAGAACAAGTTCGACCTGGCCAAGATAAAGCAAAGCAGTGCGACACAAACAACACAGAGTTACGCATGGGATAAACAAACGTACAGTCAATAACACAATAGAAAAGTCTATATACAGTGTGTGTAAATGTCGTGAGATTAGGGAGGTAAGGTAATAAATAGGCCATAGTGGCGAGAGTTAGCAATTAAACACTGGAGTAATAGATGTGCAGAAGATGAATGTGCAAGTAGAGATACTGGGGTGCAAAGGAGAAAAAAATAAATAGCAATATGGGAATGAGGTAGTTGGGTGTGCTATTTACAAATGGGCTATGAACAGGTGCAATGATCAGTAAGCTGCTCTGATCAGTAAGCTGATGCATAAAGTTAGTGAGGGAGATATAAGACTCCAGCTTCAGTGATTTTTGCAATTCGTTCCAGTCATTGGCAGCAGAGAACTGGAAGGAAAGGCAGCCAAACGAGGAGTTGGCTTTGGGGATAACCAGTGAAATATAACTGCTGGAGCGCGTGCTACGGGTGGGTGCTGCTATGGTGACCAGTGAGCTGAGATAAGGCGGGGCTTTACCTAGCAAAGACTTCTAGATGACCTGGAGCCAGTGGGTTTGGCAATGAATATGAAGCGAGGGCCAGCCAATGAAAGCATACAGGTCGCAGTGGTGGGTAGCATATGGCGCTTTGGTGACAAAACGGATGGCACTGTGATAGGCTACATCCAATTTGCTGAGTAGAGTGTTGGAGGCTATTTTGTAAATTACATCGCTGAAGTCAAGGATCGGTAGGATAGGTAGGATAGATACAGTGGGAGAATCTCAATTGCATTTCCTTAATTTGTCGGGTCCTCTCTCCTCGCCTCCTCAAAACCCATTGGATGAAAAGGTCAGGTGTCCCTCCTGTCTGTCCAATGGGTGTTGAGAAGGCGAGGAGAGAGGACATGAGAAATCAAGGAAATTAAATTGAGATTCTCATGATGTCCCAAATCACACCTTACCCCATAGTCATTTTTGCGGGTTCACGTAGTTAGCCCAATTCTGATATTCTTTCCACTACCTGGTCTTTTAACCAATCACATCAGATCTTTTCACATGAGATCTTTATTAAGCATATCTGATTGATCAAAATACCAATTAGTGAAAAAAAGATCAGAATTGGGCCACTTGTCTAAAGCAGCCCAAGTGTCTGATGGGTTTGGGCAGAGCCATATATTAAGAGAATTCGGGCAGGTTTTTAGAGCGCACGCCATGTTAGCGCCTTTATTCTCAAAATGTTGGTGACATAACAATACGAGAGAGCCTCCAACAATTCCCTATGAAATGACCCGCTGTAAACAAGCAAAACAGAGCAGCGGATGTCAGACCGACTCGGATTTCAGATACGTTTTTAGTTATTAGCCTTTGGGATAATGTGTATCCAAGTCGGTCCTGTGTTATGGTGTTAAGAAATTGCATATCTGCTTTCACTGGACATCTTCATAGGTTTTGAAAATGATCAGAAATAAACGGCACAAACCTAGCAACGACTATGGAGGAGAAAGTGGCGCTCTCGTCACATTCAGACAGAATCCGCATTGGCCCAACTCTCTATATAGATATGACTCTGGGTTTGGGTTGTTTTATGCAAAATGTTGAAAGTTATATATAGCTCTGGCCTATCACAGGGCAAACTGGAGCTATCGTGTTTTTCCATACTCACCATTGTGAAAAAAGGATCTCAAGAACCTCTGAGTGGGCGTGCTGTGCTGCAATGGCCATTGGAGTCACGCCATCTTGATCTATCTCAGAGACCTGGCCACCATGTTCCAACAACAGCTCCATGATATGAGAGTAACCTACCTTTGCCGCCTGGTGCAGGGCAGTCGACTGCTTCAGACAGACCTGCTCCACACAGGCTCCTCTCTTGATCAGGGCAGATGCCATTTCATACGACTCAAATCTAACAGCTGA
Organism: Oncorhynchus tshawytscha; assembly: GCF_018296145.1. NCBI lineage: Eukaryota > Metazoa > Chordata > Actinopteri > Salmoniformes > Salmonidae > Oncorhynchus > Oncorhynchus tshawytscha. The sequence goes on along the minus strand of NC_056447.1, from coordinate 1,616,645 downwards.
CTGGGAGAAACCACAACAACTGTTGAATATCAGGGGAACAATATGAGTCATTTCAACAATAATACTTGTTGTGACAACAAGGATGCCAAGGACACAGACTTTATACCTTTCACTATTACCTGGCAGTAGAGGGGATTCTCTCTTGTTGTGACAACAAGGATGCCAAGGACACAGACTTTATACCTTTCACTATTACCTGGCAGTAGAGGGGATTCTCTCTTGTTGTGACAACAAGGATGCCAAGGACTTGTTGTGACAACAAGGATGCCAAGGACTTTACATATTTTATACCTTTCACTATTACCTGGCAGTAGAGGGGATTCTCTCTTGTTGTGACAACAAGGATGCCAAGGACACAGACTTTATACCTTTCACTATTACCTGGCAGTAGAGGGGATTCTCTCTTGTTGTGACAACAAGGATGCCAAGGACACAGACTTTATACCTTTCACTATTACCTGGCAGTAGAGGGGATTCTCTCTTGTTGTGACAACAAGGATGCCAAGGACACAGACTTTATACCTTTCACTATTACCTGGCAGTAGATGGGGATTCTCTCTTGTTGTGACAACAAGGATGCCAAGGACACAGACTTTATACCTTTCACTATTACCTGGCAGTAGAGGGGATTCTCTCTTGTTGTGACAACAAGGATGCCAAGGACACAGACTTTATACCTTTCACTATTACCTGGCAGTAGAGGGGATTCTCTCTTGTTGTGACAACAAGGATGCCAAGGACACAGACTTTATACCTTTCACTATTACCTGGCAGTAGAGGGGATTCTCTCTTGTTGTGACAACAAGGATGCCAAGGACACAGACATTATACCTTTCACTATTACCTGGCAGTAGAGGGGATTCTCTCTTGTTGTGACAACAAGGATGCCAAGGACACAGACTTTATACCGTTCACTATTACCTGGCAGTAGAGGGGATTCTTTCTTGTTGTGACAACAAGGATGCCAAGGACACAGACTTTATACCTTTCACTATTACCTGGCAGTAGAGGGGATTCTCTCTTGTTGTGACAACAAGGATGCCAAGGACACAGACTTTATACCTTTCACTATTACCTGGCAGTAGAGGGGATTCTCTCTTGTTGTGACAACAAGGATGCCAAGGACACAGACTTTATACCTTTCACTATTACCTGGCAGTAGAGGGGATTCTCTCTTTTTGTGACAACAAGGATGCCAAGGACACAGACTTTATACCTTTCACTATTACCTAGCAGTAGAGGGGATTCTTTCTTGCAGTTGGTGTTATGCGGAGACGCTCCATGTTCAAGTAGCATCTTCACATTGTCCACCAGACCAGCCATAGCCATAGAGTTAGCAGTGTTTCTCCCTCCATTGTCTTCTCCTCCAGGGACCCCCTAAAAGACGCTGTTGGACACAACCCAAGAGATCAGGAACCAGTTCTAGCACGTCCAACAAAACAAAACAAGTCATGTCGCACATAAATCAGCAAATATCCACATTCATGCCAGTAGATTTATAGGATATGCAGTACGTGTCCAGATATGCAGCCCATGATGTAATTGCTCTGTAATAGCCTACCACACAACACTATCTAAACCCACTGGCTCCACGTCATCTACAAGACCCTGCTAGGTAAAGTCCCCCCTTATCTTAGCTCGCTGGTCACCATAGCATCTCCCACCTGTAGCACGCGCTGCAGCAGGTATATCTCTCTGGTCACCCCCAAAACCAATTCTTTCTTTGGCCGCCTCTCCTTCCAGTTCTCTGCTGCCAATGACTGGAACGAACTACAAAAATCTCTGAAACTGGAAACACTTATCTCCCTCACTCGCTATAAGCACCAACTGTCAGAGCAGCTCACAGATTACTGCACCTGTACATAACCCACCTATAATTTAGCCCAAACAACTACCTCTTCCCCTACTGTATTTATTTATTTATTTATTTTGCTCCTTTGCACGCCATTATTTGTATTTCTACTTTGCACTTTCTTCCATTGCACATCTACCATTCCAGTGTTTTACTTGTTATATTGTATTTACTTTGCCACCATGGCCTTTTTTTTGCCTTTACCTCCCTTATCTCACCTCATTTGCTCACATCGTATATAGACTTGTTTATACTGTATTATTGACTGTATGTTTGTTTTACTCCATGTGTAACTCTGTGTCGTTGTGTGTGTCGAACTGCTTTGCTTTATCTTGGCCAGGTTGCAATTGTAAATGAGAACTTGTTCTCAACTTGCCTACCTAGTTAAATAAAGGTGAAAAGGTTGGACAGCTGCCTTGTACAGAGGGTACCAGCCCATGTCATCTGCAACACTAAAACTTTCTTGAAGGGAGAGAATGTCACCTGGGTGGAGAATGTACCAGAAAGAATGATGACTTTTCACAGGAGCATTGGTGTCTTATGATGAAGTATCAGCCATTCAATATCAGTCTAGTTTCCTAGCAGTTTTCTGTTGTCAAGTAATTGGACATGATTCATCTAAGCTACATAAAATGGTGTTGAGCCGGCCCAGCCCCCAAAATAGTATGGCACAAGCCATGGCACAAGCCAAGGGTTCCTTGTCTCTCTCCCTCTCCGATCATGCCCAGATTATGAATGCTACGTTAATGTCAGCAATGCATTGTAACTTATGTCCATGCCCTGTATAATGTAATCATTAATTTTACAATGATATGAGATACTTGCATTTAGTATTCAATTCTTAGATATTTCTTGATTCTTAATGTAAGTCATCAATAGTCCTGCTTCAATATTGCTAAATCATCAGTATGGAGTCAGATAAACAGTTTAATAGACTTTGTCATTATTAATTACATAGTCTTATCACGGGTCGATGTGGGATATGTATAACATAATATAAACTCAGCAAAAAAAGAAACGTCCTCTCACTGTCAACTGCATTTATTTTCAGCAAACTTAACATGTGTAAATATTTGTATACAAACATAACAAGATTCAACAACTGAGACAAACTGAACAAGTTCCACAGACATGTGACTAACAGAAATGGAATAATGTGTCCCTGAACAAAGGGGGGGGTCAAAATCAAAAGTAACAGTCAGTATCTGGTGTGGCCACCAGCTGCATTAAGTACTGCAGTGCATCCCCACATGGACTGCTCCAGATTAGCCAGTTCTTGCCGTGAAACAAAGGAGATCATGTTTAGACAGTGTTCCAAAATAATTGAAGTAAGCATAATATGAATAATTGTTCATGTCATTTTGATCTAAAAAATGACAGCATATAGCAAAATGCAAAAGTAGCCTAGGACATGGAGTATTTTCAGAAGTGTATTCGTATCATGCATTACCTCTCTAAAGATGATAATGATATTTGTGGCACGACTCCTGAATGCTCATCTGAATGTTGTAATCAAGCAGTCGATCTTCGTCCAGGTCGTCAGGATCCATAGCTTCAGAGGAAATAGCGATGTTACTATGTGGCCTACTATCACCGTGCTCCCGACCTTTAGGTGTGCAAAGGTAATTGACTCCAGAAATATCTAAACACAATGTTCTGTTTTATTAGATATATTGTCCTTTTCACCAGTCAGGCAGATTTCAGTTCTCACCTGTGAAATCTAGTTCTGTTCACAGGTCCCACCCGGTCCAGACAGAGAAAGTGTAATTTGTGCCATGCCTGAACTGAATCCCTTCTCTACCAAACACACACACACGCGCACACACACGCACACACACACACACACACACACACACACACACACACACACACACACACACACACACACACACACACACACACACACACACACACACACACACACACACACACACACACACACACACACACACACACACACACACACACACACACACACACACACACAGGCTTCCGGTGCCGACAGAGATGGCCGCCTCGCTTCGCGTTCCTAGGAAACTATGCAGTTTTTTTACGTGTTATTTCTTACACTAGTACCCCAGGTCATCTTAGGTTTCATTACATACAGCCGAGAAGAACTACTGAATATAAGATCAGCGTCAACTCACCATCAGTACGACCAAGAATATGTTTTTCGCGACGCGGATCCTGTGTTCTGCCTTACAACCAGGACAACGGAGTGGATTACATGCAGCGACCCAAAAAAACGACTCAGAAAAAGAGGGAAACGAAGCGGTCTTCTGGTCAGACTCCGGAGACGGGCACACCGTGCACCACTCCCTAGCATTCTTCTTGCCAATGTCCAGTCTCTTGACAACAAGGTTGATGAAATCCGAGCAAGGGTAGCATTCCAGAGGGACATCAGAGACTGTAACGTTCTATGCTTCACGGAAACATGGCTAACTGGAGAGACGCTATCCGAAGCGGTGCAGCCAGCGGGTTTCTCCACGCATCGCGCCGACAGAAACAAACATCTTTCTGGTAAGAAGAGGGGCGGGGGCGTATGCCTCATGGCCAACGTGACATGGTGTGATGAAAGAAACATACAGGAACTCAAATCCTTCTGTTCACCTGATTTAGAATTCCTCACAATCAAATGTAGACCGCATTATCTACCAAGAGAATTCTCTTCGATTATAATCACAGCCGTATATATCCCCCAAGCAGACACATCGATGGCTCTGAACGAACTTTATTTAACTCTCTGCAAACTGGAAACGATTTATCCGGAGGCTGCATTCATTGTAGCTGGGGTTTTAACAAGGCTAATCTGAAAACAAGACTCCCTAAATTTTATCAGCATATCGATTGCGCAACCAGGGGTGGAAAGACCCTGGATCATTGTTACTCTAACTTCCGCGACGCATATAAGGCCCTGCCCCGCCCCCCTTTCGGAAAAGCTGACCACGACTCCATTTTGTTGATCCCTGCCTACAGACAGAAACTAAAACAAGAGGCTCCCACGCTGAGGTCTGTCCAACGCTGGTCCGACCACGCTGACCCCACACTCCAAGACTGCTTCCATCATGTGGACTGGGAGATGTTTCGTATTGCGTCAGACAACAACATTGACAAATACGCTGATTCGGTGTGCGAGTTCATTAGAACGTGCGTTGAAGATGTCGTTCCCATAGCAACGATTAAAACATTCCCTAACCAGAAACCGTGGATTGATGGCAGCATTCGTGTGAAACTGAAGGCGCGAACCACTGCTTTTAATCAGGGCAAGGTGTCTGGTAACATGACTGAATACAAACAGTGCAGCTATTCCCTCCGCAAGGCTATCAAACAAGCTAAGCGCCAGTACAGAGACAAAGTAGAATCTCAATTCAACGGCTCAGACACAAGAGGCATGTGGCAGGGTCTACAGTCAATCACGGACTACAGGAAGAAACCCAGCCCAGTCACGGACCAGGATGTCTTGCTCCCAGGCAGACTAAATAACTTTTTGCCCGCTTTGAGGACAATAGAGTGCCACTGACACGGCCTGCAACGAAAACATGCGGTCTCTCCTTCACTGCAGCCGAGGTGAGTAAGACATTTAAACGTGTTAACCCTCGCAAGGCTGCAGGCCCAGACGGCATCCCCAGCCGCGCCCTCAGAGCATGCGCAGACCTGCTGGCCGGTGTGTTTACGGACATATTCAATCAATCCCTATACCAGTCTGCTGTTCCCACATGCTTCAAGAGGGCCACCATTGTTCCTGTTCCCAAGAAAGCTAAGGTAACTGAGCTAAACGACTACCGCCCCGTAGCACTCACTTCCGTCATCATGAAGTGCTTTGAGAGACTAGTCAAGGACCATATCACCTCCACCCTACCTGACACCCTAGACCCACTCCAATTTGCTTACCGCCCAAATAGGTCCACAGACGATGCAATCTCAACCACACTGCACACTGCCCTAACCCATCTGGACAAGAGGAATACCTATGTGAGAATGCTGTTCATCGACTACAGCTCGGCATTCAACACCATAGTACCCTCCAAGCTCGTCATCAAGCTCGAGACCCTGGGTCTCGACCCCGCCCTGTGCAACTGGGTACTGGACTTCCTGACGGGCCGACCCCAGGTGGTGAGGGTAGGCAACAACATCTCCTCCCCGCTGATCCTCAACACTGGGGCCCCACAAGGGTGCGTTCTGAGCCCTCTCCTGTACTCCCTGTTCACCCACGACTGCGTGGCCACGCACGCCTCCAACTCAATCATCAAGTTTGCGGACGACACAACAGTGGTAGGCTTGATTACCAACAACGACGAGACGGCCTACAGGGAGGAGGTGAGGGCCCTCGGAGTGTGGTGTCAGGAAAATAACCTCACACTCAACGTCAACAAAACTAAGGAGATGATTGTGGACTTCAGGAAACAGCAGAGGGAACACCCCCATCCACATCGATGGAACAGTAGTGGAGAGGGTAGCAAGTTTTAAGTTCCTCGGCATACACATCACAGACAAACTGAATTGGTCCACTCACACAGACAGCATCGTGAGGAAGGCGCAGCAGCACCTCTTCAACCTCAGGAGGCTGAAGAAATTCGGCTTGTCACCAAAAGCACTCACAAACTTCTACAGATGCACAATCGAGAGCATCCTGGCGGGCTGTATCACCGCCTGGTATGGCAACTGCACCGCCCTCAACCGTAAGGCTCTCCAGAGGGTAGTGAGGTCTGCACAACGCATCACCAGGGGGCAAACTACCTGCCCTCCAGGACACCTACACCACCCAATGCTACAGGAAGGCCATAAAGATCATCAAGGACATCAACCACCCGAGCCACTGCCTGTTCACCCCGCTGTCATCCAGAAGGCGAGGTCAGTACAGGTGCATCAAAGCTGGGACCGAGAGACTGAAAAACAGCTTCTATCTCAAGGCCATCAGACTGTTAAACAGCCACCACTAACATTGAGTGGCTACTGCCAACACTGTCAATGACACTGACTCTACTCCAGCCACTTTAATAATGGGAATTGATGGGAAATGATGTAAATATATCACTAGCCACTTTAAACAATGCTACCTTATATAATGTTACTTACCCTACATTATTCATCTCATATGCATACGTAGATACTGTACTCTATATCATCGACTGCATCCTTATGTAATACATGTATCACTAGCCACTTTAACTATGCCACGTGGTTTACATACTCATCTCATATGTATATACTGCACTCAATACCATCTACTGTATCTTGCCTATGCTGCTCTGTACCATCACTCATTCATATATCCTTATGTACATATTCTTTATCCCCTTACACTGTGTATAAGACAGTAGTTTTTTGGAATTGTTAGTTAGATTACTTATTGGTTATTACTGCATTGTCGGAACTAGAAGCACAAGCATTTCGCTACACTCGCATTAACATCTGCTAACCATGTGTATGTGACAAATAAAATTTGATTTGATTTGATTTGACACACACACACACACACACACACACACACACACACACACACACACACACACACACACACACACACACACACACACACACACACACACACACACACACACACACACACACAGCTTACTCTCCAGGGCACTGTAGAGCAGGGCAAAGTAGTCCCTGCACTGGGGTTCATCCGCATGTTCATCCACACACGCCTAATACTATTTTTAGGTGTCATCTGCTTCCGTTGAAGTCGTTTGTTTAGCATGCAGGCCATACCACAACATCCAAATCTTGTGTCTTATGTTCACTCATTTTCCATAATGTCAACTGTAATAATTACAGAGATATTTATTTGACTAGTGCAGAAAGAGACAGCAATGTTAAAATAACAGATGGCAAATATTAGCCTTGTCAGAAGAGAAATGTTCAGGGAAGATCCATTTTCTCTGGCAGACCATCAAAGGGGCTTGAAGAACTCCCTGCTGGGTAGTATTAACATGTGATTAAAATGTAGAAAGACATCCAGTGTTGTTGATTTTCCGAGACGCAAAGATGGTTCAAGACAATTGTGGTGATTCTGAATAGGATCTCTCAGAAGCTGCATCAGAACTGCTAGAGCTCCAGCATCAATTCCCTTTATCAAACATCCATGCTTTACTTATTGCTTTTGTGACTAATATGTTGCTCAAAAAGAGACAGGGGAAGACATTATCCCATCAATAAAAATAAAAAAGACATTACAACGTGTAAAAACGTGTGAAACAGAAATGTAATAATATGCTCAACAATTCAAACATACTGTATGCAAGCTGCATAGTCAATACGGTTGCATGGTTGGTAGTTCACAGTCGTCTCTTCTCCCTACATGGCAAACACTTCAGATCATTCATCAAGTAGCTCTTCAGTCTGGGAGGGAAAAGGTCACAGCTCATGAACATGGGCAGGGCCGGATTAAGAAATCATAGGCAACGGAGCTTTGGTCTTGAATTCAAGCAAACAACAGCCCAGGCCAATGAAGCGACACACATATTGTACAATATTAGGAGGATATACATGTATATACAATACCAGTCAATAGTTTGGACACACCTTCTCATTCCAGGGTTTTTCTTTATTTGTACTATTTTCAAAATTGTAGAATTATAGTGAAGACATCAAAACTATGAAATAACACAAATGGAATCATGTAGTACCCCCAAAAAGTGTTAAACAAATCAAAATCTTCAAAATCTTACAATCTTCTTCAAATCAAAAAGCTTCAGCCCCAGTAAGCCCCTGCATTAATCCGACCCTGATCATGGGGTCATTCAGTCTTTTCAAGGTCAGCTGCTTCCTGATCTCCAGTCAGCACGGGTGCTTGAGTGATCGGGTTTCCCTAGGTGAAAGGGAATAAACAGAAAAGTTAACATTTTGAATGTGATATACTCCATGTAAATGGTGCACACCCAGACAGGTGCATGAGGCATGAAAGACTCATGAATTCACAAAACTGCATAAAGGATAGACACGATTGGAAAATGTTTTGTTTGTCACTCAGTCGAGAGAAGCTTAATAAACATCCCACAATGGAAATAATGAAAAAAAGGTTGACAACTCACTGGAATTCCTTCTTCCCTCTACACATTTCATACTCAAGCTGTCGTCATGGTTACAAGTGAAGCACCTTTCAACGTCATAGCCATTGTTGAGCAGACGACACATCATCTCGTCCCGCAGGCAGTAATGCAGAGCCGGGCGAAGCACTGTGTTACTGACCACTGTGAAGTAACAATTGACGTCTGCCTGTCTGGCCAGAAGCAGCTTCACAATCTCATACCTCCCAGCTCTCGCCGCCACCAGGAGGCAGCATAGAGGGTCCAGTTCAGGTTTGGCTCCTGCATTCAGCAGCATTTCGACGCATGGGATGTCCCTAGAGACAGCAAAGTATAATGTGCTTCTTCTCAAGTCCATGTTCTTGTCTGAGAGGTGTGGCGTCAGGAGGACGTTGACGTACAAAGCCATTTTCTATGAGTAGTTCCATACAATCAGAATGGTTGCTATCAACTGCAGAGTGAATCGGGCTTTGGCCAGTGAGTTTGATAGCAGTGAGAAATGAAAAAGGTTTGGTGGAGATGGACATGTCATTCAACACCTGTGAGGCCTGGCCGAATGTCTTTGAACTGTGTTACGGGAGATCTTGCCTTTACTCACTCATAGTGACCCTCATGTGCTGCCTTGTGGATTGGTAGTTGTCCAATCAAACTGGGTAGATTAGGGTTGGCTCCATTTTTTAAGAGAAGTTCAATACAGTCTGGGTTTCCTGTACCAACTGCATCCGTCAGAACACTCTTCCCATTTAAAGCCTGGGAATTGACTCCGTTTCCTTATATGACATGTTAAAACAAAGTCACACCAGCTGAGAGAATACATGAGTCAAGTTTACAAGCAAGACCTCTGTAAATTCACAGAACCTATGACTAGATGGATACGTTAACATTCCGAGCTGATTTTACCTCACTGGTTACATACCATTAGTGGAGAACAATGTCTAGCATGTGGACATGGAAACACCCAACAGGGTCACGCCCCGGTGATCTTTCTAGTTAACCCGACCTCCGTGCCTTAGCAACACCATCGTGACCTCAGAGCAGCCCACCTTGGCTGCTTCCTGCATGAAGGTCCACTTCTTCTGACAGATCCGCTCCACCCACTACGCAATCAAAGAATAGGACATTTCATATGAACTGGCCCTAGGAGTTTCAGCAAGGAGAATGAAGCTATGCAGCTCCGTGGTTTTAAAAACTCCTTACAACACAACAATGGTGAATACAACTCAAAGATTGTGTTTCTATGAACTTCTGGATTCATCACAAAATCATTGTGAAGACATTTATCTCTAACTGAAATATTTGTCTGTTATTACTTGACCAAATGAAATGCAGGTCAACACCTATTTGTTTTAAGGTTGATTTGGTAACAGTGTTATGAACAGTGTTATGATCAATGTGATTAAACAACACAATTGTTTACAGTTTAAGTGTGTCATTTTCCTCAGATTGCAGTACACTAATTTTACCCAGCGATAGTGGGTAGTCATTTCTGCTGTTGGTGTTGTGTGGAGAAGCTCCCACGCTCCAGCAGTCTCCACATTCTCCACCAGATCGGCTTTAGCTGCCAGAGTCAGTGGCGTCTCTCCCCCCATTGCTGTTCTCTCCTCCAGCGTTAGCCCATGCGAAGCTACTAGAACAATTCAAAAGGTCACGGCAGAAATTCCTGGGCTTAATGTCTGACTAACCATTATGATGCAAGGGTGCCATTCTGACTGGCAAATGTCTATTGCCATCTAGATTGGTTGAGCCAGACAGGGGAGGGGCTCAATCTGGATGGAATCCAGGCTACCAACTTGGGTAGGTATTTTAATGTATTTTAATGTGTTTTAAGCCTGCTCTCAGTTATGTTTGGCTTGAATCCCACCATTCATGTCATCAGAGATCAAGCTCATAGATGCAATGGATTATTCTCGTTTGTGGCATGTGTGTGTCCGTGCAGACAACAGGCCTCTAAAGTTCAGTATCTTATAAATTGCTATGAGCTCTTGTGTCTGTAACCACATAGCAGTGGGTACTTGGTTCTGAAGTGTGGATTATCCCAGTAGTAGAGGCAGCCGGCCACAATAGAGCTGTTAGATTACCATGGCTTTTGAGGAGCCATCATTGGTATTTGGTGTTTTATTAGGATCCCCATTAGATGTGAAAACATCAGCTACTGTTCCTGGGGTTTACACACAACTCAAAACATGACATATTACAGACTACACAGCTCAATGACAGACAGAACTACATACATCAGACTCAGATCACCCATCAGACCCATTCAAACTCCAAGCTTTATAACAGTATTCTACAATAACAAATACCTTAGCAGAGCTGTCCAATCTGACCAGACCAGTTCAGAGTTTCTACTGTTTATATTAACAATATTGACTTGTCTGTAAAAAAATTGTAACCTGCACTTGTATGCCAATGATACTGTTGTGTATGTTATTGCCCCCACAGTTGACCAGGCTCTATCTGAACTAGAGTCTGCCTTCATTGTTTTACAAAAAAACTTTGTTGACTTTAAATTAATACTGAATGCAGGTAAAACTAAGTATATGTTCTCTAGAGTGCATAAACATAAGTCTGATGATTTAAGCATATGCACTTTGGATGGTGTCCATATTGATTGTGTCCGTGCTTACACATCTCTGGGCATCTGGATGGATGAAAAGCTGTCTTTTAAAAACAATGGGCTTCTTTTAAAGAAATAGGTGCTGTCTCTCGTTCAATAGTAGAAAGCAGATTATTCAGTTGACGTTCCTATTGGTCCTAGACTATGGAGACGTCATGCGTATGAACACAGCTGCCACTTCATTAAAGCCATTAGATGCAGTTTATCATAGCGCATAGCGTAGCGCATAGCGCATCACTGCATTCTCTACCAGAAAGTTGGTTGGCCCTCTTTGATGTCACATATATTGATACTTTGCTATGTTTTCATTTACCATTAGTCTCACTGTACATAACAGCATTACTAAACTTTAGACATACAAGTTACCAAACCTGGTCTCAGGTATAGTTAACTGTGGAAACTCCTTTGGTCTGTACTGAGTTACGGAAATCAGCGTTTAGTTTTCTTGCAACTTATTTGTGGAACAATCTGCAAAATATTCTTAAATGTGATGTTGTGGTGCCTCTGGGGAGATTCAGAAAGATGATTGAGGACCTTATTACTGATGAACGTGTTTGTTTTTTATGACTGTTTTTCTTTCTGCTTGCAGTTTGTATTTATATTCTGATGTGTATTTTCTGTCATTTCTGTCATTTAGGGCTCATCTATAAAAGAGATATTGGTCTCAGTATGACTCCCTGATAAAATAAAGATAAAATATTCATTCTGGATTTTGAAGTGTAGGCCTACGGAACCCTAACCGGCTGCGCGCGTGTGCCATCCTGCGCCATTGTGCATAAATGTATCTTGTCCCCCCACACCAAACGCGATCACGACACGCAGGTTAAAATATTTTAAAAACTCTGAACCAATTATATTAATTTGGGGACAGGTCGAAAAGCATTAAACATTTATGGCACTTAAGCTAGTTAGCTTGCACTTACTAGCTAATTTGTCCTATTTAGCTAGCTTGCTGTTGCTAGCTAATTTGTCCTGGGATACAAACATTGAATTGTTATTTTACCTGAAATGCACAAGGTCCTCTACTTCACCAATGAATCCACACATAAAATGGTCAACCGAATCGTTTCTAGTCATCTCTCTTCCATCCAGGCTCTTTCTTCTCTTGACTTTATATTGCGATTGGCAACTTCCATAAATTAGGTGCATTACCACCACTGAGCTCGTTCGTTCGTCTTTCAGTCACACTTTAAACCAATGAGGAGATGGGAGAGGCAGGACTTGCAGTGCGTTCTGCGTCAGAAATAGAACTGATTTCTATTTTAGCCCTTGGCAACGCAGACGCTCGTTGGCGCGTGCGAGCATTGTAGGTGCAATAATTGAATAACATAGATTTCTACATTTATTTTGCAACGCTCGCGCACGTGACGCTCGCGTTGCTTGGAGGATAGTGGAAGTGCATAGAGTTCTTCAAATGGGAAAAATGTAGGCTTTTATAATAAGCTTCAATTGGTTTGTTTTTTGCAACTAATTTGCCAATCTCATCATGTTGTGTGTCATACTCCCATTGTAATTGATCCCTGAACTAGGAGGACATTTTGAAATATATAAAAACTTCTTTAATTTATCTCTCTGAAAACTTTAAGGCCAAATAATTTATTTGGGTGCCAATTTTTTTAAATAGACATCACATGTGTGGTCAACTCTATAAATGCTTGCAAAGATAAACATTGTGTAGTGCTACCTGATAACTACCACACTAATACCAATTATAAGATATACTGCTACCATTCATTTGAAATGAATTAACGTTCAAAGATTGTAATGCTGATTTCGCAAGGGATGGTCCCCACTTGGACTCTGGTAACCTTTGTGGGCAGAGACATTTCATTGGTTACATTTTAGCAGAGATCACGTGGACGTTACCATGGCAGCGATCAAGCACTTGCTGCACAAACAGCAGTCGGTTGCGGTTGAAAATACACAGGGAAATAAAAGCTAGCGTGCTTCTATCCAGCTTGCTTATCGACTTTTTGAGAGTAACTGGCAACAAAAATAAAGTAAATTCAAAATCCACTCACTTTTACTGACGCTTAAAAACGTATTGTTTCCCACTATTGCTGTCAGCGGTTAACTAGCTACGTGTCATGTCCGAAGAAGACGCAGAAACGTCGGGGCTCAACGGGATTGCTGATGAACAAAATGTGAAAAAAGAGGGGATAGGTCCTGAAGCAGAATTAGATGAATCTCAGGTTGAAAGCAACACCACTGAACACCTGCTTCCAGATGTACAAGATAGCGATACTGGAGTAAAGACTGAAACTGGCGAGCTGGTGGGGGAAACGGTGCACAAGTCAACTTTTTTGACATCAGGTGAGGAGGACACAGTGGAGGCGACAGCTCAAGCGGACCTTCCTGAGGACAGCATGCAAGATGGAGCATCACCAAAGAAAACAACCTTTTCTAATGAAGTTGGGAACTCAACAGCCACTGGTAAGAAAGAGGATTTACAAAGTATCACAATAATTATAGACCACAATAGTTTCATGATAGGAAGGGCATTTGTCTGCTTTATCATATTATGTGTTGGACATGTTGTTTATCTTCTCTATTGTAGTGAAGATCATGCTGATGCCGGAGGGACACATGATGACGATGGCCTTTGCAATTGGGCTGACCGTCAAGGAGTTGAAGTATCACTTCGCAACTGAGCTGAAAGTGCCATCAGAACTCATACAGATTTCTCAGAGTGGTAAGCCTTTCAACTAACTGCTAAGGCCTTGACTTTCTTTGTTTATGCATTATGATTTAGGTCTTTCTCCATCCAGGTAGGATGGTAGACGACCATAGGACCCTGATAGAGCTGGGAGTGCAGCCTCATGGCACCATCCAGTTGGAGATGACCTCGTCTGACCCTGAAAACCACCCCATCCGTCCTGTCAAGCCCCAGCAGGACTACAACATGCCTGACGTAATCACTGTCCGTGTCCAGACAGGTATTTTTTTTACTAGTCTTTCTCTACCAGTCTTCTGGGAGACAATACCATACTTTTGCAGGGCCAGCCTTCATTGATGATAGTCATATGCGTTGCATCCTATCTGTATATTTCAGCCCCCCTTGCTCTCCCAGACCCAGAGACAGAGACATTCCAGGATGTGGTGGTGGAGATTGAGAGGGTCACCCATAGGAAGGCATTCCTGGGAGGCTACAGACACAAGGCCACAGAGACCGAGTACCACCATGCAGCTGTACAGACCATAGCTAAGAGGAAACCCATTAAGGGGGTGGGGACCTTCAGCCGCGATACACAGGTACATACACACACACTATTGGTGAGCGATTAACTGACATTTGTTATATTTAATTTTTTTAAACAACTAATTGACTGATGTCGGTTCAATTATTTGAATTCCATTTAGTTCAGTTTTTTTCTGTGCGCAATATACACTACATGACCAAAAACATTTCTGTATGGACGTCACTTTGTGCAAGGGGGCATTGTAATGCTGAAACAGGAAAGAGCCTTCCCCAAACTGTTGCCACAAAGTTGGAAGCACAGAATCGTCTGGAATGTCATTGTATGCTGTAGCATTAAGATTTCCCTTCACTGGAACTAAGGTGCCTAGACAGAACCATGAAAAACAGCCCCAGACCATTATTCCTCCTCCACCAAACTGTACAGTTAGCACTATGCATTTGGACAGGTAGTGTTTTCCTGGCATCCGACAAACCCAGATTTGTCTGTTGGACTGCCAGGTGGTGAAGTATGATTCATCACTCCAGTGATTGCGTTTCCACTTCTCCAGAGTTCAATGGCGGCAAGCTTTACACCATTCCAGCCTACTACTTTGAGGCTGAGCCTTTGTTTCTCCTAGACGTTTCCAATTCACTATAACAGCACTTACAGTTTACCGGGGCAGCTCTAGCAGGGCCGAAATTTGACGAACTGGCTTGTTGGAAAGGTGGCATCCTATGAAGGTGCCACATTGAAAGTGACTGAGTTCTTCAGTAAGGCCATTCTACTGCCAATGTTTGTCTATGGAGATTGCATGGCGGTGTGTTCGATTTTTATACACCTGTCAGCAACAGTTGTAACTGAAATAGCTGAATCCACTAATTTGAAGGGATGTCCACATACGTTTGTATATATAATGTAAATCCAATCAAGCCCGAACTGTGCAATGTAGTAGGGTGTTGTAGTTTCCAAAAGGCCAATATTCTACATAGTTTAGCACAGAAAACATGGTAACTAACAATGACCATAATCCATTGCGTGCCTACTTGTCCGGTCTGTATGGGGCAGGCACGGAGAGGAGCGATCGAGAGGGATAGAAAGCAGTTGCTTCGTGGGGTATCTACCTAAAAATACATTATCTAAGTGATTGATAGTTGGTATTGTGATTTTTGTCAGACAGCATAAGCAGCAGCTCTATAGAAATGACATGATGTCGTTGAATAAAATAATAGTCATCAAATAAAACAAATGTAATATACACAACAACTGAAATATTTTATTAAAGTAAAGTAATGTGAATAAATGTTGCCGTTACAGCATTCAACCCACATTAGGCATAGTGCATTTAATGTGTAAAAAGTTTGAAACAAAAATCTTTTTCAAACATGATTATTTTTTGCACCTGGAGCTGCATAAGGTATGCGAACAACCAAATGTTCTCCTTCAGACAGTGACGGTGAAGAGCCAATCCCAGCAGTGCACCAACAGCACATCCACCCAGATGACCAAGATCGGCTGCTACGTGTCCAACATGGAGGACAAGCTCATCTCCCCTGGCTCCTACATCACTGCCGCCCAGTACCATAGCAAGAGACTGAGAGCTGTACGTCCTCTGAACTATACATAGACAGACAGAGCTGCCTTTGTATCTCTGTGCTCACACCTTTACCCCCACCTATAGGTGATCACTCTGCAGATGTACACGCGGCGCTGGCAGGCCAAGCGGATGACGGACCAGCTGAGGCAGGACAGGGAGCTGCGTCTGACCTGGATGGAGAAAGAGGGGAGGAGGAAGAGGGAGGAGAAAGAGGAGCAGATCAAGGCTGAGTACCACAGGAGGATGAACCCCCAGTGCAGGGACGACTTTGCCCTGCTCTACAGTGCCCTGGAGAGTAAGCAGGGACCACCCTCTGCTGCTCATATG
Source organism: Oncorhynchus tshawytscha (assembly GCF_018296145.1). NCBI lineage: Eukaryota > Metazoa > Chordata > Actinopteri > Salmoniformes > Salmonidae > Oncorhynchus > Oncorhynchus tshawytscha. Next base: position 1,600,045 of record NC_056447.1, on the reverse strand, counting down.
TGTGTGTGTGTGTGTCAGGAGGTTGGTGGCACCTTATTGGGGAGGACAGGCTTGTGTTAATGACTGGAGCGGAATAGGTGAAATGGCATCAAACACATGGTTTCCATGGTTTCCATGTGTTTGATACCATTCCATTCGCTCCGTTTCAGCCATTATTATGAGCTTTCCTCACCTCAGCACCCTCCACTGGTTTGTGTGTGTGTGAGTGGACTTGATTAACTATTCTTGTGGGGACCAGAAGTCCCTACAAGAATCGTAAACAAACAAACATTTTACCAACTGGGGACATTTTGTAAGTCCTCACGAGGTCAAATTCTATTTCTAGGGGGTCTAGGGTTAAGGTTAGAATTCAAATTATGTTAAGGGTTAGGTTTTGGGGTTGTGTGTAACCTTCATTTAACTTGGCAAGTCAGTTAAGAACTAATTCTTATTTACAATGACGGCCTACCCCGGCCAAATCCGGACGATGCTGGGCCAATTGTTCGCCGCCATATTGGACTCCCAATCACGGCCGGATGTGATACAGCCTGGAATTGAACCAGGGACTGTAGGGACGCCTCTTGCACTGAGATGCAGTGCCTTAGACCACTGCGCCAATCGGGTTAAGGTTAGGGTAAGTGAACGGGTTAGGGAAAATAGGTTTTGAATGGGACTGCATTGTGTCTCCACAAGGTTAGCTGTACAAGACTGTGTGTGTGTTTAAATCCTCTGAATGTGTTTGTAACAGAGTGGAGGAAAGAGGAGGTAGAGCACATCGATGCCACTCTGGATGGTGCTGAGAGGAAGGCTGCTCTGTGTGCGCTACTGGAGCAGGAGAGCCAGCTCATTGCCTCCATCGGACGCCATCGCATCGCCGCCGGAGAGAGGAATTACGACAAGGCCGTGCAGGCCTTCCTTGAGAAGGTCAAAGGTCCCCTCTATTCTCTCCCACTGCTCTGGGATATGTGCGGTGTCCCATTAATTCTCTCCCAAAGTTTTCCATAGCATTGAATAGGCAATGCAGGCTCTCAGTTTCAATTAAAACATTTGACCAAACAATATATTATTTTTGTATTTGCCAGTGTGCTGCCCCTAAGAGGTGGCGTGCTTTCGATGGGAAGATGACCCAGGTGGACACCCAGTACACCATTAGAGCCAAGGAGCTGAGAGATCTGTACTCCAGCATCAACCTGCAGTACCTCAACCAGGAGGAGAGGCTTGACGTGCTGCTCACACTCAAACACACCGTCAAGGTGGGAACACTTACCCTCAACCCATACTGACTGAAAATATATATTAATCTTGAGTTGTTTTTAGATATGAAATATACATACTGATTGATTGTGAATTGACAATTGGCCATTGTTTTCTATGAGGATTCTTTAATTTGTGAATCATAAAAATGCTTCATAATTGTACAGGAGCACGACTGCAAGCTGACCCAGAACATTGTGGAGTTGATTGACAGGGAGGCGGACCTCCTGATGAGGGGGGTAAAGGAGACCAATCTGGAGGGGCTGAGGAAGAGAATCTCCACCCTCTTCCTCCAATACATCAAAACCCCCACCTTTAACCCTGAGGTGGCCAAACTGCTCAAGGTACATTACATGGCCAGAAGTATGTGGACACCTGTTCTACGAACATCTCATTCCAAAATCATGGGCATTAATATGGAGTTGGTCCCCCCTTTGATAAACAGCCTCCACTCTTCTGGGAATGCTTTCCACTAGATGTTGGAATATTGCTGCGGGGACTTGCTTCCATTCAGCCACAAGAGCATTAGTGAGGTTGGGCACTGATGTTGGGCGATTAGGCCTGGCTCGCAGTCGACGTTCCAATTCATCCTGAAGGTGTTCGATGGGGTTGAGGTCAGGGCTCTGTGCAGGCCAGTCAAGTTCTTCCACACCTATCGACAAACCATTTCTGTATGGACCTCGCTTTGTGCACGGGGGCATTGTCATGCTGAAACAGGAAAGGGCCTTCCCCAAACTTTTGCCACAAAGTTGGAAGTACAGAATCGTCTAGAATGTCATTGTATGCTTTAGCGTTAAGATTTCCCTTCACTGAGGGAGCTGTACAGTGGGCACTATGCATTCGGGCAGGTAGCGTTCTTTTGGCATCCTCCAAACCCAGATTCGTCCGTTGGACTGCCAGATGGTGAAGCGTGATTCATCACTCCAGACAACATGTTTCCACTGCTCCAGAGTCCAATGGCGGCGAGCTTTACACCACTCCAGCTGATGCTTGGTATTGCGAATGGTGATCTTAGGCTTGTATCTGGCTGCTCGGCCATGGAAACCGATTTCATGAAGCTCCCGACTAACAGTTATTGTGATGACGTTGCTTCCAGAGGCAGTTTGGAACTTATTAGTGAGTGTCCGCACTCGGCGGTCCTGTTCTGTGAGCTTGTGTGGCCTACCACTTTGCGGCTGAGCCGTTGTTCCTCCTAGATGTTTCCACTTCACAATAACAGCACTTACAGGTGGCCGGAGCAGCTCTAGCAGGGTAGAAATGTGACAGTCTGGCATGTTGGCAAGGTGGCATCTGATGACTGTGCCATGTTGAAAATCACTGAGCTCTTTAGTAAGTTTTACTGTCAATCAAATCAAATTTATTTATATAGCCCTTCGTACATCAGCTGATATCTCAAAGTGCTGTACAGAAACCCAGCCTAAAACCCCAAACAGCAAGCAATGCAGGCGTAGAAGCACGGTGGCTAGGAAAAACTCCCTAGAAAGGCCAAAACCTAGGAAAAAACCTAGAGAGGAACCAGGCTATGTGGGGTGGCCAGTCCTCTTCTGGCTGTGCCGGGTGGAGATTATAACAGAACATGGCCAAGATGTTCATAAATGACCAGCATGGTCCAATAATAATAAGGCAGAACAGTTGAAACTGGAGCAGCAGCACAGCCAGGTGGACTGGGGACAGCAAGGAGTCATCATGTCAGGTAGTCCTGAGGCATGGTCTTAGGGCTCAGGTTCTCCGAGAGAGAGAAAGAAAGAGAGAAAGAGAGAATTAGAGAGAGCACACTTAAATTCACACAGGACACCGAATAGGACAGGAGAAGTACTCCAGATATAACAAACTGACCCTAGCCCCCCGACATATAAACTACTGCAGCATAAATACTGGAGGCTGAGACAGGAGGGGTCAGGAGACACTGTGGCCCCATCCGAGGACACCGCCGGACAGGGCCAAACAGGATGGATATAACCCCACCCACTTTTCCAAAGCACAGCCCCCACACCACTAGAGGGATATCTTCAACCACCAACTTACCATCCTGAGACAAGGCCGAGTATTGCCCACAAATATCTCCGCCACGGCACAACCCAAGGGGGGGGCGCCAACCCAGACAGGAAGATCACATCAGTGACTCAACCCACTCAAGTGACGCACCCCTCCCAGGGACGGTATGAAAGAGCCCCAGTAAGCCAGTGACTCAGCCCCTGCAATAGGGTTAGAGGCAGAGAATCCCAGTGGAAAGAGGGGAACCGGCCAGGCAGAGACAGCAAGGGCGGTTCATTGCTCCAGAGCCTTTCCGTTCACCTTCCCACTCCTGGGCCAGACTACACTCAATCATATGACCCACTGAAGAGATGAGTCTTCAGTAAAGACTTAAAGGTTGAGACCGAGTTTGCGTCTCTTACATGGGTAGGCAGACCATTCCATAAAAATGGAGCTCTATAGGAGAAAGCCCTGCCTCCAGCTGGAGGCCTGCGTCTTGTGACCGTAGCGTACGTGTAGGTATGTATGGCAGGACCAAATCAGAGAGATGGGTAGGAGCAAGCCCATGTCATGCTTTGTAGGTTAGCAGTAAAACCTTGAAATCAGCCCTTGCCTTGACAGGAAGCCAGTGTAGGGAGGCTAGCACTGGAGTAATATGATCAAATTTTTTTGTTCTAGTCAGGATTCTAGCAGCCGTATTTAGCACTAACTGAAGTTTATTTAGTGCTTTATCCGGGTAGCCGGAAAGTAGAGCATTGGAGTAGTCTAACCTAGAAGTGACAAAAGCATGGATTAATTTTTCTGCATCATTTTTGGACAGAAAGTTTCTGATTTTTGCAATGTTACGTAGATGGAAAAAAGCTGTCCTTGAAATGGTCTTGATATGTACTTCAAAAGAGAGATCAGGGTCCAGAGTAACGCCGAGGTCCTTCACAGTTTTGTTTGAGACGACTGTACAACCATTAAGATTAATTGTCAGATTCAACAGAAGATCTCTTTTTTTCTTGGGACCTAGAACAAGCATCTGTTTTGTCCGAGTTTAAAAGTAGAAAGTTTGCAGCCATCCACTTCCTTATGTCTGAAACACATGCTTCTAGCGAGGGCAATTTTGGGGCTTCACCATGTTTCATTGAAATGTACAGCTGTGTGTCATCCGCATAGCAGTGAAAGTTAACATTATGTTTTCGAATGACATCCCCAAGATGTAAAATATATAGTGAAAACAATAGTGGTCCTAAAACGGAACCTTGAGGAACACCGAAATTTACAGTTGATTTGTCAGAGGACAAACCATTCACAGAGACAAACTGATATCTTTCCGACAGATAAGACCTAAACCAGGCCAGAACTTGTCCGTGTAGACCAATTTGGGTTTCCAATCTCTCCAAAAGAATGTGGTGATCGATGGTATCAAAAGCAGCACTAAGGTCTAGGAGCACGAGGACAGATGCAGAGCCTCGGTCTGATGCCATTAAAAGGTCACTTACCACCTTCACAAGTGCAGTCTCAGTGCTATGATGGGGATTGTGCTATCAATGTTTGTCTATGGAGATTGCATGGCTGTGTGCTCGATTTTATACACCTGTCAGCAACGGTGTGGCTGAAATAGCCAGATCCACACATTTGAAGGGGTGTCCATATACTTTTGTATATCGAGTGTACATATCTGAGACTGTATAGGTGTTATATGGTGTATTTTCTTGTCAATAAAATATAATTATTGAACCTTCCCACTGGGCATAGACGTCAATTCAACATCTATTCCACATTGGTTCAACGTAATTTCATTGAAATGACGTGGAAACAACGGTGATTTAACCAGTGTGCGCCCAGTGGATTCAATTAGGCCAATTAAGAAAACGGTATTATTCTGACCCTCACCCTCCTCTCCATCCCCCTCATTCCTCCTTCAGGTCCCCCAGGACCCAGCCCAGTTGAGGAAGAACATCTACTTCTGCCGCGGCTGCAGCCGCTACCTGCTTTCCACTGACTTTGCACTTACAGCCAATGCTCGCCTGGTAGGCAAGTGTCGCAGTTGTTCGGAGCTGGACAACGAGGCTCGCCGCCGCGAGGACTTCTCCCACTACAAGACCATCCTCAGGAGGCTCCGCAAGACTGAGGCCCAGAGGAACAAAGAGGCCAAGATTACCTACCTGCTGCAGGTGTGTGTGTGTGTGTGTGTGTGTGTGTGTGTGTGTGTGTGTGTGTATGTGTGTGTGTGTCTGACTGTGGTCGTGTGTATCTTACAGGAGCAGGACCTGCGGTACCTGGTAGATGTAGTGTGGGGGGCCCAGTCGGCCCTCAGTGCATGGAGCGACATGCATGACTTGGTAATGGTGAGGTGGGATTGCCAGTGGGAGTGGAGTCCCTGGAACTGCATCCTGCTCACCAAGGGAGAAGCTGCTGCTCACATCAAAATGGAGAACACTGAGAAGGTAAACACACACACCCGCACACTTGAGGGTTTAAAATGAATTGCCTAGTTTCTCCAGCAGATTTTGTTTTAAGTAAACATAACCTATATTAAGAGATAGTATTAGAGTACCAGAGAGAGAAAAAAATCAGTCTAGGCAATATAATATCATAGATTATGATACCACTAGCTAGATGGGAGGAAAAGTCTAAAGTATCAACCCCTGTTGACCATGGACAGGCCTATGGAGTGGTGTTCATTCGGAATGTTAAACACAAACACACAGTGGCAAAGAAATACTTCTCCAAGATCCCCGTCATGGCCAAATACCTCCAGGAAGTGGACTTGCAATCAGCCACCCACGGCAACCTGTTAGTCGCCAAGCCCATCAAAACGGTGACAGCCAGGATCCTGACTACCATCCCACAAGCCGCTGGTGGCAAGGCCACGCAGTGAAGCCCTGTTCCTCCCTCTTCCCGTCTCTGTCTGTCCCTTTCCCCTCTTCCTCACCATCACTCTTGTATGTCAAATAAAAATAGTGTATTTGATGATCATTGAACTGGTTTGGCTTATGCAACTTTGAAATGGATGTCTGATTTCATGATTGAAGTGACGATATTAAATAAATACTGTAAAATACAATCTGAATGGATCTTTGTGTGCATGATCTTGGTAAGAAGCTGGTACATACCTCAGTGCTAGATACAACAGTGTTACACTGGAAAACCATAAGATCCTTAAAAGGATCTTGGGTAAGGATTTTTACCAGCAATTCAGAATGTTCAAAATTCAATGTGATAGTGTACTATACCCACCTTACCAAACTGCTCGCTTTCATGTGTGATAAACTTATCTTCTGATCTGATTAATAAATCCAGAAATTCATAAGAGTATATATTACATTGTTTTTACATCACATTGAAGATTTAAAACCTTTGTGTTTATGTCTGTCCGTAATAAGTTATTGAGGCACATTTCTTGTCTGTTATCCAAATGATTAACAGTCAGGTGGCATAGGGTCATTCTCAGTGCTTTGTACTGTATGGTCAAAGACTACTAGCCTGATCTACGTGTAAGTTCGCGAGATCAGGATGGTCGTACCAGGCTAAAATACAACAACAAAAAATAAGACAAAAAGACAATGTTCTCAGTACATACAGTGAGGTCCAAAATGATTGGCACCCTTGATAAAGATGAGCAAAGAAGACTAAAATAAATCATATAAATACTGAGCTATATTGTATGTTCAAAACAATGGGGAAATTATATTGTTTTATACTAGGCACAGACGTCAGCTCAATGTCTAGTTTTGGTTGAGTTGTAAAATAATGTGAATTCAACAAAACATTTCACCATCATTGGATTTAGGTAAAACATTGGGTGAAAAAAATACTAAATTCTCTTATGTTGATGACTTTTTGCAAATCCAATCAGTTTTCCACATTAATTCAACGTATTCACATTGCATTTATTTTATTTTAAGAGATGTGGTGAATATGCTACACTCTTAATACAAGTGTTACCAGTTGGAAGTTTTGTTACGCAGCGAGTCTTATATTCAAAACCTTTTATTGTGCATTCATTTGGTTTGGATACAACTTTCACCACACATTGATCCTAAATATATCATTTTGATGTGAAATACCATGAGAACATTGATTTATTTTATTTACACATTAATTTAATCACCAACATATAATGACAACCAGTTAATTCAATAGCAAAAAAATGCCAGATACAGGTTTCAAAATTACCCTTTGAATTGAATATGCTACAGTACTGTCAAAATTGCAGGAAAATATATACAAATATATAATAATATATCATTCTAATCCATGTGTGATGATTGAAGACTATCACTATCATTGATGCAACAAAAATACATGTATTGTTCAGATATAATTACAACATAGGTTTGTAGACACTAGTTTGCATCAAGCCTGTCTTGAGAATATGGCCATAGGTTCTCATCGACATCGCAGCAAATGTTTTCATTGTTCATGCATCTGATAAGAAAATCGAATCTAGTGCCTACTAAATGCAGTGCAGGTCGATCAGGACCTGATGCAGCTGCCGAAGTTGTGTTGTCAGACGGGCCAATTGCAGTGGCGTCGGACGGATCGGTTGCGGCGGCGTCGAACGGGCCAGTTGCAGCGGCGCCGGATGGACCAGCCCCAGCTTCGTCGGACAGGCCATTCCCCCATCTCCCTTAATGGTTGATTATTGTTACAATGTCCGCTGGTCATGTGAGTACTTGTGCTGTGTTGTTTTGGCTTTCGTGCCACTTGTATTGTGCAGATGATTACAGGTTTCGTCCCGTGTGGAAGCATTGTGTGTGTGTGTATGTTATGGGTCTCGCCCCGGTGTATTTATTCAAGGTACTCTTCGCTCTTTTGTTTTGGTTTCAACCTTGTGTTTTGTATATGTGTTTGTTTGGTCTTCGTCCCCGACACGCTGTAATTTGGGTCAATAAAAACCCCTATTACGCATTCCTGCGCCTGTCTCCCGATCCCTGTATACCAACATGACAGAGGGATACCTAGTCAGTTGTACAACTGAATGCATTCAACTGAAATGTGTCAGCAATAGACTCTTACAAAATGATAATTTGACTCTACACATTACAGGGATGTGCAATTGTATTAATCCTCCCAGCTTGGTTGGCTTTACTGCCACTTCTGCATAAGATCAAATCTCCATCCAAAAGGTTCATGTCACCTTGCAAGCCTTCTGTAAAATACAAGTCAAGATACTCCGTTCTGTTCAGTTCTTAAACATATGAACCATTATTTATTTTAATGTCGATTCCCACTTCACCACATGTAAATGAAAGGTGATTGGCCATTTAATTACAGATGTACAGGACTCACTCCCTTACAAGATACGCACAAGACTCACTGACTTAGATAGTTAAGCCTCTTTGTCCTTTTCATGACACAAAGTCACAGACATTTACAGTGCAGATAACATGGTGACACAACTTTCATTTTGTGAGGTGGAGGGACATCACCTCCAAAGCCAAATTTATTGTTGAGGTGTGTGATTATCTTTTCAAGAGGTGAAGAAAGTGTAATTCCCTACAAGACCTGTTCATTGACCTATGCTGGCTGAAAATACTTAATAATACAAAGATAAACTCTGTTTAATATTCTTTTAAATATTTTTTCAACCCTTAATTGAAAAGTTAGTAGGAGTCCAGTATGGAATGGAATGAAAAATAGAAAGGCCAAGTGGTCATTCCACCTCTTCATTTCTTGCTTAGAAACTATGTGAGAAAAAGGTTAATTATGTCGGTTTCCAGGGTTACCCTTTAAATCAAGGACTCTAAAAAAGCCAAACACGGATAGAAATGACAACCCTTCCAACACAATAAGACAAACCAAACACTTTACGAAAGCGACTCATTTCCCTATTGTAAACAAGCCCAGTTTAATGGGAGAGTAGATTGGTGTCTAATGCTGTGCGTTATTAGTCTGTAAACTTTGACCCCCAAGTTATTAGACAATGTCAATTGAGGTTACCATTTAACAACCCAATAAGAAGCTAGCTACAAATAAAGGTCCGGTGTTAAAGAACGAAGTAGGAATGTTCTGAAGGGAAAGAAGGCACATGTTTATGGGGTCTGTTTTTGTGACGATACAGTAGCACGTGGAAAGGCGTGAGAGTTTAAAAGAACACACAATGCTTCCTTGGGCTTTGGCAGAGGTGTCCATCTTCAAAAGATTAAATCTAATGGGTGATAATGTTCAGTAAATAAAGATTTGCTATGCAGACACATGCACACCCACGTCATTTCAGAGACGCCTGATTAACATTGAAATGACGTCAGACACAGGTCTCTAGGAGAATGATCATTATCGCGAGGATAATTCGATTATGCCCTCAGCGCACGTTGATTTTGTTCAACCACACCAGAAGCGATCAGGACAGCAGGTTGAAATATCAAAACAAACGCTGAACCAATTATATTACTTTGGGGACAGGTCAAAAATCATTAAATATTTATGGCAATTTATCTAGCTAGCTTGCTGTTGCTAGCTAATTTGTCCTGGGATATAAACATTGCATTGTTATTTTACCTGAAATGCACAAGGTCCACTACTCCAACAATTATTCCACAGATCAAACGGTACACTGAATTCGCGCTCATCAACTCTCCTCCTTCCTTCAGGCTTCTTTTTCTTCTTTGGACTTTATGTATCGATTGGCAACCAACTTTACGTGCATTACTACTAGAGGTCGCCCGATTAAATCGGAATGGCCGATTAATTAGGGCCGATTTCAAGTTTTCATAACAAGCGGAAATTGTACATTTTGGATGCCAATTATTTATATATTTTTTAAACCTTTATTTAACTAGGCAAGTCAGTTAAGGACACATTCTTATTTTCAATGACGGCCTAGGAACGGTGGGTTAACTGCCTTGTTCAGGAGCAGAACGACCGATTTTTTTGACCTTATCAGCTCAGGGATTCAATCTTGCAACCTTGCGGTTAACTAGTCCAACGCTCTAACCACCTGCCTCACAAGGAGCCCGCCTGTTCCGCGAATGCAGTAAGAAGCCAAGGTAAGTTGCTAGCTAGCATTAAACTTAATCAATCATAATCACTGGTTATAACTACACATGGTTGATGATATTACTAGTTTATTGTTAGAGGAAATTATAGTTTAGATGATTAATTATGTATACATTATTGATTAGAACCATTTATTCTAATACTATTATGTTATGGTATGAAAAGTAAAAGTTATTGGTTAAGCTGTTACTGAAAATGTAAGCAGAACGAATTAATTGTCTGGGCCTCCTGGGAAGTTAACGGAGGAGCGAGGCTATGGCTTGTCAGACAGATAAGAAATGTCTGGGAGACGTTCGAGGCCTAATGAACAATGGGCTCTTGTGAGAATCGGAGAGAGGGGGGATAAACTGATGATGTCATGTTCAGTTTATAACCTGTGGAAAAATGTGTATGCTTCAGTACTCTCTTGAAATAAACGCTGTTACTTTTGGCTTTTAAGACTGGTCTCAATCTACTTCATGCATAATTAATGAACTTACAACTCATTAATGAATTAGAATGAGTGAGAATCTGGTTTTGGCTACAAAACATACAGGAATTTAGAAATTCCACTAACATTTTTGTGTCCATATTCGATGCAGTGGGCCGCGAAAAGGATCTAAATGTACCTAACCATAAACCCTGGTATCTTAAAACCAATGAGTATATATTTTTAAACCGCATATTTAACTAAAAAAATCCAGGTTAGCAGGCAATATTAACCAGGTTTTGTCACTCTTGCTTTTTACTAAAGACCAGTTTGACCTCCAAATTGAGGTTAAAATTAAAACATTGAAGGCCTGCAATGTAACAGCAATATTTAGACAGGGATTCCAGGATAAAAAGGTGACGGTTCTGATTTCACTGAAAGAATAAATGCTTGTTTTCCCAGATGATAGCCAGGTAAAGTAGCCATATTATTGCATTTTGTGGGGGATTTAGTTCATTAAGTCTGATGATTTGATAGAGCATTGGTAGTGATGGTAGGCAGCAGAAGGCTCATAAGCATTCATTCAAACAGCACTTTCGTGCATTTTGCAAGCAGCTCTGCTGTTTATGACTTCAAGCCTATCAACTCCCGAGATTAGGCTGGTGTAACAATGTGATGTGAAATGGCTAGCTAGTTAGCGGGGTGCGCGCTAATAGAGTTTCAAACGTTACTCGCTATGAGTCTTGGAGTAGTTGTTCCCCTTGCTCTGCATGGGTAACGCTGCTTCGAGGGTGGCTGTTGTCGTTGTGTTCCTGGTTCGAGCCCAGGTAGGAGCGAGGAGAGGTACGGAAGCTATATTGTTGCACTGGCAATACTAAAGTGCCTATAAGAACATCCAATAGTCAAAGGTATATGAAATACAAATGGTATAGAGAGAAATAGTCCTATAATTCCTATAATAACCACAACCTAAAACTTCTTACCTGGGAATATTGAAGACTCATGTTAAAAGGAACCACCAGCTTTCATATGTTCTCATGTTCTGAGCAAGGAACTTAAATGTTTGGTTTCTTACATGGCACATATTGCACTTTTACTTTCTTCTCCAACACTTTGTTTTTGCATTATTTAAACCAAATTGAACATGTTTCATTATTTATTTGAGGCTAAATTGATTTTATTGATGTATTATACTAAGTTAAAATAAGTTTTCATTCAGTATTGTTGTAATTGTCATTATTACAACAACAAAAAAATCTTTGTAATATTTTTTTTTTTTTTTTAAATCGGCCGATTAATCGGTATCAGCTTTTTTTGCCCTCCAATAATCGCTATCGGTGTTAAAAAATCATAATCGGTCAACCTCTAATTACTACAACCGACTGGAGTGAGGACCTCAGTTAATCTTTCAATCACCCAAGTTGGTATATGCTTCTAAAAACCAATGAGGATATGGGAGATGCCGGGCTTGCAGCGCGTTGAGCATCACAAATAGAACCCATTTCTATTTTAGCACCTGGCCTCGCAGACACTTGCGAGCAGTGTGGGTGCAATGATTGAATAACATGTATGTGTATATTTATTTTGCCAAGTGCACGTGACGTGAACTATGTGGTCAGCATGTAAAGCTATTATTTCTGGTAAACAATTAAGTACCTTACTGGGATTTTTTAAAACAATTTTAATTCTTAGCAAAGAGCAATTTCTCATGCAATAATATTGCTAGGATTGCCAGGAAGTGGTCTGAGTTGGAAGGGGAAACGGAAAACTAGCTGTTACTGGCAGGGAGGTTTGGAACTCTTTCTTATTGATTAACTGATGTATTAATATTTGAATGAAAACTTTGACCAAAAGGTTACACTTGGAGATCTCAAGCTACTGTAGCATTGCTTGAAAAATTCCTATTTGTGGGCCTCCCGCAGCGGTCTAAGGCACTGCATCGCAGTGCTAGAAGCATCACTACAGACCCGGGTTCGATCCTGGGCTGTTCTACAGCCGGCCGCGACCGGGAGATCCATGAGGTGGCGCAAAATTGGCCCAGCGTCGCCCAGGTTAGGGGAGGGTTTGGCCGGCCGGGATGTCCTTGTGCCATCGCGCTCTAGCGACTCCTTGTGGCGGGTCATGTGCACACTGACTTCGGTCACCAGCTGTACGGTGTTTCTGCCGGCACATTGGTGCAGCTGGCTTCTGGGTTGTGAGCAGTGTGTCAAGAAGCAGTGCGGCCATTTGTGCGTAAATTAAAAAAGACTATGCCCAAGTCTCCAGTCATTTAAAATGATGTAGAATTGCATGAAATGTGTTTATAAAAAGGCCAGTTTTCCCAGACCATTGTTATCTTCCTTTGAAACTTCAAAATAGATCCACACAGCAGACATTGTTGGCTAGGTTAGGAATGTTGTGTTGCATGTGTAGCACTGTATTTTTGGTGGTGTCATTACATCTTCTACCTACCTTAAGTATGCACGTCAGCTTTGACATTGGCTTTGCACATTGGTATTAAACTAGACATCGGGCCGATGCTGGCATTTTTAGCTAATATCGGCCGATTATGCTTCCCGATATATCGTGAATCCCTAATTCAGACCCTTTGCCGAGACTCAAAATTGAGCTCAAGTGCATCCTATTCCATTGATCATCCTTGAGATGTTTCTACAACTTGATTGGAGTCCACCTGTGGTCAATTAAATTAATTGGACATGATTTGGAAAAGAACACACCTGTCTATATAAGGTCTCACAGTTGACAGTATGTCAGAGCAAAAACCAAGCCATGAGGTCAAATGACTTTTCTGTAGAGCTCTGAGACAGGATTGTGTCGAGGCACAGATCTGGGGAATGTACCAAAGCATTGCTGCAGCTTTGAAGGTCCCAAAGAACACAGTGGCCTCCATCATTCTTAAATAGAAGAAGTTTGGAACCACCAAGACTCTTCCGAGAGCTGGCCGCCTGGCCAAACTGAGCAATTGGGGGAAGAGGTGCCTTGGGCAGGGAGGTGACCAACAACCCGATGGTCACTCTTGCAGAGCTCCAGAGTTCCTCTGTGGAGATGGTAGAACCTTCCAGAAGAACAACCATCTCTGCAGCACCCCAATCAGGCCTTTATGGTGGCCAGACGAAAGCCACTACTCAGTAAACGGCACATGACAGCCCTCTTGGAGTTCGTCAAAAAGGTACCTAAAGACGCTCAGACCCTGAGAAACAAGATTCTCTCGTCTGATGAAGCCAAAATTGAACTTTTTGGACTGAATGCCAAGCGTCACGTCTGGAGGAAACCAGGCACTGCTCATCACCAGGCCAATACCATCACTACGGTGAAGCATGGTGGAGGCAGCATTATGCTGTTGGGATGTTTTTCAGTTGCAGGAACTGGGAGACTAGTCAGGATCGAGGGAAATATGAAGAGTGCAAAGTACAGAGATCCTTAAATGAACACCTGCTCCAGAGCGCTCAGGTCTCAGACTGGGGCGAAGGTTCACCATTCAACAGGACAACGACCTTAAGCACACGCCAAGACAACGCGGGAGTGGCTTTGAGACAAGTCTCTGAATGTCCGGACATCTCTGGAGAGACCTGAAAATAGCTATACAGCGACGCTCTCCATCCAACCTGACATAGCTTGAGAGGATCTGCAGAGAAGATTGGGAGAAACTCCCCAAATACAGGTGTGCCAAGACTCGATGCGGTTATTGCTACCAAAGGTGTTTCAACAAAGTATTTAGGCCAGCAGCATACCACCCTGCATCCCACTGCTGGCTTACTTCTGAAGCATGGTTGGTCCTGGTCAGTCCCTGGATGGGAGACCAGATGCTGCTGGAAGTGGTGTTGGGGGACCAGTAGGAGGCACCCTTTCTTGTGGTCTAAAATAAAAATATCCCAATATCCCATGGCAGTGATTGGGGACATTGCCCTGTGTAGGGTGCCATCTTTCGGATGGGACGTTAAACAAGTGCCCTGACTCTCTGTGGTCACTAAAGATCCCATGGCACTCATCGTAAAAGTGGGGGTGTTATCCCTGGTGTCCTGGCTAAACTCCCAATCTGGCCTTCATACCATCATGGCCACCTAATCACCCCAAGTTTACAATGGTCTCATTCATCCCCCTCCTCTCCCCTGTAACTATTTCTCAGGTCGTGGCTGTAAATGAGAATGTGTTCAGTCAACGTATCTGGTAAAATAAAGGTTAAAAAAATAATTGAGTAAAGGGTCTGAATATTTAAGTAACTATAAAAATGTATAAAAACCAGTTTTTGCTTTGTCATTATGTGGTATTGTGTGTAGATGGGGGACAATTGAATCAATTTTAGAATAAGGCTGTAACATCACAAAATGTGGAAAAAGTCATGGGGCCTGTATACTTTCCATAGAAGCAACAGCCTACTTAAATGCAAGTCAATGACAGCCTATACAGTGCATTCGGAATGTCATTCCATCAAGTGTTATGGGACTTAAAATTGCTTCTTAGGGCTGCAATCCCGTTAACGGGATCGATATGACAACAGCCAGTGAAAGTGCAGGGTGCCAAATTCAAAACAACAGAAATCTCATAATTAAAATTCCTCAAACATAAGTGTTTTATACCTTTTTAAAGGTAATCTTGTTGTTAATCCCACCACAGTGTCCGATTTCAAATAGGCTTTATAGCGAAAGCACCACAAACGATTGTTAGATGACCACCAACTCACAGAAAAGCCCAGCTATTTTTCCAGCCAAAGAGGAGTCACAAAAAGCACAAATAGAGATAAAATTAAACACTAAACTTTGATGATCTTCATCAGATGACACTCATAGGACTTCATGTTACACAATACATGTGTTTTGTTTGATAAAGTTCATATTTAAAGTTCACTATTTCCAAAAACATCCAGTGATTTTGCATAGCTGCATCAATTTTACAGAAATACTCATCATAAATGTTGATGAAAATACAAGTGTTACACATGGAATTATAGATATACCTCTCCTTAATGCAACCGCTGTGTCAGATTTAAAAGATTTTAACAGAAAAAGCAAACCATGCAATAATCTGAGAACGGCGCTCAGAATTTTTTTTATCCGCCATGTTGGAGTCAACAGAAATCAGGAATAACATTATAAATATTCCCTTACCTTTGATGATCTTCATCATAATGCACTCCCAGGAATCCTAGTTCCACAATAAATGTTTGATTTGTTCAATAATGTCCATTATTTATGTCCAAGTAGCTACTTTTGTTAGGGCGTTCAGTACACAAATCCAAATGCTCGTGCAGGTCCAGCCAAACGTCAGACGAGAAGTTCAAAAAGTTATATTACAGGTCGTAGAAATATTTCAAACTAAGTATAGAATCAATCTTTAGGATGTTTTTATCATAAATCTTCAATAACGTTCCAACAGGAGAATTACATTGTCTCTAGAAAAGCCATGGAAAGCTGGTCGCTCTCATGTGAAATGTGCATGACCAGGACCTGGCTCTCTGCCAGACTACTGACTCAAAGGGCTCTCATCCCCACATCACAGTAGAAGCCTCATTCAAGTTTCTAAAGACGGTTGACATCTAGTGGAAGCCCTAGGAAGCAACATAACCAATATCCCACTGTGTATTGGATAGGGCTGAGTTAAAAAAATTACAAACCTCAGATTTCCCACTTCCTGTTTGGATTTTTTCTCAGGTTTTTGCCTGCCATTTGACTTCTGTTATATTCACAGACATCATTCAAACAGTTTTAGAAACTTCGGAGTGTTTTCTATCCAAATGCTACTAATACTAATAATATGCATATATTAGCAACTGGGACTGAGGAGCAGGCTGTTTACTCTGGGCACCTTATTCATCCAAGCTACTCAATACTGCCCCTGCAGCCATAAGAAGTTTTAAAGCGGCAATTTCGCAGTTGAAACAATAAGTTATTTTTGGTAAAAAGCTGGAGGGATGGGCCTGGATAAATGTAAATTCATAGACAGAGCTATGGATACAAGGACTGATCATCCATGATATCAAAATTATAGTGGGCCGCGCCCACCTGTGGGAAAAACAACCTCGGTTATCTTAGCTCACAGCAAAAACGTTACTTGTTTCAAATGCAATTTTCTTGCATGCTTGTTTTAGTCAATTGCAAAACTACATGTCTAAAGATGACCTGCTCTTAAGTGTTCTCACTACTTAGAAAAACTTAATATTGTAGGGCTTCCCACATGCCCCTTTTCATTTCAGTGCTAACAGCCACATGAGTGAGTGCTAGCTAGCGACCGAAACATTAACCTAGCCAAGACCAACAACAAATGGACTATACAGCTACAAGCAGTGAGTGGAGTTACAAACAGACTGTACAAGTTAAACGTCTTACCCGTGATTAAATGTTTTCCACACACATTGTTACGCCGAATAACCTGAATAGAGTCCAGTGTGTGCTCTAAAGTGCTCAGAGAGCAAGGCACTCTGAATTTACAAACGGACCTAGTCCTGTCACCATGACTATGATAAGCTACTTTGACTGGAGCTAACTTTAGTTTCTATGTTAACAGACTTTTAAAAATTAATTAAACGAATCAAAAAATTATCTTTATACTCCACTTAACTTGGTGTTTCATATCCTATGCTTTATAAGTCGTGATAATATTTAAAATATTTTGTTTATCTAGTGCTTCTCTCTTCAGTTAGCTTTGCTCTCTCATTCAACTGACACACCGACTAGGCAGGCTAGCAAGAGAGCCCTCTGCGGGCCAAAACAAGCACAACACCCCTGGACTATAAACAATGTCAATGATTACAAAATGCCAAAGATTAGGCTACATTATGTCACATTTCAGGTTTGCATCACAGGGACCCTGAGCAAACATGAGCAAAAAAAAAAAACTGTACTATTAAAACAAAGTATTACCCCTTTTTCATAGTAACTAATTAACTTTTATGTTACAGAAACTAGGACCAACAATCGTCGGCTGCCTCTGACTATCAGAAACTTGCCCATACTGGTATATAAATTAATCTCATACATACATACATAAACTCAGCTAACAAAGAAAAGTCCTCTTACTGTCAATTGCGTTTATTTTCAGCAAACTTAACATGTGTAAATATTTGTATGAACATAAGAGTCAACAACCGAGACATAAACTGAACAAGTTCCACAGAGTGACTAACAGAAATGGAATAATGTGTCCCTGAACAAAGGGGGGATCAAAATCAAAAGTAACAGTCAGTATCTGGTGTGGCCACCAGCTGCAATAAGTACTGCAGTGCATCTCGTCCTCGTGGACTGCACCAGATTTGCCAGTTCATGCTGTGAGATGTTACCCCACTCTTCCACCAAGGCACCTGCAAGTTCCCAGACATTTCTGGGGGGAATGGCCCTAGCCCTCACCATTCGATTTAACAGGTCCCAAACGTGCCCAAGGGATTGAGATCCGGGCTCCTCTCTTGCCATGGCAGAACACTGACATTCCTGTCTTGCAGGATATCACTCACAGAACAAGCAGTATGGCTGGTGGCATTGTCATGCTGGAGGGTCATGTCAGGATGAGGCTGCAGGAAGGGTACCACATGAGGGAGGAGGATGTCTTCCCTGTAACGCACAGCGTTGAGATTGCCTGCAATGACAACAAGCTCAATCCGATGATGCTGTGACACACCGCCCCAGACCATAACGGACCCTCCACCTCCAAATCGATCCTGCTCCAGAGTACAGGCCTCGGTGTAACTCATTCCTTCGACGATAAACGCGAATCCGACCATCACCCCTGGTGAAACAAAACTGCGACTCGTCAGTGAAGAGAGCCTCTCTCAGCCTACAGTCTGAGCACTGATGGAGGGATTGAGCGTTCCTGGTGTAACTCGGGCAGTTGTTGTTGCCATCCTGTACCTGTCCCGTAGATGTGTTTGGATGTACCGATCCTGTGCAGGTGGTGTTACACGTGATCTCTCACTGCGAGGACGATCAGCTGTCCGTCCTGTCTCCCTGTAGCGCTGTCTTAGGCGCCTCAGTACAGACATTGAAATATTGTGCCCTGGCCACATCTGCAGTCCTCATGCGTCCTTGCAGAATGCCTAAGGCACATTCACACAGATGAGCAGGGACCCTGGGCATCTTTCTTTTGGTGTTTTTCAGAGTCAGTAGAAAGGCCTCTTTAATGTCCTAAGTTTTCAGAACTGTGACCATAATTGCCTACCATCTGTAAGCTGTTAGTGTCCATAGGTGCATGTTCATTCATTGTTTATGGTTCATTGAGCAAGCATGGGAAACAGTGTATAAACCCTTTACAATGTAGATCTGTGAAGTTATTTTATTTTTTACGAATTATCTTAGAAAGACAGGGTCCTGAAAAAGGGACGTTTCTTTTTTTTGCTGAGTTTACATACATACACACACAACAAAAATAAAACACAACATTTAAATGTTGATCCCATGTTTTCATGAGGACCACACAAAGAAATTCCACAAATGAACTTAAGACACACCTGTTCATTGAAATGCATTCCAGGTGACTACCTCATGAAGATGGGTGATAGAATGCCAAGAGTGTGCAAAGCTGTCAAGGCAAAGGGTGGCTATTTGAAGAATGTCAAATATATTTTGATTTGTGTATATATTTTGATTTTTGGTTACTACATGATACCATATGTGTTATTTCATAGTTTTGATGTCTTCACTATTATTCTACAATGTAGAAAACAGTCAAAAGTAAAAGAAAAACCCTGGAATGAGTAGGTGTTTTAAAACTTTGGACCGGTCGTGTAAAAGAGCCCAGAAATGTCCCATATGCACAAAATGTTATTTCTATGTTATATGTTATTACATCATCATTACACAGGTGCACCTTGTGCTGGGGGCAATAAAAGGCCACAGAAATGCTCACTTTTGTCACAACACAATGCCACAGATGTCTCAAGTTGAGGGAGTGTGCAATTGACATGCTGATTGCAGGAATGTCTACCAGAGCTGTTGCCAGAGAATTAAATGTACATTTCTCTACTATAAGCCACCTCCAACGTCATTTTAGAAAATTCAGCAATACGTCCAACTGGCCTCACAAACAAATTAAATCAAATGTTATTGGTCACATGCAGCTATTATTGCAAGTGTAGCGAAATACTTGTGCAGTGCAGCAATATCTAACAAGTAAAATCTAACCATTCCACAACAAATTCCTAATACAAACCAACAAATATATATGGATGAGCAATGACAGAGTGGCATAGGCTAAGATGCAATAGATAGAATATAGTATATGCAGTTTAAGTCAGAAGTTGTTTAGGACATCTACTTTGTGCATTACAAGTCATTTTTCCAACAATTGATTATTTCACTGTATCACAATTCCAGTGGGTCAGAGGTTTACATACACTAAGTTGACTGTGCATTTAAACAGCTTGGAAAATTGCAGAAAATGATGTCATGGCTTTAGAAGCTTCTGATGGGCTAATTGATATCATTTGAGTCAATTGGAGGTGTACCTGTGGATGTATTTCAAGGCCTACCTTCAAACTCAGTGCCTCTTTGCTTCACATCATGGGAAAAATCAAAAGAAATCAGCCAAGACCTCAGAATTTTTTTTGTAGAGCTCTACAAGTCTGGTTCATCCTTGGGAGCAATTTCCAAACGCTAGAAGGTGCCACTTTCATCTGTACAAACAATAGTACGCAAGTATAAACACCATGGGACCACGCAGCCGTCATACCACTCAGGAATGAAACGCGTTCTGTCTCCTAGAGATGAACATACTTTGGTGCGAAAAGTGCAAATCTATCCCAGAACAACAGCAGACGGCACCACCCTCTGGAGAGTCCTACGGTTGTGGGCGGTGCAGTTGCCTTACCAGGCAGTGATACAGCCCGACAGGTTGCTCAATTGTGCATCTGTAAAAGTTTGAGGGTTTTAGGTGACAAGCCACATTTCTTCAACCTCAGGAGGCTAAAGAAGCTCTGTTGTGCCTTCTTCACCACACTGTCTGTGTGGATGGACCATTTCAGTTTGTCTGTGACATGTACGCTGAGGAACTTAACATTTTCCAACTTCTCCACTGCTGTCCCATCGATGTGGATAGGGGGGTGCTCCCTCTGCTGTTTCCTGAAGTCCATGATCTCCTTTGTTTTGTTGATGGTGCGTGAGACCACACAAGCCCAGGATCTTGACATCCGGCTTCTTCACCTGCGGGATTGGAGATCAGCCACCCAGACAGCTGATGAAACTGCAGAGTATTTCTGTCTGTAATAAAGCCCTTTTGTAGGGGAAAAACTCAAATCGGATTGGCTGGGCCTGGCTCCCCAGTGTGTGGGCCTATGCCCAGTCATGTGATACCCATAGATTAGGGCCTAAGGAATTAATTGCAATTGCGTGATCTGCTTATATGATCTGTGATTCAAAATGGCACTCAAATCTGAGCTCTCTTTGTTACAAGTGCATGGTAACAGTTGAATAATAAGAGGAAAAACAAAACCTGCACAATGCTCTTGCTAGTATCACTTGTTTTCATTTAAGCTTTACGTATCGGCCTCAAGGCATTCGGCAGAGCTTTTGTGAGTGTATAATTTGCACCCTTATGTAGACATTGCTCAACTCACATCTGTTCAATGAATCAAATGGAGCTGTGAAATCGATTCATTTTGCGGTTAAATTTTTGTTCCCTATAATAATCTGACCTCTTGACCTTGTTGGCGGGTATTTATTTAATGCATTATACGGCCGTTAACAGACAATTAATACAGATGGTACCATTATAATTCTTGGTACCATTTATCATAATATGGTAGAATGTATAATGCAGGTTAAAACCTTGGTATTTCCATGAAACCATGGTAAAAATGAGGCAATACCATGGTATTATTTAGGTGTGCATGGCAGTACCGTCATAAACTACATGACCACAAGTATGTGGACACCTGCTCTTCTGACATCTCATTCCAAAATCATGGGCATTAATATGGAGTTGGTCCCCCCTTTGCAGCTAACAGCCTCCACTCTTTTGGAAAGGCTTTCCACTAGATGTGGGGACATTGCTGCGGGGACTTGCTTCCATTCAGCCACAAGCGCATTAGTAAGGTCGGGCACGAATGTTGGGCAATTAGGTCTGGCTCTCAGTTGGCATTCCAATTCGACTAACAGTTCTTGTGCTGACGTTGCTTCCAGAGGCAGTTTGGAACTTGGTAGTGAGTGTTGCAACAGAGCACAGGCGATTTTTATGCTCTTCAGCACTCGGTGGTCCGAGTGCTGAAGCTTTTTGTGGCCTACCACTTCAGCCGTTGTTGCGCCTTCCCAATAAAAGCACTTACCATTGTCTGGGGCAGCTCAAGCAGGGCATACATTTCACAAACTGACTTGTTGGAAAGATGGCATCCTATGACGTTCCATGTTGTTAGTCTATGAGCTCTTATGTAAGGCAAGACCAGTCTACTGTAAATGTTTGTCTATGGAGATTGCATGGCGGTGTGCTTGATTTTATACACCTGTCAGCAACAGGTGGCTGAAATAGCCGAATCCACTAATTTAAAGGTGTCCACACACACAATATATATAAATACACAACTTAAAAGCAAAAACCATGGTACATTTCCATGATTCAGACTATACCATGGTATAAGTGAAAGTACCATAGTTGCCCCTTTGAGAGGCAAGGTACCGCACACGTGTTGCCCATGCTACAGGTTGTCCACCTGTATTGCCTCCCTCGGACTGTACCGGCAGCAACACAGTTCGCGCAGTCGTTACAAAGGAGAGGATTATCTATTATATTGATAAGATAGTCGAGTGACCAATTGAAATACATGTCCGAAAGATGGAAGGCAGACAGTAGGAGGCGAGATCAGGTGGACCCTTTCTAGCCAATGAGAGGACAGATACGTGTGAACAGGCTCAACTGAAAGTCGCCCCCCCAAAGTTGCCACTTGAGTCCACTTATATCGGTGCATTCGTAACAACCTAACCATTACGAAACATATTTCATCAAATATGCTTCAAGTAGCAAATTATTAATGATTTGTATTCGACCTCTACAGAAAAATTAATCGTCTTATTTTCGTGGACAGATTTTGGTCGCAGTAAACCCTCTCGCCTCTTCCTCTCTGAGATGACTAACGTTAAACTAAATCCACCGACTCACGTTCCTCAAAACTCCGCCCTCGCATTTATGTCAAGAAACATTTCACTCAAGAGTCGTCACAGCTCCAATAAACACCGAGGAGTTTAGACAATTCAAGAGAAGCGGTCAGGAGTTTACCTGTGTTGGTGCGAAACATGTTAGACCCATCCTCCAGCGAAGACTCGGGGGGAGAAATTAACGAGGACACTCAAGTTCCAAAAGACCCCCCGACTTCCTCGGGTCAAGGAGGTAAACATAAGAAACGACCACCTGCGGACCAAGCACAAGCCGAAAAGTCTCCTGTCGAAGACCAGGTGAAAAACGAACAGGAAAGACTTCAGAAAGAGGAAGCGGAGAGGAAAAGTAAACTACAGATGTATGTATTTGTGTTGAGATGTATTGCGTACCCTTTCAATGCCAAACAACCCACGGATATGGCACGCAGGCAACAAAAGGTGAGTGAGCGCAAACGCCACAGCGAGAACACTTTTTAGCCAATTAATGCACCTGTTTTCTTTTCAGTTTAGCGCCCCATTAATGGCAAGCCAGAGCCAGGCGACATGAAACCGTTTTAAACTTGAAGCAAATGTATATGTAGGCAAGTAACATGTCAGAGGAACCTCATCTCTACAGCGTTTTCATAAATTCATGAATAAAAGTAGCCATTAAGTTATTCATTTGTTGTGACAGGGCTCAGTGCTGGGCTGCATTCAATACGAAAAAACGTACTACAACGTTCAATTAAATGAAACAGTGCTGTTCTGTAGGATCAGTTGGGGAACTCTCCGCTGCCTTTTTAAAGACGTTGCTCATTGCTTCAAACCACACCCCATCCACACACACCAAACTGACCAAATGTACCTCAAAGTCTAATCAAGAAATTTAAATAAGGTTTTGGGGAAAGGTGTCTTTGAGTACATAACGTCACGCAACATAGCAAACGTTAAATGAACCAGAACACACCCCAGGTGTCCACTCCATTCTTTGCCCCACTGAAATGTTATGAATGATGGATGTTCATTATGGTAAATATTAGAGGCATACATTCGTTATTTTCAGGGTTGGGTAGGTTACTTTCTAAATGTAATCCATTAGTTACTAGTTACCTGTCAAATTGTAATCAGTAACGTTTGGATTATCCAAACTCAGTAAAGTAACTCTTTTCCTGCGATCCATCAAACACATTTGGTGTGTCAACATAGTGGTCACGATCAGGTGGAACAAATTTAAACTTGCGCCTTTTTGCTGATGTGAATGTCATTGAGAACAGAAGTGTCAGATCTTTTTTTTTTTTTTTTTTTTTTTACAAACGTCCTTTCTGAATTTAAAAGTAATCCTTGAATCAATCATCTAGTTTTTCAAAAGTATCTAATCTGATTACAATATTTTTGCTGTTAACGGATTACAGTTTTTTTGTAATATTTTGTAATCCCTTTGTAATCTCCATTCCTGGTTATTTTAATTTTCTTGGGGGCTTAAAACAAATGTAAACTATTTGCAGACAAATTAAGTCTTTTTGATATGTAAAAGGGTCCTTCACTTTATTTGGACTGGTGTGTCACTGTGCCCAAGCGCTCGACTAAGCCCAGAAGCTATTTTTAAGAATTCACTCACAGGTACCGAGATTCTTCTTGGAGCCAGGCAGCAACTGTTTATTTTCTACACATGTAATCCTGATATGCACCTGCCATCACATTATTGGACATGGATTTCATATCTTGGTCACATGGTCCTAGTCTATCCTAGATTTGCTTACATTCCTGTTCTCACAGAACTTGGGACATACAAAAAAGAACAGGTGTGTGTGTGTGTGAGAGAGAGAGGCACACAGTGAAACATAACTTTGCGAGACTGGTACACCTTATACTGTATGTCTTTGCTTCCATTTGTGTAAGACTTGTCGTTGTGGTTTATATCGGCTACTGTGTGCATTTTATCAATGTGAGATATTCATTCAGCATTCCCTTTGCCCCGCAACACTGACAGTAGTAGCACACTTTGCTATTTGACCCTGGGCTGAGGCTTGACGTAGAAAAAGGAAAAAAGCCCACCCTGCTTACCAAGAACAGGGCTGATTTGCACACTGAGGCAAAAAAAAAATGCCTTTCACAGCGCTCATGAGTGATTCCTCACGAAACCAGGGTGACATTTAATCCAAATAATAGTCCTTCTGGAGGAAGGATTGTTGAGACATAAATTTGACATTTGTATGTAAAAGCATAATGGAGACACAATTAGTTATGTTTGGCATATTTATTACATTTTGGCCTTAACCAGGACCCTTTTAAGACTCCATTATGTTTTATCTGTAGGTGCTACAAAGCTACATTTGGTGTGAAGCTTTACCACTTGCTCTGTAATATGAGCAGTATTTTGATTTCAATAGCAATTTTCTTGCATTCGTTTATGAATATTGAAAAATCAAAAAATGTATATTGAAAAAAACACAATTTTGTTGTTGAACATAATATACTCTACTGCAGGGCTCTCCAAACCTGTTCCTGGAGAGCTACCCTCCTGTAGGTTTCTGTTTCAACCCCAGTTGTCACTAATTATTAGAATCAGGTGTGCTAGATTAGGGTTGGAGGGAACACCTACAGGACGGTAGCTCTCCAGGACCAGGGTTGTAGACAGGCATATTAAAGTTACATAGTGGGATCTCTGCTACTTTTAGAGTTATGATCCAATTTGTAAGCATTACCAACCGAGTGAATGTGAAAATGGATTCAAAATGGTCAACCTCTGCTGGTGATTCAACAATACAAATAAAAAGGGCTGTAATTGGTTACATTGCCTATTATGCCAATGTAACAGGGTTATATTGGTGATTCCCCTTGCCACTTTATTGTTAAGCCAATGGGTTTTTGGTTTGAGTTTGTCTTGCCTTCACCTACTCAACATGGTATCTTATTGGCTGGTTTGCGTAGCTTGCTTACGAGGGGGGATGTTGCAGTTATAATCGTCCCAGTGAACAAGCACCAAACCAGCGGTAAGTTGTTGGTTGCCAAGCACTGTACATCAAAAGTGATTTTTATACTCTCAAGTGATGATTTTAAATGTACAATTTATATCAAATTGTTTGTAAATGTTATTTGAACATCACACATAAGATGCAGTGGTTTTTGGAGAATATTTGTTGTGCATTTTGTTTGTCTGTGTCTGTCTATCCTTAGCAAGTGCTACTGCTATCCATCGCTACCCACCCCTCACTACCTCCCCCGGGCAGAATGACTCAATGTGTCCCCATGTCTGGTCTCCAGAGAGATTCCAGATCCTCATTATATGGAATCAAGGTCTTGGCACCAGAGAAACTGACACACCCACATAATTGTTGCTCAAATAATTGTCATGTCCAATGATATCAATAAAAAGCCTCAAAGGACACAGATGTGGATCAGCTTTATTTCCGGAACGGAACATGTTGTATCATTCCTGGAGGGATTTCAGGAATGATACGTTTACCTGAACTGAACAAACCAGCTCTACTGAATCTGTCTCCTCCTTGTTTGCATACTTGACTGGTTGTAGTGGGAATGAAGCAGTCACATGCCAACTAGCCATCTCAGTATCTATCTGACTCTTGTCTCAGGTATCTCTCTCATGACGAACCAGTCCAGAATCAAAAAACAAGCATTGGACTAGTGTATAGCAGTAGTAGCAGTGGACTAGTGTATAGCAGTGGACTAGTGTATAGCAGTGGACTAGTATATAGCAGTAGTAGCAGTGGACTAGTGTGTAGCAGTGTATTAGAAACCACTTCAGAAAGCCTTAGTTACCTTTCCTCGTCAGACCTCCAATTGGCATATCTCAGAGGACCAGAGAACAGGGCCATAGATCACTAACGGATAAGTCCATCAATGCAAAAAGTCCATTTGAATGAAGAGGATCAAGCTAGGGGGAAGGCTTATACCACAGAATGTGCGTAGCGGTATACTGAAGAATGGATTGACAGGACCACACACAGTTTTATGAGAAGTTGTTACTTATCACTGAACCCACATTCTTAGAATACCTTATTGCATTTTCTTTTTTAAATTAGTTACTATAAAGCACACAGGGTCCTCACACATGTTGGTGCCAATGTGATACTGTTCGTGCTAAGGAATTATTTCTGTTGCCTTACTTGTCAAATTGTTTCTTTGCAGTGGACTGTGAGTTGGCCACAGTATTGCTCCCTGTCTAATGGAGGAGAGAGTAACTATTGTCCACGAGGATATGAATCAAACTCCCTCTCCCAAAAGCCTTGCCTTCTCCTCTTCCCTCAACGTTGGCTCTTTCACTGAAAGTCCATGAGGGGGCTGACTGCTTCATCCCTCATCTCATTCTTTTTTTCTGCATTTAATCTCTCTCACTTGCTCTCTCTCTATTAATTGTCATGTTTATTTAACTCAATAGAAACATGTCATTTAGCTACCGTGATTAATATAATAATATTGAAGAGTTGATTAAACATGTATGATAATGGCAGGGAAGGTAAAAGGCATACATTTTATAATCGCCTTTCCTCTGTCTCTCGACAATCCTCACAGTAACCAGAGAGAAACCATAAGCCTCAAATCAAATTGTATTTGTCACATGTGTCGAACAGAAGAGGTGTAGACCTTACCTTGAAATGCTTACTTACAAGCCCTTAACCAGCAATGCAGTTAACAAAATATTTACGAAATAAACTAAAGTTGAGAAGAAAAAAAAGTAACATAATAAAATAACAATAACGAGGTTATATACGGGGGTACCAGTACGTACCGAGTCAAAGTGCGGGGGTACAGGTTAGTTGAGGTAATTTGTACATGTACGTAAGCATTTCACGGTAACACCTGTTGTATTCGGCGCATGTGACATAAAATTTGAATTTATTTTGATGTAGGTAGGGATGAAGTGACTATGCATAGATAATAAACAGTGGGGGGGTTGTCAATGCAAAAAGTCCAGGTGGCCATTTGATTAATTGGTCAACAGTCTTATGGCTTGGGGGTAGAAGCTACTAAGGAGCCTTTTGGACCTAGATATAGCGCTCCGGTACCCCATGCTGTGCGGTAGCAGAGAGTATAGTCTATGACTTGGGTGACTGGAGTCTTCCTCTGACACCTCCTAATTTAGAGGTCCTGGATGGCACGAAGCTTTGCCCCAGTGATGTACTGGGCCGTATGCAGTACTCTCTGTAACACCTTATGGTTGGAAGCAACTGGTTAGGATGCTCTCTGATGCAACTTTTTGAGGATCTGGGGACCCATGCCAAATCTTTTCAGTCTCCTGAGGGGGAATAGGCGTTGTCATGCCCTCTTCACGACTGTCTTGGTGTTTGGCCCATGATAGCAAGTCTCCCCACAAGTGTTTTGTCTCCAAGCCTGCATGACCGCCAAGGAGGGAAGCCAATGCCACAGAAAACCTTTCCGAGGTGTCTAACGCATCCTCATTTCCACGTGTATAATCCTCTGGCACCCGATTATTACACAAACAAACAAAAAATGACAAAGACCACAGGCACACTTCTGTGGTCTTTGTCGTCTAGCCTTCCCTTATCAATTTCCCTCTTCCTGACATGCAGCGCTTCCCAGGGGCTTATGTAACTTGCTACCTCTCCACCCTCCGCTGCCAAAAACGTGAATGGACAGTTCAGTGGGGCTTTCTGACAGCTAATTAGAGATGCTGTGAGGAGAGTTGTAGACTCTCCAAAACCCTGAGGGCAGAGCTGGCCCAACGAGATCCCCCATGGTGTGTTGTGTTGGTTTAGAGTCCAGATCTGGAAGGGACACTACGGTAGCTGGGCCCTAGAGATTTTTGGCTGTCAATGTGGCAGGACAAGATAATCCCAATAAAGCTCTTGGTTGGTTCAATGAGGTTGATAACAACTAATAGTTGTTGCTTATGCTTGGCATTGCTTGGAGTGACAAGTTTATACAGTACCAGTCAAA
The DNA here is from genome assembly GCF_018296145.1 of Oncorhynchus tshawytscha. Taxonomy (NCBI): domain Eukaryota; kingdom Metazoa; phylum Chordata; class Actinopteri; order Salmoniformes; family Salmonidae; genus Oncorhynchus; species Oncorhynchus tshawytscha. The sequence continues at coordinate 1,571,473 of NC_056447.1, read as the reverse complement.
AGTTGACACCTACTCAAATATATTGTTCCAATATTCACTTTTTTTATGTTAGAGGTTTTGTAACAAAGACATTCCAATCTTGATACTAGAGACCAAAGGGAGAGTTCTCTCTCGCTTGAGTTACGACAGTGTGAAGGTGTCATAAAACCCGTCCCAGCCCCCTCCCATCTCTTCTCCTGTAGGAGAGAGGGGGTCTGGATATCGGTCAGCAATTTGCCAAGCTGATCTGAGGCCTTGGATCCTCGACCAGGAGTGTCATGACAGTAGCCATCCTTTGCCTTGATGACAGCTTTTCACACTCTTGGCATTTTCTCAACCATCTTCACCTGGAATGCTTTTCCAACAGTCTTGAAGGAGGTCCCACATATGCTTGAGCACTTGTTGGCTGCTTTTCCTCCCCTCTGCGGTCCAACACCCAAATACCTCATCCCCAAATTATTATTTTTTTGTTTCTCTTTTGCACCCCATTTTCTCAACTTGTACATCACTATCTCCACATCTATCACTCCAGTGTTAATTCTAAATTGTCATTATTTTGCCTCTGTGGCCTATTTATTGCCTTACCTCCCTAATCTTACTACATTTGCACACACTGTACATAGATTTTTCTATTGTGTTATTGACTGTACGTTTGTTTATCCCATGTGTAACTCTGTTTGTGTCGCACTGCTTTGCTTTATCTTGGCCAGGTCGAACTTGTTCTCAACTGGCCTACCTGGATAAATAAAGGTGAAATTATTTAAAAAAAATTCAATCTCATCCCAAACCATCTCAATTGGTTTGAGGTTGGATGATTGTGGAGGCCAGGTCATCTGATACAGCACTCCATCACTCTCCTTCTTCATCAAATAGCCCTTACACAGCCTGGAGGTGTGTTGGGTGATTGTCCTGTTGAAAAACAAAATATAGTCCCACTAAGTGCAGACCAGATGGGATATATCGCTGCAGAATGCTGTGGTGGCCATGCTGGTTAAGTGTGCCTTGAATTCTAAATTAAATCACTGACAGTGTCACCAGCAAAGCACCCACACACCATTACACCTCCTCCATGCTTCACAGGGGGAACCACACACGCGGAGATCATCCGTTCACCTACTCACCTACTCTGCATCTCACAAAGACACGGCGGTTGGATCCAAAAATCTCAAATTTGGACTCATCAGACCAAAGGACAGATTTCCGTCGGTTCTAATGTCCATTGCTCGTGTTTCTCGGCCCAAGCGTCTCTTCTACTTATTGGTGTCCTTTTATTAGTGGTTTATTTGCAGCAATTAGTCCATGAAGTCCTGATTCACGCAGTCTCCTCTGAACAGTTGATGGTGAGAGGTGTCTGTTACTTGAACTCTGTGATGCATTTATTTGGGAAAGAATTTCTGAGTCTGGTAACACTAATGAACTTATCTTCGGCAGTTGTTGTTGAAATGTCTGTCACTTGAATTCTGTGAAGTATTTATATAGGCTGGTAACTCTTATGAACGTATCCTCTGCAGCAGAGGTAACTCTGGGTCTCCCTTTCCTGTGGCTGTCCTCGTGAGAGCGAGTTTCATCATGGCGCTTAAAGAAACTTAAACAGTTTTTGTTATGTTCCGTATTGACTGACCTTAATGTCTTAAAGTAATGATAGACTGTCATTTCTCTTTGCTTATTTGAGCTGTTCATGCTATAATATGGACTTGGCCTTTTACCAAATAGGGCTATCTTCTGTATACCAACCAACCCTACCTTGTCACAACACAACTGATTGGCTAAAACACAAAAAAGAAGGAAAGAAATTCTATAAATGAACTTTTAACAAGGCACACCTGTTAATGGAAATATATTCCAGGTGACTACCTCATGAAGCTGGTTGAGAGAATGCCAAGAGTGTGCAAAGCTGTTACCAAGGTGGCTACATTGAAGAATCTCAAATATAAAATATATTTTGATTTGTTTAAAAATGTTTTGGTTAGTACATGATTCCATATATTTTTTTCATAGTTTTGATGTTTGATGAAATATATTCCAGGTGACTACCTCATGAAGCTGGTTGAGAGAATGCCAAAGTTTTGATGTCTTCACTATAATTCTACAATGTAGAAAATAGTACAAATAAAGAAAGAACATTGAATGCGTAGGTGTGTCAACTTTTTTATATATATATATATAGTTCAGGATGGGACAAGTGACATTTTGTTTATGATACAGAACAGTGTAATGAAATGAGAATGCAGTGAAATGCCAAGGCTTTGGATTGTTTCATGAACAAAAGGTTGGACAACACCCAAGAGCCTAGTACACAATTGATTTGAAAACTACGTTTTATTTTAAATCAATAAGTTTGTTCAGCGACCTTACTGTTGTACTTCTTCTGCCATACACAGTCATGCTTATTCCAAGGGAACTCTTGTTATTGTGGCCACCTCAGAGGACACTTTCTATTAGGCCTATAACCTACATGTCAACAGGCTTTTTCCCCAAATTCCATTTTTTTTTGTCCTGTTTAGTGTCCCTCATTGAGAAACAACAATGTTTATAGTCCCCTGAAGTTGTGTATTACATCTTCTCGTGTTATTATCTCTAGTTTTATGGGCAGAGAACAACGTGATTCTACATCAAGCATTCTGACTTGGCTTAATTTGCAACACCCTTGGGTACATGGAGGTGATCATTTTTCTGTGTGTTTGTAAATGCTTATTGACAGATTGAATATCTGTCGTCATATCTCTGAATAGTGTCAATATAGGCCTATGCCAGCAGTTCCAGTCAGTTGGTCTGCTTGCCAATGAAGTCCCTGTTGACGAATCCTGTACTACACAGTAAGCTGCACATGTGTGTTCAGGAGATCATTTGTGCTCCCAGAAGCTCTGGGGAGGGTCATCGGTCTTAAGGCTATCATGTGGCCATTTGCAAATTTGGATTGATCTCAGACAATAGACAAAATCGGACATATATCGCGAGAGAAAGTCTGTGCTGCGTAAAAGCAGTCCATTAATGCCAAATAATACAATCATCCACCGTCAAAACAATAGCTTACTAGGGTTTGTTTCATTATGTAGACAATGCAGTCTAGCCTATCTATATACACTGCTCAAAAAAATAAAGGGAACACTTAAACAACACAATGTAACTGCAAGTCAATCACACTTCTGTGAAATCAAACTGTCCACTTAGGAAGCAACACTGATTGACAATAAACTTCACATGCTGTTGTGCAAATGGTATAGTCAACAGGTGGAAATTATAGGCAATTAGCAAGACACCCCCAATAAAGGAGTGGTTCTGCAGGTGGGGACCACAGACCACTTCTCAGTTCCTATGCTTCCTGGCTGATGTTGTGGTCACTTTTGAATGCTGGCGGTGCTTTCACTCTAGTGGTAGCATGAGACGGAGTGGCACATCAATGCGAGCTGTGGCAAGAAGGTTTGCTGTGTCTGTCAGCGTAGTGTCCAGAGCATGGAGGCGCTACCAGGAGACAGGCCAGTACATCAGGAGACGTGGAGGAGGCCGTAGGAGGGCAACAACCCAGCAGCAGGACCGTTACCTCCGCCTTTGTGCAAGGAGGAGCACTGCCAGAGCCCTGCAAAATGACCTCCAGCAGGCCACAAATGTGCATATGTCTGCTCAAACGGTCAGAAACAGACTCCATGAGAGTGGTATGAGGGGCCGATGTCCACAGGTGGGGGTTGTTCTTACAGCCCAACACCGTGCAGGACGTTTGGCATTTGCCAGAGAACACCAAGATTGGCAAATTCGCCACTGGCGCCCTGTGCTCTTCACAGATGAAAGCAGGTTCACACTGAGCACGTGACAGACGTGACAGAGTCTGGAGACGCCGTGGAGAACGTTCTGCTGCCTGCAACATCCTCCAGCATGACCGGTTTGGCGGTGGGTCAGTCATGGTGTGGGGTGGCATTTCTTTGGGGGAGGGGGGGCGCACAGCCCTCCATGTGCTTGCCAGAGGTAGCCTGACTGCCATTAGGTTCCCGAGATGATATCCTCAGACCCCTTGTGAGACCATATGCTGGTGTGGTTGGACCTGGGTTCCTCCTAATGCAAGACAATGCTAGACCTCATGTGGCTGGAGTGTGTCAGCAGTTCCTGCAAGAGGAAGGCATTGATGCTATGGACTGGCCCACCCGTTCCCCAGACCTGAATCCAATTGAGCACATCTGGGACATAATGTCTCGCTCCATCCACCAACAGGAGTTGGCGGATGCTTTAGTCCTGGACTGGAAGGAGATCCCTCAGGAGACCATCCGCCACCTCATCAGGAGCATGCCCAGGCGTTGTAGGGAGGTCATACAGGCACGTGGAGGCCACACACACTACTGAGCCTCATTTTGACTTGTTTTAAGGACATTACATCAAAGTTGGATCAACCTGTAGTATGATTTACCACTTTAATTTTGAATGAGACTCCAAATCAAAACCTTCATGGGTTGATACATTTGATTTCCATTAATAATTTTTGTGTGATTTTGTTATCAGCACATTCAACTATGTAAAGAAAAAGTATTTAATAACAATATTTCATTCATTCAGATCTAGGATGTTATTTTAGTGTTCCCTTTATTTTTTTGAGCAGTGTATATAGGCCCATTTCAATTGGTGCTAATTCACCAACTCAAAACACTTTAACAAGATCACTAAGTCTATAACACCAACTGCCAGTAGCCATGTCTGGTAACATGACTGAATACAAACAGTGCAGCTATTCCCTCCGCAAGGCTATCAAACAAGCTAAGCGCCAGTACAGAGACAAAGTAGAATCTCAATTCAACGGCTCAGACACAAGAGGTATGTGGCAGGGTCTACAGTCAATCACGGACTACAGGAAGAAACCCAGCCCAGTCACGGACCAGGATGTCTTGCTCCCAGGCAGACTAAATAACTTTTTTGCCCGCTTTGAGGACAATACAGTGCCACTGACACGGCCTGCAACGGAATCATGCGGTCTCTCCTTCACTGCAGCCGAAGTGAGTAAGTCATTTAAACGTGTTAACCCTCGCAAGGCTGCAGGCCCAGATTTCCCCAGCCGCGCCCTCAGAGCATGCGCAGACCAGCTGGCCGGTGTGTTTACGGACATATTCAACCAATCCCTATACCAGTCTGCTGTTCCCACATGCTTCAAGAGGGCCACCATTGTTCCTGTTCCCAAGAAAGCTAAGGTAACTGAGCTAAACGACTACCGCCCTTTCACATCCGTCATCATGAAGTGCTTTGAGACTAGTCAAGGACCATATCACCTCCACCCTACCTGACACCCTTGACCCACTCCAATTTGCTTACCGCCCAAATAGGTCCACAGACGATGCAATCTCAACCACACTGCACACTGCCCTAACCCATCTGGACAAGAGGAATACCTATGTGAGAATGCTGTTCATCGACTACAGCTCGGCATTTGTCATCAAGCTCGAGACCCTGGGTCTCGACCCCGCCCTGTGCAACTGGGTACTGGACTTCCTGACGGGCCGCCCCCAGGTGGTGAGGGTAGGCAACAACATCTCCTCCCCGCTGATCCTCAACACTGGGGCCCCACAGGGTGCGTTCTGAGCCCCCTCCTGTACTCCCTGTTCACCCACGACTTGGCCATGCACGCCTCCAACTCAATCATCAAGTTTGCGGACGACACAACAGTGGTAGGCTTGATTACCAACAACGACGAGACGGCCTACAGGGAGGAGGTGAGGGCCCTCGGAGTGTGGTGTCAGGAAAATAACCTCACACTCAACGTCAACAAAACTAAGGAGATGATTGTGGACTTCAGGAAACAGCAGGGAACACCCCCATCCACATCGATGGAACAGTAGTGGAGAGGGTAGCAAGTTTTAAGTTCCTCGGCATACACATCACAGACAAACTGAATTGGTCCACTCACACAGACAGCATCGTGAGGAAGGCGCAGCAGCGCCTCTTCAACCTCAGGAGGCTGAAAATCACCAAAAGCACTCACAAACTTCTACAGATGCACAATCGAGAGCATCCTGGCGGGCTGTATCACCGCCTGGTATTGCACCGCCCTCAACCGTAAGGCTCTCCAGAGGGTTGATACGCATCACCGGGGGCAAACTACCTGCCCTCCAGGACACCTACACCACCCGATGCTACAGGAAGGCCATAAAGATCATCAAGGACATCAACCACCCGAGCCACTGCCTGTGATTGTCATCCAGTTAGGTCAGTACAGGTGCATCAAAGCTGGGACCGAGAGACTGAAAAAAGCTTCTATCTCAAGGCCATCAGACTGTTAAACAGCCACCACTAACATTGAGTGGCTACTGCCAACACACTGTCAATGACACTGACTCTACTCCAGCCACTTTAATCATGGGAATTGATGGGAAATTATGTAAATATATCACTAGCCACTTTAAACAATGCTACCTTTATATAATGTTACTTACCCTACATTGTTCATCTCATATGCATACGTTGATACTGTACTCTATATCATCGACTGCATCCTTATGTAATACATGTATCACTAGCCACTTTAACTATGCCACTTGGTTTACATACTTATCTCATATGTATATACTGTACTCGATATCATCTACTGTATCTTGCCTATGCTGCTCTGTACCATCACTCATTCATATATCCTTATGTACATATTCTTTATCCCCTTACACTGTGTATAAGACAGTAGTTTTTCTTTGGAATTGTTAGTTAGATTAGCATTGTCGGAACTAGAAGCACAAGCATTTCGCTACACTCGCATTAACATCTGCTAACCATGTGTATGTGACAAATAAAATTTGATTTGATTTGATTTATTAATCTATCAGAAAAATAAAATAAATTGAAATTATACCTACAGAATGCTGAGACCATCCTCTCTTTTACCCCTGCAATTATATTTTGGAAAGTTATTCAATCACAAGGTGCACAGCAGAGGGGAGATAAATGGAACACTAATCACTGTAATAATGTTTACATATCTTGCATTACTTATCTCATGTATATACTGTATTTTATACTATTCTACTGTGTCTTAGTCTATGCCGCTCTGACATTGCTCGTCCATATATTTATATTCTTAATTCCATTCCTTTACTTTAGATTGTGTGTATTGGGGATATGTTGTGAAATTGTTAGATATTACTTGTTAGACATTACTGCACTGTCGGTGCTATAAACACAAGCATTTCGCTAAACGTGTGTGTGTGTGACCAATACGATTTGATTTAGTGTGAGAGGCTCCCTCATTACAGCAGTCAGCCCCAGCAACACAGGCAGGCACAGTGGCAGGGCAGACACTTCCCACTGGGCAAAACTGGATGATGTTGTTTCAGTGTAATTTGTATTTTGACTTGGAAACTTGGAAACTGTTGCTTTGATGGTGAAATGTCAACCACAGGATTATGTCATCATGGTAACCAAATGTCAACCACAGGATTATGTCATCTTGGTAACCAAATGTCAACCACAGGATTATGTCATCATGGTAACCAAATGTCAACCACAGGATTATGTCATCATGGTAACCAAATGTCAACCACAGGATTATGTCATCATGGTAACCAAATGTCAACCACAGGATTATGTCATCATGGTAACCAAAATGTCAACCACAGGATTATGTCATCATGGTAACCAAATGTCAACCACAGGATTATGTCATCATGGTAACCAAATGTCAACCACAGGATTATGTCATCATGGTAACCAAATGTCAACAGAGAAACTTTGTATAAAATATTTTGAATTTGTACCTTTTTTAAAGCAACATCTGACACCTCAAGCACTACACAGCAGTGCCTTAGACCATTTGAATCAAACCCAGCCTTGCTTAGCTATGAAATGTGACTGATATTATCAATATGCTATCGTGAGAATGATTAGTTTAAAAAAAAAACTAAATAGATTCACTGTTGCTATTGATTCCAAATGAAATGTGACCATACTTTACCACTCTGTCATGTATTTAGGCCTATGTAGCATTTGTAGTAATTAAGAGCTATTGTTTCAGTTAACCCAGAATAAATCAAAACAATAGACAATACAATAGCCCTAGGGGGCCTAGCTCCGGTTGATTTCAAATGTAATGCTAATTGTGTTTGTCAACACAACCAAATATCAACATTTTGAAGGATATTTGCTTGGATAATTCCATCTGTGCCACTGACTTAGTCTGGCTTTAATTCCAGTTTGACTGCAAATTAATAATTGCTACAGTATGTTGGACTCACATATCCATCTCAATTCACATCTCCATCTCAATCAAAAATCTAAGTTAAAGAACAGGACTAAATCAAATCAAACATTATTTTAAGTGTATTTAAAGTTTGATTTAGTCCTATTCTTTCATTTGGATTTTGGTTGAGATGGATGCGTGAATCCAACATATAAATGATTAATTATTATGTAGACAAACTGGAATTAAAGCCAGACTATGTCAGTGGCACAGATGGAACTATTAGAGCAGAACATAAATCTCCTTCAAATGTTGTTGTTATTTGGTTGTGTAGTCAACCAAACACAATTCAATATTACTTTTGTAGTACAGTAAATAGCTTAAAGTTCAGGTATTTTACAAACTAATGTAACATTCAACCTTAAAATGAGTAACACATCCATAGCCACATTTAGAGGTTACTGTAACTATACATGTCTTATCTAATCATAGAAAGTGTGCATGTTCACGATAGCATGCATAGATCGTCGCAGGTCTGTGGAGATCTTCACAATTGCTGCAATAATCTGCTTTTAAATGGTTGAAAGCGCAGTGATAGACATTCGGGTGACAACTAAACCAAAAATCACACATTGTTTTTCCATTGCAATTGGTTGTGCTTTTAGATGTTTGAAAGCATAGTGACAACGCATTGTAAATTCCACAAACTTTTGGCTGTCTTTTTGAGTGGGTTGTAATGTCATTGATCAATGTCTCAACCAAATATTACCCAATTATCCACGTTGAAATGACATGAGGATAATGCAATTTACTGTTGAACAAATGTTTTATCTGCCTAAGAAAGAGGATAAAAAATATATATTTTTGAATTTTACCCCTTTTTCTCCCCAATTTTGTGATATCCAATTGTTTAGTAGCTACTATCTTGTCTCATCACTACAACTCCCGTACGGGCTCGGGAGAGACAAAGGTTGAAAGTCATGCATCCTCCGATACACAACCCAACCAAGCCGCACTGCTTCTTAACACCGCGCCATCCAACCCGGAAGCCAGCCGCACCAATGTGTCGGAGGAAACACCGTGCACTTGGCAACCTTGGTTAGCGCGCACTGCGCCCGGCCCGCCACAGGAGTCGCTGGTGCGCGATTGAGACAGGGATTTCCCTACCGGCCTAACCCGGACGATGCTAGGCCAATTGTGCGTCGCCCCACAGACCTCCCGGTCGCGGCCGGTTACGACAAAGCCTGGGCGCGAACCCAGAGTCTCTGGTGGCACAGCTGCCGCTGCAGTACAGCACCCTTAACCACTGCGCCACCTTTGGGAGGCCTGAAAGAGGATGTTTTGATTCGGGTGACCAGGTAGAATGTGCACCTCTGCGACCAATTGAAAGTTTAACTCGCACAGCCAAGTGAAAGGGTCGCAAAATGCTACTAAAAGGTTGAAGTCTGGAACCTTGCCCACACTGATTGTTTGCTCTTCTGACCTTTATCCAAGCATAATTTTGAATCACATTTTATATTCCAACGCTCCTGCAAGAGAGACGTTGGCTTATATTACAAATGTCAATTTTTTTTATGTGATGACATTTTAATTTGGTATTTAGGAGTTCAAATATCCTTTTCAGTTCTACCTCTGTAGCAAACTCTGACAAGTTGGTAACTTTCCAAAGATGCAACCATCTCACAAAAGATTAGGGTCACAATCTGCATTCTCTGTGAGAGCTTCCCATGTCTGGAATACACTGCCATCAGACACACACAACTGCACCACATATCACACTTTCACAAAATGCTTGAAGACATGGCTAAAGGTCAATCAGATTTGTGAACATGGTCCCTAGCTGTGTGTTGCCGCTCTCCATGTTGTCTGTTGTCTGTAGCTTGTGAGGTGTGGAAACACTTTGTTGCTTTTATGAATTTTGTCTTGCTGCTTTTTGTTCTATGTTGCTCTGTCTGTATGCTACGTCTTGCTTGTCCTATGTTGCTCTGTCTGTATGCTATGTCTTGCTTGTTCTATGTTGCTATTGTCTATATTGTAATTGTTTTTAATAACCTGCCCAGGGACTGCGGTTGAAAATTAGCCGGCTGGCTAAAACCGGCACTTTTACTGAAACGTTGATTAATGTGCACTGTCCCTGTAAAAATAAAAATAAACTCAACTCAACAAAGGTTTGATCCCCTCTGCCTTCTCAATGCCTTCAAATCAAATGTTATTTGTCACATACACATGGTTAGCAGATGTTAATGCAAGTGTAGCGAAATGCTAGTTCCGACCATGCAGTAATATCTAACCTAACAATTTCACAACAACTTCCTTATACACACAAGTGTAAAAGAACGAATAAGAATATATACATATGAATGAGTGATGGCCGAACGGCATAGGCAAGATGCAGTAGATGGTATAGAGTACAGTATATACATATGAGATGAGTAATGTAGGGTATGTAAACATTATATAAAGTGGCATTGTTTAAAGTGGCTAGTGATACATTTATTACAACAATTTTTCATTGTTAAAGTGGCTAGAGATGAGTCAGTATGTTGGCAGCAGCCACTCAATGTTAGTGATGGCTGTTTAACCGTCTGATGGCCTTGAGATAGAAGCTGTTTGTCAGTCTCTTGGTCCCCGCTTTGATGCACCTGTACTGACCTGGCCTTCTGGATGATAGCGGGGTGAACAGGCAGTGGCTTGGGTGGTTGTTGTCCTTGATGATCTTTTTGGCCTTCCTGTGACATCGGGTGGTGTAGGTGTCCTGGAGGGCAGGTAGTTTGCCCCCGCTGCTGTGCCTTCTTCACCACGCTGTCTGTGTGTTTGGACCATTTCAGTTTGTACGTGATGTGTACGCAGAGGAACTTAAAACTTTCCACCTTCTCCACTACTGTCCCGTCGATGTGGATAGGGGGCTGCTCTCTCTGCTGTTTCCTGAAGTCCACGATCATCTCCTTTGTTTTGTTGTCATTGAGTGTGAGGTTATTTTCCTGAAACCATACTCCGAGGGCCCTCACCTCCTCCCTGTAGGCTGTCTCGTCGTTGTTGGTAATCAAGCCTACCACTGTAGTGTCATCTGCAAACTTGATGATTGAGTTGGAGGCGTGCATGGCCACGCAGTCATGGGTGAACAGGGAATACAGGAGAGGACTGAGAACGCACCCTTGTGGGGCCCCAGTGTTGAGGATCAGTGGGGTGGAGATGTTACCTACCCTCACCACCTGGGGGCGGCCCGTCAGGAAGTCCAGGACCCAGTTGCACAGGGTGGGTTCGAGACCCAGGTTCTCAAGCTTAATGATGAGTTTGGAGGGTACTATGGTGTTAAATGCTGAGCTGTAGTCGATGAACAGCATTCTTACATAGATTTTCCTCTTGTCCAGATGGGTTAGGGAAGTGTGCAGTGTGATTGCGATTGCATCGTCTGTGGACCTATATGGGCGATAAGCAAATTGGAGTGGGGTCTAGGGTATGGTCCTTGACTAGTCTCTCAAAGCACTTCATGACGACGGAAGTGAGTGCTACGGGGCGATAGTCATTTAGCTCCATTACCTTTTGCTTTCTTTGGAACAAGAGCAATGGTGGCCCTCTTGAAGCATGTGGGGACAGCAGACTGGGATAAGGGTTGATTGAATATGTCTGTAAACACACCAGCCAGCTGGTCTGCGCATGCTCTGAGGACGCGGCTGGGGATGCCGTCTGGGCCGGCAGCCTTGCGAGGGTTAACACGTTTAAATGTTTTACTCACGTTGGCTGCAGTGTAGGAGAGCCTGCAGGTTTTGGTAGCGGGCTGTGTCAGTGGCACTGTGTTGCCCTCAAAACGAGCAAAGAAGTTGTTTAGTTTGTTTGGGAGCAAGACATCGTGGTCTGCGATGGGGCTGGTTTTACTTTTGTAGTCCCTGATTGACTGTAGACCCTGCCACATACCTCTTGTGTCTGAGCCATTGAATTGAGACTACTTTGTCTCTACTGACGCTTAGCTTGTTTGATTGCCTTTCGGAGGGAATAGCTACACTGTTTGTATTCGGTCATGCTTCCGGTCACCTTGCCCTGATTAAAAGCAATGGTTCGCGCTTTCAGTTCTGCGCGAATGCTGCCATCAATCCACGGTTTCTGGTTGGGGAATGTTTTAATAGATGCTGTGGGTACAACATCACTCGCTCACCGAATCAGCGTATTCATCAATGTTATTGTCCGACACTATGCAGAACATATCCCAGTCCACGTGATCGAAGCAATCTTGAAGCGTGGAATCCGATTGGTCGGCCCAACAGACCTGAGCACGGGCGCTTCCTGTTTTAGTTTCTGTCTATAAGCTGGGAGCAACAAAATGGAGTCATGGTCAGATTTTCCGAAAGGAGGGTGGGGGAGGGCTTTATATGCGTCGCGGAAGTTAGAATAACAATGATCCAGGGTTTTGCCAGCCTGGGTCGCACATTCGATATGCTGATAAAAGGGAGCCTTGTTTTCAGAATAGCCTTGTTAAAATCCCTACCTACAATAAATGCTGCCTCAGGATATGTGGTTTCCAGTTTGCATCGAGTCAAATGAAGTTCTTTCAGGGCCGTCGATGTGTCTGATTGGGGCGGGATTTACACGACTGTGATTATGATTGAAGAGAATTCTCTTGGTAGATAATGTGGTCTGCATTTCATTGTAAGGAATTCTAGGTCAGGTGAACAAAAGGACTTCAGGATTTTCACAATGAAGCCCTTTTTCTACTTCCCCAGAGTCAGATAAACTTGTGGAGACGACTCTCTGCGTGCAGTTTGAAGGAAGTTGCTAACAAGTTGAGCACAATTGCTGCATTTGAAACTACCTCTAACTTCCTTCCTACTGGACGCAGAGCCAAACAAATGATATCCACAAGTTCATCTGACTCTGGGGACGTCGATCAAATCATTGCCATAATCCCAAAGTATTTAAACAGCTATGGTTTGACAGTGGGCGTTTTATTGATACTGTAGCAACAGATGAATGAATATGTATTAGTATTTGCACATACCATGTATATAATAAAAACATATGCCCCCTGGTACCCTTCTAGTATTTTACACTGATTGGCTACATTTGTTTATCCTTAATGCCATGAGCAACTTACATTTTTATTAGTTTTCCTTGTCCAAGCTGAAAATGACTCCTGAAGAAAAATTATGAAAAGGAATACCATGTGTGTCTCCATACCAGAGTAGGCCTAATACTTATAAAACAATAATTAGCATAACACTCAATTATCTGCCTCAGAACACTCATAGTATAAGTCAATGTAAAGTCATTGAGTCATTTTAATACCTTCTTACTGATGATCTATCTCTGTGTGTGTGTGTGTGTGTGTGTGTGTGTGTTTGAGCACACTCTTTGTCTCCTCACAGGGTATTGATTGTGCATTCACAATGTTTTTGGAGATCTCCGTCTGTGAAATTGAAGTGACGCTTTGTATAAGCAATCAGTCTGTCTTTCATGCCCTGTCCTTCACACTGCAGTCACTTCTGATTAGAATTTTTATCTGCAGGCCGTGGCGACGGATTGGTAACCAAGACCGATCCATCATACACCTTTTAATTACGTCTCTCTCTGTCAGTCATGGGAATATCTTGCATCGTTTTCAACATCATTGTTATTTTCTGATTTTTCATCACTCTGAATGACTGTTAGAACTTCTAAGTTTTATTACGTTTTTTGTGTTTTTTCTGCTTTTAAGATGTCATTCTCCTCCTGCGTACAGAATATAGCTTGTTTCAACTGATTTGGTAGAAATGTAACAGACATGCTAATTATTTTCCCAGGTCAGGTCGGAGAGCTCTGATGCATGCCACCAGTGACGTATTGTTGGTTCTGACCAGGCAAGCAGGGGAAAGCGCCTGAGCATCAGAAGCATGGGTGACGCACAACAAATTGTAGCCAGTACCCTGACGTCACGGTTCGCATGATCCAGGGCAACACTGTGCCTGGTCACCATTGGCCGGAGCAGACAGCGAGCCTCTCGTGAAGTGCCATCTCGTGAAGTGCCATCTGAAGGGTGGTCCGCACACATTACAAATAAACCCAGGGGAAAAAAACGTTTATGGAGATTACACTACCGACCAGTCATAGTTCCTGGTGACAAAGCACCTTATAACCTAGCTGGGAATGGGACAGACAGCTGTGAAAAATGGCCCCCTCTGTGGCAACAGACAGGGCGATTCGTAATTTTACTCTAGATCCCAGAAATGAAAAACTTTGAACTGGAGAAAGACAACTAATTTCGTGGTTCATATGAACCACAGAAGACTGTGTGTGGGATAATAGCATGGTCGTGTACAACCCTGTTCATTCCCTTAAATTATTGCGACCCCCAACCATGTAAAAAAAATAAATACATGTAATTAACAGCCAGTGTTTTTTTATTTGGGGCAGTCAATTGAAAAACAATCTAACAGTATTTCTGATTGTCTTCTCAACTCACCGTCACATTATGTCAGACTAATTGATTGTCATAGCCCCACATTAAAAGTATGTATCTTATCTCTCCACCACTAATGAGATGGGTGTGCTTGATGCATGTCGTGTCTGAGGTTCTCAAAGTCAGGGGGCGTGGTCGACAGTGTGCACCTCAACTCTGCTGTCACATCCAACTTGGATCGATATTTTATTTTAATGCAGACGAGCGCGCTAAACCCAGCTTCACACAGATATGAGCTGGCGAAGGTTACCATGGGTTTTCTGGTGCTTTCAAGACAACTCTGAAAAATACGAGGTCAAATAATGACATCGGTGATCTTCAGGTCAGAAATTCTGACCTCTAGAAAAAGGCCTGAGTTCCCGAGTTGGATGACCGTTCAAAATGTTTTTTTCACCAGTCGGAGCTTGTTTGTTTCCGAGTACTGAGTTGTCTTGAACAAACGGAAGTCAGAGATTTCCGAGTTCGCAGTTGTTTTGAAAACGGCATTAATGCTCAGAGGGAACCAAAACCCCTCCCTCTGACCAGTGAATGCATTCGGTCACATGACACCTCGATCAGTTCTTCAATTCCACTTACTGGCATGTCAACTGAGCCAGCATTACAGTCAAACGGATTGGGAAGTAGGTCCCAAAGTGCTCTTTCAAGCGTTGGTGAGCAGTCATCACTCGTGTGGGACACTTAATGATGCTGTTTTATGTTAGAAACATGCACAGCCTAGGGAAGGAGGCATCTCCTCTGAATCCACTGTTCACTCATCTGAACAATGTTTTTGGATTTCCCCTGCATGATTGCGTTCAGTTTCCCAAATACACTTCATGATCAAAAGTATATGGACACATGCTCGACGAATATCTTATTACAAAATCATGGGCAATAATATGGTGTTTGTCCCCCCTTTGCTGCTATAACAGCCTCCACACATCTGGGAAGGCTTTCCACTGATGTTGGAACATATGGAGATTGCATGGCTCTGTGCTCGATTGTATACACCTGTCAGCAACGGGTGTGGCTGAAATTGCCAAATCCACTAATTTGAAGGGGTGTCCACATACTTTTGTATATACAGTCCATTCAGAAAGTATTTAGACCCTTTGACTTTTTCCAATTTCTTTTATGTTAGTCTTAATAAAAAAATGTATTAAATAAAAATGTCTTAAGCAATCTACACAATACCCCATAATGACAAAACCAAAACAGGTTTATATATATATATATATATATATATCTTATTTACATAAATATTCAGACCCTTTGCTATGAGACTCACAATTGAGCTCACGTGCATCCTGTTTCCAGTGATCAATCTTGAGATGTTTCTACAACTTGATTTGGAGTCTACCTGTGGTAAATTCAATTGATTAAACAGGAGTGAGAAAAGCACACACCTGTCTATATAAGGTCCCACAGTTGACAGTGCATGTCAGAGCAAAAACCAAGCCATCAGATCTAAGGAATTGTCCGTAGAGCTCTGAGACAGGATTGTGTTAAGGCACAGATCTAGGTAAGGGTACCAAAACATTTCTGCACCATTGAAGGTTCCTAAGAACACAGTGGCCTCCATTATTCTTAAATGGAAGAGGTTTGTAACCACCAAGACTCTTCCAAGAGCTGGCCGCCTGGTCAAACTGAGCAATCAGGAGAGAAGGGCCTTGGTCAGGGAGGTGACCAAGAACCCGATGGTCATTTTAACAGAGCTCTAGAGTTCCTCTGGAGATTGTAGAACCTTCTAGAAGGACAACCATCTCTGCAGCACTCCACCAATCAGGCCTTTATGGTAGAGTGGCCAGACGGAAGCCACTTCTCAGTAAAAGGAACATGACAGCCCGCTTGGAGTTTGCCAAAAGGAATTCTCTGGTCTGATGAAACCAATGTTGAACTCTTTGGCCTGATTTCCTCAAGACGTGATGCTTGGCAACCTGGCACCATCCCTATGGTGAAGCATGGTGGTGGCAGCATCATGCTGTGGGGATGTTTTTCAGTGGCAGAGACTGAGAGACTAGTCAGGATCGAGGAAAAGATGAATGGAGCAAAGTACAGAGATCCTTGATGAAAACCTGCTCAGGACCTCAGACTGTGGCGAAGGTTCCCCTTTCAACAGGACAACGACCCAAAGCACACAGCCAAGACGACGCAGGAGTGGCTTTGGGACGAGTCTCTGAATGTCCTTGAGTGGCCCAGCCAGAGCCTGGATTTGAACCCGATCTAACATCTCTGGAAAGACCTGAAAATAGCTGTGCAGCAACGCTCCACATCCAACCTGACAGCGCTTGAGAGGATCTTCAGAGAAGAATAGTTGGAGAAACTGCCCAAATACAGATGTGCCAAGCTTGTTGCGTCATACCCAAGAAGACTCAATGATGTAATCACTGCCAAAGATGCTTCAACAAAGTACTGAGTAAAGGGTCTGAATACTTACAGTTGAAGTCGGAAGTTTACATACAAGGTCGGAGTCATTAAAACTTGTTTTTCAACCACTCCACAAATGTATTGTTAACAAACTATAGTTTTGGCAAGTCAGATAGGACATCTACTTTGTGCATGACACAAGTAATTTTTCCAAAAAATTTTTACAGACAGATTATTTCACTTATAATTCACTGCATCACAATTCCAGTGGGTCAGACGTTTATATACACTAAGTTGACTGTGCCTTTAAACAGCTTGGAAAATTCCAGAAAACGTTGTCATGGCTTTAGAAGCTTATTATTGATTATTGACATCATTGGAGACAATTGGAGGTGTACCTGTGGATGTATTTCAAGGTCTACCTTCAAACTCAGTGCCTCTTTGCTTGACATCATGGGAAGATCAAAAGAAATCAGCCAAGACCTCAGAAAAACAATTGTAGACTTCCACAAGTCTGGTTCATCCTTGGGAGCAATTTCCAAACGCTTCAAGGTACCATGCTAATCTGTACAAACACCATGGGACCACACAGCTGTGATATCATTCAGGAAGGAGACGCGTTCTGTCTCCTAGAGATGAACGTACTTTGGTGCAAAAAGTGCAAATCAATCCCAGAACAACAGCAAAGGACCTTGTGAAGATCCTGGAGGAAACTATATCCACAGTAAAAACGAATCGACAACCTGAAAGGCTGCTAAACAAGGAAGAAGCCACTGCTCCAAAACCGCCATAAAAAAGCTAGACTACAGGTTGCAACTGCACATGGGGACATACTTTTTGGAGAAATGTCCTCTGGTCTGATGAAACAAAAATAGAACTGTTTGGCCATAATGACCATTATGTTTGGAGTAAAAAGGGGGAGGCTTGCAAGCCGAAGAACACCATCCCAACCGTGAAGCACGGGGGTGGCAGCATCATGTTGTGGGTGTGCTTTGCTGCAGGAGGGACTGGTGCACATCACAAAATAGATGGCATCATGAGGGAGGAAAATTATGTGGATATATTGAAGCAACATCTCAAGACATCAGTCAGGAAGTTAAAGCTTGGTTTCAAATGGGTCTTCCCAATGGACAGTGACCCCCAAGCATACTTCAAAAGTTGTGGCAAAATGGCTTAAGGACAACAAAGTCAAGGTATTGGAGTGGCCATCACAAAGCCCTGACCTCAATCCTGTAGACAATTTGTGGCCAGAACTGAAAAAGTGTGTGCGAGCATGGAGGCCTGCAAACCGGACTCCGTTACACCAGCTCTGCCAGGAGGATTGGGACACAATTCACCCAACTTATTGTGGGAAGGCTACCCTAAACATTTGACCCAAGTTAAACATTTTAAAGGCAATGATACCAAATACTAATTGAGTATTGACTAGGAATGTGATAAAATAAATAAAAGCTGAAATTAATCATTCTCTCTACTTATTCTGACATTTCACTTTCTTACAATAAAGTGGTGATCCTAACTGACCTAAAACAGGGATTTTTTTACTAGGATTAAATATCAGGAATTGTGAAAAACTGAGTTTAAATGTATTTGGCTAAGGTTTATGTAAAGCTCCCACGCTGAGGTCTGTCCAACGCTGGTCTGACCAAGCTGACTCCACACTCCAAGACTGCTTCCATCACGAGGACTGGGAGATGTTTCGTATTGCGTCAGACAACAACATTGACGAATACGCTGATTCGGTGTGCGAGTTCATTAGAACGTGCGTTGAAGATGTCGTTCCCATAGCAACGATTAAAACATTCCCTAACCAGAAACTGTGGATTGATGGCAGCATTCGTGTGAAACTGAAGGCGTGAACCACTGCTTTTAATCAGGGCAAGGTGTCTGGTAACATGACTGAATACAAACAGTGCAGCTATTTCCTCCGCAAGGCTATCAAACAAGCTAAGCGCCAGTACAGAGACAAAGTAGAATCTCAATTCAACGGCTCAGACACAAGAGGCATGTGGCAGGGTCTACAGTCAATCACGGACTACAGGAAGAAACCCAGCCCAGTCACGGACCAGGATGTCTTGCTCCCAGGCAGACTAAATAACTTTTTTGCCCGCTTTGAGGACAATACAGTGCCACTGACACGGCCTGCAACGAAAACATGCGGTCTCTCCTTCACTGCAGCCGAAGTGAGTAAGACATTTAAACGTGTTAACCCTCGCAAGGCTGCAGGCCCAGACGGCATCCCCAGCCGCGCCCTCAGAGCATGCGCAGACCAGCTGGCCGGTATGTTTACGGACATATTCAATCAATCCCTATACCAGTCTGCTGTTCCCACATGCTTCAAGAGGGCCACCATTGTTCCTGTTCCCAAGAAAGCTAAGGTAACTGAGCTAAACGACTACCGCCCCGTAGCACTCACTTCCGTCATCATGAAGTGCTTTGAGAGACTAGTCAAGGACCATATCACCTCCACCCTACCTGACACCCTAGACCCACTCCAATTTGCTTACCGCCCAAATAGGTCCACAGATGATGCAATCTCAACCACACTGCACACTGCCCTAACCCATCTGGACAAGAGGAATACCTATGTGAGAATGCTGTTCATCGACTACAGCTCGGCATTCAACACCATAGTACCCTCCAAGCTCGTCATCAAGCTCGAGACCCTGGGTCTCGACCCCGCCCTGTGCAACTGGGTACTGGACTTCCTGACGGGCCACCCCAGGTGGTGAGGGTAGGCAACAACATCTCCTCCCCGCTGATCCTCAACACTGGGGCCCCACAAGGGTGCGTTCTGAGCCCTCTCCTGTACTCCCTGTTCACCCACGACTGCGTGGCCACGCACGCCTCCAACTCAATCATCAAGTTTGCGGACGACACAACAGTGGTAGGCTTGATTACCAACAACGACGAGACGGCCTACAGGGAGGAGGTGAGGGCCCTCGGAGTGTGGTGTCAGGAAAATAACCTCACACTCAACGTCAACAAAACTAAGGAGATGATTGTGGACTTCAGGAAACAGCAGAGGGAACACCCCCCCATCCACATCGATGGAACAGTAGTGGAGAGGGTAGCAAGTTTTAAGTTCCTCGGCATACACATCACAGACAAACTGAATTGGTCCACTCACACAGACAGCATCGTGAGGAAGGAGCAGCAGCGCCTCTTCAACCTCAGGAGGCTGAAGAAATTCAGCTTGTCACCAAAAGCACTCACAAACTTCTACAGATGCACAATCGAGAGCATCCTGGCGGGCTGTATCACTGCCTGGTATGGCAACTGCACCGCCCTCAACCGTAAGGCTCTCCAGAGGGTAGTGAGGTCTGCACAACGCATCACCGGGGGCAAACTACCTGCCCTCCAGGACACCTACACCACCCGATGCTACAGGAAGGCCATAAAGATCATCAAGGACATCAACCACCCGAGCCACTGCCTGTTCACCCCGCTGTCATCCAGAAGGCGAGGTCAGTACAGGTGCATCAAAGCTGGGACCGAGAGACTGAAAAACAGCTTCTATCTCAAGGCCATCAGACTGTTAAACAGCCACCACTAACATTGAGTGGCTACTGCCAACACACTGTCAATGACTGTCAATGACACTGACTCTACTCCAGCCACTTTAATAATGGGAATTGATGGGAAATGATGTAAATATATCACTAGCCACTTTAAACAATGCTACCTTATATAATGTTACTTACCCTACATTATTCATCTCATATGCATACGTAGATACTGTACTCTATATCATCGACTGCATCCTTATGTAATACATGTATCACTAGCCACTTTAACTATGCCACTTGGTTTACATACTCATCTCATATGTAAATACTGTACTCGATATCATCTACTGTTTCTTGCCTATGCTGCTCTGTACCATCACTCATTCATATATCCTTATGTACATATTCTTTATCCCCTTACACTGTGTATAAGACAGTAGTTTTTTGGAATTGTTAGTTAGATTACTTGTTTGTTATTACTGCATTGTCGGAACTAGAAGCACAAGCATTTCGCTACACTCGCATTAACATCTGCTAACCATGTGTATGTGACAAATAAAATTTGATTTGATTTGAACTTCAACTGTATGTAAATGTTGTATCAGAAATTTCTAAACTATTTTTGCTTTGCCATTGTGTGCAGATTGATGAGGAAAATAACCATTTAATACATTTTAGAATAACCTAACAAGATTTGTAAAATGTCAAGGGGTCTGAATACTTTCTGAAGGCATTGTGTTGTTGTTTCTAAACCGTCATTCTAGCATAAATGACACACATTGTTCTACACGTTTTTATTTGGGTTTCTTTGCAAAGTATATGATTTAAGCCTTCAACTAGTTTGTTGAAATGAGACATATAATCAAAAATGTAATTCACTGACAGATGGATAGCTAATGAAACACAAATTGACATTTACAGTAGCTGGCTAGGCTAGTCAAACTGTAACATTGGCTTGCTTTCAATAAATTAGCCTAATGATCAACGGCATTACCTCTTCATACGATCAAGACAATTTGTATTGCATGCTGCATATTTCAAGTAAATTCCAAAACAGATATTTATCTTATTTCAGTCTTCATCAGACAGCAGCTCAGGTTTTCAACAGGAGGCTGTGTTTACATCATATATAGAAGCAGGCATTGGCTGCCTTCATCACGAGGGGTATGTATGGGAGTTCTGATTTGTTCCAAGTTTAGCAGTTTGGCAAATTTGCCTGAGCAGACGTTGTTGAAATATACTTTTCATGAGAAAATGTGCAAGAAGTTGAAGGTGACAACAAAATCTATAGTCATCGTAAGAATGATTTATCGTCAAATACAAAAAAACTGCTCCTACGGGGATCGATGAACTTCACTTTTTCGGCTTCGGCCCACCACCTATTAGTGGTCTCTGGGGAGAGAAATCTAGCTACCCTGTCAGCCATTGGCTAGGCCCTCAGAAATGAAACAGAAGGCATCTGCCCTTCAACTGCAGAACTTTGGGGTGACAGGGAAATCAACAGATCATATTTTGACTTGTAATGGGTGTGACCATTTTTACTATCATTTTTTAAAACTTCCATCTTCTCAAAGGCCTAGACCCGTCACCCCAGAGAGCACAAGCAGTAGCCTAGTTTACCCACGGTCTAGCTAGCTTTTGTTGTAGTGTCATCAAGGAGGATGTTTTTGCTAATTTGTTAACATTGCAAATC
Organism: Oncorhynchus tshawytscha; assembly: GCF_018296145.1. Taxonomy (NCBI): domain Eukaryota; kingdom Metazoa; phylum Chordata; class Actinopteri; order Salmoniformes; family Salmonidae; genus Oncorhynchus; species Oncorhynchus tshawytscha. Next base: position 1,549,376 of record NC_056447.1, on the reverse strand, counting down.
AAGATTTAACTTTCAACAAGAAGTTAATTTTCAAATGATCATCATTTGGTAAGTTTTTAAAATGATGCATGTGAAACATTGTTGCTTTTAAACTTTAAATTAATGATTCTACACGGTGTTGTGTTACAGCCTGATTTTAATTAAATAACTACATCTCATCCATCTACACACAGAAATCCATCATGACAAAGTGAACAAAATGTTTGCTAATTTATTTAAAATGAAATACAGAGAAATGTCATTTACATAAGTATTCACACCCCTTTGCTACGACGTTCCAAATTGAACTCAGGTGCATCCAATTTCCTTTGCTCATCCTTGATGTCATTACAACTTGATTGTAGTCCACCTGTGGCCGATTTATTTTTTTGAATTGTTTGGACATGATTTAGAGAGAAACACCTGTCTATATAAGGTCCCACAGTTGACAGTTCATGTCAAAGCAGAAACTTGACCATGAAGTCCAAGGAACTGTCCGTAGATTTGAGATAGTCAGTCTTGTGATGAGACCTTTATCTGGGGAAGGGTATAAAACAATTTCTAGAGTGTTAAAAGTTTCCATCATTGGGAAATTGAAAAAAATATGGAACTACCCAGATTCTGCCTAGAGCTGGCCATCTGATCAAACTGACAACTGGGCAAGAAGGACAAAGGTCAGGGAGGTGACAAATAACCCAATGACCACTCTGACAAAACTACAGTTCCTTGGCTGAGATGGGAAAACCTGCCAGAAGGACAACGGTCTCTACAGCGCTTCACCAATCTGGGCTTCATGGGAGATTGCCCAGATGCCTGGAGTTTGCAAAAAGGCACATTAAAGAAGCTGAAAGCAAAAGGCAAAAGATTCTGTGGTCTGATGAGACAAAAAATTGAACTCTTTGGCCTGAATGGAAAATGTTATGTCTGAATAAAACCAGGCACAGCTCATCCCTCATCTAACACCATCCCTACTGTGAAGTTGAGTGCTGCTCTGTTTAAACCGTGTCTAGCATATTGGCTGATATAGCCCAGTATGACCAATAGCTTAATGTAATGGTGTAACGGTTTTCTTTAGGTGAAGTAGAGGCGGACCAAAATGCAGCGTGGTTGTTCATGTTCTTTAATAAATTAACTGTACACGAATAAACTAACAAAACAACAAACGTGAGAGAACCTAAAACAGTCCTATCTGGTGCAAGAGACAGGAACAATCACCCACAAATACACAGTGAAACCCAGGCTACCTAAATATGGTTCCCAATCAGAGACAATGACTAACACCTGCCCCTGATTGAGAACCATATCAGGCCAGACATAGAAATAGACAAACAAGACATCCAACATAGAATGCCCACTCAGATCACACCCTGACCAACCAAAACATAGAAACATACAAAGCAAACTATGGTCAGGGTGTGACAAATGGGCTGTGTGAGAATCTCTGGTAAGTTAAACTAGGCTATTTCTTCGGTTATTTTTGCTCATTTTAATATTGCCTATAGGCGCAAAATTACAGGGACCATGGTTGGCAAGTGAGCTGCATCATATGCGCCTAAAATAACATTGCAGGACTGCGGTTGGGTTCGGGACCAGTTCTTGCGGTAGCGGGTGGGAGTCGGACAGATATCCAGTATGAAAAGTATAGGCAAATCCTTAACGAGAACCTGCTTTAGAGTGCAAATGGCCTGAGACTGGGGCAAAGTTTTACGTACCAACAGGACAATGAATCCAAGCATACAGCCAAAACAATGCTGAAATGGCTTCAGAACAAGAATGTGAAAATACTTGAGTGGCCCAGCCAAAGCCCAGACTTGAATCCTGTTGAAAATCTGTGGAACACTTGAAGATTTCTGTTCACCGCCACTCAGCATCTACAGTGCCTTGCGAAAGTATTCGGCCCCCTTGAACTTTGCAACCTTTTGCCACATTTCAGGCTTCAAACATAAAGATATAAAACTGTATTTTTTTGTGAAGAATCAACAACAAGTGGGACACAATCATGAAGTGGAACGACATTTATTGGATATTTCAAACTTTTTTAACAAATCAAAAACTGAAAAATTGGGCATGCAAAATTATTCTGATGATTTTTCAACACCGATACCGACTATTGGAGGACAAAAAAATCCAATACCGATAAATCGGCCAATAAAAATACAAAAAAAGAATTAAAATGCATAAATAAAAATAATTTAAAAAAAAAAGACATGTATTTGTAATAATGACAATTACAACAATACTGAATGAACACTTATTTTAACTTAATATAACACATCAATAAAGTTAATTTAGCCTCAAATAAATAAAACATGTTCAGCTTAGTTAAAATAATGTAAAAACAAAGTGTTAGAGAAGAAAGTTAAAGTGCAATATGTGCCATGTAAGAAAGCAAACGTTTAAGTTCCTTGCTCAGAACATGAAAACATGAAAGCTGGTGGTTCCTTTTAACATGAGTCTTCAATATTTTAGGTTGTAGTTATTATAGGAATTATAGGACTATTTCTCTCTATACCATTTGTATTTCATATACCTTTGACTATTGGATGTTCTTATAGGCACTTTAGTGTTGCCAGTGCAACAATATAGCTTCCGTACCTCTCCTCGCTCCTACCTGGGCTCGAACCAGGAACACAACGACAACAGCCACCCTCTAGGCAGCGTTACCCATGCAGAGCAAGGGGAACAACTATTCCAAGTCTCATAGCGAGTGACGTTTGAAACGCTATTAGCGCGCACCCAGCTAACTAGCCATTTCACATCACATTGTTACACCAGCCTAATCTCGGGAGTTGATAGGCTTGAAGTCATAAACAGCAGAGCTGCTGGCAAAACGCACGAAAGTGCTGTTTGAATGAATGTTATGAGCCTGCTGCTGCCTACCATCGCTCAGTCAGACTGCTCTATCAAATCATAGACTTAATTATAACATAATAACACACAGAAATGCGAGCCTTAGGTCATTGATATGGTCGAATCCGGAAACTATCATCTCTAAAACAAGACGTTTATTCTTTCAGTGAAATACAGAACCGTTCCATATTTTATCTAACGGGTGGCATCCATGAGTCTAAATATTCATGTTACATTGCACAACCTTCAATGTTATGTCATAATTACATAAAATTCTTGCAAATTAGTTCGCAATGAGCCAGGCGGCCCAAACTGTTGCATATACCCTGACTCTGCGTGCAATGAACCGAAAGAGAAGTGACACAATTTCACATGGTTAATATTGCCTGCTAACCTGGATTTCTTTTAGCTAAATATGCAGGTTTAAAAAATATATACTTCTGTGTATTGATTTTAAGACAGGCATTGGTGTTTATGGTAAGGTACATGTTGGAGCAACGACAGTCCTTTTTTGCGAATGCGCACTGCATCGATTATATGCAACGCAGGACACGCTAGATAAACTAGTAATATCAAATCAAATTTTATTTGTCACATACACATGGTTAGCAGATGTTAATGCGAGTGTAGCGAAATGCTTGTGCTTCTAGTTCCGACAATGCAGTAATAACCAACAAGTAATCTAACTAACAATTCCAAAACTACTGTCTTATACACAGTGTAAGGGGATAAAGAATATGTACATAAGGATATATGAATGAGTGATGGTACAGAGCAGCATAGGCAAGATGCAGTAGATGGTATCGAGTACAGCATATACATATGAGATGAGTATGTAAATAAAGTGGCATAGTTAAAGTGGCTAGTGATACATGTATTACATAAGGATGCAGTCGATGATATAGAGTACAGTATATACGTATGCATATGAGATGAATAATGTAGGGTAAGTAACATTATATAAGGTAGCATTGTTTAAAGTGGCTAGTGATATATTTACATCATTTCCCATCATTTCCCATTATTAAAGTGGCTGGAGTTGAGTCAGTGTCAGTGTCAGTGTGTTGGCAGCAGCCACTCAATGTTAGTGGTGGCTGTTTAACAGTCTGATGGCCTTGAGATAGAAGCTGTTTTTCAGTCAATCGGCCCTAATTAATCGGCCATTACAATTAATCGGTTGACCTCTAATAGAAACGTATTGGGCTTATTTTGGACAGATTTTAGTGAGAGTGGACCCTCTCGCTTCGCCTCTTCCTCTCTGACTGGATCCACCATTACTAGTTTATCTAGCGTGTCCTGCGTTGCATATAATCGATGCAGTGCGCATTCGCAAAAAGGACTGTCGTTCGTCCAACGTGTACCTAACCATAAACACCAATGCCTGTCTTAAAATCAATGCACAGAAGTATATGTCTTGAAATCACTATGAAATCTGCATATTGTGGTTAGCTTACAACCAGGAAATATAGATATAAAGATTTCTATCCAGGAGATGCAGAAATGCTTGTATTTGCGTGTAGTGAGGAAATTCTCTTTGTGTGACACATGTTAATAACATATTAATGGGCATATAAAGTGAAATTACAGAGATGAAATTTCCCTTTAATATATAATGATCACTCTTGTCATGGTTGAGAGAATGCCAAGCTGTCATCAATGCAAAGGTATTTGAAGAATCTCACAAAGACACGGAGGTTGGAATCAAAAATCTCAAATATGGTACTCATCAAACCAAAATGTTTCTTGGCCCAAGCAATTCTCTTCTTATTATTGGTGTCCTTTAGCATTGGTTTCTTTGTAGCAATTTGATAATGAAGGCCTGATTCACGCAGTCTCCTCTGAACAGTTGATGTTGAGTTGTGTCTGTTACTTAAACTTTATGAAGTATTTATTTAGGATGCAATTTCTGAGACTGGTAACTCTAATGAACTTATGGTCTGCAGCAGAGGTAACTCTGGGTCTTCCTTTCCTATGGCGGTCCTCGAGAGCCAGTTTCATCATAGCTCTTGATGTTTTTTGCGACCGCACTTGATGAAACTTTCAAAGTACTTGAAATGTTCCATATTGACTGACCTTAATGTCTTAAAGTAATGATGGACTGTCATTTCTCTTTGTTTATTTGAGCTGTTCTTGCCATAATACCGACTTGGTCTTTTACCAAATAGGGTTATTTTCTGTATACCACCCCTACCTTGTCACAACACAACTGATTGGCTCAAACGCATTAAGAAGGAAATAAATTCCACAAACTAACTTTGAACAAGGCTCACCTGTTAATTGAAATGCATTCCAGGTGACTACCTCAAGCATCTAAAATATATTTTGTTTAACACTTATTTTGGTTACTACACTATTCCGTATCTGTTATTTCATAGTTTTGATGTCTTCACTATTATTCTACAATGTAGAACCTCATATTGCCTGAGTAATTGTCTCTGCTTGAACATGGACAGAGATGTAAGCACTCCAAACTCTCCAACTTTCACAACTCAGAAATTATGCTTTTGATACTAGCACTCTGTGTCCCTCCCTCCCCTTGCTTAATTTTTTGCATCTTCTTTCGCTCCCTCTCTCATTTCCAAGTCCCTTTCCTCTCTCGTCCACCTGTCGGAAATGGGAGACCAGCTTCTACACGTGCTGTAATCTTCTGTTTGATCCCCACAATGCCCCTGTTGTCAACCCCAAACTCTTGAGGTTCCACTTTCCCACACTACTCTATATAATTGCTGTCCAGGGGTAAAGCGCTTTAGAGCAGAAGCTCTTTGACTTGGCAATGCCCGTACCTGCCCTCACTTACTATACCACTCTCAATTCCACTCATGCATAATGGGAGAGCTCTATAATTGTGTGTGTGGGTGTGTGTGTGTCAACTGCATTGTCCACCTTGCACCTTGCCTAGTCACTCCAATAACGCACTCAGATTGGACTAGTTAGGAATTGTTGTAATAGGTAGCTAAATTCTTTGGCAGGTCCTCTGTGGACCTCCTGTCATAATGAGATTGGCTCTGTGCCAGACCTTGGAGGTGAAAATAGAATGTATTTGTTGATGATAAAGGATTATGGATTGGATCCTTTTGCCGAGGTGTGCAATAAGATTGGCAATTGTAAGAAGAGTCTTCAACTTATTTGTCACAGTGAGGATCAATTGATTCAAACAGCCTCGGTGGACTGCTCTATCCAACAACCCATGTTCTATTTCTATCCAGCCAAGTCACTGGTGCAATCTCCCTGTCCCCGTCTCTTCTCTCATTCTCATCTCCGGTTCTCTCCTCGTTGTTCTTTTTCGTGTTCTCACCTCTTGCTCTCCTCCCCTCTCCTTTCCAGTCTTTTTCTTTCTCCTCTACCTCAACTATCATCAGTTTCCTTTTGCCTCTCCTTTACTTCTCTGCCCCTTTTGCCTCGTCTTCTCCATTGCCTGCTGTGGCCTAGGCGAGTCTAATTCTGCCTCTGGCTTTACCCATCAGCGACCATTAAAAGGAACCATCTCCCTCACATCACCTCAATCAAACATTCACTCTTTCCCTCTACCTTATCTTTTTCTTGCTGTGATCCTCTTCCTTCCCTAACTTCCTCTCTCACACCCCACATCTTGCTATTAATTTCCTTTCCTCACATATTTTCCTATTTTTTTCACCTCCTTTCCTTTTTTAAATTTGTATTCTTAAATTATTTTTTTTTTACAAGACATCAACATACAAACGACAACATACAGACACACACAAACATCCACAACATCACCACTGCCCAGACCCACCTGCTCACCCCCCGCCCCCCCAACTCCAGGGCCCGTATCATTCTCCGCCACATGGCCTCAAACTGAACCATTTTGTTTTTTTAGCCAGCGATTTGACTGTATGTTGGCAGCAGCCTCTCTATGTTAGTGATGTTTAACAGTCTGATGGCCTTGAGATTGACGCTGTTTTTCAGTTTCTCGGTCCCAGCTTTGATGCACCTGTACTGACCTCGCCTTCTGGATGATAGCAGCGTGAACAGGCAGTGGCTCGGGTGGTTGTTGTCCTTGGTGATCTTTTTGGCCTTCCTGTGATATCGGGTGATGTAGGTATCCTGGAGGGCAGGTATCTCCTTTGTTTTGTTGACATTGAGAGGTTATTTTCTTGACACCTCTGCTGTTTTAAATCAGGATCTCAGCAATCACTGCCTCATTGCCTGCATCCGCTATGGATCCGCGGTCAAACGACCACTACACTCCGAGGGCCCTCACCTCCCTGTAGGCTGTCTTGTTGTTGTTGGTAATCAGGCCTACCACTGTAGTGCCGTCTGCAAACTTGATGACTGAGTTGGGTGAACAGGGAGTATAGGAGGGCTGAGAATGCACCCTTGGGAGCCCCAGTGTTCAGGATCAGTGGGGGTGGAGATGTTGTTTCCTACCTTCACCACCTGGGGGCGGCCCGTCAAAGTCTAGGACCCAGTTGCACAGGGCGGGGTCGAGAACTAGGGTCTCGAGCTTAATGCCGAGTTTGGAGGGTACTACAGTTGAAGTCGGAAGTTTACATACACCTGAGCCAAATACATTTGAGGTCAGGGCTTTGTGATAGCCACTCCAATACCTTGACTTTGTTGTCCTTAAGCCATTTTTCCACAACTTTGAAAGTGTGATTGGGGTCATTGTCCATTTGGAAGACCCATTTGAGACCAGGCTTTAACCTCCTGACTGATGTCTTGAGATCTTGCTTCGATATATACACATCATTTTCCTGCCTCATGATACCATCTATTTTGTGAAGTGCACCAGTCCCTCCTTCAGCAAAACACCCCCACAACATGATGCTGCCACTCCCGTGCTTCACGGTTGGGATGGTGTTCTTCAGCTTGCAAGCCTCCCCTTTTTTTCGTCCAAACATAACAATGGTCATTATGGCCAAATAGTTATATTTTTGTTTCATCAGACCAGAGGACATTTCTCTAAAAAGTACGATCTTTGTCCCCATGTGCAGTTGCAAAGCGTAGTCTAGCCTTTTTAATGGTGGTTTTGGAGCTGTGGCTTCTTCTTTGCTGAGCGGCCTTTCAGGTTATGTCGATATTGGACTTTTTTTTACTGTGGGGTACAGAGATAGGAGAAAACTGTGCATGTAAACTGCCCACGTTTACATGCACAGTTTTCTCCTATCTCTGTACCCCACAAATACAATTATTTATAAGGTCCCCCCAGTCGAGCAGTGAATGTCAAACCCAGATTCAACTACAAAGACCAGGGAGGTTTTCCAATGCCTTGCAATGAAGGTCACCTATTGGTAGATGGGTAAACATTTTAAAAAGCAGACATTGAATATCCCTTTGCATAGTGAAGTTATTAATTACACTTTGGATGGTGTATCAATACACCCAGTCACTACAAATATACAGGCGTCCTTCCTAACTCAGTTGCTGGAGAGGAATAAAAACCACTCAGAGATTTCACTATCAGGTGGCTTTGAAACAGTTAGAGTTTAAGGTCTATACCAGTATCTCAATACTTGTTAGTATCGTGGCATGGAAGCAAAACACAAAGCGGATTTAACTTCTTTAGAAAAACAGCCCGAATGTTGTAAACAAACATAATTATGTCACCATTCATTTTTCAATTTATAGCACACAATAGTGTGTGTATATATATATATATATATATATAGCAGGTTTTTAAAGGACCAATGACTTCGGTCTGCTTCGTGTTAAAAAAAAATCCATGGAAAAAATATTGAGATACTGGTATCGTCACAACCTTACTTACTTACCATGCGGTGGAACTGATGTTGCCATGACGATGCTTGGCGATGTCATGCACTGAGTGGGGCACAGTCAACACGCTGTTACCAATAGAGGGGTGAAAAAGAAGAGGGTGTGTGTTAGACTGTAACACTGTCTTCCGCTAGGATAGAGGGAAACTGTTACCTCTGGTCCCCGCAATATCCGTAAATAGCTGTGTGCACACATACAGGCGTGGCCTGCTGTCATCGCAGCATCTGTGTGTCTGTGTGTGTGTGTGTGTGTGTGTGTGTGTGTGTGTGTGTGTGTGTGTGTGTTCAGATCACAATAATAGAACACATTCATCTTTGCTGCTCTCAGACAGACGCAGAGCAGGCAACACACAATTACTCAATTAAAAGAGACGAATGAAGACAAAGTGGAGAGAGAACCCAGAAGGAAGGCGGGCATGGAGCACACCGGCATCTGGCAAACACTGAAAACCCTGCATACTTATCACACTTTTCCATACTACAGATGGGCAGGTGTGTGTGTGTTGGCACAGGGTGAAGGTTATGGTTTCCTAGGGCGGATGTGTTTTCTATCTTCCTTGTCTGACACAGACTGGTCTGTCGCTAGAACAGTTCCTTACCACATATCAACACAACAATGCTTCCTCCTCATTCTTAACATACACTTATGAATAGATTATGGTATTTAATATACTGATATCTACCCTTGTCCCCTCTTGAGAAAATTAAGAGAATGTACACTGAGAACACCTGCTCTTTCCATGACAGACTGACCAGGTGAAGGCTACTGTATGATCCCTTATTGATGTCTGTGTAGATGAAGGGGAGGAGACAGGTTAAGAAAGATTTCTATGCATTGAGACATGGATTGTGTATGTGTGCCATTCAGAGGGTGAATGGGCAAGACAAAGGGTGTAAGTGCCTTTTGAATGTGGTATGGTAGTAGGTACCAGGTGCACCGGCTTGTGTCAAGAAGTGCAACACTGCTGGGTTTAACACGCTCAACAGTTTCCTGTGTGTATCAAGAATGGTCCACCACCCTAAGGACATCCAGCCGAGTTGACACAACTGTGGGAAGCATTGGAGTCAACATGGGCCAGCATCCCTGTGGAACGCTTTCAACACCTTGTAGAGTCCATGCCCTTGACCAATTGAGGCTGTTCTGAGGGGAAAAGGGGGGGGGTAAACTCAGTGTGTAGTGATGGCGCAGGAGGGATTGAGTGATCGTGAAATAGAGAGGCGAGGGAGGCATGAAAGCAGAGGTAAAGGGCAGGGGTTGGTAGGTATGAGATTTACAGAATGGATGAGGTGAATGTGAGAGAAAAGAAAAAAGGCTTTGTTGAGAAAGGTGTAGAAAGGGTGAGAAAAATGTGTGGATAGAAAGATCGATAAATAGCTTTTGTACACTGAAAATGTACAACGTACAGAAATGGAGCAAGGCTGTAGGAGACAATGGGAAAGTGTGGAAATGGAGAGGAGAAATAGAGAGTGAATGAAAGGGATGGCTCTCCACAGTGGAAACTGCTTCTGGCGTCCTCTGATGATGTCACTAGTGCGCGCTCCATTAGCTCTCATAATGGCTCTCAGAAGGAGCGTGCAGCCGACTCCATTTGTGGAAAGAAGCATCAAACCAGTGGCGTCAAATGGCTAAATGCTGTTTTGAGGGAGGCAGGCCAGATGCAACTTTGTCTTGGCGACATGGAGCTCTGATAAGAGTGAGTAAATGCATGCCCAAGTTGACACAGGGAAAAGTTGTTATATCTGTTGCTAACACATGGTTCTTGCAGGTATGTCCGTTCAGTCTGGCAGCCATGGACAAACAGGTTGATATAAGAGCCTTTAATGCCCAGGAGATTAGCCTCATTCTGCCACACACACACAACTTAGTATTTTCCACATGGAAAGGACCACTGGGCAATGCATTAGTGACTGACATTGAGCTGACTGACACCCCTGGCTGTGTCTATTGATCTGCTACCCTGAGGGAATTGCTGGTTGCCAAACAAGCTTTTAATTGTTCTGAATGATCTGTGGAGTTTCTGAGGAGAGGAAGACTTTGTGATTCGAATACATTCACACACACACACACACACACACACACACACACACACACACACACACACACACACACACACAGACTGACACCTCAGTGCACACCTCCCACCCCACTCTACACACATTCTCAGGTTCAGTGGAGATGAACATTGTACATCCCACTGGAAAATACACTCCCAACCTGTTAAACCTTCTCCTAGTCATGTAATCTGGAACACTATTTATCTGCCACCTGTGTGTAATGCATGGTGATGAATTATGAGTCTTGATTTGAACGTTCATAACTGATCATGGCTCCTAAACATACTGTTATTATTATTGTCTGTATCTCTCTTAGAGGCTTTGTCCAGAGAACAGTATCCCTTGGATTGACCTGTTCTGTCAGACTCTTATTTCTCAGTGAAGAGAGGCTGTTTGGTAGAGAGGTACCAATGAAGACAATGTCAGAGCACCTTTCTCCAGGGCTTTGTCACCCCATGTTAGACTCGAGTTGCAGTGCTTTGCGTCACACTTTTCTAGAGGCCACCCTATGGCCAAGTACTTTTTTTGGGCATGCACACACCCACTATTTTTTCCCCCTCTCTCTCTCTCACGGACACACACACAAAAACACCCACTTTACGAAGAGCTAAGAGGCCAGGTGGATAAATATTGTCTTGATTTTCACACATTACCATCCCCAATCGAAGAGGCTATCAACAATCAGGTTGCTAACAAAGTTGCCCCTTTTCATTGCAGTGCTTTCATTTCAGCTGACTCACTTTTGTCAGAGCATTCCTATTGAAAATGAGGAGATAAGACTTGGAGCTAAACATTTTTTAAAGACTAGGAATAACAATGACCACTCGTACATCTGCATTCCTCCAGCTTGCTAGTAGCCACACAGTTGAAAGGCTGAACACACAAGGTGCTTATGTTGTGGAAAACCAATTTTGGAACAAGGGGCTGGAGGTGGGAGATAAGTCGCTGTCCACATCGTCTCAGTAAGAAACATCAATATTTATTTGATTTATGTTTTTGTAGCTTGCAGTCACAGTGCAACTGTCAATGCGAAGAAGACAGACTGCCTCTGCCCTCATACATATGCAATGGCAGAGAAAGAGAAAGCTGCTATTTTTTATCATTTTTTGTTATGAAAACAACATGTTGGCAAAAAGCATTGCCTTAGGACACCAATAGTAATCATTAGAGAATCTCTGAACAAGAATGATAAGGACTGATGGCGTTTTTTAAATGGTTGCCTCGGTGTTTTGGGGGGTTCTATTCTTGCAATGGTTTCTTCTGGGAAATAGTTCATTCCACTTATTGCCATGATATAGCGAAGTAGATGCATCATTCCATCAACACTCTGTTGAATTGGTTGTCAAGCACCCAAAGCCTCTACCATGACTAAAAGGGAAACTGCAGAAAATACACAATAGTTAAATTCCATCCAAAAGCATTTCAAGCCCTTGGAGTCTTGTCACAGAAAATAAAGGACGATAAGTAAGGCTTTTTTACTTTATTATTATTTGCCTTTCTGAATGAATGTATGTTCCTATTGTGCTTTCTTGAAGTCTCTACCACAAGGCCTACATGAGGGTGTTATAATAGCTAGTAATGACAGCTTATGTCAGTTTATAACAGCACTGTCTCTCTCTCTCTCTCTCTCTCTCTCAGCTGAATAAGCAGCAGCTGCAGGCGGTAAAGGATAATTTCCAGGCCTTCCTGAACGGGGACACACAGATGGTGGCGGACGAGGCCTTCTGCAACGCCGTGCGCAGCTACTATGAGGCAAGAGCTCACCCACCTCACCCGTACCCCTAAAATGACTAGCTTCCATTGTGGTATGCTGTACTGCCTGGAGTCCAGTAAGGGTTGCAATTCTCCAAAATACCACACTTGTTTGCCAAGCAGTTGTTATTTTTAGCTGTACTGTCTATCAGCTGTTCTTTAGAAGAAGGGCCTTACCTCTTGTGTTTTTCAATTTCGCACGACTCACCCATTCAACTTGTCAAAGAAAACCACAGGTGTCAGTGGTGCAATCTCGATAAAGGCTTTTTCTCTCTCACTTAATCTCAGTTATGTGGCCACCCTCACTCCCACAGTCTGCCTGGAGATGGAGAGGGTGAGAGGTCATTTCACTCATATGGGCAGTTTTGTAATTAACGTTATTGCAAGTGTCTGGTGAAAAAGATTAGAAATCGATCAGCTGATGCTAACAGTTTATGCGTGGGGGGGATTCTGAAGAGGGTGCTCTCAAACATCTTTGTGCCCTCTTTCTCAATATGTCTATCACTTTTTCATTTCCTTTTGTCTACTACTATCTTTCCATCACTCTCTCCATCACTTTGTCATTTTCTTTCCTCTTTTTTCCCCCCTCTTTTGTATACTCTATTTGGGAGATTCCTCTTGAGACTAGAACAACAACAAAAGATTTTGGGGATTTTCACAAAATAATAATAATCGATAGAATGGTTATTTGTTTATATAAGCATAATTGAGAAATAATTAATTGAAGTTGAAATATTTAAGACATTTTGGCCACGTTAGGGGGAAGCTAATGTTTCATCTTGCTTTGTAGGTGCTACTAAGAAATAATTGGTGTCATATGAAGCTTTACCGCTTACTCTGTAATATGTGACGTGCTCTATCATAATTAGTCATAAGTCGCGCTAGCCAATTAGCATAGCACATGCACATTTTGTGAAAAATATTGACCGTCTGGGATTAAAACAGAATTCACTAGAACAACATGTTTTTATAGCTAACCCAATTCATTTGAATGTTCAAAGCCTCTGATGGTAAGAAGATCCTTCAAAAGAAGTAATTGGCTAGCTAACAAGCTAGCTAATCAGCTGTTTTCGCTTGCTAGCTCACCCCTTTTTTCTCCTCAATTTCGTGGTATCCAGTTTGTATGTATGGCAGTTCGTCTTGTCTCATCGCTGCAACTCCCATACGGACTCGGGAGAGACGAAGGCTGGGAGACGTGTGTCCTCCGAAACACAACCCAGCCAAGCACACTGCTTCTTGACACAATGCCCACTTAACGCGAAAGCCAGCTGCAGCAATGTGTCGGAGGAAACACCGTACACCTGGCGACCGTGTCAGCGTGCACTGCGCACAGCCCGCCACAGGAGTCCCTAGTCTGCGATGGGACATCCCTGTCGGCCAAACCCTCCCCTAACCTGGACGACGCTGGGCCAATTGTGCTCCACCCCATGTGTCTCCCAGTTGCGGCCGGCTGCAACAGAGCCTTGACTCGAACCCAGAATCTCTAGTGGAATAGCTAGCACTGCGATGCATTGCCTTAGACCACTGTGCCACTCAGGAGGCCCTCAAACTATTTCTCAAACACATTACCCAGCTAGCTAGCATATTGTATTGTCCAACTTTTAAATGAGTAGCAAGCAAGCTACAATTTATGCCAAATAACAGACAATGTCTTCTACAGTAGCATGTTGTGACTTGCAGAACATATACAGCTCCGCACAAAAAAACTTAACTTCAGGGGTCATTTTCTTTAAACAGCTGATCGGGGATATCTCCGGTGTAATTAGCTCTGCTGTGCTGAATTCTAACACTTGTCATTTTCTTTAAACAGCACATGGGGTCATTTTCTTTAAACAGCTGATCGGGGATATCTCCGGTGTAATTAGCTCTGCTGTGCTGAATTCTAACACTTGGTCATTTTCTTTAAACAGCTGATCGGGGATATCTCCGGTGTAATTAGCTCTGCTGTGCTGAATTCTAACACTTGGTCATTTTCTTTAAACAGCTGATCGGGGATATTTTCTTTAAACAGCTGATCGGGGATATCTCCGGTGTAATTAGCTGTGCTGAATTCTAACACTTGGTCATTTTCTTTAAACAGCTGATCGGGGAAATCTCCGGTGTAATTAGCTCTGCTGTGCTGAATTCTAACACTTGATACACATGTTATACATCATATAGAGCTCAAAATGTTTGTTGGGGTCAATACGACTGATTTATAATGGAGCAGGTCACGTATGAGTAGGGTCTGTTTATTTTATGGCCAAATGAATATTTCCTATTAAATGACAAGATAAAAAATGTTTAAAAAAAGCAAGTAAAGGGTTGTTCCTCGTTTATTTGAATCTGAAATCAAACAACACGTAAACAGTTTCCTTTTTTGTTTTCAGTGTCTAAAGGAAATGTTGTGTTTTCGATAATCAGTTCTGGATCAATTAATATTCGGCTTCCTAACAACACAGAACATTTTAAATCAGTTGTTCTTAATGTTTTTGATCTGCATATGAAATCAAATAAACTGATAAATGTCATAGATTTGAGTTTCTCATTCCAATTATTGACAATCACTGTAGTCGGTCATGTGATCAGTTCAAATTGGCCTAGGTCAGTGAAACAGCCACTTCCACAACCTTTACAAATTACAGCCTTATGCACTTTAACCTGTAGCCTATATGCATCTTGTTGCATTTTGCACACATCCATCCTAGTCTGTCCATTACATGTCAATTGATTGGCTATGCTGCAAAATGAATCTAATCACTGTGAGTCAAAGATGGACAATGTTGCGTTTTTTTGTTGTTGACAAAACAGACCCAAGATCAAATGAATGCACTGAGCTGACTGTTCCAAAAATAAAACAAATAAAAAAACGTAGATGACAAGGGAGATGTTTTGTGTGCTTAGGAACAAGGCATGTAGCAAAATACTGTCGGAATAAAGTAGTGTCATGTGAGAAGTGTGGCAGACGTAACCACAAGGCCATATGTGAATATGAGAGAGAGGAAAGGGCTAATGTTAACCTACCCACTGACGCGGGGATCTGTAACAGTATTGTAGAAATTACAGCACGGTTAGACAGCTACAGTATGGATAGAGATACCAGTCCAGAGAGTTTACTTTTATCCATCAAGATCTTTCATTCAATGACACTACCAGTTATAGGCCAAGAGAGACTTAATCTCCATACATTTGGCTGACTTGCCAAAACAGGATGAACAGAGAACATGTAACAGAGAAAAAGATAGATTAAGCAACATCAGAAATGGTCTGTAGATATGGAGATGCTGGAAATGCCACAAGTGTGCACTTCAGTTATGAAGGTGGCAGGAGAAGAATTACACACAGAACGTGAGGATAAAGGTCTGCACCTAGCGGATACAGCCTTGAGTTGCATGGAGTCACAAGAATTGGGAATACTCATTGGAGGAGACAATGTTGGAAAGTGTTGTCGGGAAAATCGACAGAATATGTGGATAACTAAGTGAACCTGAAAGTGTATTCGGATGGCTCATCCAAGGGACAGAGACCGTACTGAACATGACAACAGACCCAACTGAAGTCGTAATCATGCACATAACAATTGGGGAGGAACAAACACTGTCTGACCAGTTAGTCATTTTGGGAAGTGGAGTCAGTAGGAATAGTAATGGAAATGGAAAAATAATGAGGATGCAGTACAGATCTTTGAAAACATGTGAAGTATGAAGGAGGTAGATATGAGGTAAGCTTATCATGGAACGAAGAAAATAGCGGCCTATCCTCCAACTATGGTACTGCAAGGAAACGTTTCGATAACCTTACAAGAAAGTTCCAATCCAACATACCACTGTATGTGAAGTCTAATGAAGTCAGGACATTGTGGAAATGGTGAATCCTAATTACTACCATCTACATCACGTAGTCATGAAATAAAAAAGACAGACCCCTAACTCTGAATAGTATTCAATGCGTAATCACACGCCCACAGGAGTAAGTCACTGAATAATAGATTTTTTACATGCCCTAATCTGAACACCGATCTGATAAGTGTATTGCTAAAATTCATAGAACACAAGGTAGCATTTATGGCAGATATCACTAAAGCCTTTAAAGAATGGTCCACCATCCAAAGGACATCCAGCCAACTTAACACAACTGTGGGTTGCTTTCGACATCTTGTAGAGTCCATGCTCTGAAGAATTGAGACTGTTCTGACGGAAAAAGGGGGTGCAACACAACATTAGGAAGGTGTTCCTTATGTTTTGTACACAACTGGTGCACTGAGTATACCAAACATTAGGAATACCTTCCTAATATTGAGTTGCACCCTCTCCCCGTTTGCCCTCAGAACCCTGTTTGCCCTCTCCCCGTTTGCCCTCAGAACCCTGTTTGCCCTCTCCCGTTTGCCCTCAGAACCCCGTTTGCCCTCAGAACCCTGTTTGCCCTCTCCCCTTTGCCCTCTCCCCGTTTGCCCTCAGAACCCTGTTTGCAGATCTCCCCTTTTGCCCTCAGAACCCTGTTTGCTCTCAGAACCCCGTTTGCCCTCAGAACCCTGTTTGCCCTCTCCCCGTTTGCCGGAAAAGGGGGTGCAACACAACATTAGACCCAAACCTTATGTTTTGCCCTCTCCCCGTTTGCCCTCAGAACCCTGTTTGCCCTCAGAACCCCGTTTGCCCTCAGAACCCTGTTTGCCCTCTCCCCATTTGCCCTCAGAACCTTGTTTGCCCTCAGAACCCTGTTTGCCCTCAGAACCCCATTTGCCCTCAGAACCCCGTTTGCCCTCAGAACCCCGTTTGCCCTCAGAACCCCGTTTGCCCTCAGAACCCTGTTTGCCCTCAGAACCCCGTTTGCCCTCAGAACCCTGTTTGCCCTCAGAACCCTGTTTGCCCTCAGAACCCCGTTTGCCCTCTCAGAACCCCGTTTGCCCTCTCCCCGTTTGCCCTCAGAACCCTGTTTGCCCTCAGAACCCTGTTTGCCCTCTCCCCGTTTGCCCTCAGAACCCTGTTTGCCCTCTCCCCGTTTGCCCTCCTCAATTCGTTGGGGCATGCTCTGTAAAGTGTCGAAGCATTCCACGGGGAAGCTGGCCCTGTGGTAAATTCATTGTCGTTTTCTCTTATTTTTCCAACATCAACGAAGACCGAAACAATGATAACAATCAAACACTATCGTGTAATAGAAGAAAAATTACAATAATAAAATCAAAAACATTGAAAAAAACGTTCTGCTCAGATACACACCTCACATTTCACCATGCAACAAGCTTACACATCGGCATAAATGGTGCTGTATTCCCTTACTCCTCTAACACTGAGTCTGTAAGGATCGACGCTGGTAGACGAGAAGCAAGTACAAGGAATGATCATTTAATTAACAACGGACATAGGACAGGACAGCGTCTGGACATGAAAATATAACAACATTAATGCTGACACAGGGAACCAACGGAGGAACAGACAGATATAGATGGGGCAATCAACAAAGTGAAGGAGTCCAGGTGAGTCCAGTGAGCACTGATGCACGTAATGATGGTGACAGGTGTGCGTAATGGAGAGCAGCCTGGCGCCCTCGAGTGCCACAGAAGGTGAGCGGGAGCAGGAGTGACAGAGTTAAGGTTGCCAAGCTACAGCATCTCTTCCCCTCTCGAACAGGTTAACTGAATCTCTAGGCAAATGGTCCAACATCTGCTGCCATACTTAAATGTTTTAATTTCCATTCATCCTAGTGCTGTCTTTCCTTAGGCAAAACCATAAAAATCTCCCAATACCAGTGTGTAATCATTGATTTCTATTAATGAAAAAGTTTGAGATGTGTTTATTTTTCTGGTTTGAGGAATGTCTTAAACCAAGCCAAGGCCAAACAACTACGCGTGATGAGAATGGCCAGAGTTCTGAAAGTTTTAGTACTGACCTGGAGAATGTAAAATTACGACTTTGTATTTGAGCCATGCAACCTGATGGCGTTCATACAGTACAGAAAGAATACTAAAAGAGTTTTGTTGCAGCACGGATCTTCGACCCAATTGGATTCCTATCGCCATTCACAAATGTCAGATTCCAATAGATGTGGCAACGGGGCATCCGGTGGGACGAACAGCTGCCCGGGGATCTGTCTGAACAATGGCGGTAGTGTTGTGAGAAGTTGCCAGTTTGAGTGAACTCACCATGACATGACATTACGATCAAGCATTGGAGAACAAGTGTACTTCAAATGTGACCAAAGAGTTATGTTTTCAGCGATGAAAGCGCATTCTGTGTATCTGCATTCCTGCACATATGAAGATGGTGTGCGCGCAGTGACTCTGATTGCATCCAAGACCAGAGTAGTTCCACTGAAGAAAGTCGCCTTACTCAGGCTAGAGTTATTAGTTGCCTTGATAGGAGCAAGGCTTGGTAACTATGTAGGCACTCATCTGAAGATGGAGAAAATGCAAATGCATACAACTAAACAGTGGAAACCCTTTGCAGAAAACGGAGCCAAAGAAATACAGAGCTTGACTGAACCCTTGAAGTGGAGACATTGCTGTGGGAAAGAGAGCCTGGCGGATGCATGCAATAGAGGGCCAATCAACTGAAAGTGTGCACAGGGCCACAGTGGCTAGAGTGCAGAGAGAAGATTGAACCTGAAGATAATTAAAAATCTAATGACAATGAATGTGAATGCAAGGTTGAAGACAAGCAAATCACAGTTCAAACAAATGTAACTGATTAACAGCGCATTTTTAGAACAGTACTGTAGTTTGAGCAGAGTTCCACGAGTGACTGCATGGGTGCTAAGAATTGTAAATGTATCAAGAAAGGGGAAAAGGAGTATTATCCACACGAGAAATCGCAGAGGCAGAGCGATACTGAATAAAGGTAACCCAGAACCAAGCTTTTACTGACGAAAAGAAACTGTTAAGAACGGGATGGGAGGTGGATCAACGTGCCAAGATCTAAACCCATTCCTAGATCAGCATGGATTAGGAGGTGGACATAAAATGACCACTTGGAGTTATGACCAAAAGCATCCATTGATACTCCCTTACTAGGGGTGTGCTAACCTGGCCATACTCATATTTTTACCCGTAGATTAATAGCTGATAGTCGGATTGGATCAGATGATTGGAAAACACGGACGTGCTTTAATATGCCTACAGTGAGTAGGCTAGATGTTGCAAAATACTGCACATTTATAGACAACAACAAAAAATATATTAGGAGCAGCATGCAGAGGGATGTGTATCTGTGTCCTGAACTTGCAGCGGGCAGACAAGTTTGCTGTCACTTAGTCCGAATGAGCATCAGTGGCTCAAATTTATTCCCTACCCTCGCCCCGCTTGTTAGATGCAATGCACATTGATAGCTTTTAGCAAACGTCCTCACATTTTGATTTATCATAGTAGCAGGCTTACATGAGCCAGCAGCAATCTAAATGATCCGATCGAAACATGCAAGGAGAAGTGAAGAGAGTGGATGGAGAAATACAGCTTCACTCTATCCAATCAGAGGAGTAGAATCAATGTACAGCCCACATTCCTCTTTACAGACAGGCAAACTAGCCAATTGAGTTATTGAGACCACGTAGTACCTCACACTTGATTGAAAGATGTGCACTGGCACTTGAAAAATCCTTTTTCCCGATCATGGATAGTCTTCAAAAAATACTCAGATCATAATTGAATCTGGACAATTGTCCATATCCGTTACGATACTCATTTTGTCCGACTACTCGGCATACCCCTACTCACTGTTAACTACAGACTCTCAGAATTGCAAGTGAAACAATGCCATGATCAAGTGACGCATTCAGGCTTCCAATATACATTGACACAAGTGCGAGAGAAAGTATAGATAGTAAAAGGAAGACAACTAACGTAATGAGTGGTGAACAATATGGTGCTGGAGAGGATGGCTGCTGTTTTACAGGCTCCTAACCAATTGTGCTATTTTGTGTTTTTTCATGTTTGTAACTTATTTTACATAATATTTCTACCACCGTCTCTTATGACCGAAAAGAGCTTCTGGATATCAGAACAGCGATTACTCACCTCAAATTGGACAAAGATTTTTCTTTAACAAGTCGAGCTCAAAGGATTTACTGCTGCTCCTGGACCAGCCCCGAATCCCTGTCATTCACATGAAAAGGAGACGCCGACACGGGGTGCAGATGTGGGTGCCTTGTGAGAATTCATCTACGAGTGAGTAACCCGCCTCTACCATCCGTCCTATTGGCGAATGTGCAATCATTGGAGAATAAACTGGATGAGCTCCGTTCGAGACTATCCTGTTAACGGGACATTAAAAACTGAAGTATCTTATGTTTCCCCGAGTCGTAGCTGAAAGACAACCTGGATGATATACAGTTGGCTGGGTTTTCCGTACATCAGCAAGACAGAACACCTACCTCCAGTAACACTAGGGGTGGTGATCTGTCTACAGTGCATTCGGAAAGTATTCAGACCCCTTGACTTTTTCCACTATTTATGTTACAGCCTTATTCTAAAATAATATACTAATCAATCTACACACAATACCTCATAATGACAAAGCGAAAAGTTTTTTAGAAATTTTTGCACATTTATTACAAATAAAAAACGGATACCTGAAATTGAGCAAAGGTGCATCCTGTTTCCAATGATTATCCTTGATGTTTTTACTACTTGAGTGGAGTCCACCTGTGGTAAATTCAATCGATTTAAATATGATTTGGAAAGGCACACACCTGTCTATATAAGGTCCCACAGTTAGTGCATGTCAGAGCAAAAACCAAGCCATGAGGTCGAAGGAATTGTCCGTAGAGCTCTGAGACAGGATTGTGTCAAGGCGCAGATCTGGGGAAAGGTAGAAAAACATTTCTTCAGCATTCTTAAATGGAAAAAGTTTGGAAACACCAAGACTCTTCCTAGAGCTGGCCGGCCAAACTGAGCAATTGGGGGAAAAGGGCCTTGGTCAGGGAGGTAACCAAGAACCCAAGTTTCTTTGTGGAGATGGGAGAACCTTCCAGAAGGACAACCATCTCTGCAGAACTCCATCAATCAGGCCTTAATGGTAGAGTGGCCAGACGGAAGCCACTCTTCAGACTCTCAGACTTTGAGAAACAAGATTCTCTGGTCTGATGAAACCAAGATGGAACTATTTGGCCTGAATGCCAAGCGTCACGTCTGGAGGAAACCTGGCACCATCCCTACGGTGAAGCATGCTGTGGGGATGTTTGTCAGCGGCTGGGACTGGGAGACTAATCAGAATCAAAGGAAAGATGAATAAAGCAAAGTGCAAAGAGATGCTTGATGAAAACCTGCTCCACAGCACTCAGGACTTCAGACTGGGCTGAAGGTTCACCTTCCAACAGGACAACAACCCTAATCACACAGGTAAGACAACGCAGGAATGGCTTCGGGATAAGTCTCTGAATGTCCTTGAGTGGCCCAGCCAGAGCCCGGACTTGAACCAGATCGAGCATCTCTGGAGAGTCCTGTAATTGAACCCACAAATGCTGATGCTCCAGATACTCAACTAGTCTAAAGAAGGACAGTTGTATTGCTTCTTTAATCAGAACAACAGTTTTCAGCTGTGCTAACATAATTGCAAAATGTTTTTCTAATAATCAATTTGCCTTTTAAAATGATAAACTTGGATTAGCTAACACAACGTGCCATTGGAACACAGGAGTGATGGTTGCTGATAATGGGCCTCTGTACGCCTATGCAGATATTCCATATAAAATCTGCCATTTTCAACTACAATAGTCATTTACAACATTAACAATGTCTACACTTTCTGATCAATTTGATGTTATTTTAATGGACAAATAATTTGTTTTTCTTTCAAAAACAAGGACATTTAAGTGATTCTTTGAAAAACAAAGACATTTCTAAGTGACCCCCAAACTTTTGAACTGTGGTGTATATTTTTAATATGAATGAATGTAAGAAAATTGTTATGGAAATCAAAATACTACTCATTTTACAGAGCAAGTGTAAAATGTAATCTGACACCAATTTTGTAGCACCTACAGAAGAAACATAATGGACTCTTAAAAATGTGCCTAGTAAATACAAAATGTTACATTTTCCAACTTATTTCTCAATTATGCTTTAAGAAACAAATATAAAATATATGTAAACTATCCTTCTATATTGAACAAAAACATAAATGCAACATGCAACAATTTCAACGATGTAAGGAAATCAATCAATTTAAATAAATAAATTAGGCCCTAATCTATGGATTTCACATGACTGGGCAGGGGCACAGCGATGGGTGGGCCTGGGAGGGCATAGGTCAACCCACTTGGGAGCCAGGCTCACCTACTGGGGAGCCAGGCCCAGCCAATCCGAATGAGTTTTTCCCCACAAAGGGGTTTATTACAGACAGAAATACTCCTCAGTTTCATCAGCTTCCGGGTGGCTGGTCTCAGACGATCCCTTAGGTAAAGGTGCCAGAAGTGGATGTCCTGGGCTGGCGTGGTTACACGTGGTTTGCGGTTGTGAGGCCGGATGGACGTACTACTAAATTCTCGAAAACAACTTTGGAGGTGGCTTATGGTAGAGAAATTAACATTAAATTCTCTGGTAATAACTGGTGGACATTCCTGCAGTCAGAATGCCAATTGTACGTTCCCTAAAAACTTGAGACATCTATGGCATTGTGTGACCAAACTGCACATTTTAGAGTGGCCTTTCATTGTCCCAAGCACAAGGTGCATCTTTGTAATGATCATGCTATTTGATCAACTTCTTGTTATGCCACACCTGTCAAGTGGATGGGTTAACTCTTAGCAAAGAAGAAATGCTCACCAACAGGGACGTAAACAAATTTGAAATAATATTTTTGTGCTTATGGAAAATTTCACGGATGTTTTATTTCAGCTCATGAAACATGGGACCAACACTTTACATGTTGTGTTTATGTTTTTATCTAGTATATAAATAACATGTAAGGAAAACCCCCAAATCATGGTCTTTTTGTTGTTGTAGTTTCGTGACGAATCACCCATTTTACTCCTTTTACCTCAACTAACCTTTACCCCCACACATTGACTCGATACCGGTACGCCCTTTATATAGTGTTTTTTTTGTTATTGTGTTACTTTTTATTTGATTTTTTTACTTTACTTTATTTAGTAAATATTTTCTTAACTCTATTTCTTGAACTGCATTGTTCAAGCATTTCATGGTAAGGTCTACCTGTTACCTGTTGTGTTCTGCGCATGTGACAAATTAGTATTTGATTTGTCTATCTTTTTCTCCCTGCCCGTCCCTCTTTTGCAGTCTCTCCATACTTTCTTTACCACTTCCATTCCTCACCCCCCTCTCTGTCTTTCCATGTCTCTTTCTCATTTCTTCATCTGAGTGAGTTGTGCCTGTCATACGTTATGAGATGTAGAGCTTATCAGAAAAGCGGGCGTCTCAGCCTCTTTAATTGCAGTAGATGGGAGAGAAACCCATGGAAGTATATGCCTCAGTCTTTGCATGGCTCACTATGTGATGTGTCATAGCAAGAATGGATCAAAAGTTGACCCGTTATTACTATTCACTGGACATAGTGTCGAAGTGATAGAAGCTCATCAACTTTTTCAATGTTCAATTCTCCAATGTGTCTTTAGAAGGCATCTGCTACATTGCAGCAGGCCACATATGAGACATTATGTCCAACTGGAGGAGGTGTAATTATGTCTAACAAATGTGTTGTGCTCACACATTTACCCAAGCTGTGCTCGGGGCTATGCAAATCCACTAAGACACTAGAGACTCTTTAAAGGTTCAAATGTATTTGCCCTTCTCACAGGCTCTGTCTGAAAGTCTGTTTTTTCCCTCGGTGCACACGGCCTGTTTGCATAAGTGTGTGCTTGAGCATCTTCATGTACTCAAAATTGTTTCTATGGATATGTAGAGGAAATGTGTAGCTGGGAGTCGTCAGCACCAGCACTAGACCCCGCCACATATAATCAGTTCTAATGTGACCTCTGCTTGTCAGGTAATTTTTATTTATTTATTTTTATTTTTATTTCACCTTTATTTAACCAGGTAGGCTAGTTGAGAACAAGTTCTCATTTGCAACTGCGACCTGGCCAAGATAAAGCATAGCAGTGTGAGCAGACAACACAGAGTTACACATGGAATAAACAATTAACATGTCAATAACACAGTAGAAAACAAAGGGGGAGTCTATATACAATGTGTGCAAAAGGCATGAGTAGGTAGACGAATAATTACAATTTTGCAGATTAACACTGGAGTGTTAAATGATCAGATGGTCATGTACAGGTAGAGATATTGGTGTGCAAAAGAGCAGAAAAGTAAATAAATAAAAACAGTATGGGGATGAGGTAGGTGAAAATGGGTGGGCTATTTACCAATAGACTATGTACAGCTGCAGCGATCGGTTAGCTGCTCAGATAGCTGGTGTTTGAAGTTGGTGAGGGAGATAAAAGTCTCCAACTTCAGCGATTTTTGCAATTCGTTCCAGTCACAGGCAGCAGAGTACTGGAACGAAAGGCGGCCAAATGAGGTGTTGGCTTTAGGGATGATCAGTGAGATACACCTGCTGGAGCGCGTGCTACGGATGGGTGTTGCCATCGTGACCAGTGAACTGAGATAAGGCGGAGCTTTACCTAGCATGGACTTGTAGATGACCTGGAGCCAGTGGGTCTGGCGACGAATATGTAGCGAGGGCCAGCCGACTAGAGCATACAAGTCGCAGTGGTGGGTGGTATAAGGTGCTTTAGTGACAAAACGGATGGCACTGTGATAGACTGCATCCAGTTTGCTGAGTAGAGTGTTGGAAGCCATTTTGTAGATGACATCGCCGAAGTCGAGGATTGGTAGGATAGTCAGTTTTACTAGGGTAAGCTTGGCGGCCTGAGTGAAGGAGGCTTTGTTGCGGAATAGAAAGCCGACTCTTGATTTGATTTTCGATTGGAGATGTTTGATATGAGTCTGGAAGGAGAGTTTGCAGTCTAGCCAGACACCTAGGTACTTATAGATGTCCACATATTCAAGGTCGGAACCATCCAGGGTGGTGATGCTAGTCGGGCATGCGGGTGCAGGCAGCGATCGGTTGAAAAGCATGCATTTGGTTTTACTAGCGTTTAAGAGCAGTTGGAGGCCACGGAAGGAGTGTTGTATGGCATTGAAGCTTGTTTGGAGGTTAGATAGCACAGTGTCCAATGACGGGCCGAAAGTATATATTAATTAATTGGGCCTGATCAATAAAGTCATTTTGTCAATACACCGCAATGGCCTGTTTGCACCCCTGACAGTCCACCATTAATCTCTGTCCATTGATCACTTTCCGACCTCTAGTAGTCTTCATACCCTGATCCGCCAGAGTGTATATATATACTCTGCTTACCATTGAAGACCATGTTGGTTGAAAGTCAGTATTACCGATAGGTTTATTAAGAGCACTTATTGGGAGCAGCAAACAGTGAGCCAACATGATTTTTTTCTCTCTATATTGGCACTTTTTGTTCAACTGCTATACAAAAGTTGGATGTACGTAAAACCCTCACTTATCATTTATACATCCCTTAGTGGTGGTTTATGATGCTTTATATCTCATGAACTGTTATTAATTGTATTTGTAATTTATTTCACCTTTTTTATCAGGGCTACTGAGACCTAGATCTATTTTACAGATGAACCCTGAAATTACAGAAGTACACACATCGAATACAAAATGCAAGGAGAAAGAAAACAGTAAAAAAAAATCAATAAAAAAAATGTATCCGTAATAAGCTAATGAAGTGTAGGGGACAAAGTAAAATGTGGATGACTGGAGGAAGAGGGGAAAGAGAGAGGAGTGTTAGAAGGAGAACGACAGGTGATGAAGGAGAGAATGATGGTTAGCATAGAGAAATAAGTTTTGTGTAAGAGGAGAAAGGCAAGTAACTGGTGAGAAAGCTGAAGAATAGGGACTGAAAAGAGACAGAAACAAGAGGTACATACATTGCCTTCAGAAAATATTCATACCGCTTGGCTTATTCCACATTTTGTGTTACAGCATGAATGCAAAATGGATTACATAGATTTTTTTTCACCGATCTACCAAAATACCTCAATGACAAATTGAACATTTATTGAAAGGAAATACAGAAATATATAATTTACCTAAGGATTCACACCCCTGAGTCAATACTTTGTCGAAGCACATTTTGGCATTGACTACAACGAGTTTTTTTTAAGTCTCTTAAAAAAAAATATTCAAGCTCTATCAAATTGGTTGTTGATCATTGCTAGACTACCATTTTCAGGTCTTACCATAGATTTTCAAGTTGACTCTCAGGAACATTCACTGTTTTCTTGTTAAGCAACTCCAGTGTAGATTTAGCCTTGAGTTTTAGGTTATTTTTCTGCTGAAAGGGGAATTAATCTCCCAGTGTTTGGTGGAAAGCAGACTGAACCAGGTTTTCCTCTAGGATTTTGCCTGTGCTTAGCTCTATTACATTTTTTTTCTGAAAAAAAACCTCCAGTCCTTTAACGGTTACAAGCATACCCATAACATGATGCAGCCAACACTATGCTTGACAATATGAAGAGCAAAACTCAGTAATATGTTTGGGGCAAATCCAATACAACACATTGTATTCAGGACAAAAAGTTAATTGCTTTGACATTTTTTGCAGTATTACTTTAGTGCCTTGTTGCAAACAGTATGCATGTTTTGGAATATTTTTTATTCTGTACAGGCTTTATTATTTTCACTTTGTCGATTAGGTTAGTATTGTTGAGTAACTACAATGTTGTTGATCCATCCTCTGTTTTCTCCTATCAAAGCCATTCAACTCTGTAACTTGTTTTAAAGTCACCATTGGCCTCATGGTGAAATCCCTGAGCGGTTTCCTTCCTATCCAGCGACTGAGTCAGGAAGGACACCTGTATCTTTGTAGTGACTGGATGCATTGAAACACCATCGAAATTTTAATTATTAATTTCACAATGCTCAAAGGGATATTCCATGTCTGATTTTTTTTGTGCCCTTTGCAAGGCATTTGTGGTTTAATCAAGCTGTCTCTGAATCCAGAGAATCTTTGCTACAAACAAGGGACCCTGCTGTCCTCTGCAGCAGTCAACTCCGCACCTGTTTCTCTGGTGGCTTCGTAGGACAGAGTGGGAGCGTGGTGGTTTTATGGCGGCTCCTGCAAGCATCTGTTTGCTTTGATATGTGTTTCAGAGCGAACACTCTTAACGTGGCATGAAAGTGGATTTACTTTCACTGAGGGGGTGTGCAGAGAGGAGAGTGGCACTGATTTTGTATGGGTGATTCTACAGAAGTGGTGCAAATTGCAGTCCCACCTCAGAAGAAAACCATACAAAAAAAACAGTTAAGTCTCCAAACTTAGGACATTTTATTTACATCATGTTATGTTCTAATTCAATCCAAGGCCACAACAACAAACATATTGTTCAATTAATATATTACAAAGTCATTGTTTTATACAGTTATTTCTATTGAGGTGGCTGTCCCATGCCCTGACTCAAAACTCATGTTCTAAAATAAATAAAACATTCAATCATTAATTGCTTTAACACTATTTCAATAGAACATATTGAGTTGTTCTATTATTACGTTGAAAGATACTGATCTAATTAGTAGTTTTGCTTATTTTTAATCATCATTCTCATGCTGTCCCGCCTTTTGATGTGACTACTGAAACACACATTAAAAGGCTAAAGAATGAATGTGCCTACCAGGTATGGGGGGAGAGAAGGGACTGGTCCTTACCAGCTTGAGATGGGATACATGGAAGGATGGACAGACCCTCATAGACCTGGGAAGCTGGAGACGATAGTTCTGGTTGGCCCGCTCTCTGTTTGCCCGCTCTCTGTTTGCCCATTCGGCTGTGGGTGGAACCCCAAGGAGAGACTCACCGACGGCCCCAAAAAGGAGCAGAAGGCTTTCCAATACCGTGTGACAAACTGGGGCCCACAATCCGAGACAATATCCTGGGGAGGTCCATGTAGTCGAAAGACATGGGTAATCATGATCAGCGTGCAACCCTGTGATAAAGTATATGGACAGGGGGGACCAGGTCCGGCTGGGGTTGGGCAGAGTTTGGAGCAACCCAGCCGGTCGCTGTCGTGAGGACTTGCTTTGGGCACAGGTGGAACAGGTCGCAACAAAGGATCTCACATCCTCAATCATGTTGAGCCACCAGAATTTCCGCCTCAGGAAGTCGAGGGTTCGATTCAACCCCTGGATGCCCAGTTAATTCAGAGGAGTGTCCCCATTGTAGTACTCAGGAACGGGCTGATCGCGGAACATAGTCTGTTTGTGGGGTCAGGTTCTTGGGTCTTGCCTTGTCATACCATGGTCTCTATACTCCGTAACACGGAACCAAAATAGCCAGCAGCATACCACTGCTGGCTTGCTTCTGAAGCTAAGCAGGGTTGGTCCTGGTCAGTCCCTGGATAGGAGACCAGATGCTGCTGGAAGTGGGGTTGGAGGGCCAGTAGGAGGCACTCTTTCCTCTGGTCTAGAAAATCCCAATGCCCCAGGCCAGTGATTGGGTGACACTGCCCTGTTTAGGGTGCTGTCTTTCGGATGGGACGTTAAACGGGTGTCCTGACTCTCTGCAGTCATTAAAGATCCCATGGCACTTATTGTAAGAGTAGGGGTGTTAACCCTGGTGTCCTGGCTAAATTCCCAATCTGGCCATCAAACCATCACGGTCACCTAATAATCCCCAGTTTAAAAATTGGCTCATTCATCCCCCTCCTATCCCCTGTAACTATTCCCCAGGTTGTTGCTGCAAATGAGAATGTGTTCTCAGTCAATTTACCTGGTAAAATAACGGATAAATAAAAATTGGGAGCTGGGGATGATTGGCGGGATGGGGCATCCGCTTTCTGATTCTTGGATCCTGTGCGATAGGCTAGAGTGAAGTTGAACCTGTTAAAAAAACAGCACACCTATCCTGGCGAGCGTTCAACCTCCTGGATTCTTGAATGGAGACCAAGTTTTTATGGTCCGTCCAGATCAAGAAAGGATGAGGTGCCTCCTCCAACCAGTGTCTCCACCCATCAAGGGCCCACTTGAGTGCCAAGAGCTCCCGGTTGCCTACAGCATAGTTGTGTTCTGCTGGCGAGAACTGTTTTGAAAGAAAGGCACATGGGTGCAATCTCTTGTTCCACTGTGGAAGGGCCACCCCTGCTCCGGTATCCGAGACGTCAAACTCTACCACGAAGGGACGAGTTTGATCAGGATGAATGAGGGTCCGGGGGTGAAACATCCATTGAGCTCCATGAAATACCCTGTCAGCCTCTGGTCTAAACAAAATGGGTCTGGGGCTTGCGGGTTAGGGCTGTGAGAGTCGCTGCCACTGCACCAAAGTTGCCTAGAAAACACCTGTAGAAATGGGCAAACCCGAGGAACCGCTGGACTTGTTTAAGTGAGGCGGGACGGGGCCAGTCAGTGACCGCCCTGACCTTAAGAGGGTCCATTTGGATACCGGCTGTAGAGATGATGTGGCCCAGGAAAGAGACTTGCAATACATGGAACTCACACTTCTCAATCTTGACGTATAGTTGACTCTGCAGGAGGCATCTCAGGACTTGGCGCATGTGCAGGATGTGTTCCGGAAGGGTCTTGGTGAAGATCAGGATGTCGTTGAGGTAAACAAAGACGAACCGATTCAACATATCCCTAAGAGTGTCATTGACCAATGCTTGGAAGACTGCTGGTGAGTTCGATAATCCGAATGGCATGACTAAATATTCAGAGGGGTGTTAAAGGCAGTTTTCCATTAATCTCCCTCCCTGATTCTCACCAGATTGTAAGCTTTGCGGTGGTCCAGTTTGAAGAATTTGGCCTCCTTTAATGCGTACGACCCAGTACATCCCGAGGGGCTAAGCCTCCTGCCATCCAGGACCTATATAATAGGTGGTGTCAGAGGAAAGCTCATAAAATTGTCAGAGACTCCAGTCACCCAAGTCATAGACTGTTTTCTCTGCTACCACACGACAAGCGGTACCGGAGAACCAAAATGCTCCTAAACCTCTCTGGGATATTCGGGACTGTAGCGTCCCACCGCTCCAACAGCCAGTGAAAGTGCAGGTCGCAAAAATCCACAAAATTCAAAACAACAAAAATCTCAATTAAAATTCCTCAAGCATACAAGTATTTAACACTATTTAAAAGATAACATTCTCGTTAATCCATCCAAAGTGTCTGATTTCCAAAAGGCTTTACAGCGAAAGCACCACAAATGATTGTTAGGTCACCACCAATCAGAGAAAAACACAGACATTTTTCCAGCCAAAGAGAGGAGTCACAAAAAGCAGAAATGGAGATAAAATTAATCACTAACCTTTGATGATCTCAGATGACACTCATAGGACTTCATGTTACACAATACATGTATGTTTTGTTCGATAAAGTGCATATTTATATCAAGAAATCTCATTTTACATTGGCGTGTTATGTTCAGTAGTTCCAAAACATGCAGTGATTTTGCAGAGAGCCACATCAATTCACAGAAATTCTCATAATAAACATTGATAAAAGATACAACTATTATACATGGAACTTTTAATTTCCATAATAAATGTTTGATTTGTTTGATAAAGTTCATAATTTATGTCCAAATACCTTCCTTTGTTAAGGCGTTTGGTAAACAAATCCAAACGCGCATGCAAGTCCACCTGAAAGGTTGGACGAAAAGTCCAAAAAGTTCCGTTACAGCCCGTAGAAACATGTCAAACTAAGTATAGAATCAATCTTTAGGATGTTTTTAACATAAATCTTCAATAATGTTCCAACCGGAGAATTCCTTTGCAAAGGAACGCGAGCGAACTCTCACATCTTGCGCGTCACGAGCTCAAAGCATTCTGGCAGAGCTCTGCCTCATTCTCCTCCCATTCGGCCCCACTTCACAGTAGAAGCCTCAAACAAAGTTCTAAAGACTGTTGACATCTAGTGGAAGCCTTAGGAAGTGCAACATGACCAATATCCCATTGTATCTTCAATAGGGAATGAGTTGAACAATGACCAACCTCAGATTTCCCACTTCCTGGTTGGATTTTTTTCTCAGGTTTTCGCCTGCCATATGAGTTCTGTTATACTCAGACATCATTCAAACAGTTATAGAAACTTCAGAGTGTTTTCTATCCATATATATACTAATTAAATGCATATTCTAGCTTTTATGGCTGAGTAGCAGGCAGTTTACTCAGGGCACCTTATTCCAAGCTACTCAATATTGCCCCCCAGTCACCAAGAAGTTAACAGCTTCTACCCCCCAAGCCATAAGACTGCTGAACAATTAATAAAATGGCGGCCACCGGACTTTTTATATTGACCCCCCCCACACGCACCATTTATTTTGTACACTGCTGCTACTCGCTGTTTATTATCTACTCTATGCAAAGTCACTTCACACCTACCTACATGTACAAATTACCTCAACTAACCTGTACCCCCACACACTGACTCGGGACCAGTACCCCCTGTATATAGCCTCGTTATAGTTTTGATTGTGTTACTTTTTATACATTTTTACTTTAGTTTTGTAAATATTTTCTTAACTCTTCTTTCACTGCACTGTTGGTTAATGGCTTGTAAGTAAGGTCTATCCTTGTATTTGAAGCATGTGACAAATAAAGTTTGATTTTGATTTTAACCCGGGAAAACTAGAAAACAGAAACTGGAAACAGACAGGAGCAAGCAGAAAAACACTGGTAGACTTGACGAACAAAACAAACTGGCAACAGAGAACACCGGTTTAAATGCACTGGGAATAATGGGGAAAATTGGCGACACCTGAAGGGGGGTGGAGACGAGCACAAAGACAGGTGAAACAGATCAGGGTGGCACAGATTTGTGCAAATGTTGTAGTTAATCACGCATTCCTCAATTTAGGATTTTGCCACATGTATAAGCACTATTACAACTGGGCTGTAAAAAGGGCTTTCTTCAGTCACATTTTACAAAGTCGTTTGCCACAGCCGGGAGTCACCTTGAGGCGATGTTGGCTAGGTGAAAGCCTCTTTGATAATAACAGGAGACCTTGAGAGGAAAAATGCAGTTCATGATGGAGAAAATATTACATAGCAGTAGTCTAAGGACAGTCACTTGGAGACAAGAAGCAAGTACAGGGAGTGAACATTTGAATTAATAAACAGACATAACAGGACAGGAGAGCGTCTGGACATGAAAAACATAACGACATTAATCACACTCAACGTCAACAAAACTAAGGAGATGAATGAAAACAGAGGAATCCACATCGATGGAACAGTAGTGGAGGGGAAAGGTGTTTCGGTCATCCAGACCAATTGGTCCACTCACACAGACAGTTCTGAGGAAGGCGCCACTTCAACCTCAAAAGATGAGGCCTGTCACCAAAAGCACTCACAAACTTTACAGATGCACAATCGAGAGCATCCTGGCGGGGTATCACCGCCTGGTTGGCAACTACCGCCCTCAACCGTAAGGACAAAATGAGGTCTGCACAACGCATCACCGGGGCAAAACCTGCCCTCCAGGACACCTACACCACCCGATGCTACAGGAAGGCCATAAAGATTTTTCAACCACCCGAGCCACTTTGTTCACCCCGCTACCATTATGGTGGCATCAAAGCTGGGACCGAGAGACTGAAAAACAGTTTTCTCAAGGCCATCAAATAACATTGAGTTTACTCAACACACTGTCAATGACACTGACTCTTCCAGCCACTTTAATAATGGGAATTGATGGGAAATGATCAAATATATCACTAGCCACTTTAAACAATGCTACCTTATATAAGTTACTTACCCTACATTGTTTTTCATATGCATACGTTGATACTGTACTCTATATCATCGACTGCATCCTTATGTAATACATGTATCACTAGCCACTTTAACTATGCCACTTGGTTTACATACTTATCTCATATGTATATACTGTACTCGATATCATCTGTATCTTGCCTATGCTGCTCTGTACCATCACTCATTCATATATCCTTATGTACATATTCTTTATCCCCTTCCACTGTGTATGACAGTAGTTTTTTTGGAATTGTTAGGCTCGTTGTTACTGCATTGTCGGAACTAGAAGCACAAGCCCAGCCACGTTCGCATTAACATCTGCTCCATGTGTATGTGACAAATAAAATTTGATTTGAGGTTTTGATTTGACATTAAACATAACGACATTAATATAAGCACGGGAATGAAAAAGAGGAATAGACAGATACAGTGGGGGAACTTTTCCACCATAATTTCAAATAAATT
This sequence comes from Oncorhynchus tshawytscha, assembly GCF_018296145.1. Taxonomy (NCBI): domain Eukaryota; kingdom Metazoa; phylum Chordata; class Actinopteri; order Salmoniformes; family Salmonidae; genus Oncorhynchus; species Oncorhynchus tshawytscha. Next base: position 1,515,845 of record NC_056447.1, on the reverse strand, counting down.
CATTAAAAATCCAACAATGTGATTTTCTGGATTTTTTTCTTCATTTTGTCTGTCATAGTTGAAGTGTACCTATGATGAAAATTACAGGCCTCATCTTTTTAAGTGGGAGAACTTGCACAATTGGTGGCTGACTAAATACATTTTTGCCCCACTGTATAGGTAAGGCAGTCAAAACGTGAAGGAGTACAGGTGAGTCCAATGAAGCGCTGATGTGCGTAACAGGTGTGCGTAATGATGGGCAGCCTGCTGCCCTCAAGCGCCAGGGAGGGGGAACAGGAGCAGGCGTGACAAGTAGGGCATGAGGGACACATTTGTGTTCAAGCAGCTTAGAGGATTAAATCACTGACAACAGTACATGAAATCGATCAGTAATGAGCGATTTGTCTGAGATTTATAGCGAAAGATTCTGTCAATGCATCCCTTTCACTCTCCCCTCCTCTCTGTTTATGTTCTGAGAACTGATGGACATCAGCTTGTCTGGGGTGTTCTTGAGGGAATCCTCACACTGGTATCCTGTGCTTCTGTCTCTGAATGATTGGGATGGGAACTGTAAAACAGGACGACTGTAGCAACTAAATACCAGGACTACTGCAGCAACTAAATACCAGGTAATACTGCAGCAAATAAACATAACACATGACGTGTGGGTTCATCATGTGCCTTGCAGGTTGTTCAGGCTCATCTTTCAAACCGTTAGCTGTTTTACTGATGATTGTCTGACTAACCTTGTCGCGAACCAGGCTTCCCTATGGCAGAAATCAGCTAAAGAGGGTTAGAACCCGGTGTAAATCAGTAGTGCCATACAACACGTTAATCCAATCAAATGCCTTGCTTGGGTGGAGCTCCTAAGGTTCCACCAGATTAGTGCTGTAGGAGCTAGAGTGCGTGAGGACAAAAAATGTCAACAAAACGAGCACTGGTGACAAAACATTTTAGAATGTTTACAGCATGCTGGTTTTCACAGCATTTCTCTGTAATTTCGAGATGAGCTAAATCTGCAGCAAGAGGGGAGAAATGGTCGACAATGCTGGCCATATCAATATCTAAAAAAATATTAAGTGATATCTGGCTGTGAAGGCTAGCATAAGCGACAAGAAGTAGCTAGCCGCAATAAGGTTAGTTTTGAGAGATGTCAGCTAACCTTGTAATCTACCTAGGTATAACTAACTAACTAGCTAGCTACTAGCTAGTTCAATTTCGCTCACAATTTATAAACCCAACAAAATTGTAATATAAACAGCATATTATTGACCTAAAATGTTAGCTGTTTTAGGCCAGTCGCTAGCTTATCCAGGGTCACTGATACATAGAGCAACCATGTGCTTTCTATGGGAACAACTACAATAATTTTGCAAACAACGTTGCTAAAATGAATGTAATAAAATGATCCTCATAAAATGTTACCTGTAATGCTCATCTCCTGTAGTCTAATTGTCATCTCCTTATTTTCATACTGTACCTAAATTACTTGTGTCATTTTAAATTGAAAACGTATAGCTCAACATGTAAATAATGTGAGTTTAGCCATTCTCTGCTTCAGATGACAGATGCCCATACAGCCAGTAATGCCATCATACTGTACTGTAGGCCTATGGCTGCATTGGTGATGCAAGCCTTACGATAAGCTGCAAAATAGATTCACACAGCTGATATACTGCGAGAGAGTGACAATCAAATAAAACAGATTGCCGATATTGTAGCAGACAAAAAGAAAATGTTAATTTGAGAATACAACACAGACGCATTAGAGACATAACCCTTTCCCCTCTATATTACAGGATTGTGTTATGTGATTAATCAACATGGACACTTGTTCGTTTTGAATAATGGTTTAACATTTTAAAACAAGTTTAAACAGTTCACTTCAAAGAATCAACACATTATCACTTCAAAATGTACAAATAAGCTAACTCTTATGTGAAGATTAGACATATTAGTCTAAACAACAATGGATAATTGAGTAGTAACAAGTAGGCTATTATTACTAAAGCATAATGTCAGGTGAACAAAACGACATACCAGCGGTGGCCAATCTTGCTCCACTGATCCCTGATCTACTGGGTGAGCAGATTTTTATTCCAGCTCAGAAATCGCACACTTGATTGTCAACTCATTAGATTTTTCAAGTTGAATCAGGTGTGTTATTGCAGGGCTGAAACAGAACCCTGCACACCCAGCAGACCTCCAGCAGGGTTGACCTGCTACAATTGTAATAGGTTTATATATTGTGTGTGTGACGTTTATAACCCTTATTCTCTTGGGACATTCATTGGGACTTCTCTCTTCATCTGCAAACAGGCTTTCACAGCATTCCATATCTGAGGTTAAAAAAAACATCACAAATCAGACAGCACTGAATATTATGTTGCTATTATCTCGCTTCCCCTCTCGGGATTGGAACTGGAGAATATTTTCATAATGTCCTCCCACAAAAGGACCTGCCCCATACAGTAGCCTACTATTTCCCTTTACTGACAGCTGGAGCTTTAATTTCACCCTCTTCCATGGCTGTTATCTACAAAATAATGTAGAGACTGTTTTTAATTTACAATGATTACAATAATATAGCTAGCTGATGACATATAATTCACTTAGCTAAACAGTGTGTAAAGTTAGCTAGCTAGCTAGCTAGCAGCTCAGTTGAGTTAGCCCACAAAGTGGCCAACTGTATTTAATCTATTCAAAAATGTATTTACTTACTTGAATAGATTATCCCACTGCCTCTGTTTTTGGGGCCCTTTCAAAAATGAATGGCCAATCTTCACAATATTTTAGGTGGTAGCAAAGTGCAGTCAGCAGCAATGTGGATGAATGGAGACAAGGAAAAAAGTGTGTTTGTCACCAGAGTGGTTTAAAACGTGTTGTGACGTTTGACTTTACAAGCATTATCCACTTTTAATTTCAATAAATATAAATCGCAGACTGTGGGCCACACTTGATAGTTTAAACTAACACTTGAAACAAGCATAGGCAACAACTACCGGGATTGATAAAAAGTGATGCACATAACACACAGCACCCCTTCTACGAGCATGTGGAGGGAGGGTTCTTGAAATATAACATCCAATCAAAATCTTTTTGGAGGACCATTCAAACCATTTTTTTTGCAATACAAACGTCTCCAGACCTCCAAGGGAGGCGTGACAATGACGTGATTTTGGAGCTATGGCAACGTGAGACTGAATAATAACTGTAACACCTCCATAAATCAAAAGATATTTCCTCTGCTACGTCTCTGAATCCGACATACCACCTTTGCGCCTCTGCTTTCCCTACCGTAGTCATGTGAATGTGACACCCTGATCTGTTCACCTGTCTTTGTGCTTGTCTTCCACCCCCTCTCCAGGTGTCACCCATTTACCCCATTATCCCGTGTATTTATACCTGTGTTCTCCGTTTGTCTGTTGCCAGTTCGTCTTGTCAAGCATACCAGCATTTTTCCTGTACTCCTGTTTTGCTCTCTAGTCCCTGTTTTCCCGGTTTTGACCATTCTCCCTGAGCCTGCCTGCCGTTTGGTACCTTGTGATACTGCCCTGGATTACTGACCTCTGCCTGCCCTGTCTGCATCTGGGTCTTATCCTGAGGTCTGAGAGTGAAGAGAGAATCAGACAGCAGATGCCATATTAACCCTATATATTCAGCACGTATTGAATAGTTTGTCCGGCAGAGCTTGTATACATATTTCTCAGACTCAAAGCATGCCCTGGGTAGTCATCTCTCTCCCTCTATTTCCCTCTCTCTTTCCCTCTTCATGGCCTGTTTATTGCCCAGAGGTTCTCAATCGGATTACTGTTTGTCTGCCTGTAAAAACAGCACAGCTCTCAGGGCATTGGTTTTGAAGGCTGAGAGAGCTGGAAGTAAAAACATTTTTGTTCAAATCTCATCTCTCTGGAGTCCCCTCTATTCAATAGTTTCTCCTGCACCTCCCTTTATTTGCCTCTCTCCTTTAATTTCCTCTTTAAGTGTCTCTTCCTTTCTCCCTCACTCTCACCATTTGTCTTTTGTTTGTCACTCTCACTTGCTCTCTGTGTCTATCTCTTCTCTCTCTCTCACACGACAAATGTTTGTTCTACTGTAAAGTAGACGTGACCATCACGCAGCAGGAGTCCACTATCTCTCAGACGGCCAGCAGAAGGGCACGCTGTCCGCCTCCCATTTTAATACTTGATGAGGAAAATCAGAATGAAAGTCGCAGTGTTTGCCGCCGTATCCCAGATTGTGGCATATCATCCTTTCTGTGTCTTACTGGGAAATCTGCACCTTCACATTTCAGTTTTCAACAATTGAAATGGTAGCATCTTGCTTTGTCCCTAAGGCCTGTGTGTTAATTGTTCTGTCTGTCTGGCAGGTTGTTTATCTGTGGGACGTGTGCCAGTCTATTGGGTTTTCTTGTCTCTGGACTTCCTCCTGCAGCCTATGAAATATATTTTTGTTGGAATTTTGTCCACTCACTCTAAAAGACAGAGGTTAGGGCAGGGAGGAGAAGGCCTGAGATTTAAATATTGGTATTATTCCACCAAGCCATGGCATCAAATAGAGCTGACTCTTAGAAGTTTTAAAAAAGGTGTCCCTCCACAATGATACAATAATGCAAAATACAGATTGTTTAAAAAACACATTGTGGACCACTCATTGACTATTGAGACACTAAAAACAATCATGGTCAAAAATGGTACAGGCATCCTCTATAATACATTACATCATCTATACACATGTATGCATCTTTTCTTTTAAGCACAGTGGATGAGAGGACAATTAGGCACTTAAAAAGAAACTGAGGATAATATGTCAGGCTTTGGCGCAGCCATTTACATTATTGTTACCTGATTAAAATTTCACAGTTTATTATTTTCATCAAGACCATCATGTATTTTTATTTGGGCTGGACAGTTGACAAAAAATAAGATCTGTAATATCGTTTTAAAGCAAGGCATGAGCTTTAGTTTAGATGGAACCGTCGTTATAAAAAGTACATACAACCTTTATCTAAGGGAGTGTTTGTGTATCAATGCACTACACATCTAAACACATCTAAATTTAGCAAAAGGGTTTAGATAAATATTGCTTGGTTAAAACAATATGTCATAGGATTCTGTCCCAAAAGTTAATGTAAAAAGGCACTAGGTGATACCATCTCGTTTTCAAGACCATGTCGCCTTGAATAGCAGAATTTGGCATGTTTTTTACCCACACCAAGGTAAAATCTGATTCTGCAGGCATGGTTACAAACATAATTAACACACGTATAATTTATGTGCCCCCATACTCCTGCAGCCTGTGTAATAATAACTAGCACCAACGTTTCAAACAGTTTAGTGAAGCATTTAAATGGTAGGCCACCCATGGCTTTACACTTTGCAATGATTGCACCAGGGGCACAATTTGCATGGTTAGCTATGTACTTAAAGGAAAGATTCACCCATTTTTTATGTTATATTGTTTTTGTGCATCTCTGAGCGAGAGATGGGCAGGGTTCATTTCATGTTTTCATGTGTATCTGAGCTATTGTCGTTCAAGCAGGCAGAAATTTGGCCAGTATAACGTAGCACTGCGATAAAGCCGCTCTCACTATACTGGAATTTATTAGGAATATGACTTTTAGATCGTGAAAACGTCTATCATACATATCAGATTTCAATACTTCAATACTGACTTGTGTCATAACGAGGGAGGTTGTCTTCTCACGAATGAGCCATTGATCATATTTTTGTAATATACCAACCTCGAGAATTGTGTAATTTAACAGAAGGTCCACCACATTTCTCCTATTTGTCTGCCTCTACAGTCCAGGGTGCATTGCATGGTGCCGTTGCATGGCCATTACGAATGTCAGACTCCACTCATTTCTCCTATTTGTCTGCCTCTACAGTCCAGGGTGCATTGCATGGTGCCGTTGCATGGCCATTACGAATGTCAGACTCCACTCTGTGAGGCACATCGATCTGCCGGTTGAACATGGATAGATTTAAGACTCCTAAATTATAAATTAATAGTTGCGTTTGTTTTTACACCTAACTTGCTACTTCACATGCTGATATTGACTTTGGTATTATTGTGTGTAGCTTTGTTTGCTTGCTAGCCAGCCAGCCAGCCCATAGAGAGAGCACTGGATTGTGGGGTTTGTAGTCAACCTGAGCTGCAACTAGTTTCCACAACGAATTTTACAGGTTGCTACCAACCTTTCTATAATGACCTTGTTAAAAAAAAACATTGTTCTCACATATTAGTGTTATTTAATTACACATTGTAATCCAAAAATGTATTGATAATCAACCCCAGATACTTGTACTCACTGACAACATCTGTGACCACAGGAGAAAATAAAAGGTGTCGTAGGCACCAAGTTCCTATAGTGTACGACTTAGTTTTGTCTACATTGATATTCAGTTTCCATTGTTCACACCAGTTAAAACATGTTTTTAACATTTAACTTTCATTTAATGTCATCTGCATATAAAATAACACGCTCGTTCATTGTTCATTCATTGTTTATACAGACACCTTTTCCAAGAGCTTTGAAGGCCAATGAGATCATTAATATACAGTGCCTTCAGAAAGTATTCAGACCCCTTGACTTATTCCACATTTTGTTGATACAGCCTGAATTCAAAATTAGTTTGTTTTTGTTTTCTCACCCATCTACACACAATCCCTCATAATGACCAATTGAAAACAATTGAAAACATGTTTTTAGAAATTGCACATTTGCACATTTATTGAAAATGAAACATGCTGGGCTGATGAAAGCAGGTTCACACTGAGCACATGTGACAGACGTGACAGAGTCTGGAGACGCCGTGGAGAATGTTCTGCTGCCTGCAACATCCTCCAGCATGACCGGTTTGCGGTGGGTCAGTCATGGTGTTGGGTGGCATTTCTTTGGGGGGCCACACAGCCCTCCATGTGCTCGCCAGAGGTAGCCTGACTGCCATTAGGTACCGAGATGAGATTCTCAGACCCCTTGTGAGACCATATGCTGGTGCGGTTGGCCCTGGGATCCTCCTAATGCAAGACAATGCTAGACCTCATGTTGCTGGAGTGTGTCAGCAGTTCCTGCAAGAGGAAGGCATTGATGCTATGGACTGGCCCGCCCATTCCCCAGACCTGAATCCAATTGAGCACATCTGGGACATCATGTCTCGCTCCATCCACCAACGCCACATTGCACCACAGACTGTCCAGGAGTTGGCGGATGCTTTAGTCCAGGTCTGGGAGGAGATCCCTCAGGAGACCATCCGCCACCTCATCAGGAGCATGCCCAGGCGTTTTAGGGAAGTCAAAAGCTAAGGCTAGCTTTTTCAAGCAGAAATTTGCTTCCTGCAACACTCAAAAAAGTTCTGGGACACTGTAAAGTCCATGGAGAATAAGCTGCCCACTGCACTGAAGATAGGGAACACTGTCACCACTGATAAATCCACCATAATTGAGAATTTCAATAAGCATTTTTCTACGGCTGGCCATGCTTTCCACCTGGCTACTCCTACCCCAGTCAACAGCACTGCACCCCCCACAGCAAGTCACCGAGCCTTCCCCATTTCTCCTTCTCCCAAATCCGTTCAGCTGATGTTCTGAAAGAGCTGCAAAATCTGGACCCCTACAAATCAGCCGGGCTAGACAATCTGGACCCTTTCATTCTAAAATGATCTGCCGAAATTGTTGCCACCCCTATTACTAGCCTGTTCAACCTTTCTTTCGTGTCGTCTGAGATTCCCAAAGATTGGAAAGCAGCTGCGGTCATCCCCCTCTTCAAAGGGGGGGACACTCTTGACCCAAACTGCTACAGACCTATATCTATCCTACCATGCCTTTCTAAGGTCTTCGAAAGCCAAGTCAACAAACAGATTACCGACCATTTCGAATCTCACCATACCTTCTCTGCTATGGAATCTGGTTTCAGAGCTGGTCATGGGTGCACCTCAGCCACGCTCAAGTTCCTAAATGATATCTTAACCGCCATCGATAAGAAACATTACTGTGCAGCCGTATTCATTGATCTGGCCAAGGCTTTCGGCTCTGTTAATCACCACATCCTCATCGGCAGACTCGACAGCCTTGGTTTCTCAAATGATTGCCTCGCCTGGTTCACCAACTACTTCTCTGATAGAGTTCAGTGTGTCAAATCGGAGGGTCTGCTGTCCGGACCTCTGGCAGTCTTTATGGGGGTGCCACAGGGTTCAATTCTTGGACCGATTCTCTTCTCTGTATACATCAATGAGGTCGCTCTTGCTGCTGGTGAGTCTCTGATCCACCTCTACGCAGATGACACCATTCTGTATACTTCTGGCCATTCTTTGGACACTGTGTTAACAACCCTCCAGGCAAGCTTCAATGCCATACAACTCTCCTTCCGTGGCCTCCAATTGCTCTAAAATACAAGTAAAACTAAATGCATGCTCTTCAACCGATCGCTACCTGCACCTGCCCGCCTGTCCAACATCACTACTCTGGACGGCTCTGACTTAGAATACGTGGACAACTACAAATACTTAGGTGTCTGGTTAGACTGTAAACTCTCCTTCCAGACCCATATCAAACATCTCCAATCCAAAGTTAAATCTAGAATTGGCTTCCTATTTCGCAACAAAGCATCCTTCACTCATGCTGCCAAACATACCCTTGTAAAACTGACCATCCTACCAATCCTCGACTTTGGCGATGTCATTTACAAAATAGCCCCCAATGCCCTACTCAACAAATTGGATGCAGTCTATCACAATGCAATCCGTTTTGTCACCAAAGCCCCATATACTACCCACCATTGCGACCTGTACGCTCTCGTTGGCTGGCCCTCGCTTCATACTCGTCGCCAAACCCACTGGCTCCATGTCATCTACAAGACCCTGCTAGGTAAAGTCCCCCCTTATCTCAGCTCACTGGTCACCCTAGCATCTCCCACCTGTAGCACACGCTCCAGCAGGTATACCTCTCTAGTCACCCCCAAAACCAATTCTTTCTTTGGCCGCCTCTCCTTCCAGTTCTCTGCTGCCAATGACTGGAACGAACTACAAAAATCTCTGAAACTGGAAACACTTATCTCCCTCACTAGCTTTAAGCACCAACTGTCAGAGCAGCTCACAGATTACTGCACCTGTACATAGCCCATCTATAATTTAGCCCAAACAACTACCTCTTTCCCTACTGTATTTAATTGATTTATTTATTTTGCTCCTTTGCACCCCATTATTTTTATTTCTACTTTGCACATTCTTCCATTGCAAAACTACCATTCCAGTGTTTGATTTGCTATATTGTATTTACTTTGCCACCATGGCCTTTTTTTTTTGCCTTTACCTCCCTTATCTCACCTCATTTGCTCACATCGTATATAGACTTGTTTATACTGTATTATTGACTGTATGTTTGTTTTACTCCATGTGTAACTCTGTGTCGTTGTATGTGTCGAACTGCTTTGCTTTATCTTGGCCAGGTCGCAATTGTAAATGAGAACTTGTTCTCAACTTGCCTACCTGGTTAAATAAAGGTGAAATAAAAAATAAATTTAAAAAATACAGGCACGTGGAGGTCACACACTACTGGCCCTCATTTTGACTTGTTTTAAGGACATTACATCAAAGTTGGATCAGCCTGTAGTTTGGTTTTCCACTTAAATTTTGAGTGTGACTCCAAATCCAGACCTCCATGGGTTGATAAATTTGATTTCCATTGATAATCTTTGTGTGATTTTGTTGTCAGCACATTCAACTATTTAATAAGATCATTCAGATCTAGGATGTGTTATTTTAGTGTTCCCTTTATTTTTTTGAGCAGTGTATATGCCTCATCACAGTTATATCTCAGAGATCAACTGACATTTCCTTGGACTTCATGGGATAGTTTCTGCTCTGACATGCACTGTCAACTGTGGAACCTTATATAGACAGGTGTTTCTTTCAAGTTTTCCAGATATGTAACTTTCAAAATACAGAAATCAACCCCCTATGATACATTTTGCATTAGATGGGGATGATTTCTGTATTTTGAAAGTTACATATCTTGAAAACTTGAGTGCTGACAAGCAAAACATTTGGGACTATGTCAACAATGGACTAATGAAACAAATACCAAAATATTGTTTTGGGGTGGAGTTTTCCTTGAATGTGGTCAAAAGCTTTAGAGATGATTATCAATGAAAAAACAGATGTGACTTTTTTCCCCACCTTGAATCTATGATTATGGTTAAGGCAGCTCTGTTTCTTTCTGAACCCATTTTGCTCATCTGCTATGATATTGTGGTTTTCAGCCCAGTGTTTAAGTGCGGGTAAACGGAACACAACAAAATAGTTTATACATAGCAGAGGCCAGGGCTATACCACGATCGTTTATTGGGATCCTTTTGTCTTCTGAAATGGGTATGTTGATAATGCCGTATTTCCACATCTCTGAGATGTCATAAAAATAAAATAAAAAGTTTTAAAATTCAGTTATTAAGAACAAATTTTTATTTACAATGACAGCCTACCCCGGCCAAACCTGGACGACGTTGGGCCAATTGTGCGCCACCCTATTGGACTCCCAATCACGGGCGGATGTGATTCAGCCTGCTCAAAGCGATAACCAAAGAGCTTGTACAGTACATTTTGGGCCTTACACATTCTTAACTGTTTGCAATATGGTCACAATATCAGACACACTAATTGGCTGGATTAAAGGAGAGTCTATATGCCTTGAGCCACTAACACTGGCTTTGTTGTACTGTGATCGGCTGTTTGGAACAGGCTTGCAATGTAATTTATCTAGTACAGTGTGCTTATCAGTGCGAGAGGCTCCATCGGGCTCTAGGACTTCCCAGGAGATTAACTGGCAGCATTCACTAGCCCGGCCAAGTTGGTTTAAATGCCAGAAAGCCTTTGGGTCAGATGTCTCTAGTTCTTGAATGTTTTCTTTTGTTTATGCCACCAGTGCTGCCGTTTAGCAGTCTGGACTGAGCGGTCAAACTGTCCCTAATTGAGGCCTCAGTTCACACCTTCAGTGGGCCAGCTTTCCATTCGTCCTCTGCAGAGCACGGGCAGTGATTTCATCTGACCGACCAGGCATTTTTTCCCCCTTCCCCCCCCCTGTGAGGGATCTGGTCCCACATCTCCTGCTTTAAAGCCGACTTATGGTAAATCCAGCGTCTGTATTGGCCGTATAGCATTTACTGCGATGCAGCCTCTGCAGAAGTCAGGGCATTCATACGTATTGCGCTTCGCAAGCAGAGCAGAGCTGTTGTGAAGAAAGTTGTCAAGGAAGTGAGTTTGTGTTTATACAGGGCCTACTGCCTCTACCTACCGTCAAACAATCATGTTAGTGTGGTGCTACTGTATAGGTGTCAGGGTTTACCAGAATTGGACCCAGAAGCAGACCAGGACAAGGTGAGTAAGAAGATGGTGTGTATTTATTAATTAATGAGAACGTGGAGGTAGATAGTTCCGGGTGGAGGAGCGGGCAGCGGAGGTGGGTTGATGGGAGTGGGTAGGCAGATCCAATGGATAACACACTGGCGACGAGCAGACATGGATGGGGTATGGGTTCCGGGTGAATGGCTGTAGACAAAACAAACGGCGGTAAGTTAAAGGCAAGCAAGACGTACAAAACAATAAAACAAAAACAAACTCTATAAACTGGAGGCTGGTTCGTGGGCACAACATACTGTTCATGGCTAACGATCCGGCAGGGAATGGATGTCAGGTCAGAGCTTTTGAAGGGGGGAGAGGTGATGATCAGGACAGGTGTGCAGATTACTGATGGGATACAGGTGCGGGTGAACATGATCTCCCAATAAGCTAATTCGCCCGACAACCAGACAGGGTGCGTTCCAAGACACTGGAAACACACTCCAGGACAGAAACACAGGCAAACACAGACTCAGGAAGCGGGATTCGTGACAGTAGGTTGGGTAGATCTGTAGGAAAGCATCGAATTTAATCCCTTTTTAAATTTAATTTTAGTGTCAAATTTAATTTAATCAGTGTCACTAAACCGGGACAGTTGTTGCGCAATATGAGAATGTGACTAGAAAACTTTTCCAGGACATAGACATGCCTTATATGGGCAGAAAGCTTAAATTCTTGTTAATCTAACTGCAGTATCAAATTTACAGTAGCTATTACAGGACAAAACATGCTATTGTTTGAGGATAGTGCACAACAACTAAACACTTATCACGGCAACTGGTTTGATACATTCACCACTGAAGGTAAATAATGTACTTCCATTCAGTAATCTTGCTCTGATTTGTCATCCTGAGGGTCCCAGAGATAAAATGTAGTGTAGTTTTGTTTGATAACATCAATTTTTACATTCAAATGTAGGAACTGGGGTCTACAGTTTGACCCCATTGCTGTCTCTGGCTCCACACCCAGCCCAGCTGGCCATCTAGATGTGTGTGGTGTATAAGCTAAAGGTTAGTGTATAAGCTAATGATCCATCATGTATGACATTCCTGGGAGTGTGTAAACTGATTTTATTTTATTACCATAGCATGTTTGTATGTTCTCTGTATTTATGTACTTGAAAATGTATAAGTTGACCAATTCGGCACATTTGGGCAAACTCCTGGCAGACTTGATGCAAAATATTGTGTAATGAGGTAATTCTTCACTGGATCAGTCTGACACTTTGCACAGACACTGCAGCCATCTTGTGGGCAAAGTCTAAATCACACCTAGGATCCTATCTTAATGTATGACCTTTCTCTTGCATTTCAAAGATGATGGAACAAAAAAGAGGTTGAAAATGCATGTTTTCTTGGTTCGTATTTTCTTTTACCAAATCTAATGTGTTATTTTCTTCTACATTAATTTCACATTTCCACAAACTTCAGTGATTCCTTTAAATTCATATCAAGAATATGCATATCCTTGAAAAAAGGGTCCGATCCTTAAGAGGCAGCAAAATGTGAAAAAAAGTTTAAAGTGGTGGACTTTCTATAGGCACTGTATCATGTGCAGTAGTTGCTCCTTTACTTTCCAAAGAGGTATTTTTGAATTGTCTAAAGTTGTTATTTTGAAGGAAGAAACACTGATTTCTCAAAGGATGCACATCTCCTCTGATTCAATAAACAACTGTTCAGATTCTCCCTCACTCTCCTCTCCCCGCATGCATAACTCTTCTCGCATTGAAATTCTATTCATTTCTGTAGAGCAAGAAAAATCGTCTCCTCAGACAAATTCAGCTGTTTGCAGTTAAAAACCAAGAGCTCCAAACCTGACAGCTATCTCTCCCTGTGTCAGTTATATTTTTACAGCCAGGCTTTCAGATCTGTTTCCATCTTCCTTAGTAGATTCATTTCTGCAGATAATAACTTTAATTATACAACCAAAGGCTGCGACGGGAGCTTCTTTTATTAATCTCTTAACTGAGGAGTAGACTCGGAGCAGTGTTGGTTATGAATAATTCAATGAGATTTTAAACCCTCAATTAAGTCAAACAGCAGGGAGAGAGGAAATCCCATGGTGGCAGATTCATTAGTAATAATGGGTAATAATGGGTGACCGCATATAATGAAGGCATTAGCCATAAAGCTCTCGGAGGCCCTCAGTGGCGACCACAATTACCAACACAAAGACATTTAATTTAGCAACGAGGGGGTCGTGACGTGGACTCACATATGTATAGGAGCTTGTAAGGTATGGCGGATGAGTCGTGAGGGCTAGAGCATAGAATACCTTTCATGTTTCAAGGGAGCATGCCAAGTAGTATAGTGCTGAAATGAACACGACTTTGATTTCAAAGTGGTCATGTTGTACAATTTGCAGTGTGCTCAATTTGATCTTCTTATCGCTGTAGCAGGAAAGTAGCTTTAGAAAATGATGCACTACATAGAGGCGACGTTATTTGGTTTTTGGGTTTGTGTTGGCCAAGGACAGTATAACCAGTTCATGTGCTCGCATTTCAGTTAATTTCAGTGTGTAAACAACATCCCAACTCCCTCTCCTTGAATTCCTCCAACTCTGGATCGAACTCTTTTAGAGATGCTTATGGATGCTTCCCGTCCAGATGGGGTGCTATGTGGTTTGACAGTGGAGCTGGGGTTAGTGGTTAGTCTCATCAACCAGGGATCCACGGGATAGGGTCAGGAGTGGGTTTGGCAAGGCCCTGCTGAGTGACACTCTGTTCAGGGGCCATGACAAGGCTGACCTTTTCGGGTGCCCCCTGCCCCAAAACACAGTTCGCTGTATATCAGTTAGCTGCTCCATGAGTCACTGAACCATGGAGTATTTTTGTAGGGCTTCTATTTATGTTTATAACAATGTGCACATTGTGTTCAATTCAGACCTAACCAGGTGAGGGGGGTTCCTACTAATCAATCAAATACAAGGGAAAACCCTTAAGCCTAGTTTACACTGCAGGCTGTAATGCTTAAATCCGTTTTGCTTTTCAAATCCGTTTTGGAATATTGACTGTCCCAAACAGGAAGTTGCAGGTGACCAAATCGGATTTCTGTGTGTTCAGACAGCAGTCATTTGCCACATGTTGTTGTCAAACTGTCAACAGAGTAGCTAGCAAGCAACAAGATATGACAAATAACAGTCTAAAAACTACTTGAGTGCAAGTAAATCCAATTTGACCGTTCAGACACAAGCCGTCTGGCCAGGAATCAGATTTGTATTTGACTTCAAACCACCTACTTGAAGATTGAAGGTTGAAGATATCCCTCTAGTGGTGTGGGGGCTGTGCTTTGGCAAAGTGGGTGGGGTTATATCCTTCCTGTTTGGCCCTGTCCGGGGGTGACCTCGGATGGGGCCACAGTGTCTCCTGACCCCTCCTGTCTCAGCCTCCAGTATTTATGCTGCAGTAGTTTATGTGTCGGGGGGCTGGGGTCAGTTTGTTATATCTGGAGAACTTCTCCTGTCCTATTCGGTGTCCTGTGTGAATCTAAGTGTGCGTTCTCTAATTCTCTCCTTCTCTCTTTCTTTCTCTCTCTCGGAGGACCTGAGCCCTAGGACCTGAGCTCCAGGACTACCTGACATGATGACTCCTTGCTGTCCCCAGTCCACCTGGCCATGCTGCTGTTCCAGTTTCAACTGACCTGAGCCCTAGGACCATGCCCCAGGACTACCTGACATGATGACTCCTTGCTGTCCCCAGTCCACCTGGCCATGCTGCTGCTCCAGTTTCAACTTCCACCTGACTGTGCTGCTGCTCCAGTTTCAACTGTTCTGCCTTATTATTATTCGACCATGCTGGTCATTTATGAACATTTGAACATCTTGGCCATGTTCTGTTATAATCTCCACCCGGCACAGCCAGAAGAGGACTGGCCACCCCACATAGCCTGGTTCCTCTCTAGGTTTCTTCCTAGGTTTTGGCCTTTCTAGGGAGTTTTTCCTAGCCACCGTGCTTCTACACCTGCATTGCTTGCTGTTTGGGGTTTTAGGCTGGGTTTCTGTACAGCACTTTGAGATATCAGCTGATGTACGAAGGGCTATATAAATACATTTGATTTGATTTGATTTGACCTACAAAGGTAGTTTCCACTGTGGCTTGAAATATCCGACTCCATTAGGTTTTTGGCTATTTAGACTTCAGAAACAGGTGATTTGAGTCACTTCAAACTGGCAATATGAACAAGGCTTAAGATACTCAGCCTTCCAGAAATTGAGTTTGACACCCCTGCAATTGAGGCATGACATAAGTTGACATAAGTTCCCCCCACATGCTTTCTTTGACTCACTGAACAATTTGCTAAATTCACCTCACTGCACCAGTGTTGCCTAGCGCTGCATCGCACCTGGCTAACAGGCCAATCAGTTGTTGATAGCAGAGCAGGAGGCTGTTAGCCTACCTCCTCCATCTTTGTCTAGCAAACTCTAGTTTTTCCTGCTTTGCAATTTGCCATTACTATTTATGTGGTGGGCTGTTATTTCTTTCTCCTTACTGCAGTTCAAAGGAACACGTCTTGGCTGTTCTTGCCCCGTTAGCAGTACATGCCAGTGGCAGCTACATCTGTCACCACATCTTTATCTAGTTAACTCTGGCCAATTTCCATTTATCTTCATAAAGCCTGGCTCTCTCTTTCTAACTGCAGTTCAGAGAAACTTGGCCTAGAGAGTTGGCAGCCCGTCAGCAGCCGTGTTACCCCCCCCCGATGTGCTGAAATCTCAGTCTGGCTCAGGAAATGGCTTTGATCTCGACACAAACACATTTGTTTTGTTGGTTTGTGGTTTCCTCCCTCCCAGAGACTCTCCGACGCAAAATGCTTTTGTTCCGCACCATTACTCCCCACGAGGAGCCACGATTCTTCTCCATCTGCTGTTCATGCACTAGTAGCTCTCTGTACCCCAAGACGCCTTTGCATCGTCCCTCCAAAACGGGATCAAACAGAATCAGTGACGCGCGTGGTCAATACCGGGCTCCACTGTTTGTCTGTCTGTCTCCTAGTCAGCCAGTTAGTCAGTCGATGTCTTTCTCCAGCCTCTCTAAACTACTGTCTACCATAAATATTTAGATCCCTACTCCCTTTGCTTACTGGAGCTGAAGTGCTCATTCTTCTTGACAGAAGTAGCTAATGCCTGTTTTGCTGGAATCCAATGCCCCCTGTTCTTTAGATGGTCCAATAATATCATGTCGCTTTCAACATTCTCAGATCGTGCCTTCTTTTATCTGTCCATCCGAAAGCCTTCACGTCACGTGAACATCCATGCCATGTGCAGGCGTTCTTTCATAGTGGTCCTTGCTAGCCTATGAAAGTTTGGGATGTGCATATCACTCATACACCGTGTGAAGAGTCTGGGGATTCTTTGAGGCAGAGAGGCCAGTAAAACCCCCTCACAGATCTTGACCCTGTACCCAGGTGTAAACCGAACGCAATTATCTTCTCTCTCCCTGAGGAGTATTAGGCAAGCTAGCTAACCCGTTATACTGAGGGGCCAAATGAAAGATTAGCTTCCCCTAGTAGGAAATGCTACATCCAGATGAGACCCTTGAGTGAGGCTAAAAACCTGGACTTCATGTACCATCATCCTCCTCTCCCAGACATCATGACTACCAGCAGAAAGAATCTGAGTGAGTCTGCAGTTAAGCCCTGAGGAAGAAACATCCATTCTGTGTAATTATAGAGGTTAATAGCGGCTGCCTGCCCTGAGCTGGGCATAACACCTGCATGTTTAATACAACTGGAGCCCAGGTAAGGAGATTACCATGAGCTGAATCAACCTATATTGTTTTATTGTTCATTTACGTGAGTTCCATATTGTGTTTTTCGGTATGTTATATCGACTTTATCATTTTCATGGTTGTATCTACTGTACATACGATGAGATGCAAAAAATAACTGTTTCCCAGAGATGCAACGGCGAGATTAGACTCTGGGGTCATGGGTCATTGGTAAATTTATCAGGAGCTATAACAAAGTGCAATGATGGTAACCAACTGCATTAATTAGCTACATTAACTTAGCAGCACTACATTAGTTGTATTTTCTTCCGGGTCCTTATGATCCCTGGTTTCCACTTGCACAGGGCTTCCTGAAGAGCGAGCGGGTGTCCAGGATGGTGCAGAGCGGAGGCTGCTCGGCCTGCGACTTCCGTGACGTCTTCAAAAAGAACATTGAGCGGCGGGTGCGCAGCTTGCCCAAAATCGACGGCCTGAGCAAAGAGACAGTGCTGAGCTCCTGGATCGCCAAGTATGACACCATCTACAGGGGGGATGAGGACCTGCGGCGCCAGCCCCAGAGGATGCACCTCAGTGCCGTGTCCGAGATGATCCTCAGCAAGGAGCAACTGTACGAGATGTTCCAGCAGATTCTGGGCATCAAGAAGTTTGAGCACCAGCTGCTGTACAACGCCTGTCAGGTGAGCGATGGACCACATGCACGAACACACACACCCTCCCCCCCTAAATTTGTATTATCTATTTCTAGATTGTTGGAGGTGTTGCCTAGGTAACCACACAATGATTCATGCAAGGATACATTGTATAATTACGATGCAATGCGCCCAATGCCCAAGTAATATACTATTGAGGATGTTGGAGTCAAATGTCCTTTCCTACCTCTTTACCTTTTACTAGGGGGTCTTCCATGGCCACCAATTAGTAGTAAGAGATGGCTGTAACTAGTTATCATATGTTGGTGTGATCAGTGGTTACAGTCATTTGTAAACTGTAAACGGGTTGGGCTTATTCATCTAAAGGGTATATTTAAATACATGCCATTGCTGTCCAAAGTTTTGACTGTTACTATATATTATTATTATTTTTATTATCATCCATAATGTGCTGTGAAGAACCTGCTAAAGAATACATGTTACTACCAGTGTCACTCTGCAGTGAAATGTGCATTAAAATGTGTTATACAGTTCCTCCTGTAAATTAGATCTAGGCATTTAAATGTCAGTCCTAATGGCTTTAAAGGCTGACAGTGTTCCCATGTGTAAGACTTTGAATGATTTCAAGTAATGAGACCTGCAGACACTAGACCTTGGGATGAAAACAGATGTGTGTGAAAAATTTGAGAGAAAAAAGCTTTTTGTGCTCATGGAACATTTCTGTGATCTTTTATTTAAGCTCATGAAACATGGGACCGACACACGTTGTGTTTATATTTTTGTTTAGTGTATTTAGCAATCTTATTGTTTAGGGGAAGAAGTTGTTCAGGAGCCTTTTGGTCCCAGACGTAGCACTCCGGTACCGTTTGCTGTGCCGTAGTAGACGGAACAGTCTGACTTGGGTGGCTGGAGTCTGGACTATTTTTAGGTCCTCCTTCTGACACCGCCTGGTATAGAGGTCCTGGATGGCAGGGAGTTCGGCCCCAGTGATGTACTTGGCCATACGCACTACCCTCTGTAGTGCATTGCGGATGGATGCTGAGCAGTTACCATACCAAATCTTTTCAGCCTCCTGAGAGGGAAGAGGCGTTGTTGTGCCCTCTTCACAACTGTGTTGGTGTGTTTGGACCATGATAGTTCCTTAGTGATGTGGACACCTAGGAACTTGAAGCTCTCGGCCCGCTCCACTACAGCCCCGTCAATGTGATGGGGGGGGGGCGTGTTCGGCCCTTTGTTTCCTGTTGTCCATGATAAGCTCCTTTGTCTCTCCCACGTTGAGGGAGAGGTTGTTGTCCTGGCACCACCATTGTGTCATCGGCAAACTTGATGATGGTGTTGGAGTCGTGTGTGCGGCCACGCAGTCGTGTGTGAACAGAGAGTACAGGAGGGGACTAAGCACCCTCCCCTGAGTGACCCCTGTGTTGAGGGTCAGCGTGTCTGATTTAGTGTCTGATAGTGTCCTGCTCCTTTAACCTTTTCACACTTACCAACACAGGGGTGTGATCATTCTACAGTGGTCCCTGTAGCGTACGATCAAACCGATGTGATTTAGTATCTTTGGATGCAATGTTCAGACATTAACAGAAGTATCTACAGCATAACACAATCATCCAAATCAAAAAAATGTAGGCTACATTTGTCTTAGCGCTAACTGAGGAAAGATTGACATAACATAATTGGTCATTTTTATACCTCTCGGCTGACAAACTACAATATGAATTAGCTAATAGCAATTACTATTATAATTAATCACATCACAGGTGAGCTCACCATTGATCGAAATAATTGAGTAAAACACTATCTAGAAATCGAAAGTAATCCGACGATGGGTAGTTTGTGCGCTCCGCCATGCTTTTTTTCTCTCACAGAAACCAAAGATAATAAGAGAAGACTAGATGAGTTTGGTCTGTTTATAGTATGCATGTTGAAGGGGGTGTGTCGTCTACCATCATTCACATCCCACCATTCACCTCTGGAAGTTCTCAAAAAATGAGTGAACCCTTACTCACCTAATTTTGTTATAAATTCTTATGGCTGAGATCCCGTTACCGGGAGCGATATAACAACATCCAGTGAAAGTACAGGGTGCCATATTCAAAAGAACAGAAATCTCATAATTAAAATTCATCAAACATACATGTATTTTATATCGTTTTCAAGGTAGTCTTGTTGTTAATCCCACCACAGTGTCCGATTTCAAATAGGATTTATGGGGAAAGCACCACAAACGATTGTGTTAGGTCACCAACAACTCACTAAAATACACAGCCAATTTTACCAGCCAAAGAATGAGAAAAAGCACAAATGGAGATCAAATGAATCACTAACATTTGATAATCTTCATTAGATGACACTCTTAGGACTCCATGTTACACAATACATGCATGTTTTGTTTGATAAAGTTCATATTTATATCAGAAAATCTGAGTTTACATTGGCGCGTTACATTCACTAGTTCCAAAAACATCCAGTGATTTTGCATAGCCACATCATTCCACAGAAATACTCATCATAAATGTAGATGATAATACAAGTTATACACATGGAATTATAGATATACCTCTCCTTAATGCAACCGCTGTGTCAGATTTTTTTTTTTTTACTTTACGGAAAAAGAAGCCCATGCTATAATCTGAGACTGCGCTCAGAAGTAAAAACACCACAGCTGCAAAGATGGCGTCAACATAAACAAGAAATTACATGATAAATATTCCCTTACCTTTGATGATCTACATCAGAAAGCACTCCAGGAATCTCAGGTCCACAATAAATGTTTGTTTTGTTCGAAAATGTCTGTTATTTATGTCCAAATACCTTCTTTTGTTGGTGCGTTTGGTATAGATATCCAAACGCTCATTCTGGTCAGCGTTATATCGGACAAAAACTTCAAAAAGTGATATTACCGGTTGAAGAAACATTTCAAACTAAGTATAGAATCAATCATTAGGATGTTTTTAACACATAGCTTCAATAAAGTTCCAACCAGAGTACTCCTTGTCTTTGTGAGCAATGGATCGCAAGTGACTACCACGAGGAATAACCATGATCAGAAAATGGCTGACTGCCAGACACCTGATGGATTCTGCTATCATTCACTCCCAAAACATCATAGAAGTCTCATTATAATTTCTATTGATGGTTGACATCTAGTAGAACCCCTAGGCAGTGCAACATCATTCATATCTCAAGGGGATTTCATTGGGGACTCTGGTGAATACATACAATACTCAGATTTCTGACTTCCTGTTTTTATTTCAACTCAGGATTTTGCCTGCCATATGAGTTCTGTTATACTCACAGACATCATTCAAACAGTTTTAGAAACTTTTGAGTATTTTCTATCCAATACTAATAATAAAATGCATATATTAGAAACTGAGACTGAGGAGCTGGCCATTTACTTTTGGCACCTTATTCATCCAAGCTACTCAATACTGCCCCCCAGCCATAAAAAGATATAATCTTTGGTCCGACAGATTACATGACACCCAGAATGAATTGTATGTCAACAAACATGGCTCCACACATAGCTGGAATTAGCTTAGCTCATCATAATCATGCATGATTTGTCAATATTACTTGAAAATGTGAATTAAACAGTAAATATATCAATAATTACCACACAAAACATTTTCTGATAGTGATTTATTGATACAAGTGGTGTGTGCCAGTGTTGTTGTTTATGTATGTCACTAGTGAGATAAGCTGTAGCATTAGCAATGTCTTTTCAAAAGGAGGCAACTCACAAATGCAGAAATTCTGGAGATTTAAAAAAATTCTGACAATGAGTCTTAGTATGAAAGTCAAGAATCAGATTCTGACAGTGACTGTGAGGAGCTGCCCCCCAACCTTGTAGCCATTGAGAACCCTAAATCTGAGGACTCCCAGGTCCCTTTGAGAATGCTGGTGGTGATGGAGGCAGACCGACAGTGGATGAAGTACAGGAGTTCTGTGGAAGCTGGAAGGCCACCAGCCATTTCACCCCTCCTGGCCCTGCTGTTTGCTTTGATGAGTCCCAGTCTGGAGTGCAACGCCCCTTGTCATTTCCATCTGAGGCAGAGTGCTTCAAGCTGTTTCTGACAGAGGAGTTGGTGGGAGACATAGTAGTGGAGACCAATCGCTTTGCCTTGAAGCTACAGGAGAAGAGAGAGCCAGGAGTGAGGGGGAAACTTGCTAAATGGGTGACAACCACAATTAGTGAAATGTATACCTTCCTGGTGACAGTCCTTCTCATGGGGATAGTAAAGAAGAACTCCCTAAGAGAATACTGGAGCACAGACCCTATGTTTGCAACTCCTTCCTTTGCCACCTCTTTTCCCAAGACCGCTTTCTAGTTCTTTTGCGATGCCTGCTTTTCGTCAACAATTCTACTGCCATCCTAAATGACCTGTTATACAAAATAAGAAATGTTCTTACCAGCCTGACATCAGCATTTGGTCGCGTCTTTGTGCCATACAAGGACCTATGCATTGATGAGTCCCTGATGTTATGGAACGGTAGGCTGGCGTTCCGTCAATATATTCCCTCCAAAAGGCACAGGTTTGGGGTCAAGGTCTTTGTCATGTGCGACATGAAGACTGGATTTGTCCAGGACATTATAGTTTACACAGGGTCCACCACTGACATCCAACATTTTGAGGGGCTTGGGGTGTCCGGGTCCATGGTGATGACCATGCTGGCTCCTCATCTCAGCGAGGGACACACTTTGTATGTGGACAATTGGTACAGCAGTCTGCTCTTCAACAGCACAGTCAGGTCGAACAGGAAAGGGATGCCGACATTTGGATGCAGAGAGGGGAGGTGGAGTTCAAGGAGAACGGTCAACAGCTGGCAGTAAAGTGGCATGACAAACGAGACGTCCATGTCCTCTCCACTGTCCATACAGCAACCATGTCGGCCACAGGGAAGGTGGACCGCTTGACTATAACCTCAAAATGGGGGCACTGGATAAGACATGATGAACAGTTTTGTGGAATGCACTCAGAAAACGACCAAGTGTTATAAGAAGATATTTTTCCATCTGATCGACACTGCTGCGCTCAATGGCCACATAGTTCACCGCCAACTAATGGATGAGATGATTACTGAACAAGGTATTTTTTGTAATTGGACGTACAGTTCACATACAGAAACTATTATAACATAATAAGGCACTTACTTTGATAGAAATGCAGTCTGGATTTGAACCAGGGTGTCTGTAGTAACACCTCTAGCACTGCGATGCTATGCCTTAGACCGTTGCGCCACTTCGGAGTCATAAGGCCAGGGTAGCTTCAAAATGCAACACAAGCTAATACTTATCTGACGCAATGAGCATTGTTTTACAGAGCTAATTGAAGAATGTCGCTAGCTACGTAAGCACGATTGAATATAACACCATAAACGTTATGAAATGAGTAACGTTACCTCGCGTGTCCGCGGTTATAAGGAATATACACAACTATATTATGCGCCATACATACAGTGAGCTACAGTAGAAATGGCATAACATGACATACAAAAACTATTATAACACAATAAGGCACTTACTTTGATAGAAAGGTACACATTTCCAAAGTTATTATTAGTAATGAAACCTACAATGACTGCGATGCGGGCAACAGATGGAAAATGTGAACATGTGTGTGCAGATCCTGTTCTGATGGGAGATGCGCAAATGTCCGAAGACTTGAACTGCACAACAATTGAGAAGTACTTGGGGAATTTTATCCGGGTCAAAAAAATGTATTGTCCACAAAAGTTAAATGGACTACTTTTATGTGAATGAATGAGGAGGTGGAACACACCTCAATTCAAACTGTTCTTAGAAAATAAAAACTTGCTAGAAAATCATTTGAAATTTACAAGTTGAAAACAGCCTATAAATAAAAACAGGCTGCATGCCTTGGTTTGAGGGCAGCGCGGATTAAATGTGCTGTTGCGTAACAGTTATATAGAGATATTTGGAACTCGCGTATGAAAAGGTTAAAGTGGCAGCTCTAGCCTTTAGCTCAGTACGGATGTTGCCTGTAATCCATGGCTTCTGGTTGGGATATGTACATACTCAAATCTAAATTATATTTTTATTTGTTTAACACCTTTTCGGTTACTACATGATTGCATATGTGTTATTTCATAGTTTTGATATCTACACTATTCTACAATGTAGAAAATAGTAAAAATAAAGAAACACCCTGGAATGAGTAGGTGTGTCCAAACTTTTGCCTGGTCCTGTCCATAGAGACTCAGAGCTAGACAATTGTATATCAAACACTGCAGTTGTGGAACAATGGGAAAGTTATTCTGCTTTGAAAGTTGATACATTTGTTCCCTCACATTTGAGAAAATGGCCCTTGAATGTTTCGGTATACAGTATACTGGAGAGCTCTTCTTTGTCTACACCAGTTCAGCATCGTTCACACCCTCATAAACCCCACCCATCTCTTTAAGGATTCACATGTGAGGCCATGTTCTAAACAGAGTGAGTAAGGTAGTGTAGTAAACAACCAAAGATTTCAAGACTAAAACTGGTGAAAGTAGTAGCAAAAATACACTCTGTAATCATTTAGTGAAGTGGAGTCTTTTGTTTAGACATGTAGCTTGCTAGCTAGCTAAACAATGAACCTAATGGTGCTTTGAAGGCAACTGGGAAAAATACTGTATGAGATCAAATCATGATGTCAATGATCTTCAGGTGAGAATGTTGGGACTCTAGATAGTGCCCCAACTTGGATGACCGTACAAAACTATTTTTCCCAGTCGGCGCTTGTTTTTTTCAGAGTTCCCAGTTGTCTTGAACGCACTGAAATCGGAAGTCATAGATTTCCGAGTTCCCGGTTGTTTTGAACACGGCAATAATCCTAACCTATACCGATTGTCATAGCTAGCCACCATGCATTAATCTCCAGGTAGCTAAAGCTAGCCAACTAGGTTTAACTTCTTGAGTGTAGGGGGCAGGATTTTCTGTCAGATTAGGATAGAAAACACTCTACAGTTTCCAAAACCGTCAAAATATTGTCTGTGAGTATAACAGAACTGATATTGCAGGCGAAAACCTGAGTAAAATCCAACACGGAAGTGCTGTTTTTCCTGAAAGCTCTCTGTTCCATTGGATGCCTTGCCTCCATTTAAAGGGATATCAACCAGATTCCTTTTCCTATGGCTTCCTCAAGGTGTCAACAGTCTTTAGACATAGTTTCAGGCTTTTATTTTGAAAAATAAGCAAGAAAGATCACATCGCGTCAGTGGATAGCTGGGTGTTCAGAGTTTTGCTTGCGCAACAGAGAGGGGGAGCCATTGTCTCTCCCTCTCCTATTAAAAAGCTACAGTCCCGGTTGATATATTATCTATTATATATTTTAAAAACAACCTGAGGACCTTGATTATAAAAAACGTTTGACATGTTTCTGTGGACATTACGGATACTATTTGGAATTTTCGTCTGCGATGTCGTGACCGCTCGAGCCTGTGGATTTCTGAACATAACGCGCCAAACAAATGGAGGTGTTTTGGATATAAAAATAATCTTTATGGAACAAAAGGAACATTTATTTTGTAAGTGGGAGTCTCGTGAGTGCAAACATCTGAAGATCATCAAAGGTAAGCGATTTAATTTATTGCTTTTCTGACTTTCGTGACCAATCTACTTGGCTGCTAGTGTTTGTAATATTTTGTCTACTGAGAGAGATGTTCTTACATAAACGCTTGTTATGCTTTCGCTGAACAGCTGTATTGAAATCTGACACGCCAGGTGGATTAACAACAAGCTAAACTGTGTTTTGCTAGATTGCACTTGTGATTTCATGAAAATTAAATATTTGTAGTAATTTAATTTGAATTTGGCATGCTGCAATTCAGCGGGTGTTGATGAAAATGATCCCGCTAACGGGATGGGTGCGTCAAGAAGTTAGTGTTAGCTAGCTAGCTAAAATTTGTCTACAACTAGCAATGTAAATGGTTTGCTGAGATTCAAATGATATTACTACACAGATCATACACTCAATGCGAGCTAGCAAGCCAGCAGTACTCTTTAACTTGCAATTAAAACAACTTTCTGACAAAATTAGAAACGTATAATATCTGAAAATGTAGCTAGCGAGACTCATGCCACGGTTGCCCTTAGTTTGAATGATGTAATCAGGAGACGGGGGGGTTTTCCAACAGGCTTCTGTGTTCTCTTTTGGAATCTCTTTGCATATATGCAATCAAATGCCTGAGTTTTCTCCATCTCCTTAGCTATCATACTCTGCTTCCACCAGGCATTCCACGACTTGGTCAACTTCTTCTGTGACATCAACACTGTTGATAGCCATTTCTTCCCCATCACTGTCATAAGAAGACTACAATGTCTGGTTGAATGAAAATTATTTGACCTGAATTAGGGATTTCCTCATCGTCTGATTTATTTTCAGAGTCAGTGAGACTCAGCATAGCACGATTGTCCTCTAGAAAATGGAGAGCAGTTGCAACACTTTTTTACAGTTTTTCATGATATCTTTCAAAAAATCTGTAGTAGAAAGGATTATCTACACATACTAAGCAGCTCATGTTATAGACAGACGCATGCGACATGGCAGACTAAACCGAACTCATCTCTCGGTATGTCTAACCCATCCATTATCTCAGCTAATCATGGCTAGTGGGAAGGTTCCTGACTTTTTCTGTGGCTAAACCAACTAGGCTCGTAATTTAACAATTTTATTTATTTATTTACAGATGGCATACATGTTTCGTTATTTAAGTTTGTTGTCTACGTTTAAATGCCTCCTGTGAAGTAGTGACTTGCGACATATGCCTAGTTTCCTGAAACAAGTCACATTCTGCCTCAGCTGGCCATCTATTTGAAAGAATGGTTTCTGAAAATACCTCAAGTTCCACTAGAGAAAATCCTTTATTCACCTCTAAACAGATAGCAGAGAATGATGCACTTCCAGGCATTCACTTTCTATGTCAATTATGTATTAAGTGCCTTGCAAAAAAAGGCACTTAAAAGGTTCTAAAACCACAGGAGTTGATGCGCTTGATCCCTTTCTACTGCAGTTTTCTGCCCCGAAGGCCTTTAATACTGTCCACCATCATCTACTCATTCAAAGGTTGTCTGAAATGGGCCTCGACCAGGCGTCTTGCAAGTGGTTTGGGAACTATTTGTCTGACTTAGGCACAATGGTTTTTTTTATTTTTTTATTTCACCTTTATTTAACCAGGTAGGCTAGTTGAGAACAAGTTCTCATTTGCAACTGCGACCTGGCCAAGATAAAGCATAGCAGTGTGAGCAGACAACACAGAGTTACACATGGAGTAAACAATTAACAAGTCAATAACACAGTAGAAAACAAAGGGGGAGTCTATATACAATGTGTGCAAAAGGCATGAGGAGGTAGGCGAATAATTACAATTTTGCAGATTAACACTGGAGTGATAAATGATCAAATGGTCATGTACAGGTAGAGATATTGGTGTGCAAAAGAGCAGAAAAGTAAATAAATAAAAACAGTAAGGGGATGAGATAGGTGAAAATGGGTGGGCTATTTACCAATAGACTATGTACAGCTGCAGCGATCGGTTAGCTGCTCAGATAGCTGGTGTTTGAAGTTGGTGAGGGAGATAAAAGTCTCCAACTTCAGCGATTTTTGCAATTCGTTCCAGTCACAGGCAGCAGAGTACTGGAACGAAAGGCGGCCAAATGAGGTGTTGGCTTTAGGGATGATCAGTGAGATACACCTGCTGGAGCGCGTGCTACGGAAGGGTGTTGCCATCGTGACCAGTGAACTGAGATAAGGCGGAGCTTTACCTAGCATGGACTTGTAGATGACCTGGAGCCAGTGGGTCTGGCGACGAATATGTAGCGAGGGCCAGCCGACTAGAGCATACAAGTCGCAGTGGTGGGTGGTATAAGGTGCTTTAGTGACAAAACGGATGGCACTGTGATAGACTGCATCCAGTTTGCTGAGTAGAGTGTTGGAAGCCATTTTGTAGATGACATCGCCGAAGTCGAGGATCGGTAGGATAGTCAGTTTTACTAGGGTAAGCTTGGCGGCGTGAGTGAAGGAGGCTTTGTTGCGGAATAGAAAGCCGACTCTTGATTTGATTTTCGATTGGAGATGTTTGATATGAGTCTGGAAGGAGAGTTTGCAGTCTAGCCAGACACCTAGGTACTTATAGATGTCCACATATTCAAGGTCGGAACCATCCAGGGTGGTGATGCTAGTCGGGCATGCGGGTGCAGGCAGCGATCGGTTGAAAAGCATGCATTTGGTTTTACTAGCGTTTAAGAGCAGTTGGAGGCCACGGAAGGAGTGTTGTATGGCATTGAAGCTTGTTTGGAGGTTAGATAGCACAGTGTCCAATGACGGGCCGAAAGTATATAGAATGGTGTCGTCTGCGTAGAGGTGGATCAGGGAATCGCCCACAGCAAGAGCAACATCATTGATATATACAGAGAAAAGAGTCGGCCCGAGAATTGAACCCTGTGGCACCCCCATAGAGACTGCCAGAGGACCGGACAGCATGCCCTCCGATTTGACACACTGAACTCTGTCTGCAAAGTAATTGGTGAACCAGGCAAGGCAGTCATCCGAAAAACCGAGGCTACTGAGTCTGCCGATAAGAATATGGTGATTGACAGAGTCGAAAGCCTTGGCAAGGTCGATGAAGACGGCTGCACAGTACTGTCTTTTATCGATGGCGGTTATGATATCGTTTAGTACCTTGAGTGTGGCTGAGGTGCACCCGTGACCGGCTCGGAAACCAGATTGCACAGCGGAGAAGGTACGGTGGGATTTGAGATGGTCAGTGACCTGTTTGTTGACTTGGCTTTCGAAGACCTTAGATAGGCAGGGCAGGATGGATATAGGTCTGTAACAGTTTGGGTCCAGGGTGTCTCCCCCTTTGAAGAGGGGGATGACTGCGGCAGCTTTCAATCCTTGGGGATCTCAGACGATATGAAAGAGAGGTTGAACAGGCTGGTAATAGGGGTTGCGACAATGGCGGCGGATAGTTTCAGAAATAGGGGGTCCAGATTGTCAAGCCCAGCTGATTTGTACGGGTCCAGGTTTTGCAGCTCTTTCAGAACATCTGCTATCTGGATTTGGGTAAAGGAGAACCTGGAGAGGCTTGGGCGAGGAGCTGCCGGGGGGGCGGAGCTGTTGGCCGAGGTTGGAGTAGCCAGGCGGAAGGCATGGACAGCCGTTGAGAAATGCTTATTGAAGTTTTCGATAATCATGGATTTATCGGTGGTGACCGTGTTACCTAGCCTCAGTGCAGTTTGCAGCTGGGAGGAGGTGCTCTTGTTCTCCATGGACTTCAGTGTCCCAGAACTTTTTGGAGTTGGAGCTACAGGATGCAAACTTCTGCCTGAAGAAGCTGAACTTAGCTTTCCTGACTGACTGCGTGTATTGGTTCCGGACTTCCCTGAACAGTTGCATATCACGGGGACTATTCGATGCTATTGCAGTCCGCCACAGGATGTTTTTGTGCTGGTCGAGGGCAGTCAGGTCTGGGGTGAACCAAGGGCTGTATCTGTTCTTAGTTCTGCATTTTTTGAACGGAGCATGCTTATCTAAAATGGTGAGGAAGTTACTTTTAAAGAATGACCAGGCATGCTGGTCAGCTGACGGGATGAGGTCAATGTCCTTTCAGGATACAAGGGCCAGGTCGATTAGAAAGGCCTGCTCACAGAAGTGTTTTAGGGAGCGTTTGACAGTGATGAGGGGTGGTCGTTTGACTGCGGCTCCGTAGCGGATACAGGCAATGAGGCAGTGATCGCTGAGATCCTGGTTGAAGACAGCGGAGGTGTATTTGGAGGGCCAGTTGGTCAGGATGACGTCTATGAGGGTGCCCTTGTTTACAGAGTTAGGGTTGTACCTGGTGGGTTCCTTGATGATTTGTGTGAGATTGAGGGCATCTAGCTTAGATTGTAGGACTGGCGGGGTGTTAAGCATATCCCAGTTTAGGTCACCTAACAGAACAAACTCTGAAGCTAGATGGGGGGCGATCAATTCACAAATGGTGTCCAGGGCACAGCTGGGAGCTGAGGGGGGTCGGTAGCAGGCGGCAACAGTGAGAGACTTATTTCTGGAGAGAGTAATTTTCAAAATTAGTAGTTCGAACTGTTTGGGAAACTGGAAAACCTGGAAAGTATGACATTACTTTGCAGGCTATCTCTGCAGTAGACTGCAACTCCTCCCCCTTTGGCAGTTCTATCTTGACGGAAGATGTTATAGTTGGGTATGGAAATCTCTGAATTTTTGGTGGCCTTCCTGAGCCAGGATTCAGACACAGCAAGGACATCAGGGTTAGCAGAGTGTGCTAGAGCAGTGAGTAAAACAAACTTAGGGAGGATACTTCTGATGTTGATATGCATGACATGCATGAAACCAAGGCTTTTTCGATCACAGAAGTCAACAAATGAAGGTGCCTGGGGACACGCAGGGCCTGGGTTTACCTCCACATCACCCGCGGAACAGAGAAGGAGTAGTATGAGGGTGCGGCTAAAGGCTATCAAAACTGGTCGCCTAGAGCCTAGAGCGTTGGGGACAGAGAATAAGAGGAGCAGGTTTCTGGGCATGGTAGAATATATTCAGGGCATAATGCGCAGACAGGGGTATGGTGGGGTGCGGGTACAGCGGAGGTAAGCCCAGGCACTGGGTGATGATGAGAGAGGTTGTATCTCTGGACATGCTGGTTGTAATGGGTGAGGTCACCGCATGTGTGGGAGGTGGGACAAAGGAGTTATCAGGGGTATGAAGAGTGGAACTAGGGGCTCCATTGTGAACTAAAACAATGATAACTAACCTGAACAACAGTATACAAGGCATATTGACATTTGAGAGAGACATACAGCGAGGCATACAGTAATCACAGGTGTTGAATTGGGAAAGCTAGCTAAAACAGTAGGTGAGACAACAGCTAATCAGCTAGCACAACAACAGCAGGTAAAATGGCGTTGGCTAGGCAACGGGGCCAACAGATAAAACAAACAAGCAGAATGGAGTACCGTGATTAATGGACAGTCCAGCGTGCATCAGCTATGTAGCCAAGAGATCAGTGCGCTTTCTGACGGTATCAAGTCAAGCTACCTCAATATTACTAAAGGTGTCCCACATGGATCGATTTTGGGACCTGTCTTCTTTACTATTTATATAAATAATATTGGTCTATCTGCAAAAACCTGTAAAACTCATCGGTATGCAGATGACACTGTTGGAGCTATGTTGGAGCTGCAATCTGATTTTGTCGCCTTGCAGGAAGTCCTTGTTGACTAAACATTTGTACTTAATGTTTGAAAAACTAAATGTATGCTGTTTTCTAATTCTCGTATAAATATTTCAGAAGGATTACTTACACATGCATTGGATGGTTCTTTCATCGAGCAGGTTCACAACTATAAATATCTGGGCTTTTGGGTAAATTTGACGTTTAAAAAAACATACGGCTGAGCTAGTCAAGAAGCTGAGAGTC
Source organism: Oncorhynchus tshawytscha (assembly GCF_018296145.1). Classification (NCBI taxonomy): domain Eukaryota; kingdom Metazoa; phylum Chordata; class Actinopteri; order Salmoniformes; family Salmonidae; genus Oncorhynchus; species Oncorhynchus tshawytscha. Next base: position 1,484,661 of record NC_056447.1, on the reverse strand, counting down.
AAAGTATAGAAATAGAACATCCATAAACAGGAAGCAGATTGTGTAGTCAACTTTCCTGCCAGTTCTTGACACCATTTATCGGAATGCAGCAGCCACTACTCTTACATCTTTGGATGCCGCCTACCATAGCGCCCGTCGCTTTATCACAGGTGACGGTTTTAATACACATCACTCCATCCTGTATCAAAAGGGTGGCTGGTCCTAATTAAAGTCCTGTAGATCACTTCATTACTCCTTTTTTTGTTTACAAAGCTCTACTTTACAAGCTTCTGACCTACCTAACTTCACTGTTAAAATGAAGAAATATGAGACACCAAACCCATTCACAGGAATGGTTAACTCTCAAGGTTCCACTCGTACGTACCAATCTAGGTAAATGATTTAACCAGAACTGTTTAGATTGAATGTAAATAATTGTATTATGGTGTTTGAAGCTGTAGTGTTGATTCTGTCATTTGTAATTTTTTAATAATTTTGAATGTGTTTTATTGTTGTCCTCGGGGCACCATTGTTAATTAGACCCTGGTCTCAATGTGTTCCCCTGAATATATCGGAGTTAAATAAAACATTTAGAAATACAGCTGTTAGATCTTAATTTGACCAGTATTCTTGCAGCAAAATAATCCTGCAGTAGCAGGATTTGATCGTTTAGTCCATAATGTTACTTGATCTGTGGTTAGGCTATTAACTAGCCAAAATAGCCTATATGGAAAAAAGTGAAATCCTGTTAATATAACCTTGTCTTATTGCAGATTTTCAGTGAATGTATGTAAATCATGAAGCTCATCTGCATTCCTATGGTGCAGGAAAATTCTCAGCAAAAAATGTGATCAAATTAAGATTCTACATCTGTACACACACCTACAGTACCTCAGCTTTATTTATTCTTCTTGCAGTGCTTGCAGTGCTCCCATTACTTGTCTCCTTACACAGCCTTTCTAATTTGCACTATTTATGTGACAACAAGGCATATGAAGCTATTAATCAAAGCCATCATACAGGTCTGACGTCGACACATCTAAACTTATGATCCATTCTGTCAAGGACTCGGCAGAGACTCCACGGAAATTAACAATCCTGGGAACGGTCCTGAGGTCCCGTCTAAATCATATTCGGCCAGGGATGCCAATCCTGTCTCTGAAGGTACTTTCTGAACTCAAAAGGTGGACTGGAGGAAGAGGGAGTTAGGCCAAGTGCCTTGATGGAGGAAGGCTTTGGATATTACTCTGGGTTTAATTACGTTGGCTGACAGGCTGTATGTATGTCTGAGCAGCTTCATGGTGCCTGAGAGGCACATGGAGAGAAAGAGGGGAGAGAGCGAGAGAAAATGATAAGCAGAATGGAATCAGGAAAAATAGTGAGTGAATAAGAGGAAGAAGAAAAAAAAGAGGGCTATCTAAAAACAGAGAAAGATGCAGAGAGAGAAAGCAAGAGAGAATGAGGGATGAAAATAACACAAAGCTGTGAGAAAGAGAACTGACTAGCGGTGGCTGTCTCGGCGAGCCAGCACTTTGCAGCCTGTGATAATTTATTAGCCTTTCCAGACAGCTCACCTACTCGCCCGCCTCCGACCACTAACTAGAGACGACAGTGGTGAATACGGCCAAACACAAGGATGTGATCATTAGAGATGGGGGGGGGATTGTCAAGCTATCTGTTCACACACTCTCACCCACTCCCTCTCTCGCTCACACACTCCCTCCCTCCCGCTCACTCGCTCTCTCTCTCTCTCTCACACACACACACACACACACACTCCCTCCCTCCCTCCCGCTCACTCGCTCTCTCACACACACACACACACACACACACACACACACACACACACACACACGTCCGCCTGCTGTCTGTCACTTCACCGGGGGTTGACACCCACTCAGAGCAACTGCAGTCCTCCACCTGCCCACCTGAGCAATCTCATCACTTTGTTTCTCCCTCCGTCTCTCTCCCTCCATTTCTTTCTTTCTCTCCACTCTCTTTTTCACTCTCCCTCAATACATATTTAGCTTAAGTCTTATGGCTTATGGCATTGTCTTTATTGAGGTCCCTCTCTGGCTTTAGGTTATTACTGAGACACATCAGAGGTACAGTATCTCAGAGATACTACAGGCATTTCAGTCTTCATACAGCTTGTGCAAAACACTCCAAAAACAGACTTGCGTATAAACGGAATGCCTCCTGAATTAATGTGTGAATATGCCCATTCCAAACACATCAGAGCTCTCGCCTCTCTTGCTCCATTTCCACACATTAATGCAGGGTTGCCAGATCAATAGCTGGAAGAGCCTAATCAATGGGTCTCTATACCGAGCATTGATCCAGAGAGAGGCATCCAAAAATAGCTGTGCTGAGTCTAAGATGACGCTAGGATGCATAGCTGTTGTTTTACTGACCAATTCTTCTGTTTATCTGGAGTTTTTTTTGTGCTGATCATAACTCTTTTTTTATCTGACTGAAAAAAAAACTTCTGGACATCAGAACAGCAATCATTCACCTTGATCTGGACTTCTACTTTTATTTCAGTGAGTCTTCGGCACAGGACATACTGCTCACCTCAGGACCAGGCCCTAATCCCGACACTCGGAAGAGGAAATATGTCACTATAGACGTAGCCGTGCACATTGATGAGACTACGGCGACGATTGAATAAGCCACCCCTACCCTCTGTGCTATTGGCGAATGTGCAATCGCTGGAAAACAAACTGGACGAGCTCCGTTTGAGACGGGACATTAAAACCTTTTACTGTAGTGGGCTAAATAAGGGTCCCAGTGTTTGAAACAAATCTACTTTGAAACAAAAGTATACACCTCACACACATGGTTATGGGTTTAAAAAAAGAAGACACCTGTACCATGTCAGATATAGAGTTGAAATGTATTTTTGAGTTTGCATCCCAATATTACACTTTATATACAGTACCAGTCAAAAGTTTGGACACACTGTAGAATAATAGTGAAGACATCAAAACTATGAAATAACACATATGGAATCATGTAGTTACCAAAAATATATTTTATTCTTCAAAGTAGTCACCCTTTGCCTTGATGACAGCTTTGCCCCCCTCCTGGCATTCTCTCAACCAGCTTCATGAGGTAGTCACCTGGAAGTAATTTAAATTAACAGGTGTGCTTTGTTAAAAGTTAATTTGTGGAATTTCTTTCCTTAATGCGTTTTTGCCAATCAGTTGTGTTGTGACATGGTAGGGTTGCTATACAGAAGATATCCCTATTTGGTAAAAGACCAAGTCCATATTATGGCAAGAACAGCTCAAATAAGCAAAACGAAAGGACAGTCCATCATTACTTTAAGACATGGTCAGTCAGTCCGGATATTTTCAAGAACTTTGAAAGCTTCTTCAAGTGCAATCGCAAAAACCATCAAGCGCTATGATGTCTCTCATGAAAATGGAAATGACAAAGGAAATGAAAACCCAGAGTTACCTCTGCTGCAGAGGATACGTTCATTAGAGTTAACTGCACCTGAGATTGCAGCCCAAATAAATGCCTGATAAGAGTTCAAGTAACAGACACTTCTCAAGATCAACTGTTCAAAGGAGACTGCGTGAATCAGGCCTTCTTGGTTGAATTGTTGCAAAGAAATCACTACTAAAGGACACCAATAAGAAGAAGAGACTTGCTTGGGCCAAGAAACACGAGCAATAGACATTAGACTGGTGGAAATCTGTCCTAATTTGAGTCCAAATTTGAGATTTTTGGGTCCAACCGCTGTGTCTTTGTGAGACGCATAGTAGGTGAACCGATGATCTCCGCATGTGTGGTTTCCACCGTGAAGCATGGAGGAGAAGGTGGACCAGTGTGGGGGTGCTTTTCTGGTAACAATGTTAGTGATTTATTTAGAACTCAAGGCAGACTTAACCAGCATGCCTACCACAGCATTCTGCAGAGCTACGCCATTCCATCTGGTTTGCGTTTAGTGGGACTATCATTTGTTTTTCCACAGGACAATGACCCAAAACTCACCTCCAGACTTTGTAAGGGGTATTTGACCAAGGAGAGTGATGGTGTGCTGCATCAGATGACCTGGCCTCCACATTCACCCGACCTCAACCCAATTGAGATGGTTTGGGATGAGTTGGACCGCAGAATGAAGGAAAAAAGCAACCAACAAGTGCTCAGCATATGTGGAACTCCTCACGCATTCCTCATGAAGCTGGTTGGGAGGATGTGAAGAGTGTACAAACAGGTGACTACTTTGAAGAATCTCAAATAAAATATATTTTGATTTGTTTTAACACTTTTTTGGTTGCTGCATGATTCCATATGTGTTATTTCATACAATGTAGAACATAGGAAAAATAAAGAAACACTCTGGATTGAGTAAGTGTGTCAATTTTTGACCTGTACTGTGTATCCAATGTAAAGTGTTGCTACATGGGATTGAGCCGGTTGGTCAGAAATGGTTATTAAAAGCACCACAAATGTGTTTTGTCTGTTATGTGGCTGTCATAACCGTTGAGGGGTGGAGTTTTTTTTTTACCAAAGATTTGACCACTTTCCAGAATTTAGCTAGATTTCCACCACTTTCAGATACACAATTCAAGAAGTTTGTTGGCTTTGCTTTTCTAACCAGAGTAAGACATATATTCCTCAAATGTCTGAAGGACTGCCAGTCAGAAGTAGAATCAGTCAATCTAGCTTTAGCCCAAGCTAAGTTTTTCATGAAATATTTCAGACAATTCATGCGTGAACCACTAGTTAGATCTGTCCTTTACCCTTAATCTCTCATATGGGGCATGCTTATCTGAAACAGAGTTAAACAGAGGGGTAAAACATTTAAGGACCTGCTCACTATCCTCAAACTCCCTGTCATAAATCAACCAAGGCGCAGCATGCATGTAGTTCCACATCTTTTAATGAAAGCGAAACCGAAATAACCAAAAATCAAACAGGTAAACAGCAAAGACTGTGACGCAACCGAGGTGCACACAAACACACACAGAAAAAATAATTACCCACAAAACACAGGTGGGAAAAGGCTACCTAAGTATGGTTCTCAATCAGAGACAATGATTCACAGCTGCCTCTGATTGGGAACCATACCAGGCCAAACACATAGAAATAGAAAACATAGAAAAAACACAGAATGCCCACCCCAACTCACGCCCTGACCAAACCAAAATACAGACATAAAAAAGGAACTAAGGTCAGGACGTGACAGCCTGATCCAAATCAGAGATGGGGGACACACCCTCCCAATCATACAACCCCAGGTCATACAGGAAATGTTGCTCATTTCTGTTTGTAATAGTTTTTGGACATGCTTTAAGTAGCTTAGTATCTCTAATGCAGGCAATGGGACAATGGTCACTGAGCTCATTAGCAAAGATTCCATTGACTGTATACTTTTGAGGGTTTTTTGTCAGAATGATATCCAAAAGAGTAGTTTTTTCAGGATGTTTAAGTTGGGCCTGGTTGGTTTAGTTATCAGTTGAATACTATTTAGCTCAGTACGAATATCTTTCAGTCTATCTGATACCGGCATCACCCATCCAGGTTAAGATCACCCAATAATAATATTAGCATTGTTAGACCGCAAGTCAGACAATTTGCTAAGAGCAATTGGGAGGGTGGTAAAACTGCCACATTTAGAACAAGACATACCAATTGCTTGGGGACAGAGGTGGCAATACTCACAGCAACATTTAAGTTGTTATTTATGAATACCCCCACCTCTGTCAGATCTATAAACATTGTATCCATTTAGACACATCAGAATCTGTAATAGACTGTATTAAACAAGTTTCAGTAATTATCCAAATGTTTGCGTTAGTTTGAGAAGCCAGAATTACAATAAGATCCATTTTCGAAATCAAACTTCTGACATTTACATGAATGAGTCCAAGTACACAGCTGCAGGATTTCAGATTCAAATTATTTTCCACGGATATTAAGTTCTACATGCATCATCGTTGGAAAAACAGCAGTGAGACGTGGAAGTATAGCGATACTTTGAGAAGCTAAATGAGAAGGTGATGAAATGCTAACTTTGCGAGGTGGAATTGAGCTACAGTGAAAGTACAGGTGCAATGCTAAAAGCGAGGCACCGTGTGACCAAGCCCGTTGCTGTCAGCAGTGCGATAACAGAGGGAGTGACAAAATCAAATGCTGATGACAGACATGATTGCAGTTGATATTCAGCCATTTTTAATGGTAGAGGATGTCTTCAATACTATAATGGCTTATTTAGAACCAGACTACAAGATGCCATGTAGAAAAGCGGTGACGGTCCTTATGGAGGAATTGTACAACGATTGTTCTGCAATTGGAATCGTGAGCTGTCAAACACCATCATATGTGGCATTAACAACAGATTTTTGGACTTCTATTAACATGCTTTCATAAATCACTGCAACGAGCCATCACATTGACGAGAAGTGGAACATGAAGTCCCATGTATGACAGCTGAGAACATGGAGGAGAAGCACATCGCAGAGAACCTAAAACCGCATTAATATCATTTATTGCTGAGTGGGTGGGGGACAGCAGTAAGGTGAGCGCTGTCTGGTAGGCAGCCAGGACTGCGGTAGATTGAACTGCACTGTCCCTTAGTGGTCATACGCAGGACCATATCTGAATTGTGAGTTCATGAATTGTGTTTTTTTACCTTATTTTTTTTTTACTTTTGAAAAAAAAAAGTTTCAATGTTAAGAAATGTTTTACATTCGTCACATCCCTAGCGTGCAGTGCATAATTCCAGTGCCTTTGAAGCAGATCACAGTAAGATATAGGTATTTTAAGGCTGTAAATTAGGTTCTGTCAGATAGGACTGCTGACGGAAACACAAAAACCAAAGAGAAAAGTGGAACTCTCCAAGCTGATAAGATAACACAATGAGGTGATGACAGTGAAGAGGTAGATAAGCCTCCAAATTGAACCTAGTTTTAAAATGGATACAACACCACTTAAGTCAGCCCTAGGTGGATTTGTAAAGAAAGAGAGAAACAGTGGGAACGTGTTGGCACTAGAACACCTGTAATCACATTACACCTGTGTTTTTTCCATAATTATTTATTTCAACCCCAGGGGCCTCAGTTACCATGTTGGATTTAAACTGTGTGTGCCCCAATGCCTGTCCTTCTGCCTGTGCTATTTAGTCAACCGTTATTCACAGCCATCCCCACCCCTGTAACCCGAGGATTTAGGCATGCAGCCAAAATGGAAATGACTGGCTAAAATCTTGCCTTTCTGTCTGATGTTTCTTGTTTTGTTGGAATTGACCGATGCCAGAAGCAACATGTAATTGAATGAGCAATATATACGTTTTTCATGCTGGAGGTTAATGACAGACAGAGACCATATATCCTTTTCGTTTGTATGCCTTCTTTATGGGGGGCTGTTGAAATTTTAGGATATTTTGGGAGTTTTGTGTCAAGATTAGAACTTGTAAATGAATGTCATTATGTATGGCTGAGTTTTACATCTGAAGCTACTAATTAGAGAATCCCTTTCAGATGAATGGGCAAATTGCATTTCATTGGTTGCAAACAGTACGATGTGTTCAGTTTTTGTGACACGTTATTATGACGATAACATTTCCTGGAGTGAATGAAAATACAACTGCCTTATTTACCAATTAGCCATACATTATCAATGAGAGCTGTTGATTTTCTGCTTAATATGTCTAATTACATATCAGGCATGGATACAGGTCATGTAATTATTTATAATCAATTCTCAGCCAATGGCTAATACTAGCTAATATACTGTACTTCCTAATGTGTCCTCAGATTTTGGTGTGTCAATCTGAGGTAAGATTTTACCTTTTGAATTTAAAGATGATTTAAAAAAAAAAATAATAAGAAATAGCTTGTTGTATTTATTAATGATCCTCAGATTTTGGTGTGTCAAAAAGGCAGCTACTTTTGAATTTAAAGATGATAAAAAAATTTTTTTTAAGAAATAGGCTTGTTGGTATTTATTAAGATCCCCACAATACATGGTACAGAACATTATCAAGGACTGAAATACTTAGCCTACATATCAGTGCATACACACAATATCTTGGTCTAATACATTGTACAGTGCAAATTACAATACAAGATGTATAAAAAGGTCTGTGTCTCTTCACAGTCCCCTTTGTGCAGTAAGGTGTTATTTGATCTGTTTTTTTAAAAACTGGTTTTATTGCTAAGGACAACTCAGAGTATGCTATTCTGTTCTTCTGAAATAGACTACATTTTCTTCATATCATGTTTCTTTAGACCTGTCTAAAATAAATTATGGATTTATTGTGAAGTTGTAGGCTGCAGACCTTAGGATGTTCCCCAAAGGTCTGCATTAGTGACTTGTAGAAAGCCAGGAGATGCTGAATGTGTTTGTTAATTAACGGTCAATTACCATGAGACGGGCGGCAATGCGAATAGTCTGGGTTTGACTAGATGTTCAGGAGTCTTATGGCTTGGGGGTAGAAGCTGTTTAGAATCCTCTTGGACCTAGACTTGGTGCTCCGGTACCGCTTGGGGAATGGGTTTTGTCGTGCCTGCTTCACAACAAAAGTCATGGTGTGCTTGGACCATGTTAGTTTGTTGGTTTGTTGGTGATGTAGACACCAAGGAACTTGAAGCTCTCAACCTGCTCCACTGCAACCCCATCGATGAGAATGGGGGCATGTTCGGTCCTCTGTTTCCTGTAGTCCACAATCATCTCCTTTGTCTTGATCACATTGTGACAGAGGTTGTTGTTCTGGCACCACACGGCCAGGTCTCTCTCCCTCCTCCCTATAGCTTGTCTCATTGTTGTTGGTGATCAGGCCTACCACTGTTGTGTCTTTGGCAAATTTAATGATGGTGTTGGAGTCATGCCTGGCCGTGCAACCATGAGTGAACATGGAGTACAGGAGGGGGCTGAGCACGCACCCCTGAGGGGCCCCTGTGTTGGCGGATGCGGATGTGCTGTTACCTACCCTTACCACCTGGGAGCGGCCCGTCAGGAAGTCCAGGATCCAGTTGCAGAGGGAGGTGTTTAGTCCCAGGGTCCTTAGCTTATTGATGAGCTTTGAGGGCACTATGGTGTTGAATGCTGAGCTGTACTCTATGAATAGCATTCTCACATAGGGGTTCCTTTTGTCCAGGTGGGAAAGGGCAGTGTGGAGTGCAATAGAGACTGCATCATCTGTGGATTTGTTGGGGAGGTATGCAAATTGGAGTAGGGCTAGGGTTTCCGGGATGATGGTGTTGATGTGAGCCATGACCAGCATTTCAAAGCACTTCATGGCTACAGACGTGAGTGCAACGTGTCGATTGTCATTTAGGCAGGTTACCTTAGTGTTCTTGGGCACAGGCACTATGGTGGTCTGCTTAAAACATGTTGTTATTACAGACTCGGACAGGGAGAGGTTGAAAATGTCCGTGAATACACTTCCCAGTTGGTCAGCGCATGCTCGCAGTACACGTCCTGGTAATCTGTCTGGCCTTGTGAATATTGACATGTCTAAAGGTCTTACTCACATCGGCTGCGGAGAGCTTGATCACACAGTCTTCCTGTACAGCTGGTGCTCTCATGTATGTTTCAGTGTTATTTGCCTCGAAGTGAGCATAGACGTATCGCTGCCAATACATTTTAAAAACATTACAATACATTCACAACAGATTTCACAACATATTAATTAAGTGTGTGCCCTCAGGCCTCTACTCTACTACCACATAACTTAGCACTAAATCCATGTGGGCATGTGTGCATAGTGCATTCGTTATTGTATGGTTCTGTTCATGTGTCTATGTTTGTGTTGCTTCACTGTCCCTGCTGTTCCATAAGATGAATTTCTGTTTTTTAAATTAAGTTTTACTGTTGACATGAGTTACTTGATGTGGAGTTCCACGTAGTCATGGCTGTATGTAGTACTGTGTGCCTCCCATAGTCTGTTTTGGACTTTGGGACTGTGAAGAGATCTCTGGTGGCATGTCTTGTGGGGTATGCACGGGAGTCCGAGCTGTGTGCCAGTATGTCAAACAGACAGCTCGGTGCATTCAACATGTAAATACCTCTCACAAATACAAGTAGTGATGAAGTCAATCTCTCCTTCACTTTGAGCCAGGAGATATTGACATGCATATTATTAATGTTAGCTCTCTGTGTACTTCCAAGGGCCAGCTGTGCTACCCTGTTCTGAGCCAATTGCAATTTTCCCTCTTTGTGGCACCTGACCACACGACTGAACAGTAGTCCAGGTGTGACAAAACTAGGGCCTGTAGGACCTGCATTTGTCACGCTCATCTGATGGAGTGGACCAAAGCGCAGCATGGTACATGTACATGATATTTATTTAAATCTGAACACTAGAACAAACATAACAAAGCGTGAAACTAACAGTTCTGTAAGGTAACTAAAACTATACAGAAAACAGCTACCCACAAACCCAGGTGGGAAAAAGTATGATTCTCAATCAGAGACAACGATAGACAGCTGCCTCTGATTAAGAACCACACCCGGCCAAACACAAATATAGAAATAAAGAAACTAGCATGCCCACCCTAGTCACACCCTGGCCTAACCAAAATAGAGAATAAAAGCCTCTCTATGGCCAGGGCATGACAGCATTGTTGATAGTGCTGTTAAGAATGCAGAGCAGCGATTTATTATAGACAAACTTCTCTCATCCTAGTGCTGTTGTATCAATATGTTTTGACCAGGGTTACTCCAAGCAATTTATTCTCCTCAACTTGCTCAATTTCCACATTATTCATTCCAAGACTTAGTTGAGGTTTAGGGTTTAGTGAATGATTTGTCCCAAATACAATGCTTTAAGTTTTTGAAATATTTAGGACTCACTTATCCCTTGCCACCAATTCTGAAACTAACTGCATCTCTTTAAGTGTTTCTGTCATTTCAGTTGCTGTGGTAGCTGACGTGTATAGTGTTGAGTCATCCGCATACATAGACACAGTGGCTTTACTCAAAGCCGATGGCATGTCGTTAATACATTTTGAAAAAAGTAAGGGGCCTAGACAGCTGCCCTGGGGAATTCCTGATTCTACCTGGATTTTGTTTGATAGGCTTCCATTAAAGAACACCCTCTGTGTTCTGTTAGACAGGTAACTCTTTATCAACAATACAGCAGGGGTGTAAAGCTATAACAAATATGTTTTTCCAGCAACAGACAGTGATCGATAATATCAAAATTCACATTAAAGTCTAACAAAACAGACCCCACGATCTTACTATCATCAATTTCTGTCAGCCAATCATCAGTAATTTGTGTAAGTGTTGTGCTTGTTGAATGTTCTATCCCTATAAGCATTCTGAAATTCTGTTGTCAATTAGTTTACTGTAAAATTACATTTTATCTGGTCAAACACAATTTTTTACAAAAGTTTACTAAGGGTTGGTAGCAAGCTAATTGGTTAGCTATTTGAGCCAGTTAAGGGGGCTTTACTATTCTTAGGTAGGGGAATATGTTTTGATCCCCTCCAGGCCTGAGGGCACACACTTTCTAGTAAGCTTAAATTGAAGATATGGCAAATGGGAGTGGCAATATCATCTGCTATTATCCTTAGTAATTTTCCATTCAAGTTGTCAGACCCAGGTGGTTTATCATTGTTGACCTCTTCCGTACTATGTAGAGTTACACCCAGCAGTTTATTATACTCAACTTGCTCAATAGCCACATCATTCAATAATATATCTAAACAAGGTTTAGCGCTGAGCGAGTGATTTGTCCCAAAAATTATGCTTTTCATTTTTGAGATATCTTTTTGCCAATAATTGTGCGAAAGATCAGAATTGGGCTGTCTGTGTAAATGCAGCCAATCAGGGTTGATCAGGTGAAGGGGAGTCAGCCACTATGGAGGAGCTACCCTACCAATACAAATCTCTAGATGACCAGACACCATAACAACCTAATGCACCCGCATGCAGCGACAGCCACCACATTAAGACATTCAAGATTTTGAGTTATTCCATATTGTTTCGCCGATATCCTGTGTGGAGAGGTTTTGTTTTTGGTTGTCAAAGGAACAGTGTGGATAATGATGACTTTGTGGGCGGTTTTATTTGGTCAACACCCCATGTCTTTTCGTTTATTGTCGATTGGTACTCAGCAATCTGTTGTTTGGTTGATTAACACTCGCCTTCCTGGTCTGTGGTTTGTAGCTGGACAATGTGGACGAACAGGCAGCCCAGATCCGCCGGGAGCTGGATGGAAGACTACAGCTTGCAGAGAAGATAGCCAGGGTAAGTCCTACACCTATAGCCCTCAAACTAACAATGCTGTGTACGCCACGTACAGTGGTAATCAGCTCTGGTCATGGAGGGCTAACAGGTGTCCAGAAGTTTTTTCTTTTTCAGCCAGGTACTTTCACACCTGAATCAACTAGTCAATTGCACATTGATTAGTTAAATCAGCTTTGTTAAAGTTGGATGGACACCTTGTAGCTCACTGAGCCGGTGATAGTTTACAACTGTTTCAGAATACTTTAAATAATATCTTGTGGTTATCAACTTCCACAACGATGAATGCACAACTCTTCCTCTAACACTGACTCCCTCTCAGGAGAGGAATTACCCCAAGTTTGTGTCTAAAGACATGGAGGCCATGTACATCGAGGAGATGCGGTCGTCTGTCAATCTGCTCATGGCTAACCTGGAGAGCCTACCTGTGTCCAAGGGAGGCCCCAACTTCAAACAGAAGCTAAAACGCTCCACCATGAACAACTCCTTCCTGGACATGGGCGACGAGACAGAATTCCTTTCCAAGTCCGACGTGGTCCTCTCCTTTGCACTGGAGGTGTGTGTGGGGATTTCATTGTGTAATCTTGCCCAGTAAATGTTTTTGTTGTACGCTCAGATTGCTTGCTCTCAGTCAAGATAATTGATGTGTTAATTGTTCTGGTTAACTTTTGAAAGAAAGATCAATGAGTATTTTACATTTATTTACATTAGTCTGGTAGTAGTTTTATCTTATTCTGGGGTCAGTTTGAGACTTATTGTGTCTACTAAGGGGCCGGACAAAAGAAACAAACTTATCTGCTCTTTGGTGTGTGTGTGTGTGTGTGTGTGTGTGTGTGTGTGTGTGTGTTCCTACATGCTTGTGAATGTCCCCTCTGTGGCTGCAGGTTGGCATTCTGTGATAGTGCCTCAACTGGACTTACACGACCCAGTGACTCCACGTCTAATGCTTCCCTTTCTATCTGCATAAGTGTGGAGCTGACCATGTCCTCTCTCTGTTGCTGTTTGCAGATAGTGATAGTGGAGGTGCAGGGCCTGAAGTCGGTGGCTCCTAACAGGATTGTGTACTGCACCATGGAGGTGGAGGGAGGAGAGAAACTGCAGACAGACCAGGCAGAAGCCTCCAGACCACAGTAAGTCAACAACAAGGTTGCATGTTCAATCGCTGCAGCAGCCACATCATTTATTGACTGTGTTCACTGTCGTTCATTCCAGATAAGAGTGTCTGTTTAATAATTACTGTTCAGGCGGTCTTGAAAAAACCTTCCATGTTACCTTTTCAGGAACCGAGTAATACGTTGTTTTTATTTATTGCCATATATTAATGGAAGTTCACAAGGCATTTTGAATAACTTATTTTAGTCCTAAAGTCATGAAACTTCACAGAATCAATCAATCAATCAAAAAAATGTATTTCTAAAGCCCTTTTTACATCAGCTGATGTCACATAGTGCTATACAGGAACACAGCCTAAAACCCCAAACCACAAGCAATGCAGATGTAGAAGCACGGTGGTTAGGAAAAACTCCCTAGAAAGGCAGGGTCCTAGGAAGAAACCTTTAGAGGAACCAAGCTCTGAGGGGTGGCCAGTCCTCTTCTGGCTGTGCTGGGTGAAGATTATAACAAATGTTCATAGATGACCAGCAGTGTCTAATAATAATAATAATAATCACAGTGGTTGTAGAGGGTACAACCGGTCAGCACCTCGTGAGGTAATGTCAGTTGGCTTTTCAGAGCCGATCATTCAGAGTTAGAGACAGCAGGTGCGGTAGAGAGAGAGAGAGTCGAAATCAGGAGGTCCGGGACAGGGTAGCACGTCCGGTGAACAGGTCAGGGTTCCATAGCCGCAGGCAGAACAGTTGAAACTGGAGCAGCAGCACGACCAGGTGGACTGGGGACAGCAGGGAGTCATATGGCCAGGTAGTCCTGAGGCATGGTCCCAGGGCTTAGGTCCTCCGGGAGGGAGAGGGAGAGAGATCGAATTAGAGGGAGCATACTTAAATTCACACAGGACACCGGATAAGATAGGATAAATACTCGAGATATAACAGACTGACCCTAGCACCCCGACACGTAGGCTATTGCACCATAAATACTGGAGGCTGAGATAGGAGTGGTTGGAAGACACTGTGGCCCCGTCCGACGAGACCCCCGGACAGGGCCAACCAGGCAGGATAAAACCCCACCCACTCTGCCAAAGCACAGCCCCCACACCACTAGAGAGACATCTTTAATCACCAACTTACTACCCTGAGACAAGGCCCAGTATAGCCCATGAAGATCTTCTCCATGGCACGAACACGAGGGGGGCGCCAAACCTGGACAGGAAGATCACGTCAGTGACTCAACCCACTCAACCCACCCACTGACGCACCCCTCCTAGGGACGGGATGGTAAGAGCACCAGTAAGCCAGTGACTCAGCCCCCGTATTAGGGTTAGAGGCAGAGAATCCCGGTGGAGAGAGGGGAATCGGCCAGGCAGAAACAGCAAGGGTGGTTCATCGCTCCAGTGCCTTTCCATTCACCTTCACACCCTTGGTACAGACTACACTCAATCATAGGACCTACTGAAGAGATGTGTCTTCAATAAAGACTTAAAAGGTTGAGACAAAGTCTGCGTCTGCGTCTCTCACATGGATAAACCTTCCATAAAATTGGAGCTCCATAGGAGAAAGCCCTGCCACCAGCTGTTTGCTTAGAAATTCTAGGGACAATAAGGAGGCCTGAGTCTTGTGACCGTAGCGTGCGTGTAGGTATGTACGGCAGGACCAAATCGGAGAGATCAGAAGGAGCAAGCCCATGTAATGCTTTGTAGGTTAGCAGTAAAACCTTGAAATCAGCCCTAGCCTTAACAGGAAGCCAGTGTAGAGAGGCTAGCAAATATTTTGACCAAAAGTATGTGGACACCTGCTCGTCGAACATCTCATTCCAAAATCATGGGTATTAATATGGAGTTGTTCCCCCATTTGCATCTATAACAGCCTCCATTCTTATGGGAAGGCTTTTCACTAGATGTTGGAACATTGCTGTGGGGACTTGCTTCCATTCAGCCACAAGAGCATTAGTGAGGTAGGGCACTGATGTTGTGATTAGGCCTGGCTCGCAGTCTGCGTTCCAATTCATCCCAAAGGTGTTCGATGGGGTTGAGGTCAGGGCTCTGTGCAGGCCAGTCAAGTTCTTTCGATCTCAACAAACCATTTCTGTATGTACCTCACTTTGTGCACGGTGGCATTGTCATGCTGAAACAGGAAAGGTCCTTACCCAAACTGTTACCACAAAATTGGAAGCACAGAGAATGCATTTCCACTGCTCCAGAGTCCAATGGCGGCATGCTTTTCACCACTCCAGCCGACGCTTTGCATTGTACATGGTGATCTTAGGCTTGTGTATGGCTGCTCGGAAACGCATTTCATGAAGGTCCCGACGAACAGTTTTTGGGCTGACTTTGAATCTAGAACTCGCTAGTGAGTGTTGCAACCTAGGACAAACTATTTTTATGCACTACGTGCTTCAGCACTCGGTGGTCCCGTTCTGTGACCTTGTATGGCCTACCACTTCGCAGCTGAACCGTTGGTTCTCCTAGACGTTTCCACTTCACAATAACAGCACTTACAGTTGACCGGGGCAGCTCTAGCAGGGCAAAAATGTGACAAACTGACGTGTTGGAAAGGTCATATGATGGTGCCACGTTGAAAGTCACTGAGCTCTTCAGTAAGGCCATTCTACTACCAATGTTTGTCTATGGAAATTGCATACTGTGGTTCCTCCTTTAAAAGTTGCGAGCTTACACCGCGGGACTTAGGGGTACCCAGCGTCATGGCTTCATTGCTCCAGACCACTACAAAGGGGAGTTAGCACACTCCTTATGCATTTTGGTCCCAAGGTTTTTTTATGACCAATCATATCGAGTGGTTCCAATGACGAATTTGATGCGGAGCCTGGCTTTCTTCAGCAAAGATGGCTGACAAAACATTACTGGGAAGCAAATGTAAGTAGTTATAAAGTCATAACGAGTCAAGCAAAAAAATTACAATTGAGAGGAATATGTTACTTAATGTAGAGACAAACGATTGTGCATATTTTAGTCATAAAGTAAATTTACAAAAATCGCTATTTTGCAAGTTTTTTTTGTCATATCCAATATCAAACTCCATTCTGTGAATGGTGCTGTGTCTGCAAGTATGTATTACAATTATACACTTCAACCGTGTTTACCACTCCTGCTCCTGGGACTCCAATACACATTATGCAATAGACTAGAAACAAGATTTTGTAATTCATATACACAGAATAAAAAACAGTACATCCTGCCAGCACGCCCACAAGCGTGCTGAATGACATGTGGAAGAGAGCGAGGAATGAGATGGGAGTAACATTCCAGGCTATTTGCTCTGAGACCGGCATAATAATGTAATGAAACAAGCAGGGAGAAGGTTTCAAACCCTCAACATTCTAGCCCGAAGTTCAGCACGCTATCGACTGTGCCCAAATGTATTAATTGGGGTTGTGGCTAAAAACACTATCTATTGGAATCTTTAACATGTGGAAAGGGGGGAAATTATTATTATTCGTTTTTCACAAGCGTCGCAGGATGGGCTATCAGATGAACAATAGACTATTCCACCTTTACTAAAGAATTGTCTAATAGCCGAGCTAGGTGTGACCCCACACACTTTGAGGACAATACAGTACAGTGCCACTGACACGGCCCGCAACTAAAACATGCAGACTCTCCTTCACTGCAGCCGACGTGAGGAAAACATTTAAACGTGTCAACCCTCACAAGGCTGCAGGCCCAGACGGCATCCCCAGCCGCGCCCTCAGAGCATGCGCAGACCAGCTGGCTGGTGTGTTTACGGACATATTCAATCAATCCCTATCCCAGTCTGTTGTTCCCACATGCTTCAAGAGGGCCATCATTGTTCCTGTTCCCAAGAAAGCTAAGGTAACTGAGCTAAACGACTACCGCCCCGTAGCACTCACTTCCGTCATCATGAAGTGCTTTGAGAGACTAGTCAAGGACCATATCACCTCCACCCTACCTGACACCCTAGACCCACTCCAATTTGCTTACAGCCCAAATAGGGCCACAGACGATGCAATCTCAACCACACTGCACACTGCCCTAACCCATCTGGACAAGAGGAATACCTATGTGAGAACAGTGTAACTATTCCTCCGCAAGGCAATCAAACAAGCTAAGCGTCAGTATAGAGACAAAGTAGAATCTCAATTCAACGGCTCAGACACAAGAGGTATGCTGTTCATCGACTACAGCTCGGCATTTAACACCATAGTGCCCTCCAAGCTCGTCATCAAGCTCGAGACCCTGGGTCTCGACCCCGCCCTGTGCAACTGGGTACTGGACTTCCTGACGGGCTGCCCCCAGGTGGTGAGGGTAGGCAACAACATCTCCTCCCCGCTGATCCTCAACACTGGGGCCCCACAAGGGTGCGTTCTGAGCCCTCTCGTGTACTCCCTGTTCACCCACGACTGCGTGGCCACGCACGCCTCCAACTCAATCATCAAGTTTGCGGACGACACAACAGTGGTAAGCTTGATTACCAACAACGATGAGACGGCGCACTCACAAACTTCTACAGATGCACAATCGAGAGCATCCTCTCGGGCTGTATCACCGCCTGGTACGGCAACTGCTCCGCCCACAACCGTAAGGCTCTCCAGAGGGTAGTGAGGTCTGCACAACGCATCACCGGGGGCAAACTACCTGCCCTCCAGGACACCTACACCACCTGCCCTCCAGGACACCTACACCACCCAGATGTTACAGGAAGGCCATAAAGATCATCAAGGACAACAACCACCCGAGCCACTGCCTGTTCACCCCGCTATCATCCAGAAGGCGAGGTCAGTACAGGTGCATCAGAGCTGGGACCGAGAGACTGAAAAACAGCTTCTATCTCAAGGCCATCAGACTGTTAAACAGCCACCACTAACATTGAGTGGCTATGCCAACACACTGACTCAACTCCAGCCACTTTAATAATGGGAATTGATGGGAAATTATGTAAAATATATCACTAGCCACTTTAAACAATGCTACCTAATATAATGTTTACATACCCTACATTATTCATCTCATATGTATATGTATTAACTGTACTCTATATCATCTACTGCATCTTTATGTAATACATGTATCACTAACCACTTTAACTATACCACTTTGTTTACATACTCATCTCATATGTATATACTGCACTCAATACCATCTACTGTATCTTGCCTATGCCGCTCTGTACCATCACTCATTCATATATCTTTATGTACATATTCTTTATCCCCTTGCACTTGTGTCTATAAGGTAGTAGTTTTGGAATTGTTAGCTAGATTACTTGTTGGTTATTACTGCATTGTCGGAACTAGAAGCACAAGCATTTCGCTACACTCGCATTAACATCTGCTAACCATGTGTATGTGACAAATAACATTTGAATTGATTTGAAAATAGATGGCATCATGAGGATGGAAAATTATGTGGATATATTGAAGCAACATCTCAAGACATCAGTCAGGAAGTTAAAGCTTGGTCACAAATAGGTCTTCCAAATGGACAATGACCCCAAGCATACTTCCAAAGTTGTGGCAAAATGGCTTAAGGACAACAAAGTCAAGGTACTGGAGTGGCCATCACAAAGCCCTGACCTCAATCCTATATAAAATGTGTGGGCAGATCTGAAAAAGCATGTGCAAGCAAGTAGGCCTACAAACCTGACTCAGTTACACCAGCTCTGTCAGGAGGAATGGGCCAAAATTCACCCAACTTATTGTGGGAAGGTTGTGGAAGGCTACGTGGAATGTTTGACCCAAGTTAAATAATTTTTAGGCAATAGTACCAAATACTAATTGAGTGTATGTAAACTTCTGACCCACTGGGAATGTGATGAAAGAAATCAAAGCTGAAATAAATAATTCTCTCTAATATTATTCTGACATTTCACATTCTTAAAATAAAGTGGTGATCCTAACTGACCGAAGACAGGGAATTTTTACTCTGTTTAAATGTCAGGGATTGTGAAAAACTGAGTTTAAATGTATTTGGCTAAGGTGCATGTAAACTTCTGACTTCAACTGTGTATATTCGAATTCTGGCTGTATCACATCCGACCGTGATTGGGAGTGCCATAGGGCGGCGCACAATTGGCCCAGTGGGTTTGGCCGGGGTAGAACTTAATTGGCCGAGGTAGGGTGCTGGTAGGCTGGTGCTGAAAATATAGCTAGCTTGTTATGCGTTGCACACCAACAGATGGTGAAATCCTACACCATTTCAACAATAATCATCATTTTAATTTGACTTTACAAACAACAAGAGGGTTTAATTAGAGTATGTCTTCAGAGCCTAGGCCTATATAAATAACGTGTGTGGTTGAGGTAGGCTATGAGGCCCAATGGACTTGTAAAATAATATTTCTATCTAACTCCACTGGTAGACGTGGACATATTTAGATGTATGTTTGTGGTATTGTTTTGTTTGAACAGTTGTTTTTCACAACTGTAGCAGGTGTAGCCCATCATGCAAATGTTTCCTATTAGCAGGACAATAGACTTTTTATAACCCGGCTACTGTTGTGAAAATCCCCCAACTTGCAATGTATGATGCTTAAGTCCTCTAAAGTGTTACATTTCTAACTCAAAACATCAGTACAGTATTTATTCAGCAACATCTTTATTATTTTGTTAATCAAATAAAATAACGAGAAAAAATACATTCAAATGCAGATGTTTATATAAACTACATTTTAGTCGCACTTCCACCCAGCTCCACGACCCTTGCTGAGATGATCAATGTATTTGTTGCATTGTTGTATCGTCAATTTCTCTGGACAAAACCTCTTGATGGCCTTGACCAGTTCATCTTTGCTTGTCGGCTTGGCAGAGTTACAGATGAATGTTTTCAGTTGATGCCAAACAAGTTTGATCGGGTTTAAATCAGGAGACCTACATGTAGAGATGAATTATTTTTTTTACATATACTGTAGGCCTACCGAAGTTGTTGTAGGTCTTATATTTATTTATTTTACCTTTATTTTACTACATAAAGGTCCACTTACTTTTAGATTTTCCGATTTTCCGTTCCTCCTGAAAGCCTTAATCTGCTCACTTAAATGAATAGAGATCCTGGTCATGGTGCTACAATATAATCAAAGTGAGGAAAATCGTCAATATACTGTATACTTATAGCCTATTGTAACCTTAAACTCACGCCTTACCCCACCCAAAACTCCACCCTTAACACAGTTACCATTCAAAAACGAGCTGTTAATACAAAATAAAAAAATTATAAAAATAGTTATGGGTCTATAACGAATTACTCGTTCAAATATGCCATGATTTTCTTGAGATATGTGTTGACTGAATATAAGCAACTGATGTCTGCTTTTTTTGCCTTTTTCTCACTCACTCTAGGTTAAATGAAAACAAAATCACCAAAATATTGTTACTTTTTTAAACAAAGTGATTATTATTAATTAATTTATAATTATATTAAAGCCCCTTAGGATCTGTGATAATATCTAATGGAAAATGCCCCTTGGATATTATTTTAGAGTCCAATCCTCTAAATGTAATTATTGGCGGAGAGTCTCGTCATTGAAAAAAATATATATCGATATACTGTAGGCCTACCATAGGCGAATTGAGTCTCACTAGTGTTGAGTAACGTCTGATGAAAGTAAACTATTTAGAATCCTCCAATCCTGTAGCCTATTCCCGACATCACATTGTACTGGCTTTATTTACAAATTAGTGAGAATGTCTCAACCCATGTTCAAGAATTGCCTTTTTCTCACTCAAACTCTAGGAATAAATTAAAACGAAATCTCCCAAAATATTGTTACTTTTTAAACAATGTTATTTGTTATTAATTCATTTAGAATTCTATTTAAAAAATTAGATATTCTCACAGATCCCAATGGAAAATGCCCCTTAGATATTAATTTAGTCCTCCAATCCTCTAAATGTAATTATTGGAGGAGAGTCAACATCATTGAAAAAAATATATTTTTCAATGTACTGTAGGCCTACCATAGGCGAAATGAGTCTCACTAGTGTTGAGTAATGTCTAATGTCTAATTATATCGTAGACATCACAACTATGTTGTGAAGACATCACAACTATGAAATAACACATATGGAATCACATTGTACAGCGCCATATTTTCAGTTCCATTCTAACAGAAATGCAGAGGGTATTTCATTTTTCATGGAATAGTATTAATCATCATAATATTAATCTAATTAATTTAGCAAGTACCAGTCAAAAGTTTGGACACACCTACTCATTCCAGGATTTTTCTTTATTTGGACTATTTTCTACATATTTACGACAGTATTTATTGTAGACTGGACAGTAGCCTAATAAAGAAATAAACACATTTCGTTAATAAAATAATGATAAAAAATACTCTTTCAAGATGCACATGTTGATTTAGTAATGGATCCATAACGAATTACTATCGGAATAAATAGCACTGATTTACAGAAATATTGTAACAAAGTTGTCTAATAAAGGCAAACAATTTAGAATCCTCTGATCCTGTAGCCTACTCCCGACGTTGTGTTGTACAGCGCCATAGAAACCGTGAGGGCTTCCTTTTTCCTTTTTCTCTGAATAGAAACACCACAGTATTAATCAAATGAATTAAGCCAAATTTCTTAAAAGCAATCCGATATACTATGTTATTACAAAAAAGGTTTTAAATTCTCTGGTAATGCCAATACAGAATACTATCAAATGCTTCTCAAATATGCCCTCTGGTGGTCAAACTAGCAATAACTTGCAGTAACAGAAAAAATGGCTGAGAATTAAACGACGTGCCACAGAATGCCGAGGCAGCACGCAAGGCGCGCCGCAGTATGACGCAACTTTTAAAGGAGGAACCACTGTAGCTGCGTGCTCGATTTTATACACCTGTCAGCAATGGGTGTGGCTGAAATAGCCAAATCCACCAATTTGAAGAGGCGTCCACATACTAGTTTTATATATATAATGTAGATGTGTGTGGACATTTCAGATGCAGATTTTTTCGACTTTTAATAGGAACCTGAGTGTTTACAGCAGAGAGAGCATTGCCTGTTTAGGTCTAATTGGATTATCCCTGGTCTTGGCATGTCAGCTTTTGAAGATTAAATGAACGTACCAACGCGTACACATGGCAGCCATACCTGATGGTAATATACTGATGATGGTAATACACTCAGACCTTAGCTTTGAAATGCGAACAATGTGCTGCATTTCTGAGTTAATGAGAGTAAAACACAAGCGCTCCATGTAACCCAGACTCCTAGTTTTAACATCTAAGGCTATAGAGCACCGCTGCTTCCCCAGAGCATTGTTTAATGTTGCGAATGGCGCCTATTAAAGCTGTGATTTGTTATGTAATGCAAGGGAGGTTGGACGGTAGCGAGCACCCTTGATAGCTCTGCAGTCTTCTCCCATCTGAATCATCATGACACAGCGCCAACGACAGTTCTGGATCCACAGAGTAAAGCCTCGCCAACTTTTAACTTCATTTTCCAGTGGTGAGTTTTCCTCTGCTTTCCACTTCACTTGTTTTTCAGCATAGGTGAATAGACAGCACAGCACACAGAGAATTGAAGTTTGTGTTTTGTGGCGTAACCTTGAGCTACCATGCCATGCAGGTTCAGTGTTAGGTCAAGGAGTTCCCCTGTCTGAGCTCACGACATCATTTCCACTTCCTTTGTTAGCGTTGCTGAAATACTGACTGGCCTCTTAGTCATCTCGCAAGAGCTCTGGGCCTGTCCAATCTAGACATGTGTCGCATAGTAGGCTATGTAACTTGTGATAATGAAGTTTTGGAGTGAATTCTTTAACACTCTTGCTCAAAGTTTTCCCCCACCTGATTGAAATGGAAATTAATGAAGATAAAGTCCAGGCTCTGGCCTTTTAAAAAATATATATTTTTATTTCACCTTTATTTAACCAGGTAGGCTAGTTGAGAACACATTCTCATTTATAACTGTGACCTGGCCAAGATCAAGCAAAGCAGTGCGACACAAACAACAACACAGTGTTACACATGGAATAAACAAGCGTACAGTCAATAACACAATAGGGAGAAAAAGTCTATATACAGTGTGTTCAAATGGCTTGAGGAGGTAAGGCAATAAATAGTAGTGGAGTAATTACAATTTAGAAAATAACACTGCAGTGATAGATGAGCAGATGATGATATGCAAGTAGAAATACTGGTGTTCAAATTAGCAGAAAAGTAAATGAAAACAATATGGGGATGAGGTAGGTAGATTGGGTGGGCTATGTACAGCTTCAGCGATCGGTTAGCTGCTCAGGTAGCTAATGTTTAAGTTAGTTAGGCCTAAAAGCATGGTATTAAGTGAAGTCCTGCTGCTGTGCCCTTTAAATATGTTGTCTGGGGGAACACGATTTTAATTATTTTCCGTTCCACCTCATTTAGCTGAAGAGTTATCATCTTGTCCTCCAAAGCTGAAATTGAAAATATGTTTGTCTCTTGAGACTTCTGGACAGAATTTTCATATCATCCATCCACATAGCAGAGAGATTCAGTAATAGCCTCTGTTGTGTGACTTTGCACTGCATTATCCCTCCTATCACATCATGAAGTGGCTATTGTCTCACAGCCTCCAGCTAAATTAAAATGTCTGATGATTATGTACAGTAACAGTGAGTCCTTGCTTGTTGCCGTGCCTCTGGCCATTGATTTTAGCATGGTTATTAGACTGGTGGTGGCGGCAGGAGTCTGGTAATGCGGTAATAAGACTACCCTTTCAGACTCTCAGTGGTGGAGAATTTCCCAGAGCTCAGACTGTGTGCCCTCCATTTCATGCCACTACAATATACCATCCTCTTCATTAGCCCTGAAACCAGAAGAACATGGCCTTTAAGCCACTATCTGGAATATTTCCTGCTGTTCACTTTAATGATAACTTCAATCAACCACATACCCTTTGATTCTTGAGTAGCATAACTTATAAATGCCCCTTGGCCTTACTACAACTGTCCTACCACATCATAACTCCATTGTTTGTATTCTCTCATAATCTCATGGACGGCCAGTGTTTTTTTTGTTGTATGATTTTAAATACCTATCTTGTTTCAAATCAAACTTTGTTACATGTGCCGAATAGAACCGAATACAGGTGTAGACCTTACCGTGAAATGCTTACTTACAAGCCCTTAACTTCACAAGGGTAGGGGGCAGCATTCGGAATTTTGGATGATAAGCGTGCCCAAATGAAACTACCTGCTACTCAGGCCGAGAAGCTAGGATATGCATATGCATATAATTAGTAGATTTCGATAGAAAACACTCTGAAGGTGCTAAAACTGTTTGAATGATTCTGTGAGCATAACAGAACTCATATGGCAGGTGAATACCTGAGAAAAAAAATCCAACCAGGAAGTGGGAAATCTGAGGTTTGTAGTTTTTCAAGTCATTGCCTATCGAATACACAGTGTCTATGGTGTCATATTGCACTTCCTAAGGCTTCCACTAGATGTCAACAGTCTTTAGAACCTTGTTTGAGGCTTCTACTGTGAAGGAGGGGGGAATGAGAGCTGATTGAGTCAGGGGTCTGCCAGAGTGGCATGAGCTGATCACGTTAGAGTGATCTGCGTTCCATTGCATTTCTGAAGACAAAGGAATTCTCCGGTTGGAACATTATTAAAGATTTATGTTAAAAACATCCTAAAGATTGATTCTATACATCGTTTGACATGTTTCTACGGACTGTAACGGAACTTTTTGACTTTTCGTCTGGACCTAGTGATAAGGCCTCATGAATTTGGATTACTGGGCTAAACACGCAAACGAAAAGGAAATATTTGGACATAAATGATGGACTTTATCAAACAAACATTTATTGTGGAACTGGGATTCCTGGGAGTGCATTCTGATGAAGATCATCAAAGGTAAGTGAATATTTAGAATGCTATTTCTGACTACTGTTGACTCTCTCATGGCGGGTATCTGTATGGCTTGTTTTTGTGTCTGAGCGCTGTACTCAGGTTATTGCATGGTGTGCTTTTTCCGTAAGGTTCTTTTTAAATCTGACACAGCGGTTGCATTAAGGAGAAGTGGATCTAAAATTCCATACATAACAGTTGTATCTTTTAGCAATGTTTATTATGAGTATTTCTGTAAATTGATGTGGCTCTCTGCAAAATCACTGGATGTTTTGGAACTACTGAACATAACCCAATGTAAACTGAGATTTTTGGATATAAATATGAACTTTATCGAACAAAACATTCATGTTTTCTGTAACATGAAGTCCTATGAGTGTCATCTGATGAAGATCATCAAAGGTTAGGTTAATTTTATCTCCATTTCTGCTGTGTTTTTTTTTGTGACTCTTTTCAGTCTCCTGAATTTTAATTATGGGGGGAAAAATGTTTTGTCTGGTGCCCCCTCTTCAAGAAGAGTTAAGAAAATATTTAAATACAGACTGTCTTGGTGTGTTTGGACCATGATAGTTTGTTGGTGATGTGGACACCAAGGAACTTAACTCTCTACCCGCTCCACTACAGCCCTGTCGATGTTAATAGAGGCCTGTTCGGCCCGCCTTTTCCTGTACTCCACGATCATCTTCTTTGTCTTGCTGACATTGAGGGAGAGGTTGTTGTCCTTGTATCACAATGCCAGTTCTCTAATCTCCTCCCTATAGTCTCATTGTTGTCGGTGATCAGACCTACCACTGTTGTGTCATCAGCTTACTTAATGATGGTGTTGGAGTTGTGTTTGGCCACACAGTCGTGGGTGAACTTGGAGTACAGGAGGGGACTAAGTACACACCAGATACTGACTGCTACTTTTGATTTTGACCCCCTCTTTGTTTAGGGACACATTATTCAATTTTTGTTAGTCACATGTCTGTGGAACTTGTTCAGTTTATATCTCCGTTGTTGAATATTGTTACGTTCATACAAATATTTACACATAAACGCAGTTGACATTGAGAGGACATTTCTTTTTTTGCTGAGTTTAAGTATTACAGACTCGGTCAGGGAGAGGCTGAAAATGTCAGTGAAAACACTTGCCAGTTGGTCCGCGCATCCTTTGAGTACACTTCCTGGTAATCCGTCTGGCCCCGCGGCTTTGTGAATGTTGACCTGTTTAAAGGTCTTGCTCAGATCTGCTACTGAGTGCTTTATCACACAGTCACCCAGAACATCTGGTGCTCTCGTGCATGCTTCAGTGTTGCTTGCCACGAAGCGAGCATAAAAGGCATTTAGCTCGTCTGGTAGGCTCGCGTCACTGGGGAGCTTACGTCTGGGTTTCCCTTTGTAGTCCGTAATAGTTTTCAAGCCCTGCCACATCCGACGAGCGTCAGAGCCGGTGTAGTAGGATTAAATCTTAATCCTGTATTGACACTTTGCTTGTTTGATGGTTCGTCTGAGGGCATAGCGGGATTTCTTATAAGCGTCTGGATTAGTGTCCCGCTCCTTGAAAGCGGCAGCTCTAGCCTTTAGCTCAATATGGATGTTGCCTTTAATCCATGGCTTCTGGTTGGGATATGTACATACGTTCACTGTGGGGATGACTGTGTTGATGCACTTATTGATGAAGCTGATGACTGAGGTGGTATACTCCTTAATGCCACTGGATGAATCCCGGAACATATTACAGTCCTCTAGCGTAGCATCCTCGTCATCTGACCACTCCCGTATTGAGCGAGTCACAGGTACTTCCTGCTTTAGTTTTTGCTTGTAGGCAGGAATCAGGAGGATGGAATTATGGTCAGATTTACCAAATGTAGGGCGGGGGAGAGCTTTGTATGCATCTCTGTGTGTGGAGTAAAGGTGGTCTTGAGTTTTTTTTTTTCTCTGGTTGCACATGTAACATTCTGGTAAAAAATGGGTACAACTAATATTAGTTTTCTTGTATTAAAGTCCCCAGCCACTAGGAGCGCTGCTTCTGGATGATCATTTTCTTGTTCGCTTTTGACCTTATGGAGTCGGTTGAGTGCGGTCTTCGTGCCAGCATCAGTCTGCGGTGGTAAATAGACAGCTATGAATAATATAGATAGCGTGGTCTACAGCTTATCATAAGGTACTCTACCCTTTATTCTCCTTCCTCCTGTCTGTTTCTTTGTTACTACTATTTTATTTATTTGATGTGAAGCACTACTTTACTTATATTGAAAAGCGCTATACAAATAAAGTTATTATTATGCATCCATCTATTACACAATCATTGCAGTCTTAATGACTCTGCTCTTGCTGCTGGTGATTCTCAGTATACTTCTGGCCCTACTTTGGACACTGTGAGCTTCAATGCCATACAACACTCCTTCCGTGGCCTCCAACTGCTCTAAAATGCAAGTAAAACTAAATGCATGCTCTTAAACCGATCACTGCCCGCACCCGCCCGCATGACTAGCATCACTACTCTGGACGGTTCTGACTTAGAATATGTGGACAACTACAAATACCTAGGTGTCTGGTTAGACTGTAAACTCTCCTTCCAGACTCACATTAAGCATCTCCAATCCAAAATTAAATCTAGAATCGGTTTCCTATTTCGCAAAAAAAGCATCCTTTGCTGCCAAACATACCCTCGTAAAACTGACTATCCTACCGATCCTTGACTTCGGCGATGTCATTTACAAATTAGCCTCCAACACTCTACTCAGAAAATGATATGTGGTCTACCACAGTGCCATCCGTTTTGCCACCAAAGTCCCATATACTACCCACCACTGCGACCTGTATGCTCTTGCTGGCTGCCCTCGCTTTATATTCGTCGCCAAACCCACTGGATCCAGGTCATCTATAAGTCTTTGCTAGGTATAGCCCCACCTTATCTCAGCTCACTGGTCACCATAGCAGCAGGTATATTTCACTGGTCATCCCCAAAGCCAACATCTAATTTGGCTGCCTTTCCTTCCAGTTCTCTGCTGCTAATGACTGGAACAAATTGCAAAAATCTCTGAAGCTGGAGTCTTATATATCTCCCTCACTAACTTATAGCATCATCTGTCAGAGCAGTTTACCAATTATTGCATCTGTACACAGCCCATCTGTAAATAGCCCACCCAAATACCTCCTCCCCCTATTGTTGTTTTTTTGCTCATTTGCAACCCAGTATCTCTACTTGCACATTCATCTTCTGCACATGTATCACTCCAGTGTTAATTGCTAAATTGTAATTATTACCACTATGGTCTATTTGCCTTACCTCCCTAATCTTACTACATTTGCACACACTGTATACATATATATATATATTGTATTGTGTTATTGACCGTACTTTTGTTTATCCCATGTGTTGTTTGTGTCGCACTGCTTTGCTTTATCTTGGCCAGGTCGCAGTTGTAAATGAGAATTTGTTCTCAACTAGCCTACCTAGTTTAAATAAAGGTGAAATAAATAAAACATTTTCTGTTATTTTTCCTTACTATTGGAGGCTCCTTTCAATTTGAAGTCATTATACGCCTTTGTGTAGGCTGACTGCAAGACCAATGATTGTCATCGTCTTGCATCTTAGTTGAATTAGAGGGTAGTTACTTGACTGAATGAATCAGTGGATTTCTAAGTATTTTCTAAGCTTCAGCCTGGTAGGTATTTGCTGCTGTTCTATACCTTGTCAGATAATGTATCTTAAGACAGAAAACACCTTTTTGGAAAATACACCACACATAGTTAAGTTCCCGGCCCTCCACATGACATCCTTAACTGTTGACTTTCCTAAGAGAGGCAAACAAAGACAGATCAGTGTCGGGTAAAGTCTGCTCAGGGTAAAGTCTGCTCAGGGTAAAGTCTGCTCAGGGTAAAGTCTCCAGTGTCCATTTTTGTGTGTCGTGATGAATTTTAAAAAACACGAGGCAAACAATAGACACTTCTTGTTTGAACTGATCTTTTCCTTTACCCTCCTCTGTGAGTGAGTTTATATTTCTTTTGTCTCTCGCAATTTAAAGGAACAGACCGGTTTGAATAAAATTCACACGTTGTCTTGGCAACTGGGAAATAATAAATGCACACACACTCGTGACCTGTTGTGCAGGTGTTATCCCACTGGGCACAGACGTCAGTTCAATGCTAGTTTTAATTCAATTTGATTGTAAAACCAACAAACATTTTAACCATCTCATTGGTTTTAGGGTAAAGGTGGATTTAGGTGAAGAAAATAGACATTCCCGAAATCCCTTTACGTTGTTGACTTTTTGCGAATCCAATCAGTTTTCCACAATGATTCAACATAATCACATACATTTCTTTTGTTGAAATGACAATGAATAAACATAGTTTCCAACAATCAGTTTGTGCCTAGTGGGATAACTGAACCACCCACCATGCTCATGCTCATCCTCCACCTTAAACCCAAATCAGACCTAGAGGTCTTCATGGGTCCACCCAAAACTGATTACCCGGGACCCGACCAGGTTGGGTCCAAAATTCTGTAGTTGACCCTCGGATCTGGGTCAGATCTGATTGCCTCGGGGATGTGTAATTATAACTGATTTGCTGGTAAGGACCTATACAGACCTGAACGTGACTGCTGCAGTAGAGATAGAGAGAGAAAAGTATCTAATTACATTTCACGAGAGTGGTGCGTGTTGCTTGTTGTTGTTAGCCAATTACAAGTCATCAAAGCGGCACTAGCCTCTGGTTCTATGTGTGCAAATTAGGAGAACAATGGAAGATGGAATTCAAATAAGAATTTAATGAGAAGGATAGGCTACCACGACCAAGAGCCAACAGCAACAGGAAGGCTGCTACTGTGACAAATACAATTTGATTTGATTTACTTAATACTCTAAATTGAGTTGTTGTTGTAATTGTGTAGGATGGGGTAAAGAGCAGCCTATTTAGCCGTAAATTAGCTTACCCTGCTAGCTTAACTCAAATCAAATTTTCAAATCTAGCTTATCTTCTCAGTTTGATGCAGTCAAAACAGGTACTATGTCATCAGATTGGATGATAAATAACCTAGCTTTGGCATCTAGACGTTAGTAACTAGTTTGAGTTGGCTTGGTTGCTGCTGTCTCTCTCTCTCTCTCGCTCTCCTTCAGTTAATAATGTAGCTAGCTAAAAAAATAGCCGGGTCTATACAGGGCCGGGTCTGGTTGTCCTTGGGTCCTTTCAGACCGGGTCTCAATTATTTTTACAGTAATTTATTTGGGTAGGCTCCGGTGTTATACAGAAGTGTTGCAAAATGCAACCCCCAACCCCCCAAAAACATTTTTAAACATTGTTAAGTCTTCAAATTTAGGGCATGTATTTCCATCTAATTAAATCCAAGGCAATAACATTCATTCTTAAATGAATATACTACAAAGCCCTCAATAGGAATGTCAATACTAAAACGAGTTATATCCATCTACAGTGCCTTGCAAAAGTATTCAGACCCTTTGGATTTCTTCACATTTTGTGTTACAAAGTGGGATTAAAATGATTTATTTTTTAAACAATCTACACATTATACTCATGTCAAAGTGGAAGAATATATTTAAAGATAAATAACAAATTCATAACTAATATAGTAACAACTGTGGATGGATCAACAACATTTTATTGACTCCAGAATAATGACCTAAATGACAAAGAATACAAATATACAGAATAAACATATTCCAAAACATGCATCTTGTATGCAAAAAGACAGTAATACTAAAGTACTAAAGTAATACTGCAACAAACAAAAAACACCAAAGGAATTCACTTTTACCTAAATACAAAGCCTTATGTTTGGGGTAAGTCCAACACATCACTAAGTAACTGCCTCCTTGTTTTCTAGTAATGTGGTGGCTGCATCATGGTATAGGTATGCTTGACATTGGCAAGTACGGGGGAGTTTTTCAGGATAACAAGAAATGGGATGGAGCTAAGTACAGGAAAACTCTTGGCCGCGGTAATATGTGGCGGTAATATGGTCACCACAACAGCCCTAAACTGGTACTGACCTTGTATATAGTGCACATTCTCGTTTGTTTTATTTCTCGTGTGTTTCTCATTTTATTTCTGTGACCTAATATTGATTCTGTGCTCTTTTGAAAGCTAGAATCCTCAGTTGCTGCGTCCATTTTTTAAACTACAAATGTACGATATATACCCATTGATTCTTGAAGAATATAACTTATAAATGCCTCATGAGCTTAGTTCAACTTGTCATATCAAAACTCAGCTTGTTTTACTCCAATGTTTGTAAACCATGTAAATGTAAACAAACACTGTATAACCTCCAAACATGGTTAAAACTATAACGTGTGTATCATGGATGGTCAGTCCTTGCATCCATCGCTCTGTCTATGAATTTGAGAGTGGTTACATTTCTCCAGTCCCGTCCCTCAGCTTTTTACCAAAACAGAGGCGGGGGTGGGGGGCACTTTGTTACTGTTTCAATTAAAGACTCTCTCCATCTATTAGAACTTTTCCTGTAGATAAACAATATCTCATGTATAAATACAGTAATTTAAACACAATTAAGGCTAAAAAATATGTTTTGAGCAAAATTGTGTTTTTTAGACTACTGCAAACTTCAAGGAGTTGATCTGATGGTGCCCTCTAATGTCATCGGCCTCACTCCTTGCATGCGGTAACAATAGAGGAGCAATAGAGAACAAAAGAGAAATGGCCCACCCCCCTACTTGTGCCATGTCATGAGTATACCTGGACCACCTATTTAGATGTGCCTTTTGTTAAGTAAATTGGGTGATGAATGAAGTGAAAAGGAGCCTGGAGTAGGACTTTAAGGACTCTCACTTTAAGACCCTATTCTGGGTTCTCTATGTCTTAACTTTGATATTGAACACTGCATCCTGTGCATGTGACGAATACACTTTGACTTGATGTTTAATCCTGAGGGTTGGAACCTTTGTCTTTCAGGTGGGGCACTCAGGGCGACTTCACTACGACGCACCCGTTACCCATGGTCAAAGTGAAGCTGTTTACAGAGAGCACGGGGCTACTTGCCCTTGAAGACAAGGAGCTGGGGAGGGTAAGACATCAGTACATACTGTACATCAACCTATTAAGATTGATATAATTCACTATCAATATCAGCCACTTGATATCAGTTAGTATTTATATCAGATACCAGCAATTAGAATGACCCAATCATTTATTGGCTTGACAATGTAACAATGTAGCCCAAACAGCAATGTACCTAGACTAGTTTTTCCCATGACATGGATTCCAATGTGCAAGAGCTGGAGCTGTTATTCTACCGGAAGAGCCCCCTCTCTCTTCTCCCCATCATCATCTCTTCTTCTCTCTGAGAAACAGATGGAGACTCCCTTTGAGAGACTGATAACACTGCGACACTAACAAAACAATGAGCACCACAAAGATCTGTCTCCCAGTCAGTGTTAGAGTGGGTGTGCCACACACATGCAACATACATACTGTGTGCACACATACATGCAACATACATACTGTGTGCACACATACATGCGGAATATGACAGGTTGCATACACACACATTCTGCCAATTTATTGTCTTTCATTTTTCCTCTTTCATTCTCCATTCATTCTCCATTCATTCTCCATTCATTCTCCATTCATTCTCCATTTTCTTCTCTCTTTGGTCAAAAGTAATAACTCTAAAAGTCTGTCCCCCTCCATTAATCCTGTTTTTCTCCTCTCTCGTTTTCCTGAACCTCTCTAATCTCTGTTTCTGCCTCTGTCTCTCTCGTTTTCCTGAACCTCTCTAATCTCTGTTTCTGCCTCTGGCTCTCTCGTTTTCCTGAACCTCTCTAATCTCTGTTTCTGCCTCCTTCTCTCGTTTTCCTGAACCTCTCTAATCTCTGTTTCTGCCTCCTTCTCTCTCGTTTTCCTGAACCTCTCTAATCTCTGTTTCTGCCTCCTTCTCTCGTTTTCCTGAACCTCTCTAATCTCTGTTTCTGCCTCCTTCTCTCGTTTTCCTGAACCTCTCTAATCTCTGTTTCTGCCTCCTTCTCTCGTTTTCCTGAACCTCTCTAATCTCTGTTTCTGCCTCCTTCTCTCGTTTTCCTGAACTCTCTAATCTCTGTTTCTGCCTCTGGCTCTCTCGTTTTCCTGAACCTCTCTAATCTCTGTTTCTGCCTCCTTCTCTCGTTTTCCTGAACCTCTCTAATCTCTGTTTCTGCCTCCTTCTCTCGTTTTCCTGAACCTCTCTAATCTCTGTTTCTGCCTCCTTCTCTTGTCCCTCTCCCCCTCTTTCGCTCTGTCTATTTCTCTCTCTCTCACACACACACACACAAACGCACAAACAAACACACACTTGTGTCTAACATCTCAAAGCACTCTTTGTCTCTAAAAGTAATTGAAGCATGGTGAATATGTCTATGGAGTCTAAATACAGATGAGGATTTCATTGCCACAAATGTAGTCTCTACCTGAATGGGTTTCATGTATACAGTTCTGAAACCGATCAGGGTCGTTCTATTTGATTTCAATCACTTTTTGACCTTTTGATTTGAATACAACTTTCCATACATGGCAGAAGTGGTCAGAAAATTACTTTTTGGATTCGAATGCCAAAACATTTAGGAGACAGAGATGCTTTTGGTTGACCCATACCCAACCCTAGTATGAGACTCATCTATCAGTTTAAAAGATAAACGGTAGAATTTGATATCATTTAAAAGCGTTCTCAAACTAATTTAGAATTTCTTGAATATATATAGTTTGTATTGTCATTGTTTATCCTTTATTGTAAATGATCTATAAATACAGTATTTGTGCATATGTTGAGGCTTAGAACCTATTTTACATCATCTGAGGAGTTTGTGTTATGCCCGCCATCACATTTTTTGGTAATTGACATGAAAGGTTTTTGAGCAACATTTTTTGTCAAGTAATTATAAAATAGTTTCACAACCCTGTTTGTAAGCCTTTAAATTATATCAAACTCAACCATTTACCCTTTCCATTGTTGAAGACATGGATGTCTTATGGTAGGATGGAGTATGCAAAATGGGTCAAGTGTGAGCACACCTCGATCTCCTAAATGTTTTGGCATTCAGGTCCAAAAAGTTACATTCTGACTACTTCTACAATGGGCAAATATGTTGCTGCTGCCCCCAGGGGGATGATGCCTCCTGGGGGATGATGCCTCCTGGGGGATGATGCCTCCTGGGGGATTATGCCTCCTGGGGGATGGTGTGGTGGTAGTGAGCAGTCTAAACCAGTGGTTCTTGAACCTCTCCTCAGAGATCCCCAACTGTTCCATGTATTTGAACCAGTCCACCGCAAGCACCCCTAAGTCAACTAATCATCAAGTCTTTGACTAGGTGAATCAGGTGAACTAGTTCAGGGCTAAAACTAAATTGTGAAACTTCTGGGGGTAGTCTAAACTACCTAACCTTTTCCATAACAATATGGAGCATCTACAGATGGGGTTGTGATATGAAAAGAGAGTCTGTCTTGTTTGTGTCTTCCCCAGACAGCCATGGTTTTGTCATGTCCTTCACCTGTCGGTTCCCATCATAGTAACAAAGTATGAGGATGTGTACGTCTGTCTGTCACTGACTAACTGTCTGATGAGAGAGACTGTTTGTATATTTTGGTGGTGGTGAAGCCAGAAGCCATCATTACTTCACCTTCTGTAAAATAGTTTATTATCTCTCCTGTGCACTCGCCCTTTGTCACCCCCATCCTTTCCTTTCCCGCTCTCCCATTCCCAGGTGATCCTGAACCCAACTACCAACGGACCCAAGCAGGCTGAGCTCCACAAGATGGTGGTGTCCAAGAACAGTCAGGACGTAGAGCTAAAGATCCAACTAGCTGTCCGCATGGACAAACCCCCCAACATGAAGCACAGCGGGTAAGAACTACACTACCCAGTCATACTGAGGGTATGAACTACACTACCCAGTCATACTGAGGGTAAGAACTACACTACCCAGTCATACTGAGGGTAAGAACTACACTACCCAGTCATACTGAGGGTAAGAACTACACTACCCAGTCATACTGAAGGTAAGAACTACACTACCCAGTCGTACTGAGGTTATGAAATACACTACCCAGTCATACTGAGGGTAAGAACTACACTACCCAGTCATACTGAGGGTAAGAACTACACTACCCAGTCATACTGAGGTTATGAAATACACTACCCAGTCATACTGAGGTTATGAAATACACTACCCAGTCATACTGAGGGTATGAAATACACTACCCAGTCATACTGAGGGTATGAAATACACTACCCAGTCATACTGAGGGTAAGAACTACACTACCCAGTCATACTGAGGGTAAGAACTACACTACCCAGTCATACTGAGGTTATGAAATACACTACCAAGTCATACTGAGGGTTTGAAATACACTACCCAGTCATACTGAGGGTTTGAAATACACTACCCAGTCATACTGAGGTTATGAAATACACTACCCAGTCATACTGAGGTTATGAAATACACTACCCAGTCATACTGAGGGTATGAAATACACTACCCAGTCATACTGAGGTTATGAAATACACTACCCAGTCATACTGAGGGTATGAACTACACTACCCAGTCATACTGAGGGTATGAACTACACTACCCAGTCATACTGAGGGTATGAAATACACTACCAAGTTGGTATGATGTTAGGTGGCAGTGGAGGTCAGGGAGGCAGGCAAGCTTAGGTCACACTATAAAGAATTTTATAAGACCCTAGAGTTTACTAGGATATATTTGTATGGGATATGTATGTTTTGTGTGGAGATATAATGAAAAACAACAAAGTGACTAACGTTTTAAGGGTTAGCCTGTAATAGAAACTGTCATTAGAACACAAGGCAAAGAAAGGATAGCAGCACCCCCTAGTGGTGGCTGATAGAGGAGATGGAGAGAAAGAAGGGGGTAGAGAGGAAGATGATGAGCTAAGGAGAAGAGGCACGGGTAACTTCTGTCTGTCTGTATGCGGACAGAACATTTTTTTATAGGAGACGTATGTGTGTGTTCAAGTCATTCTGCCTTGTCTATTTGATTGGAATGCATTATTTCAGGTACATTTTGATGATATTGAATGTATTTCATGTTGGGCTTCCTTCACTCCAACAGAGGGCAGCCCAGCTCCATTTTTAAAGCCAATGACATTCATGCCATCAGTCAAATCACTGGAATAGCAAGACTGGTCTTATCTGGCTAGAAAATGTCTAGGGATACTCAATCTAAGCCGAATTGAACCAATCCTTCCTCTTTTCAGTGAAAAACATCTAATTCCAGTTTGTTCTTCAGTTCATGCACCATGGACTACAAAGTAACAAGTTGACTTTTTGACTTTTGCATTGCCTACATTGCTTCTGAACAGAGCACAGCCCACAACCTTTCAGGGAAGCTAGAAACCAATATTCACAGGCAGTTAGAAAAGCCAAGGCTAGCTTTTTCAAGCAGAAATTTGCTTCCTTGCAACACAAACTCAAAAAAGTTCTAGGACATTGTAAAGTCCATGGAGAATAAGAAAACCTCCTCCCAGCTGCCCACTGCACTGAGGATAGGGAACACTGTCACCACCGATAAATCCACTATAATTGAGAATTTCAATAAGCTTTTTTCTACGGCTGGCCATGCTTTCCACCTGGCTACACCTACCCCGGTTAACAGCACTGCACCCCCCACAGCAACTCACCCAAGCCTTCCCCATTTCTCCTTCACCCAAATCGAGTAAGCTGATGTTCTGAAAGAGCTGCAAAATCTGGACCCCTACAAATCAGCCGGGCTAGACAATCTGGACCCTTTCATTCTAAAATTATCTGCCGAAAATGTTGCAACCCCTATTATTAGCCTGTTCAACCTCTCTTTCGTGTCGTCTGAGATTCCCAAAGATTGGAAAGCAGCTGCGGTCATCCCCCTATTCAAAGGGGGGGACACTCTTGAACCAAACTGCTACAGACCTATTTTTATCCTACCATGCCTTTCTAAGGTCTTCGAAAGCCAAGTCAACAAACAGATTACCGATCATTTCGAATCCCACGTACCTTCTCCGCTATGCAATCTGGTTTCAGAGCTGGTCATGGGTGCACCTCAGCCACGCTCAAGGTCCTAAACGATATCTCTAACCGCCATCGATAAGAAACAATACTGTGCAGCCTTTTTCATTGACCTGGCCAAGGCTTTCGACTCTGTCAATCACCACATCCTCATCTGCAGACTCGATAGCCTTGGTTTCTCAAATGATTGCCTTGCCTGGTTCACCAACTACTTATTTGATAGAGTTCAGTGTGTCAAATCGGAGGGCCTGTTGTCCGGGCCTCTGGCAGTCTCTATGGGTGTGCCACAGGGTTCAATTATTGGACCGACTCTCTTCTCTGTATACATCAATGATGTCGCTCTTGCTGCTGGTGAGTCTCTGATCCACCTCTAAGCAGACGACACCATTCTGTATACTTCTGGCCCTTCTTTGGACACTGTGTTAACAACCCTCCAGACAAGCTTCAATGCCATACAACTCTCCTTCCGTGGCCTCCAATTGCTCTTAAATACAAGTAAAACTAAAGGCATGCTCTTCAACCGATCGCTGCCTGCACCTGCCTGCCCGTCCAACATCACTACTCTGGACGGTTCTGACTTAGAATATATGGACAACTACAAACACCTAGGTGTCTGGTTAGACTGTAAACTCTCCTTCCAGCCTCACATCAAACATCTCCAATCCAAAGTTAAATCTTGAATTGGCTTCCTATTTCGCAACAAAGCATCCTTCACTCATGCTGCCAAACATACCCATGTAAAACTGACCATCCTACCGATCCTCGACTTCGGCGATGTCATTTACAAAATAGCCTCCAATACCCTACTCAATAAATTGGATGCAGTCTATCACAGTGCCATCCGTTTTGTCACCAAAGCCCCATATACTACCCACCACTGCGACATGTACGCTCTCGTTGGCTGGCCCTCGTTTCATACTCGTCGCCAAACCCACTGGCTCCAGGTCATCTACAAGACCCTGCTGGGTAAAGTCCCCCCTTATCTCAGCTCGCTGGTCACCATAGCAGCACCCACCTGTAGCACGCGCTCCAGCAGATATACCTCTCTGGTCACCCCCAAAACCAATTCTTCGTTTGGCCGCCTCTCCTTCAAGTTCTCTGCTGCCAATGACTGGAACGAACTACAAAAATCTCTGAAACTGGAAATACATCTCCCTCACTAGCTTTAAGAACCAGCTGTCAGAGCAGCTCACAGATTACTGCACCTGTACATAGCCCATCTATAATTTAGCCCAAACAACTACCTCTTTCCCTACTGTATTTATTTATTTTGCTCCTTTGCACGCCATTATTTCTATCTCTACTTTGCACGTTCTTCCACTGCAAATCTACCATTCCAGTGTTTTACTTGCTATATACTATTTACTTCGCCACCATGGCCTTTTTGTTGTTGCCTTTACCTCCCTTATCTCACCTCATTTGCTCACATTGTATATAGACTTGTTTTTCTACTGTATTAGTGACTGTATGTTTGTTTTACTCCATGTGTAACTCTGTGTCGTTGTATGTGTCGAACTGCTTTGCTTTATCTTGGCCAGGTCGCAATCGTAAATGAGAACTTGTTCTCAACTTGCCTACCTGGTTAAATAAAGGTGAAATAAATAAAAAATAGAAAACCAACAGACTTCTGAAATGATCCATGTTCTATACTTTGGTGGATCATGGCACTCCACTGTCAGTGCAAGGTAGAGGTCTTCACTGACCCGAGTGGGTCTGGATCCAGAATTGTAAATAATGTCACAGGTCTGGGTCGGATCGGATATGATTGTAATTTTAACTGACTTGTCTGGAAAGTCCTTACAGATCCAAACACGACTGCTGTAAAGAGAGAGAGACTTCTCTGACTTTTCACGAGAGTGGCGAATGTAGCTTGTTGTTGTTGTTGTTGGCCAATCATAAGTTATCAAATCGACAATAGGCTACAGTCATAGAGCGTCCGTGTGTGGCAAAAGTTAGGATATATCTAGTCAATGGATGGTGAAATTAAAATTATGGAATTAAAAGGTAAAGGAGAAGGATAGGCTACAATGACCAAAAGAGAGGAGGAGTATCCATAATGTTATCGAGCCAATTAAGGAGGACTATCATAGTAACTTGTAACGACATTAGAAGCTAAATTCGGGTTTCTTCAAAATAATAATTATTGCAAGATATGACATTACATAATAAAGGAATTTGACTATGTGGCAAGAGAAAAGATCATTTGCCCTTATTAAATTCACCAGATCATGTTCCATCAATGGATGTCGATTTAACTCGCTTGACTTCTATGATTAAGCAATAAGGCACAAGGGGTTATGGTATATGGCCAATATACCATGGCTAAGGGATGTTCTCTGCACGACGCAACGCAGAGTGCCTGAATACAGCTGTTAGCCGTGGTATATTGGCCATATACCACAAACCCCCAGGGGCCATTATTGCTATTATAAACTGATTACCAACGTAATTAGAACAGTAAAAAGTCATGTTTTATCATATCCGTGGTATATGGTCTGATATACCACGGCTTTCAGCCAATCAGCATTCTGGGTTCAAACCAGGTTTATAATAAGGCCTGAGTAGGTGTGGTATATGGCCAATATACCACGGCTAATGTTTGTTCTTATGCACACAACGCAACGCGGAGTGCCTGGACACAGCCCTTAGCCGTGGAATATTGGCCATATACCACAAACCCCAGAGGTGACTTATTGCTTTATAAACTGGTTACCAACATAATTAGAGTAGTACAAATAAATGTTTTGTCATACCTGTGGTATGCAGCCTGATATACGGCTGTCAGCCAATCAGCATTCAGGGCTCGACCCACCCAGTTTATAATTGTAAATAAATCCCCTTTGTGCATAGATGTGCATTACTATAGATAAATCTGACAGTGGAAAACCACACTACAGGCTGATCCAACTTTGATGTAATGTCCTTAAAACAAGTCAAAATGAGGCTCAGTAGTGTGTGTGGCCTCCACGTGCCTGTATGACCTCCCTACAATGCCTGGGCATGCTCCTGATAAGGTGGCGGATGGTCTCCTGAGGGATCTCCTCCCAGACCTGGACTAAAGCATCTGCCAACTCCTGGACAGTCTGTGGTGCAACGTGGCATTGGTGGATGGAGCGAGACATGATGTCCCAGATGTGCTCAATTGGATTCAGGTCTGGGGAACGAGCGGGCCAGTCCATAGCATCAATGCCTTCCTCTTGCAAGAACTGCTGACACACTCCAGCCACATGAGGTCTAGCATTGTCTTGCATTAGGAGGAAATCAGGGCCAACCGCACCAGCATATGGTCTCACAAGGGGTCTGAGGATCTCATCTCGGTACCTAATGGCAGTCAGGCTACCTCTGGCGAGCACATGGAGGGCTGTGCGGCCCCCCAAAGAAATGCCCCCCCACACCATGACTGACCTACCACCAAACCGGTCATGCTGGAGGATGTTGCAGGCAGCAGAACGTTCTCCACGGTGTCTCCAGACTCTGTCACGTCTGTCACATGTGCTCAGTGTGAACCTGCTTTCATCTGTGAAGAGCAAAGGGCGCCAGTGGCGAATTGCCAATCTTGGTGTTCTCTGGCAAATGCCAAACGTCCTGCACGGTGTTGGGCTGTAAGCACAACCCCCACCTGTGGACGTCGGGCCCTCATACCACCCTCATGGAGTCTGTTTCTGACTGTTTGAGCAGACACATGCACATTTGTGGCCTACTGGAGGTCATTTTGCAGGGCTCTGGCAGTGGTCCTCCTTGCACAAAGGCGGAGGTAGCGGTCCTGCTGCTGGGTTGTTGCCCTCCTACGGCCTCCTCCACGTCTCCTGATGTACTGGCCTGTCTCCTGGTAGCGCCTCCATGCTCTGGACACTACGCTGACAGACACAGCAAACCTTCTTGCCACAGCTCGCATTGATGTGCCATCCTAGATGAGCTGCACTACCTGAGCCACTTGTGTGGGTTGTAGACTCCGTCTCATACTACCACTAGAGTGAAAGCACCGCCAGCATTCAAAAGTGACCAAAACATCAGCCAGGAAGCATAGGAACTGAGAAGTTGTCTGTGGTCCCCACCTGCAGAACCACTCCTTTATTGGGGGTGTCTTGCTAATTGCCTATAATTTCCACCTGTTGTCTATTCCATTTGCACAACAGCATGTGAAATTGATTGTCAATCAGTGTTGCTTCCTAAGTGGACAGGTTGATTTCACAGAAGTGTGATTGACTTGCAGTTACATTGTGTTGTTTAAGTGTTCCCTTTATTTTTTTGAGCAGTGTATATATATTTTAAGAGAAATGCCATGGCGGCCTCGGTGCAACTTAGAAATAGCCCAAAAACCCGCAACCAATGCATTTTCACCCGCAACATTGTTTTCAAAGTGGCCCAATTCAGCTCGAAAACCGCAAACATGGCAACACTGCTGCTCCCTGTTACACTCGATCACAGATCACAGTACGGCCCCTCCCCCACTGACTAGAGTGGCACCTCTCCCTTTATCAGCTCTGGTTAATAAAGTAGCTTAAAACATATATTTTCTTCTGCTTCCTTCACTCGGATCGGGTCTGTATCTGTCCAGGTCTGTACGGAACTGGTCTAGTTGTCCTCAGGTCCATTTGGAAGGGGACTCGATATAATAAAAACAGGTTTTATGCGGATCCCGGTAGGAACGCCCCAGGTCCATCTGTTTGGACCTGTGAGACCTCTCGTGCAATTCCCCTGGGAGGACTGGTTGAGGTCTACAACAGTGCCCCCGCCTCCCTGATGGGCAGCATTGTGAGGTCACCTCATAACTCTGGCTCTGCTAATTAATGAAGAGAACCGGGGTGCTGAGTGAAGTGTGTGTTCGCATTTGCGCATGCACACTCTTGCAAGTGTGTGTATCTATCAGTCTATCTGGATGGTAAGTGGCTCCCCCTAATTGGCTAGTGCCTTCAAAAGTTTATTATCATCTCAGCTGACCCTTGGAGTGTCAAGGACACCAGGGTGCGCACACGCACACACACACACACACACACACACACACACACACGCACACACATAAACACACTAGGCACACCTGAGGACTGTCCATTCTAGGAAATAAGAAAGAAAGCGAGCAAAGGGATAGAGAGAGACTGAGAGGAGGGGGAGAAAGAGAGACAGACTGACAGACATACAGAGAGATGGAGAGGTTGTATTTTCAGGTTGAGTGCTTCACCATTAAAAGCAGCCATCTGTTGATGGGAGCCGAAGAGGCAGAGAAGAGAAGATGGAGCTCTGTCTCAGTTCTCCCAAAGACTGCAATCTGCCACCACCTCCAACCTACCAGAAAAAGGGGAGAAGGGGGAAGTGCGAGGGAGTGAGTTAAAGAGAGGGGGAGAGCGAGAAGAGGCACAGGGTGGGTTCTGGCTCAGTACTCCCAAAGACTGAAAGACTGCAATCTGACACCAACATCAGAGAGAGAGAGAGAGTTGGCCACACCCCACAGGAAGCAGAATTTGAATTGAAGGAAGTATAATTTAATTCAAAGAAATTCAAAGCCATACAACCAAGACATAAAACATAGTCTCATTCATTTGACAAATCGGACACTTATTAATGCAAAGAATACAAATACCTTTTCAAATATTTTTTGATTATATCTCAGATGTCAAACAGTATTTTTTCAAATAAATGTATTTGTTTCTGATATTTAAAACATTGAGGGAATTATAGACAACCCACATGTCCTTAGAATGTTTAGAGACCACTGTAATTATTTCAAAATAGTTTTAGGGACAGATCGAAATTCAGTGGGGGGTGGGGCTGATCCATCTCAGTGTTTTAAAAAAACAAATGCACCCCCCTCCCCAACGTTAACAATATTTTCACATGACCCTCCCCTTGTACTGTAAATATATCGAACAACCTACCCCCTCAAAGAATTAACTAAGATAATGTTTACGACCACATATAACAATTATTGTAGTGACCCTGGGTTTCTAAATGTGTATATCGACTTTGCCACTTCAGCATGCTTTTGTGACACAGTCGATGCCACGCAAGGCTACAGGCCACAAGGGTGAGGGTTCACTGAGCTCAGTCTCCCTGCCTGTTTCATTACACTGCAATCAGAGCCGGCTGCAGACAATTATCAGCTAGGGGGATATCATATTCCCAACATTTTTGATGCCATATTTATAATTATATGAAATATAGTAACCAGGCAAAGTTGGACACACCTACTCATTCCATATTTTTTTATTACTATTATCTACATTGTAGAATAATAGTGAAGACATCAAAACGATTAAATAACGCATATGGAATCATGTATTACCCCAAAAAGTGTTAAACAAATTTAAATATATTCTATATTTGAGATTCTTCAAAGTAGCCACCCTTTGCCCAGCTTTGCACACGCTTGGCATTCTCTCAACCAGCTCCATGAGTTAGTCACCTGGAATGGATTTCAATTAACAGGTGTTCCTTGTTAAAAGTGAATTTGTGGAATTTCTTTCCTTAATGCATTTGAGCCAATCAGTTGTGTTGTGACAAGGTAGGGATGGTACACAGAAGATAGCCCGATTTGGTAAAAGACCAAGTCCATATTAGGGCAAGAACAGCTAAATAACCAAAGAGAAACTACA
The DNA here is from genome assembly GCF_018296145.1 of Oncorhynchus tshawytscha. Classification (NCBI taxonomy): domain Eukaryota; kingdom Metazoa; phylum Chordata; class Actinopteri; order Salmoniformes; family Salmonidae; genus Oncorhynchus; species Oncorhynchus tshawytscha. Next base: position 1,440,961 of record NC_056447.1, on the reverse strand, counting down.
GTCCATCATTACTTTAAGACATTAAGGTCAGTCAATACGGAACATTTCAAGAACCTTTAAAGTTTTGTCAAGTGCAGTCGCAAAAACCATCAAGCACTATGATGAAACTGACTCATAAGGACCGCCACAGGAAAGGAAGAACCAGAGTTACCTCTGCTGCAGAGGATAGTCACAGAGTTTAAGTAACAGACACACCTCCACATCAACTGTTCAGAGGAGACTGCATGAATCAGGTCTACGTGGTTGAATTGCTGCAAAGAAACCATTACTAATGGACACCGATAATAAGAAGACTTGCTTGGGCCAAAAAAACACAAGCAATGGTCATTATTCACAATGGAAATCTGTCCTGTGGTCTGATGAGTGATTTTTAGTTGTTTTGAGATGCAGCGTAGGTGAACGGATGATCTTGGTGGTTTCCACCGTGAAGCATGGAGGTGGAAGTGTGATGGTTGGGTGTGCTTTGCTGGTGACAATGTCAGTGATTTATTTAGAATTCAAGGCACACTTATCCAGCATGGCTACCACATCATTCTGTATTGATACGCCATCCCATCTGGTTTGCGCTTAGTGGGATTATCATTTGTTTTTCAACAGGACAATGACCCAAAACATACCTCCAGGCTGCGTAAGGGCTATTTGACCAAGAAGGAGAGGGATGGAGTGCTGCATCAGATGACCTGACCTCCACAATCCCCCGACTTCAACCCAATTGAGATGTTTTGGGATGAGTTGGACCACAGAGGGAAGGAAAAGCAGCCAACATGTGCTCAGCATATGTGGGAACTCCTTCAAGACTGTTGGAAAAGCATTCCAGGTGAAGCTGGTTGAGAGAATGCCAAGAGTGTGCAAAGCTGTCGTCAAGGCAAATGGTGGCTACTTTGAAGAATCTCAAATATGAATTATGTTTTTTATATGGTTAACACTTTTTTGGTTATGTCTTATTTCATAGTTTTGATGTCTTCATTATTATTCTACAATGTAGAAAATAGTAATAAAATAGAAAAACCCTTGAATGAGTGTCCAAACTTTTGGCTGGTACTGTATATGGAATGAATTAATAATAAATACTAATAGTTGTCCTAGTTCCCATCCTGACAGACACCTCGTTAAGTTCGCTGATGACACTGCCATGATCAGCCTGTTGCATGATGACGAGGAACATCATGGCCCGGTCCTAGATGACTTTGTAGAGTGGTGTGAGGAATCACACTTGGTCCTCAATACCAACAAGACCAAAGAGACGTGCTTAGACTTCAGGAAGTGTTCACCACCTACCTCTGCAACATCTATCAGAGGTCAGAATATAGAGATTGTAGAGGAATAGAGATATCTGGGTATTTTACCACCTCTTGGACAATAAGCTTCAGTGGAGTAAATGTACAGACCTGATCTACAAAAACAGCCAACAGACTGTACTTTCTCAAAAAGCTGGGATCTTTTAATGTAGACTGTACTATACTGACTCTGTTTTATGAATCTTTCATTGAGAGTATTTAAACTTTTTGCGTTGTTTGTTGGTTTGGCAATGTCACTGTCAGCCAGAGAAATATGCTGAGAAGGATTATCACCACAGGAAGCAAGGTACTTGGAGTCAACCAGACAGGCCTGGATGAGATCTTTAAGGTCAGGGCCCTCCGCAAGGCTCACAAAATAATTTTAGACCCAAGCCACCCCCTGTACCCGGACCTTGAACTACTCATCTCTGGGCGCAGGTATAGGGCACCGCTCAGCAGGAAAAACAGAACTAGACAATCATTTGTGCCAGGTGTGATATCCCTCCTAAATAGCTCTGGCTAATGTTCCTATCGACTCAGTAAGGCCAGCAGGCTAGTCTTTAAAAACAAAAAGTGTTTTATTGGTATGTAACTGTTATGAAAGTTGTATTGTCCATTTTGTTTTGTATTTAAACGGCACTTTAAACGTGTACATGACACTGCAACAAAATTTACCCATGGGGACAATAAAGTCAGTAAGTAATTTTCCACCAACAGGTTTCTGTACCGATACACCACACTACCAATAATCAATGCATTCCGACTTCGGGCACTTCAACATCATGGTTTGTGTTTCCAACACGACAATAAATAAACTATGTCTAGTATGTCACACTTTTTGGTGTTTTGAAACAGATGTCTCTTTCCAGTCATCAATTGGCCACTGCACAGTTTGGATTGATTGATTCGTTGCTAGATTTTTATTTGTCGGTAAAAAACAATACGTATATACACAGATTTTTTTAAAGGGATGGGGATTGCACAATAAAGTCGGGGACTTATGTCCATCGTGGTCCCTATTTTTTACATAAATACATATACAATTACATAAATACAGACATATTACAGAGATAGAGATTAAAAAATGCTCTACCTCCAGATGAGTATGAGATGGGAGTTTAAGTTCAATTCTTACAAGCTTGTTTGGCTGGTAGCTTATTCTTTAGATCTCTGGAGCTGCTGGTGAACCATGATGTGCAGGCATAATCAAAGTGACACTGGACTAGCGCACTTGAGACTTTACGGTGTCTATAGCTAGGTTTCCATTGAATTGACGACAGATTTGCGTGTGAATATTCTAAAATCTTAATTAAAAACAATATACAATTTCAGAGTTTCCTTTTAGTAAAATTTGGCGCTGGACAAGATGACGGTGAAGATTTTAATTTACTGGACATTTGAGAAATTTGATGGACATCTATATGCATTCAGATCCAACATGGCGCAGCCAGCGCCATCAATAAACAAGGGATATTGGACATTTTATGTGTCCTTAAAAACAGCCTATAACAAATGACAAAAACACTATTCCTTGTGTTTCAATGTGTAGAATATGCTAAACTTTATAGCCTATTTTTATTTTTTCATTTTTTATTTCACCTTTTATTTAACCAGGTAGGCCAGTTGAGAACAAGTTCTCATTTACAACTGCGACCTGGCCAAGATAAAGCAAAGCAGTGCGACAAAAATAACAACACAGAGTTACACATGGGATAAACAAACGTACAGTCAATAACACAATAGAAAGATCTGTACACGTTGTGTGCAAATTAAGTAAGGAGGTAAGGCAATAAATAGGCCAATAGTGGCGAAGTAATTACAATTTAGAAATTTACACTGGAGTGAAATATGTGCAGATGAGGATGTGCAAGTAGAAATACTGGTGTGCAAAAAGAGCAGAAAAACAAAAACAAATATGGGGATGAGGTAGGTAGTTGGTTGGATGGGCTATTTACAGATGGGCTGTGTACAGCTGCAGTGATTGGTAAGCTGCTCTGACAGCTGACGCTTAAATTTAGTGAGAGAGAGATATAAGTCTCCAACTTCAGTGATTTTTGCAATTCATTCTAGTCATTGGCAGCAGAGAACTGGAAGGAAAGGCGGCCAAAGGAGGTGTTGGCTTTGGGGAGGACAAGTGAAATATACCCGCTGGAGCGCGTGCTACGGGTGGGTGTTGCTATGGTGACCAGTGAGTTGAAGTAAGGCGGAGCTATACCTAGCAAAGACTTATATATGACCTGGAGCCAGTGGGTTTGGCGATGAATATGTAGCGAGGGCCAGCCAACGAGAGCATACAGGTCGCAGTGGTGGGTGGTATATGGGGCTTTGGTGATAAAACGGATGGCACTGTGATAGACTGCATCCATTTTTTGGAGTAGAGTGTTGGAGGCTAATTTGTAAATGGCATTGCCGGTAGGATAGTCAGTTAGGATCGGTAGGATCGACAGTTTTAAAAGGGTATGTTTGGCAGCATGAGTGAAGGAGGCCGATTCTTGATCTAACTTTGGATTGGAGATGCCTAATGTGAGTCTGGAAGGAGAGTTTACGGTCTAGCCAGACACCTAGGTATTTATAGTTGTCCACATATTCTAAGTCAGAACCGTCCAGAGTAGTGATGCTAGTCGGGCGGGCGGGTGCGGGGCAGTGATCGGTTTAAGAGCATGCATTTAGTTTTACTAGCATTTAAGAGCAGTTGGAGGCCATGGAAGGAGTGTTGTATGGCGTGTAAGCTCGTCTGGAGGTTTGTTAACACAGTGTCCTAAGAAGGGCCAGATGTATACAGAATGGTGTCGTCTGCGTAGAGGAGGATCAAAGAATCACCCGCAGCAAGAGCGACATCATTAATATATACAGAGAAGAGAATCGGCCTGAGAATTGAACCCTGTGGCACCCCCATAGACACTGCCAGAGTTCCGGACAACAGGCCCTCCGATTTGACACACTTAACTCTATCTGAGAAGTAGTTAGTGAACCAGGCGAGGCAGTCATTGTTGGACGGGGGGGCTACCTTCTTAAAACAATAATTGTTGACCGCACGGTTCAGCTTTCAGAGATTTGAGCACTAAATGTATCAGGGCGTTGCATGCATAGGCCAATAGGCTTAGGTGTCCACTGAATGATATTAATATCGAAATAAATAAATAAAACAAATTAAATACAGTACTGTACAAAAATTTTAGGCAGGTGTGAAAAAATGCTGCAAAGTAAGAATGCTTTCAAAAATAGACATGTTAACAGTTTATATTTATCAATTAGCAAAATGCAAAGTGAGTGAACAGAAGAAAAATCTACATCAAATCAATATTTGGTGTGACCACTCTTTGCCTTCAAAACAGCATCAATTCTTCTAGGTACACTTGCACACAGTTTTTGAAGGAACTCGGCAGGTAGTTTGGCCCAAACATCTTGGAGAACTAACCACAGTTCTTCTGTGGATTTAGGCAGCCTCAGGTGCCTCTCTCTCTTCATGTAATCCCAGACAGACTCGATGATGTTGAGATCAGGGCTCTGTGTGGGCCATACCATCACTTCCAGGACTCCTCTGACCAAATCCCCAACTCCATTTGCAGAAATTCAGCCCCAAACTTTCAAGGAACCTCCACCATGCTTCACTGTTGCCTGCAGACACTCATTCGTGTACCGCTCTCCAGCCCTTTGGCAAACAAATTCCTTTCTGCTACAGCCAAATATTTCAAATTTAGACTCATCAGTCCAGAGCACCTGCTGCCATTTTTCTACTCCCCGGTTCCTGTGTTTTCGTGCATAGTTGAGTCGCTTGGCCTTGTGTCCACGTCAGAGGCATGGCTTTTTGGCCGCAAGTCTTCGATGAAGGCCACTTCTGACCAGACCTCCGGACAGTAGATGGGTGTACCAGGGTCCCACTGTTTTCTGCCAATTCTGAGCTGATGGCACTGCTGGACAACTTCCGATTGCAAAGGGAAGTAAGCATGATCTGATCTGATCTGATCTGTATTTCATCTGCTGCAGTAAGTTTCCTTGGCCGACCACTGTGTCTACGGTCCTCAACGTTGTCCGTTTCTTTGTGCTTCTTCAAAAGAGCTTAGACAGCACATCTGGAAACCCCTGTCTGCCTTGACATTTCTGCCTGAGAGAGACCTTGTTGATGCAGTATAACTACCTTGTGTCTTGTTGCTGTTCTCAGTCTTGCCATGGTGTATGATTTTTGACAATAAACTGTCTTCAGCAACCTCACCTTGTTAACTGAGTTTGGCTGTTCCTCACCCAGTTTTATTCCTCTTACACTGTTGTTTCTGTTTCAGTTAATGATTGTATTTTAACCTACACATTTAATTGATGATCATCAGCACCTGTTTGGTGTAATTGTTTAATCATACACCTGACTATATATGCCTACAAAATCCCTGACTTTACATGTGTATCTAGAAGAATTTATGCTGTTTTGAAGGCAACAGCTGGTCACACCAAGTATGGATTTGATGTAGATTTTTCTTCTGTTCACTCACTTTGCATTTAGTTAATTGATAAATATAATCTATTAACATGTCTATTTTTGAAAGCTTTCTTACTTCACAGTATTTTTTCACACCTGCCTAAAACTTTTGCACAGTCCGTACTGTCTATGTACAGTGGGGCAAAAACGTATTTAGTCAGACACCAATTGTGCAAGTTCTCCCACTTAAAAAGATGAGAGAGGCCTGTAATTTTCATCATAGGTAGACTTCAACTTTGACAGACAAAATGACACAAAAAAATCCAGAAAATCACATTGTAGGATTTTTAATGAATTTATTTGCAAATTATGGTGGAAAATCAGTATTTGCCATCAGGTGTAACTCTAACTTTAGAAATCTTCCGTATTTACTGACCTTCATGTCTTAAAGTAATGATGGACTGTCGTTTCTCTTTGCTTATTTGAGCTGTTCTTGCCATTATATGGACTTGGTCTTTTACCAAATAAGGCTGTCTTCTGTATACCAACCCTACCTTGTCACAACACAACTGATTGGCTTAAACGCATTAAGAAGGAAAAAAAATCCACAAATTCACTTTGAACAAGGGACACCTGTTAATTGACTACCTCATGATGCTGGTTGAGAGAATGCCAAGCATGTGCAAAGCTGTCATCAAGGCAAAGTGTGGGTACTAAGAAGAACCTCTGATATAAAATATATTTGGATTTGTTTAACACTTTTTTTGGTTACAACATGATTCCATATGTGTTATTTCATAGTTTTGATGTCTTCACTATTATTCTACAATGTAGATAATAGTACAAATAAAGAAAAACCCTTGAATGAGTAGCTTTTGGTACTGTATATATAATGCCTATATAAAGGAAGAGAAGCTTAGGCCTATCCCCAGAGTTATAGAGATATACAGGTGGCATGCTAAGACACTGATATGAATTTCTTTATAGCAGATGGCTACTGCCTCTGCTATACAGATATAGACGTACAGAAGGATGGTAATTCGTAATTCAAATATTCGTATAAAGATTAACATTATGTTGTTTGATTTATAGGAGTAACTCTGGAAGGCCCGAAACAGACTTCCTCACTTCAAGTTCAACGGTTCGAGTCAGTTGGAGCACCGGGGTGCACTGCCTTCATATCATAGGCCTGCATTAGCTGAAGTTTAATTTTTTTTTTTAAATTTAAAAACATTTCTAAGATTTATTAGGGTAATATCAAAAGTAAGTCAAGCATTGTTTAAAGGGAAAATACGAGCAGAATAGCAAATGTATACCAGTGGAAAAAAATGCCCTACCCTCCCCAAAGCAAAAAAAGATGAAAAGTTTGACAACCATCCCCTATTTTGGACCACCCCTCCCCAAGTAAACTTTGATCTGTCCCATAGAAGAATGCCTTAATTGTTTAAAATGTTTCAACCAGATGCTACATGGCATTGGTAACCATGCATGATGTCAACATAAATGTTGATGTGTAGAATAAATAAGCCATTTCAATTTCATTCAAATTGTATTCAAGTTATGCTTCCTGTGGGGTGTGGCCCAATGCAATTCAAATTCCTCATAAACAGAGAGCGCTTTCATACTCGCTCTGTCTCCTCTCTTTCTCTCTACTCTTCACTTAAAACAAAGTTTTTATTTATAGTCATTCAGCACATTTACTCTCTCTTCCTCTGTGTCTGCCTTCCTCCCCATCTCTGTCTACCTCCCTGCTCACCTTTCCTATCTACTTCTCTATATCCCTTCATCCTCTCTCACACTTTCAATTCACCAAGTCGGAAAGAGTTAAGAACTCTTGCTCTCCTCTCCTCCCACCCCTCCCTTTTTTCAATCCCTTACATTCAGATACCCCCTCTTTTCTCTCTCTCTCTCTCTCTCTCTCTCTCACCCCTTTTATTTCTCTTTGGGGACAAATATGTGAGTGAATGGGCTCCATCCACTCTGGTATTACTGTTGTTGTTCCTGTGTTTTACTCCCCCCCCTCTCTCAATTTAAATTATATTGAATTTGCTTTATTGGCATGATGTAACAATGTACATATTGCCAAAGCGTACTGTACTTTGATACATTTACAATATTAACATAATTAAAATAATAATAATCCATATTGTCAGCGGGACAATCAGTAACAACAATAATCAAGGGTAAAAATAACCATGCAATCGGCCATAACAATGGCATAGAGGACATGTGCATGTTGGTTGGTCTGTCAGACACTGTCTCTCATTTTATGGCAGGCAGCAATGTAGTGTGCTGCCAACCCACAGCTCTCTGCGTCTTCCCCCAACAGGACGGGTAGCCTATTTTCATCAGAGAGGTCTTTGAAAACTTAAATAAGGGTTTACAATTTAGGGAAATGACACTCTAATTGTTTGATATATATTTAAACATTTTGTCAGGAAATGCAGCTCTGTCTCAGGTTCTGCTGTGGTGATGTGGTTGCACAGCCTTTCCTCTACAGGGAGCCAGGTTTTCCTGTATCTACCTTTCTCAATGGCAAGGCTGTGCTCAGAGAGTCTGTACTTTGTCAAGGTTTTTCTAAGGTTTTGATCAGTAACCATGGTCAAATAGTTTGCCATGGTGTACTGTTGATTTAGGGCCAGATAGCACTGCATTTTGCTTTGTGCTTGTGTTTGCCAATAGGCCATGTAGTTTTGTTTTGACTGTGTTATAATTTAGTTTATTCTGATTAATTGGATGCTCTGGTCCTGAGGCTTTAGTGTGTTAGTAAAACAGGTTTGTGAACTCAGGACCAGCTGGATGAGGGGGCTCTTTTTTTTTGCTCAGCTTTTGTAGTTTTCCCCTCTACATGTAGAAGAATCTTACAAAATATATCTCTCCTCTCTCTCTCTCTCTCTCTCTCTCTTCTCTCTCTCTCTCTTCTCTCTCTCTCTTCTCTCTCTCTCTCTCTGTGTGTGTGTGTGGCGCAGGGGTCTAAGGCACTGCACCTCAGTGCTTGAGGTGTCGCTACAGTCATTGTAAATAAGAATTTGTTCTTAACTGACTTGCCTAGTTAAATAAAGGTTCCATTTAAATAAAAATAATCTACTGGTGTTGAGGCTTTTGAAGGGGGAGGGGCTTTTGACTGGAAGACAATGGAGTCAGGACAGACACCACCAGGGTGCTACTAACACCACCAATGACTGGAAGACAATGGAGTCAGGACAGACACCACCAGGGTGTATATACCATGGAGTCAGGACAGACACCACCAGGGTGTATGTACCATGGAGTCAGGACAGACACCACCAGGGTGTATGTACCATGGAGTCAGGACAGACACCACCAGGGTGTATGTACAATGGAGTCAGGACAGACACCACCAGGGTGTATGTACCATGGAGTCAGGACAGACACCACCAGGGTGTATGTACAATGGAGTCAGGACAGACACCATCAGGGTGTGTGGACAATGGAGTCAGGACAGACACCATCAGGGTGTATGTACAATGGAGTCAGGACAGACACCATCAGGGTGTGTGGACAATGGAGTCAGGACAGACACCATCAGGGTGTGTGTACAATGGAGTCAGGACAGACACCACCAGGGTGTGTGTACAATGGAGTTAGGACAGACACCACCAGGGTGTATGTACGTGTGTGCATGAACCTGTTTTTGGCTGAGGGGTTCGTGTGGACGTTGAGAAAGCTTGAATGTAAAATGTGCAAAGTACTTCGCAACATCTAGGTGCAGTTCTAACAAATGTCCACACAGGTGCATTGTTACTCCAAAACTTCCAAATGTTCAAATAATTAATATACTGTGTTTTTTTAACATTTTAAACAATTGGGAAGATTGATAGATGGTAACTATTAGGACAAATCTGAAAAAATGCTTTTTTAAATTTATTTTTTATCTAGAGATCTCTGACCATTCTTGATAGGCTTACAGGGTAGTCTTTTCTATCTAGTTGCCTTGTTATCCCTTTTGAATATAACCTTCTTGTAACTTAAACCCCTTTTGACAATGTCATTTCTGGAGATATTTAGTTTCTCACACTTAATATGTTTGATTTGGTTCAATCTTGATCAATGGCTCTCTTTGCCCCGGTAAGTACTTGCTTTTCTCATACAAGTGACAGTTTTAACTACTGTGGCTGCTCTCTCTTTGTAGGGTTAATTTGATTCATTTTTAAAAATTGCCTAAGCGTTGCTTGAATAGATGTAACTGCTGTTGTAATTTTGTATAGACCTGGCCTACCAATGAAAACATGAATGCGTGAAGTGCATGAGCAGTATGCATTGTATCAAGGACAGAAAATGTTCCTGCGGCCGCGTGTTCATTGGTCCGCACCTCTGGGGTCGCAAATGGGATCATGAGTGGCTGAAAGGTGTTTGAGTAAGAACGGAAAATAATGTTCACATGTGGATGATTACTTCTGCCACATGTTAACCCAACTCCTGGAGAATGGCCCAGATATTCAGGTCCGCATTCACGAGGGCTCACCACCTGGACTGGGGGCCTTTTCATAAAGGGCAGCCCCTCTCCTCTTTTCTTCCACTTTCCCACACGCGTTATTCCCCATTGTTTGACTTCGGGGAATTGGTGATTTGGTTATGGAGCTTCCAGATTTTAATAATTTGATTTCTGACAATGGTCAAGCTTTCCAAGGGAAGAGACTCAGAGAAAACATTTGCTTGATTGTGTCATGGCTGAAATTATTATGCTTCTACAATTTGGCCTATCACAGTTGTTATTTGCAATTCATAAATTAGGCCTACCCTTTGTCACAATATTTGCAGCATAAACCTCAATAAAATGTTGTAAATCATTTTTCACTGTGCTGGTAATAATATATATTTTTTATAAGAACATGTCTTATGTTCTCAGTGAATAATAAAATAGTCTATATTCTTGGAAATATTTTTTTTAAAGAGCTGCTCAATATTAGATTTATTTTATTTAACCTACCTACCTTGGTCACCCGACTCAATCTTTCAATGACTTCCTGATGACCAAATAAATAGAGCCGATACTGGAGCTGTGACTTGTTGTCATCTGGACATCTTGTCATTTTTAGATGCAACTCGTGTTTTATGTTTTATAAATAATATATTGAATTTAATTTAGATTGAATTGAATTTGCTTTGGGTTAATACTTCTTCAAATCTATAATCCCAACAGTGGTAAATGAGTTTGAGTTCCAGCTACACGGTGATAAAACACAGTTAACATTAGATGTTTCAATTAAGACTCTTAATCTTTCTGTATTTGTAGGTACCTTTATGCGTTGGGACAGAGAGTTTGGAAACGTTGGAAAATAAGATATTTCGTTCTTGTCCAGGTAGGCTAAATGTCATGATTCATTGACACTTGTTTCATTGAGAATAATACAATATTTTAAGGTATACTCACCAAATGTATAACTTCTAACAGATTGTTTCTTCCTAGTGGACTTTTCCACTAGGAAGAAAGATTGTTTTTGAATCATGAAGCAACACATGTTGACCACGGAGAGAAATATGCAGCAATCAAAAAACTGTAGTGTAATGCAAACATATTTTCTGGAAATTACAATATATAATACATATATTATAATGCAATTTTATACAGTGTGTGAACCCTTAACTGTTGCAGGTCAGCCAATACACCTTTGCAATGTGCAGCTATAGAGAGAAGAAGTCTGAGCCCCATGAACTGATGCAACTAGAAGGTTACACTGTGGACTACTCTGACCCCCAGCCTGGTACACAAACACACACAGGTAACTCACTTGTTACAACACTCACACTAACGCTGTGTTACGACACTATACCATACCTTATCTATCCATCCATCTGGTCTCTTATGTTATGACCATCTGCACCACATACTCTCTCTCTCTCTCTCTCTCTCTCTCTCTCTCTCTCTCTCTCTCAGGTCTCCAGGGTGGTCGAGTGTTCTTCAATGCGGTCAAGGAGGGTGACCTGGTCGTGTTTGCCAATGATGACGAGCAGGACCGGATGCTGTGGGTTCAGGCCATGTACCGCGCTACAGGCCAATCATACAAACCAATTCCACCCACCCAGAACTGCAGAGCAGGGAACTCCCAGCCATTCGCACCAATCTCACTGCTCAGTAGGTTCACTTCAACAGCATTTATTCCTTTATTCTTGAAAAATAAGATCATATAAATGGTCATGACATTTTTTACTTACAATTAACGAATGTTCAGTTTACACCAAATATATTGGCACACTTGCAAGATTCAGTATTTCATCTAACATAAGTTGCAATTGAATGTTCACACATGTCTTTGATTGATTTAACTGCACAGGACCATCCAATATTAAAATGAATTTGGTTGGAGGCAATTTATCTGGTTTACTGTGAAATGTATCTCTCCTGTGGTAAGTTGCAGATGTATACAGGGTCAAAATAGCCATTCAACCAGTTTTGAAAAGAGAAAACAGGACATTCTGCTCCATTGCACTCCATTGTAAAATTCAAGGATGATAATATATTTGACTGCGTCTGTATGTGGTCTTCAAATTGAATCAAACCCACAACTGTAGCAAGTCCCATGGTCCAACCAACTGAGACATCGGTATTGTGCACTCACCTTGTGTATAAGCATCACCAAAATAAGATTGTGGTTGTGTGAAACATTTCCTCTTTTTTTTTTTTTATATATTGATTGTTCACGGAAAGAAAATAAACAAAGGCAATGAGTGACTGAACCAATTCAAACAGATGAATGTCTAACCCACTTGACTGGAGAGGAGATGAGAGTCTATGACAAGGCAAAGTGTTCAGTGCTGTAGCCAGAGATGGGACGTTGATCGACTGAGCTATCACTGGAACACACACGCCAGCATGGGGCTGATTTAGACCGTTAGCATGAGCATGTCGAGCCGCTGCGTGTGTGTGTGGCAACACACTTTTCTCCCATCAGTTGAGAGAAAGAGAGATAGAGAGGGAGTGTGTTTTCTGACACCAGAGTCATTTTGATCATTAAAATGCACGCACGTTCATGGTGTTTATTGAGTCTGTTCTGTATTTTTATACTGTTTTTTTCTTCTCTCTTTTTGTTGGCATTATGCTACGGAATGTGATGGGCTCTTGGAAATAGCTCTTCAACTGGGAACAATCAGAAGTGCTAAGTGTTGTTATGATTGTGTGTGTGCGTGTACATGTGTGTGTGCAGTCCTCTCTAATGATGGTGTGTCAGAGCTCACGCACCCTGGAAGAATTTTCCTGTAGTGTGATTTAAAGGTTAAAAAACGAGCTAATAATCACACACACACACACACACACACACACACACACACAGTAAAATTACACTGTATACCAGTCTTCCTTGTCATCTTCGCACTCCTCCTCTCAGACACACACACACACACACACACAAACAAACTTACACACACACACAGCATAGGTGTTTTGCAACGTGGGTGTTTGTTGAAGGTCAGCGTTATCCTCAAGGAGATTTGAGCCCATTAGAGAATGCCAGGTTGCTACACCATTAATAATATCCTTGCGTTGAGTTCAAATGCTGCATTTGAGCATTGGTTTCTGTAATTGAACACTCTTGAGACACAGACTGTAGTAAACATGTTTTTGTTTCGCTGGCCTTCAATCATTCACTCATCGTTTGCGTGAAACAACACCATTTTAATATGTATAGTCAGACGTTATTGACCGGGATTTAATGTTGTGTGGAGATGTTATCGGTATATATGTTTACGTCATAAAAAGGCCATGCTGACCATATAGATAGTATTAGATTAGTTAAAAAGTGTTTTCGACCACTTTTGTTGTATGCATGAAGGTGGTTTTAACTGATTGTCATTTCCAATCATGTATTGTGAACGCAGAAGAGAAGTCGCTCCTGACTCGCATATCTTTCCCTTCTGTGATTCACGGATTTGTGACACATTCATCATGTTGATCTCTGTCAAGGTTCTTGTCAGTTTCTGTTTTGAAAAGCAGGTGTTTGAAGTTTAGGACTAAAGTCCAACCTGTCTCATAGTTTTAGCCTTTCTCATATTTTAATTGACAGCCAAGTCTACCAGGACAGCTGAGACCTCTGAGCAGAGTTCTTACTTAAGGTGTCGGTGTGTGCATGTGTGGCAAGGAGCGATGCTGAGACTCCGATAACCTGTCCATTCGCATCTGTCACTCCCCTCAGTTCCCATGCCGGGCTCACTTGAACAAATCAAATCACTCCGCCTGGTATACCTGAGATGTTAGCGCTCGGTGTCTCTCTTCGCCCACGTTGATAACCTGTCATCATCATATCTGACACCTCACTGGGAGACATGCCACATGGATATGACTGCTGCCGTGACAACCCTGATGGGGCTTCAAAGAGAGGGATATGAAGAGAATGAGCACCAACCCCCTGCACCTCCCCCTGTATCCATATTCTCTTCCCTAGTGCCACACCAGGCGTAAGGGATATACTCCTTCAGCTACAATTCAACAACTCCAGAGACACACATAAGTTGTGCTTTGTAACACACACACACACACACACACACACACATCACAGTACATACCCTCTTCAACCTGTCTAGCCCCATTCACCCACATACAAACATATAGACACACAGACACAAACACCCCACAGTACATACCCCCTTCAATCTGTCTAGCCACATTCACCCAACACACATGCCAACATACCCCATTCATCCACATACACCCCCCTCAACACACACACACATTATACACACACTCTAACTGACTGGACTCCAACACTCCCCTCCCTGTCTAGACACACACACACAACATATAGACACACAGACACAAACACATATTCTAACATCCCCCTCCCCTCGTCTACAGATAATACTGTAGCTGGAAGTTAAAGATGACACGGATCAATAGGATTATTCCTAGTGACTGGATACATTAACCCCCCTCATCTGCACATAATACTGTAGCTGGAAGTTAGATGTTACGGATCAATAGAATTATTCCTAGTGACTGGATACATTAAACCCCCCATCTGCACATAATACTGTAGCTGGAAGTTAGATGTTACGGATCAATAGGAGTTCTCCTAGTGACTGGATAAATTAACATCACGCCTCCTCCTCCTGCTGCCCCTAAATCAATACTGTCTCTCCCTCCCCATCTCATCATCAGCTTTAATCTATATCCCTTTGTCTTGTGTTCTTTAGAATCTTCTTGTTCCTCCATATCTCCACACCTTAAACCAAATGACATTAAGGACACACCGCATTTAGGGTAACACATGTAAAATGACCTACATCAGAATGAAAGAAAACGGGGGCCAAGGGAGCCAAAGGGCAGGAGTACAGAAAAAGCAAATGAAAGACAGAAGGAAAGAAAAGGGAGAGCGACAGAGGAGGGGGAGACGCAAATGTCTGAGAGAGCGCTTGCAGGCAAAGCACGGGGCTTTTCTCCATTCATACAAGAGTGGTGGACGAGACAGAAATGGCAGCGTTAATAAAAAGCTATCACTATTGCTTGTCTCGGGTGTGAAGCCGCGGTTATTGGAGGCGTGGGGGGGGGGGCAAAGATTATTTTCACTACAGCCTTGGTCTTTTGTGGGACCATGTGTCATGTGAAGAAAAGTCGGTCCCAAATGTATTTCTACAATATGGAAAAAGAGAGAGTGTTAGGCTTTTCATGGGGGTCGCTCGTTCTGCTCGACACCAGCCATTAACTGGGACGAGTCTGAAAGGACTGGAAGTGAACCTGGGCACATACAGGGCTGTTGTATCTGCCCTCATCCTTTCTTTATCTCTTTCACCTTCTCCTTTTTTCCTCTCAGTGTGTTTTCCTTATTTCTTTCTCTGACCTGGCATCATTGCTTCTAGCTGTTTATGGGTGGTACAGTTGAAGTCGGAAGTTTACATACACCTTAGCCAAATACATTAAAACTCAGTTTTTCAAAATTCCTGACATTTTAATCCTAGTAAAAATTCCCTGTCTTAGGTCAGTTAGTATCACCACTTTATTTTAAGAATGTGAAATCTCAGAATAATAGTAGAGAGTGATTTATTTCAGCTTTTATTTCTTTCATCACATTCCCAGTGGGTCAGAAGTTTACATACACTCAATTAGTATTTGGTAGCATTGCCTTTAAATTGTTTAACTTGGGTCAAACATTTCGGGTAGCCTTCCACAAGATTCCCACAATAAGTTTGTTGAATTTTGGCCCATTCCTCCTGACAGAGCTGGTGTAACTGAGTCAGGTTTGGCCTCCTTTCTCTCACACGCTTTTTCAGTTCTGCCCACTAATTTTCTATATGATGAAGGTCAGAGCTTTGTGACGGCCACTCCAATACCTTGATTTTGTTGTCCTTAAGCCATTTTGCCACAACTTTGGAAGTATGCTTGGGGTCGTTGTCCATTTGGAAGACCCATTTGAGACCAAGCTTTAACTTCCTGACTGATATCTTGAGATGTTGCTCCAATATATCCACATCATTTTCCTGCCTCATCATGCCATATATTTTGTGACGTGCACCAGTCCCTCCTGCAGCAAAGCACCCCCTCAACATGATGCTGCCACCCCCGCGCTTCAAGGTTGGGATGGTGTTCTTTGGATTGCAAGTCTCCCCCTTTTTCCCCAAAACATAATGATGGCCATTATGGCAGTTCTAACAGTTCTATTTTTGTTTCATCAGTCCAGAGGACATTTCTCCAAAAGTAAATGTGCAGTTGCAAACCGTAGTCTGGCTTTTTTTTATGGTGGTTTTGGAACAGTGGCTTCTTCCTTGCTGAGCGGCCTTTCAGGTTATGTTGATATAGGACTTGTTTTACTGTGGATATAGATACTTTTGTACCTGTTTCCTCCAGCATCTTCACAAGGTCCTTTGCTGTTGTTCTGGGATTGATTTGCACTTTTCGCACCAAATTACGTCTAGGAGACAGAACACGTCTCCTTCCTGAGCAGTATGACGGCTGCATGGTCCCATGGTGTTTATACTCGCATACTATTGTTTGTACAGATGAATGTGGTACCTTCAGGCATTTGGAAATTGCTCCCAAGGATGAACCAGACTTGTGGCGGTCTACCATTTCTTTCTGAGGTCTTGGCTGATTCCTTTTGATTTTCCCATGATGTCAAGCAAAGAGGCACGGATTTTGAAGGTAGGCCTTGAATTACATCCACAAGTACACCTCTAATTGACTCAAATGATGTCAATTAGCCTATCAGAAGCTTCTAAACCATGACATAATTCTCTGGAATTTTCCAAGCTGTTTAAAGGCACAGTCAACATAGTATATGTACACTTCTGACCCACTGGAATTGTGATACAGTGAGTTAAGTGAAATAATCTGTCTGTAAACAATTGTTGGAAAAATTACTTGTCAAGCACAAAGTAGATGTCCTAACCGACTTGCCAAAACTATAGTTTGTTCACAGGAAATTTGTGGAGTGGTTGAAAAACAAGTTTCAATGCCTCCAACCTAAGTGTATGTAAACTTCTGAATTCAACTGTATGTGCATTGATGTGTTCTTTTCAACAATGTTCTCTCCCTTCCCTGTCCATTCACTGGCTCTTTGTGTGACATTGAAAATATCCAGCCTTAGAGACAGACAATGAGATGTAGGACACAAACACACAAAAACACATACACAGGCTCTATGTAGGGAACAGTCATTAGGAAGGTCCACTGAAAAGGTGACCCTTAAGTTTCAAGGTCAAGGCTTATCCACCGCTGACCAATTTTCAAGTGATGCTTTACCAAGACTAAGAATTTCAGTGTCGTGGTGAGACGCGTTACATGCTTGTGTTTGTGTCACTGTTTTTTCTCACATACTCTCGCTTGTTGCAAGAGTTTCTGTCAGTTTCTCATATTTACAGCTGAAATTTGGAAACTGGATTTCACAGAGTATCTCAAGCCAATGGAGGTGGGAACTAATAACCAAAGCAGCGAAAACTGATGATGCCAATGCAGTCGAATAGATTTCCCTCCTTTTTACACTCCCGTTTCACGGTTGTACTCAAAGGTGTGAATTGCTGTGAGCAGATGTTCCGTCATTCTGTCTGCCTGTATGCTGGGATTTGATTTGAACAGGAGGAGTCTGTGCTGTCAGGGCTTGCAAAGTTGCGCTCCATTGTTCAGTAAAATGATCTATTTTCATTGATGGAGATGCAGGATGGAATGGATTTTTTTGGTTAACCGTTTCTCTATAGCTCTTCTACTCATTCGGCCTCTTACCCTCTCTCTGTCTGCTTTTACTCTCTCACTCACTCTCTTTTTTTCTCTCTCCCGCTCTCTCAGGTCTGGATTGCTCTCAGAGGCAGGGGGTAGAGGAGCTGATCTCTGCGGTGCCCTGTCGGTTCGACCACGCCGCCTTGTTCCCTTTTCTGCAGAAGCAGACCCTACAGCACCGGATGAATGACTCCTTCTCCTGCCTGGTGAGAGAAAGAGAGAGAGGGGCAGATAAAGATGGTCCTTAATTGAATGTTTACTTGTCTATATGCCAGACATTTCTGAAAAAAAGGAGACAGGCCTCCAATTTTGGGAGGGGGAGAGAGAGTGGGAGAGAAATCTTCTGCTAGGCCTAGCTTTAGGACTCTGCGTGCAGCAAGAATCTCATGCCTCGGGGGTTTGGGAACTCTCACACTCAATGATCGGTTCGACCAATGAAGGGGGATAAACGGTGCTAATCAATACTTCCCAAATAGAAACATGACCCTCACAGACAACTGCTGGGCCTATTCAGTGGAGAGGAAGCCAAAAGCCATGCATGGCACAGAGAAGGGGTGTGGGGGGGGTGTACTTGGCCATATGTGCAATGCATATAGTGGTCAATTCCCTTTCAATTTCAGGAATTCAGCTATATGCAGATTTTGAATGTGAAATGTGTAAATAGGCCATCTTTCAGATTGAAAATCAGATCCAATCCCTTTATATACTGCTATTGAGATTGAGTTGAACATTGTCTCAAACAAACATCCGGGGAAAGTGCAGAGAGCCACATCAAATAACATAAATACTCATCATAAACATTGATAAAAGATACAAATGTTAAACATACGAATACAGATAAACATCTCCTTA
This sequence comes from Oncorhynchus tshawytscha, assembly GCF_018296145.1. NCBI lineage: Eukaryota > Metazoa > Chordata > Actinopteri > Salmoniformes > Salmonidae > Oncorhynchus > Oncorhynchus tshawytscha. The sequence continues at coordinate 1,422,261 of NC_056447.1, read as the reverse complement.
ATGCAACCGCTGTGTCAGATTTCAAAAAGGCTTTACAGCGAAAGCACACTTTGGGATTATGTTAGGTCAGCTCCTAGCCACAGAAACCCATACAGCCATTTTCCAACCAAGGAGAGTGTTACAAAAGTTAGAAATAGCATTAAAATGAATCACTTACCTTTGATGATCTTCATCTGGTGGCACTCCCAGGTCTCCATGTTAGACAACAAATGTTTGTTTTGTTCGATAGAGTTAATCTTTATGTCCAAATACCTCAATTTTGTTGGTGGGTTTTGTTCAGAAATCCAAAGGCACAATGCGCGCTCTCAAAACCAAGACGAAAAGTTTAAAAAAGTACAATAAAAGATAGTAGAAACATGTCAAACGATGTTTAAAATCAATCCTCAGGTTGTTTTTGTCATAAATAATCAATAATATTTCAACCGGACTAAAGCTTCGTCAATGGAAAAGGTAAACAAGAAATGCCCACTCTCGATCACGTGCTTGGTTCATGGATGGACATTTTCACTGTCCTCTCATTGAAAGCAGTGTATCACCCTCATTTGTTCAGAGTAAAAGCCTGAAACAATGCCTAAAGACTGGCCACATGTAGAGGAAGCCACAGAGCTCGTAAACTGGGTCCTAAGTCTTTGTATGGTGGTTAGGCTTTCAATGGAAAAACAGCTTTTCAAAAGAATAGTACTTCCTGGTGGTTTTTCCTCGGGTTTTCGCCTGCCATATCAGTTATGTTATACTCACAGACATTATTTGAACAGTTTTGGAAACTTTAGAGTATTTTCTATCCAAATCTACTAATTATATGCATATCCTATCTTATGGGCCTGAGTAGCAGGCAGTTTAATTTGGGCACACTTTTCATCCAAAATTCCGAATGCTGCCCCCTACCCTAGTGAAGTTAACATGGGATCATATACTTACAACTAAACTGGATATTATGTGAAAAAATACAGTACCAGTCAAATGTTTGGACACCTACTCATTCCAGGGTTTTTATTTTTACAATTTTCTACATTGTAGAATAATGGTGAAGACATCAAAATGACAAAATAACCCATATGGAATCATGTAGTAACCAAAAAGGTGTTAAACAAATCAAAATATATTTCAGGTTCTTCAAAGTAGCCACCCTTTGCCTTGATAACACCTTTGCACACTCTTGGCATTCTCTCAATCAGCTTCATGAGGTAGCCACCTGGAAACATTTCAATTAACAGGTGTGCCTTGTTCAAAGTTCATTTGTGGAATTTCTTTCCTTCTAAATGAATTTGAGCCAATCAGTTGTGTTGTGACAAGGTAGGGGGGGTTATACAGAAGATTGCCCTATTTGGTAGAAGACCAAGTCCATATTATGGCAAGAAAAGCTCAAATAAGCAAAGATAAATTACAGTCCTTCATTACTTTAAGACATGAAGGGCAGTCAATACGGAACATTTCAAATACTTTGAAAGTTTCTTGAAGTGCAGTGGCAAAACCATCAAGCGCTATGATGAAACTGGCTCTCATGAGGACCGTCACATGAATGAAAGAATCAGAATTGCCTCTGCCGCAGACCATAAGTTCATTAGAGTTACCAGTCTCAGAAATTGCAGCCCAAATAAATGCTTCATAGAGTTTAAGTAACAGACAAATCTCAACATCCACTGTTCAGAGGAGACTGCGTGAATCAGGCCTTCATGGTCGAATTGTGGCAAAGAAACCACTACTAATGGACACCAATAAAAATAAAAGACTAGCTTAGTCTGATGAGTCTAAATTTGAGATTTTTGGTTCCAACCGACGTGTCTTTATGAGACACAGAGTAAGTGAACAGATTATTTCCGCATGTGTGGTTCTAACTGTGAAGCATGGAGGAGGAGGTGTGATGGTGTGGGGGTGCTTTGCTGGTGACACTGTCTGTGATGTATTTAGGATTCAAGGCACACTTAACCAGCATGGCTACCACAGCATTCTGCAGCGATACACCATCCCATCTGGTTTGCGCTTAGTAGGATTATAATGTGTTTTTCAACAGGACAATGACCCAACACACCTCAAGGCTGTGTAGGGGCTATTTTACCAAGAAGGAGAGTGATGCAGAGCAGCATCAGATGACCTGGCCTCCACAATCACCACACCTCAACCCAGTTGAGAAGGTTTGGGATGAGTTGGACTGCAGAGTGAAGGAAAAGCAGCCAACAATTGCTCAGCATATATGGGAACTCCTTCAAGACTGTTGGAAAAGCATTCCAGGTGAAGCTGGTTGAGGGAATGCCAAGAGTGTGCAAAGCTGTCATCAATGCAAAGGGTGGCTACTTTGAAGAATCTCAAATATAAAATATGTTTTGATTTGTTTAACACTTTTTTGGATACTACTTGATTCCATTTGTGTTATTTAATTGTGTTGATGTCTTCGCTATTGTTCTACAATGTAGAAAACAGTCAAAAATAAAGAAAAACCCTTGAATGAGTAGGTGTCCAAACGTTTGACTGGTACTGTATATTTAGCACACATTTTCTTGTCTGTGTGTTTGTATACATGTAAAGGACACTCTTGAAAAGTGAGTCATGTCACAAGCCTCAACCTTAACCTTTTTAACATCTCCCCCCCACACACACACACACACACACACACACGCATGAAGACTCTCTAATGCACACATACTAAGATTCTTCCTCATCAGTGTGAATGTGTTGCCAAACTAGTAGGTGGAATGGCCAGTCATGCTGAAACTGAATTATTATTCAGACACACAAACGCCCACACACTCACACACACACCCTCCTCTCACCACGACACACCTCCTCCTTAGCCCTAGCAAAGCAATTAAGTTCATTTTAATTAGAAATATCACAGCTGATGAATAGCTCTTAATTGCTTTGCGCTAGTCACATGAAACTGAATACACTTGAATGAGGCCTCGAGAACAATGCTCAGAAAACAATTTGCTCTGTCAAAACCTCTGTTTGACAGAGCATATTGTGCCTTCAGAAAGTATGACTTATTACACACTTTGTCATGTTACAGCCTGAATTCCAAATGGATTAAATCGTATTTTTCCCTCACCCATCTACACACAATACCCCATAATTACAAAGTGAAAATATGTGTTTAGACATTTTAGCAAATGTATTCACACCCTGAGTCAATACATGTTAGATTCACCTTCGGCATTGATTATAGCTGTGAGTCTGTCTGGGTAAGTCTCTTTGAGCTTTGCACACCTGGACTTTACCATATTTGCCCATTTATTATTTTCAAAAGGTTTCAAGATCTGTCAAATTGGTTGAGGATTATTGCTAGACAACCATTTAAGTCTTGACATAGTTTTCCAATCAGATTTAATGGGAAAATCGAGCCAAAACCACAAATTCCTTTAATTTACAGTGTTAACTAACACTAATATGTGAGAACAATATTTTTTGTGAACCTATGTTTCATTTTTGCATTATAATAAGGTTGGTAGCAACATGGAAAATCATTGTAGAAATCTGTTGCAGCTCAAGTCAACATCAAAATCCACAATGCAATGCTCTCTCTATGGGCTGGCTAGCAAATGTAGCTATCACAATAATACCAAAGAAGGTTTTAACATGTAACGTAGATAGTTAGTGCATTTTGCTTAGGCAATTTTACAGCTATCAATGTAGGGTTGTTGTCCTTGTTGGAAGGTGAACCTTCGCCCCAGTCAGGCCAAATCGTTAAATCTTGTTTTTTTATCAGACCAGAGAATTTTGTTTGTCATGGTTTGAAAGTCCTTTAGGTGCCTTTTGGCAAATTCCAAGTGGCCTGCCATGTACCTTTTACTGAGGAGTGGCTTATGTCTGGCCACTGTACCATAAAGACTTGATTGTTAGAGTGCTGCAGAGATGGTTGTTGTTCTGGAAGGTTCTCCCATCTCCGTAGAGGAACTCTGGAGCTCTGTCAAAGTGACCACCAGGTTCTTGGTCAACTCCCTGACCAAGGCCTTTCCCCAGATCTATGCCTTGACACAATCCTGTCTCTGCACTCTATGGATAATTCCTTCGACCTCATGGCTTGGTTTTTTCTCTGACATGCACTGTCAACTGTGGGACATTAGACAGGTGTGTGCCTTTCCAAATCATGTCCAATCAATTGAATTTACCACAGGTGGACTCTAATCAAGCTGTAGACGCAACTCAAGGATTATCAATGGAAACAGGATGTTGCTTCAATATATCCACATCATCTTCTTTCTTCATGATGCCATCTATTTTGTGAAGTGCACCAGTCCCTCCTGCAGCAAAGCACCTCTACAATATGATGCTGCCTCCCCTGTGCTTCACGGTTGAGATGGTGTTCTTCAGCTTGCAAGCCTTCCCCTTTTTCCTCCAAACATAACGATGGTCATTATGAACAAACAGTTCTATTTTTGTTTCATCAGAACAGAGGACATTTCTCCAAAAAGTACAATCTTTGTCCCCATGTGCAGTTGCAAACTGTAGTCTGGCTTTTTTATGGCGGTTTTGGAGCAGTGGCTTCTTCCTTGTTGAGCGGCCTTTCAGGTTACGTCGATATAGGACTCGTTTTACTGCGGATGTAGATACTTTTGTACCTGTTTCCTGCAGCATCTTCACAAGGTCCTTTGCTGTTGTTCTGGGATTGTTTTGCACTTTTCGCACCAAGGTACGTTCATGTCTAGGAGACAGAACGTGTCTCCTTCCTGAGCGGTATGGCGGCTACATGGCCCCATGGTGTTTATACGTGCATGTTATTGTTTGCACAGATGAACATGGTTCCTTCAGGCATTTGGAAATTTCTCCCAAGGATGAACCAGACTTCTAGAGGTCTTCAATTGTTTTTCTGAGATCTTGGCTGATTTCTTTTGATTTTCCCATGATGTCAAGCAAAAAGGTACTGAGTTTGAAGGTAGGCCTTGAAATACATCCTCAAGTACACCTCCAATTGACACAAATGATGTCTTAGCCTATCAGAAGCTTCTAAAGCCATTACATAATTTTCTGGAATTTTCCAAGCTGTTTAAAGGCACAATCAACTTAATGTATGTAAACTTCTGACCCATGGAATTGTGATACAGTATAAGTGAAATAATCTGTCTGTAAACAATTGTTGGAAAAATGACTTGTGTCATGCACATAGTAGATGTCCTATCCGACGTACCAAAACTATAGTTTGTTCGCAAGAAATTTGTGTTGGTTAAAAAACGAGTTTTAATGACTCCAACCTAAGTGTATGTAAACTTCCGACTTCAACTGTATATAAATAAGATATTACTGTTTTTCTAAAAACCTGTTTCCGCTTTGTATTTAGGGGGTATTGTGTGTAGATTGATTTGGAGAATTTAAAAAAAAATAGAATGAGGGTGTAACGTCACAAGATGTGGAAAAACATTCCGAATACAACTGTATACACTGACTTTGAGAAGGGATTGAGTGATGATTAGCTTAGCAACCGTGTGACGCAGCATGACAACATGAACGCGATTGGTCGACATTCTGCTGGGTGGGGCGTTATACGTTCCACTGGATTCAATTCTCCTTTCTATAATATCTTTGGCAACGGCACCATGTAATGCACTCTGGACTAAAGAGTAATAAAGAGAATATCGCAAAAATATTATCAATGGCATTCAAGAGAAGACATCCTCCTGAGTTATGACATCGGCCTGTATTGAAGTCTGACATGTATGATAGATCGTTTCGTGATCTAATTTTAATTTTCCTATTATCTTCCTGTGTAGTGAGAGTGACTTACCGTCCAGATTTCTGACTGCTTAAACTGCAATAACTCAGATACTCCTGAAAACATTAAATGACCCAGGGAATCAATAGAACATCACTCAGAGATGCACAAGAACAATATAACATTCAAAATGGGTGAACCTTTCCTTTAAGTCAAAATTGTAACTCAGACCCTCAGGAACATTCACTGTCTTCTTGGTAAGCAACGCTAGTGTAGATTTGGCTTTGTGTTTTAGGTTATTGTCCC